>NC_138174.1:7980588-8580588 GCF_964165515.1 Mesoplodon bidens
CCACATTATTTTAGACAATAAATATTTTTTGAGTACCAACTGTGTATCATGCACTATGATAGCAGAGCTAGGACAGACAGACAAGGGTCCTGACTGCCTGGATGGTACAGAGTAGCAGGGAGAGGAGGGACCATTAAAAAAGCAATTACCGAGGGAGAGGACTGGGGTTGGCTGCCTGAACACAGCCTGAAGGGGTTAGTGCACCACGGCTAGCTGGGAGGGAGTCCGGGAAAAGTCTGGAACAGCCGAAGAGGCAAGAGACTTTTTCTTCACTCTTTGTTTCCTGGTGCGCGAGGAGAGGGGATTAAGAGCGCTGCTTAAAAGAGCTCCAGAGATGGGCGCAAGCCGCAGCTAACAGCGCAGACCCCAGAGACGGGCATGAGATGCTAAGGCTGCTGCTGCCGCCACCAAGAAGCCTGTGTGCAAGCACAGGTCACTGTCCACACCTCCCCTCCTGGGAGCCTGTGCAGCCCACCACTGCCAGGATCCTGTGATCCAGGGACAACTTCCCTGGGAGAACGCACGGCACGCCTCACGCTGGTGCAACGTCACACCGGCCTCTGCCGCCGCAGGCTCACCCCGAGCCCGTACCCCTCCCTCCCCCCAGCCTGAGTGAGCCAGAGCCCCCAAATCAGCGGCTCCTTTAACCCCGTCCTGTCTGAGCGAAGAATAGAGGCCCTCAGCAACTTACGCGCAGAGACGGGGCCAAATCCAAAGCTGAACCCCAGGAGCTGTGTGAACAAAGAAGAGAAAGGGAAATCTCTCCCACTAGCCTCAGGAGCAGCAGATTAAATCTCCACAATCAACTTGATGTACCCTGCATCTGTGGAATGCCTGAATACACAACGAATCATCCCAAATTGAGGAGGTGGACTTTGAGAGCAAGATATATTATTTTTTCCCCTTTTCCTCTTTTTGTGAGTGTGTATGAGTATGCTTCTGTGTGAGATTTTGTCTGTATAGCTTTGCTTTCACCATTTGTCCTAGGGTTCTGTCCGTTTTTTTTCTTTTACTTAAAAAAATTTTTTTTCTTAATAATAATTTTTTATTTTAATAACTTTATTTTATTTTATCCTCTTCCTTCCTTCCTTCCTTCCTTCCTTCCTTCCTTCCCTCCCTCCCTCCCTCCCTTCCTTCCTTCCCTCCCTCCCTTCCTTCCTTCCTTCCCTCCCTCCCTTCCTTCCTTCCCTCCCTCCCTCCCTTCCTTCCTTCCTTCCTTCTTCTTTTTCACCCTTTTTTCTGAGCCGTGTGGATAAAAGGCTCCTGGTGCTCCAGCCAGGAGTCAGTGCTGTGCCTCTGAGGTGGGAGAGCCAAGCTCAGGACACTGGTCCACAAGAGGCCTCCCAGCTCCACATAATATCAAACAGCGAAAATCTCCCAGAGATTTCCATCTCAACACCAACACCCAGCTTCACTCAACAACCAGCAAGCTACAGTGCTGGACACCCTATTCCAAACAACTAGCAAGACAGGAACACAACCCAATCCATTAGCAGAGAGGCTGCCTAAAATCATAATAAGGCCACAGACACCCCAAAACACACCACCAGACGTGGACCTGCTCACCAGAAAGAAAAGATCCAGCCTCATCCACCAGAACACAGGCACTAGTCCCCTCCACCCGGAAGCCTACACAACCCACTGAACCAACTTTAGCCACTGGGGACAGACACCAAAAACAACGGGAACTACGAACCTGCAGCCTGCAGAAAGGAGACCCCAAACACAGTAAGATAAGCAAAATGAGAAGACAGAAAAACACACAGCAGGTGAAGGAGCAAGATAAAAACCCACCAGACCTAACAAATGAAGAGGAAATAGGCAGTCTACCTGAAAAAGAATTCAGAATAATGATAGGAAAGATGATCCAAAATCTTGGAAATAGAATAGACAAAATGCAAGAAACATTTAACAAGGACCTAGAAGAACTAAAGAGGAAACAAGCAACGATGAACAACACAATAAATGAAATTAAAAATACTCTAGAAGGGATCAATAGCAGAATAACTGAGGCAGAAGAAGGGATAAGTGACCTGGAAGATAAAATAGTGGAAACAACTACCGCGGAGCAGAAGAAAGGAAAAAGAATGAAAAGAACTGAGGACAGTCTCAGAGACCTCTGGGACAACATTAAACGTACCAACATTCGAAATATAGGGGTCCCAGAAGAAGAAGAGAAAAAGAAAGGGACTGAGAAAATATTTGAAGAGATTATAGTTGAAAACTTCCCTAATATGGGAAAGGAAATAGTCAATCAAGTCCAGGAAGCACAGAGAGTCCCACAGAGGATAAATCCAAGGAGAAACACACCAAGACACATATTAATCACACTATCAAAAATTAAATACAAACAAAACATATTAAAAGCAACAAGGGAAAAATGACAACACACAAGGGAATCTCCATAAGGTTAACAGCTGCTCTTTCAGCAGAAACTCTGCAAGCCAGAAGGGAGTGGCAGGGCATATATAAAGTGAGGAAAGGGAAAAACCTACAACCAAGATTACTCTACCCAGCAAGGATCTCATTCAGATTTGATGGAGAAATTAAAACCTTTACAGACGGGCCTCCCTGGTGGCGCAGTGGTTGAGAGTCCGCCTGCCGATGCAGGGGATACGGGTTCGTGCCCCGGTCTGGGAGGATCCCATATGCCGCGGAGCGGCTGGGCCCGTGAGCCATGGCTGCTGGGCCTGCGCATCCGGAGCCTGTGCTCCGCAACGGGAGAGGCCACAACAGTGAGAGGCCCGTATACCGCAAAAAGAAAAAGAAAAAAAAAAAAAAAACCTTTACAGACAAGGAAAGCTGAGAGTTCAGCACCACTAAACGAGCTTTACAACAAATGCTAAAGGAACTTCTCTAGGCAAGAAACACAAGAGAAGGAAAAGACCTACAATAACAAACCCAAAACAATTAAGAAAATGGGAATAGGAATATACATATCGCTAATTACCTTAAATGTAAATGGATTAAATGCTCCCACCAAAAGACACAGACTGGCTGAATGGATACAAAAACAAGACCCATCTATATGCTGTCTACAAGAGACCCACTTCAGACCTAGAGACACATACAGACTGAAAGTGAGGGAGTGGAAAAAGATATTCCATGCAAATGGAAATCAAAAGAAAGCTGGAGTAGCAATTCTCATATCAGACAAAATAGATTTTAAAATAAAGACTATTACAAGAGACGAAGGACACTACATAATGATCAAGGGATCGATCCAAGAAGAAAATATAACAGTTGTAAATATATATGCAGCCAACATAGGAGCACCTCAATACATAAGGCAAATACTAACAGCCATAAAAGGGGAAATCGACAGTAACACAATCGTAGTAGGGGACTTTAACACCCCACTTTCACCAATGGACAGATCATCCAAAATGAAAATAAATAAGGAAACACAAGCTTTAAATGATACATTAAACGAGATGGACTTAGTTGATATTTATAGGACATTCCATCCAAAAACAACAGAATACACATTTTTCTCAAGTGCTCATGGAACATTCTCCAGGATAGATCATATCTTGGGTCACAAATCAAGCCTCGGTAAATTTAAGAAAATTGAAATTGTATCAAGTATCTTTTCCGACCACAATGCTATGAGACTAGACATCAATTACAGGAAAAGATGTGTAAAAAATACAAACACATGGAGGCTAAACAATACACTACTCAATAACGAAGTGATCACTGAAGAAATCAAAGAGGAAATTAAAAAATACCTAGAAACAAATGACAATGGAGACACGATGACCCAAAACCTATGGGACGCAGCAAAAGCAGTTCTAAGGGGGAAGTTTATAGCAATACAATCCCACCTTAAGAAACAGGAAGCATTTCGAGTAAACAACCTGACCCTGCACCTAAAGCAATTAGAGAAAGAAGAACAAAAACACCCCAAAGCTAGCAGAAGGAAAGAAATCATAAAGATCAGATCAGAAATAAATGAAAAAGAAATGAAGGAAACGATAGCAAAGATCAACCAAACTAAAAGCTGGTTCTTTGAGAAGATAAACAAAATTGACAAACCATTAGCCAGACTTCATCAAGAAAAAAAGGGAGAAGACTCATATCAATAGAATTAGAAATGAAAAAGGAGAAGTAATAACTGACACTGTAGAAATACAAAGGATCGTGAGAGATTACTACAAGCAACCCTATGCCAATAAAATGGGCAACCTGGAAGAAATGGACAAATTCTTAGAAATGCACAACCTTCCGAGACTGAACCAGGAAGAAATAGAAAATATGAACTGACCAATCACAAGCACTGAAATTGAAACTGTGATTAAAAATCTTCCAACAAACAAAAGCCCAGGACCAGATGGCTTCACAGGTGAATTCTATCACACATTTAGAGAAGGGCTGACACCTATCCTTCTCAAACTCTTCCAAACTATAGCAGAGGGAGGAACACTCCCAAACGCATTCTACGAGGCCACCATCACCCTGATACCAAAAACAGACAAAGATGTTGCCAAGAAGGAAAACTACAGGCCAATATCACTGATGAACATAGATGCAAAAATCCTCAACAAAATAGTATCAAACAGAATCCAACAGCACATTAAAAAGATCATACACCATGATCAAATGGGGTTTATTCCAGGAATGCAAGGATTCTTCAATATATTGCAAATCAATCAACATGATACACCATATTAACAAATTGAAGGAGAAAAACCATACGATCATCTCAATAGATGCAGAAAAAGCTTTCGACAAAATTCAACACTCATTTATGATAAAACTCTGCAGCAAGTAGGCATAGAGGAAACTTTCCTCAACATAATAAAGGCCATATATGACAGACCCACAGCCAACATTGTCCTCAGTGGTGGAAAAGTGAAACCATTTCCAGTAAGATCAGGAACAAGACAAGGTTGCCCACTCTCACCACCCTTATTCAACATAGTTTTGGAAGATTTAGCCACAGTAATCAGAGAAGAAAAGGAAATAAAAGGAATCCAAATTGGAAAAGAAGTAAAGCTGTCACTGTTTGCAGATGACATGATTCTATACATAGAGAATCCTAAAGATGCCACCAGAAAACTACTAGAGCTAATCAATGAATTTGGTAAGGTAGCAAGATACAAAAGTACTGCACAGAAATCTCTGGCATTCCTATACACTAATGATGAAAAATCTGAAAGTGAAATTAAGAAAACACTCCCATTTACCATTGCAACAAAAAGAATAAAATATGTTGGAATAAATCTACCTAAGGAGACAAAAGACCTGTATGCAGAAAACTATAAGACACTGATGAAAGAAATTAAAGATTATACAAATAGATGGAGAGATATACCATGTTCTTGGATTGGAAATATCAACATTGTGAAAATGACTATAGTACCCAAAGCAATCTACAGATTCAATGCAATCCCTATCAAACTACCATTGGCATTTTTCACAGAACTAGAACAAAAATTTCACAATTTGTATGGAAACACAAAAGACTCCGAATAGCCAAAGCAACGTTGAGAACGAAAAATGGAGCTGGATGAATCAGGCTCCCTGACTTCAGACTATACTACAAAGCTACAGTAATCAAGACAGTATGGTGCTGGCACAAAAACAGAAATATAGGTCAGTGGAACAGGATGGAAAGCCCAGAGATAAACCCATGCACATATGGTCACCTTATCTTTGATAAAGGAGGCAAGAATATACAGTGGAGAAAAGACAGCCTCTTCAATAAGAGGTGCTGGGAAAACTGGAAACAGGTACCTTAAAACCTTTAAACAGGTACATTTAAAGGTATGAGATTAGAACACTCTGTAACATCATACACAAAAATAAGCTCAAAATGGATTAAAGACCTAAATGTAAGGCCAGAAACTATCAAACTCTTAGAGGAAAACACAGGCAGAACACTCTATGACCTAAATCACAGCAAGATCCTTTTTGACCCACCTCCTAGAGAAATGGAAATAAAAACAAAAATAAACAAATGGGACCTAATGAAACTTAAAAGCTTTTGCACAGCAAAGGAAACCATAAACAAGACCAAAAGACGACCCTCAGAATGGGAGAAAATATTTGCAAATGAAGCAACTGACAAAGGATTAATCTCCAAAATTTACAAGCAGCTCATGCAGCTCAATAACAAAAAAACAACTCAGTCCAAAATTGGGCAGAAGACCTCAATAGATATTTCTCCAAAGAAGATATACAGATTGCCAACAAACACATGAAAGAATGCTCAACATCATTAATCATTAGAGAAATGCAAATCAAAACTACAATGAGATATCATCTCACACCGGTCAGAATGGCCTTCATCAAAAAATCTAGAAACAGTAAATGCTGGAGAGGGTGTGGAGAAAAGGGAACCCTCTTGTACTGTTGGTGGGACTGTAAATTGATATAGCCGCTATGGAGAACAGTATGGAGGTTCCTTAAAAAACTACAAATAGAACTACCATAAGACCCAGCAATCCCACTACTGGGCATATATCCTGAGAAAACCATAATTCAAAAAGATTCATGTACCACAATGTTCATTGCAGCTCTATTTTCAATAGCCAGGACATGGTAGCAACCTAAGTGTCCATCATCGGATGAATGGATAAAGGAGATGTGGCACATATATACAATGGAATATTACTCAGCTATAAAAAGAAACAAAATTGAGTTATTTGTAATGAAGTGGATGGACCTAGAGTCTGTCATACAGAGTGAAGTAAGTCAGAAAGAGAAAAACAAATACCGTATGCTAACACATATATATGGAATCTAAGAAAAAAAAGAAAAGGTCATGAAGAACCTATGGGCAAGACGGGAATAAAGACACAGACCTACTAGAGAATGGATTTGAGGATATGGGGAGGGGGAAGGGCAAGCTGTGATAAAGTGAGAGAGTGGCATGGGCATATATACACTACCAAAGGTAAAATAGATAGCTAGTGGGAAGCAGCCGCATAGCACAGGGAGATCAGCTCAGTGCTTTGTGACAACCTAGGGGGTGGGATAGGGAGGGTGGGAGGGAGGGTGATGCAAGAGGGAAGAGATATGGGAGTATATGTATATGTATAAATGATTCACTGTTATAAAGCAGAAACTAAGACACCATTGTAAAGCAATTATACTCCAATAAAGATGTTTAAAAAAAAAAGAAGCAATTGCCATTAAAAGGGAGACGTTTAAGGGAAGCATTGGGCGCTTTTAGAAGCACACAGCAGGGTATCAGACCAAATCTGGGAAGGTCATGACAGGAAGTGACATTTAATCTGAGCCCGTGGGATGAGTAGGAGTTAATAGGAGAGAGTGCTCTAAGCAGAGGGAACAATATTTGAGAAGGTCTGGAGGTGAGACGGTATGCATCTTGGGTGAGAAGTTCACCGCTACTTTCATATTTTAACATTTTAATCTTGTGCAGATATGATGTTGCAGCTGGATCTTGTCTGTCTCTAAGTTCCGTCTGAGCACTGAGCACAGTGTTTAACACTTAGTACGTGGTCAATAAATATTTGCATATGACTGAATAACTCTGTAAGGTCAGCTGTCCTGCTGGGCTACATTCAATGTCTCTGGAGGTTTAGAGGCAGCCCTGGCGTTACGTGGAGAGGAAATCAGGCTGTTCATTTCTCTTGGAGCAGCCCAGGCTGCATGCACCCTGATCAACTTATGCAATTCTTTAAACGTGGAATAAGCAGAACTGGGTCCTTTCTGGGATCACTGGACACCTGCCCCACCCCTGTTCTGACACCCACTCCAGAAGTGAGTCAGATTTAAGGAGGATGTGGAAAAGGAGCCGTGGCTTCTGAGTGCCGGCTTGGTTTGTTGATGGGGACACACAGAGTTGGGCAACAGTGATCATTAGGTTGATTTCTCAAACGCTGGAAAGTTTGTCACTATAATAAAACCACTGGTCTTGATGTTTTTTAAATGCTGGGAGGACCCATTCTGATTTCTCTTCATGCATTTGATTTCTGGGAAAGTACAGATATAATTGAATGAGAAGGTTGTGAGGTTAAAAGAATAATTCCTTCAAAGTAGAAAAGAATTATGAACGTGTCTCATCTAGTCTTTTCAGATGATGGCTGAGCAGCAGCTGTGTACTCGGTGCCGTATTTTATGTAAAACATTTGTTAGGCTTTTATGTTTGCCTTTGACTTGAGAAAAACTCCCAGATCTTTTTTAGGATGTAGGAGTTTTAATCTCCTCCTAGTGTTCGTTTCACCTGGAGATTATTTTTTCTATTATCCATAGCTCTAATTCTGTACAGAACATGGTGACTCACTGTACTTTTTAGTGAAAATTGGAATGATAAATAAGTTCAAAGCAAGTTCATGGAAAGCAAGTACAGAGCCAGAGGTAAAATAAGATGCTTTCTTCTTCTTTTGTGAGCAATACCATGTGAAAAAAAAAATCTAGGATGCTTTGTTTCTTTTGAAACTAGCATTCGGGAATAAAAATTACATAATGTTGAAGTTAGCTCAAACCAGTGTGGTTTTTTTCCCCCTACCATATGAAATTTTAGGAAAAAAGTATAAGACAAACCTGGCTTTGATATTGACAGAGATAAACGACATTAAACTCATAATTATGTGTTAGAGTATCAGTTACTTTGTTGGATTCTGACATTTTTTCCCTTCAATATCATTTTGTCATTCTTACTAATGCAAATTTATGCTGTTATACAGTATTTTAAATGAAAAACTTTAATCTTTATTAAAGTAATTAATCTTTGTTAAATTGCTTTTCTAGGTGATTTCTATAAATGTCTATATCTTATTGAAGTCTTTCTGTTTTTTTCCCCACAGTATGCTTTTAATATGTGTGTATTTGCTGAAATGTCTTTAATTTTTAATTTTTAATAGGTGAAACAGGAGTGCTGGCAAAGAGTAATTCTAACATACTAATAGAACGTTGAGTTATTCTTTTATAGTCTGTCTTGATTGTAATTGTCTTTATTAAGAAGGCATTAAGAAAATTATTAAGAAAGATGGGGGAGTGTCTCTTCACAGAATCTCCCTTAGAGTAGTTTTCAGTATAACCCCCCCAAAATATTGAAAAACAATCTTATATACTAGATAATACCTGAACACTGCTATTAGTTGTTGAAACATAAAAACATGTTCTGCATAAATTTATGTTTGGAACAGGAGATTATAATAGTGAAAGATTACTGAGAAAGGTGATAAAATATACTGAAGTGTTTATTTTCTTTGAACAAGCTATATTTACATGGTATGTTAAATGTGATGATTTTCATATTGGTTAATGTTTAGTAGTTTGATTTTTTTAAAAGATGTTGAATATTCTATCTCAAGCCAAGGCTATTTGCCTTATAATTACTTCTCTTGCCCAGTGGTGACTTAATATATCCATAAAACGTCAGGAAGAAATCCTCGGGTGGAACTATGAACCTAGACACAGAGTTGTGTTACTGGCTTTCGTGTATGTTCATTTATGACTTGTTGCTGAACTGACCCAAACTACGACTCTGGGAGGTATTTGGAACACAGCCACGAGCAGAAGAGGGCCCTGAGGAGACAGCGGTGTATCCCTCCTGCTTTTGTTTTCTGATAAGGGATAGGGAGTGAGGGGGTGATGGTTGGGTAAGAGAGAAAATATACAAAACTTTCAGAACTTAGGGTACTTGAGTTAAATTATCTTCTGACATTTCTTTCATAGTTGCCTTTGAAAGCTCTCCGGGGCTTGCTGCATCATTTAACACAAAACTAGGGGCACCTGGGACATTTAGGTATCCTGGGATACAGCAGTGAGCAAAATGGACAACATCCCTGGTCACAAGGAGGGGACAGTCTTTTGCAGGGGAGACAGGCAAACGTGAAACAATGTGTCAGATGGTAATAAGTGTTTTGGAGAAAAATAAAGCAAAGTAAGAGGGATGAAGGATAGATGGGGATGGGCTTACTTTTCTGTAGAGGGTGTTCAGGAAAAATCTCACAGATCAGCTCACATTTGAGCCACGCGTGAAGGAACCGAGAGAGGGAGTTATGTGCTCCCTACTCCTATGTCCAGCCGCCTACTTGTCTACCAGGAGCCTCAAGCTTGTTCAGAACTGAACTCTTCATGCCCCTTTTAACCTCTTCCATCTTCAGTCTCCTGCATCTCAGAAATGGCATCACTGTCTATTTAGTTGCTCATATGAATAAACCTGGGGCTGGTGATCGATTCCTCTTTCCCCTCAACCTCATGCTGGCACATTCAGTGGACCCTCCCTCCAGGATACACCTCTCATCTATCTTCTCGCTGTGTTGAATCCTATTACTCTGGTCCAGGCTACCGTCATCTCTTTCCTTGACCATGATTTAAGCATCCTAGCTGCTCTCCTGGTTTCCATTCTTGGCATCCCAATAATCCAGTATCTTTGTAATTCAGATCTTCTTGCTCACCCGCTCAAAAACTTCCTGTGGTTTCCCACCACACCTAAGATAGTTTCATGAGGTGTCGCACTCTAGGTCAGCAGTAATTTTCTATCACTGTAAAGATGCTCCGTTCTTTCATTTCTCTTGTTTTTGTTGAAAAGTTAACTGTATGTCTTATTTTTGCTCCTTTGAAAGAAATGTGTAACCTCTCCCCCAAAATTACTTTTAAGATTTTCTCTATCTTTGGTTTTTCAACCAGCATTTGCCTATGTGGTTTTCTTCGTATGTCTCTTGATTAGAGTTTATAGAGCTTCTTGAATCTATGGCTTGATGACTTGTGTCAGTTTTTAAGAAGATTCTAAGCCTGTGTTTGTTCAAATATTGATTGAGTTCCATTGTCTGTCTCTTCCTGTTCTGGGTTTTGAACATCATGTATTTTATTTATTTTTTTATTGAAGTATAGTTGATTTACAATGTTGTACCAATCTCTGCTGTACAGCCAAGTGACTCAGTTTTACACTTACATACATTCTTTTTTTAAGTATTCTTTTCCCTTATGGTATGCCAGGAGATTGGATATAGTTCCTGTGCTCTACAGTAAGACCTTGTTTATCCATTCTAAATGTAATAGTTTGCATCTACCAACCCCAAATTCCCAGTCCATCCCTCCCCCTTCCCCCCCTCCCCCTTGGCAACCACACGTCTGTTCTCTATGTCTGTGAGTCTGTTTCTGTTTTGTAGATAAGTTCATTTGTGCCATACTTTAGATTCCACATACAAGTGATATCACATGGTATTTGTCTTTCTCTTTCTGACTTACTTCGCTTAGTTTGAACATCATGTATTTTCACTGTGTTCCGTGTTGCAATTAAGCTCTTTTCTGTATGTTCCTCTTTGTTTTCTTTTTTGTGCATAAATGTGGATATTTTTTACTGACTTACCTTCCAGGTCACTATTCTCTCTTCTGTTATGTCTAATATTCTCTTGAATTCCTAACTTGAGTTACTGCATTATTCAGTTTTAGGATTTCCATTTGACTCTTGTTTATAGATTCTAGTTCTTTGGTAAAAATCATCGTCTTTTCACCTATTTTCATATTAATTATATATTTTTTAAACTGCAAAACCTGGTTTATCTGTGAATCTCTGTTTCTCATTTTTCTCTGTTATTGGTCTGGTCTTGTGCATTTAATATTCTTCTGGGTTGTAGACCTTGTCTGGGTAGGTCTATCTACAGACTGCCCTTACTTCTAGAACCTTTTCCCCCGGCAGACCCTGCACTCCAGCCTTGGGCTCCCAGAACTACTGCTGAAGTCTCTGCTCAGATTTTAGCCACTTCACTGCTGTTTTCCACTTGGTTCTTGTGTTTTTCCTTGGTTTTTGTGCAGCCTAGGAGTTGAGGGAAGCTTGCAGGCAGAATTTGGGGCTCACTCCTCTGGGATCCCCTTAAATCTCTACCATCTTGGCAGCTTTCAGCTCCAGCCTCTGTCTCTGCAGTGCAGCCAGATTACACGAGTCCCCAGCTGCTGCTCTTGGTTGTGTGCTGTCCTCTGCTTGGGGAACCAGCAGATTCCTTGAGGGTAAAAGGAGGTGAATATGGGGCTCCCATGGGTGGGCTCCTCTTCTCTCTCAGATGTTAGCCCTCACATCCTATTTGCCTTTGTTGTTTTTTGATGCCCTCCATCATTTGCTCTAAGAATTTCTCCAGCTTTTATACTTGTTCTTGGTGGGAGAGTCGGTCTGATCCAGGCTGTTCTGTTGTGACATCTGAACCCTGGTCTGTCTCCTGCTTCTCTTTCATACCACGTTTCCCATACCCAGTATATTCCAGCCACACTGCACTTACTTTTTGATAGAATATATCAAGCTTTTTCCCACCTCAGGGACTTTGTATTAACTGCCTTACCTGTTCTTCCCCAGATTTGTGCTTAGCTGGTTCCTTGATTACATTACATGATTCCTACATTATTTAATCTCTGTTCAACTGTTACTTCCTAAGAGGTTTCCTAAACCTCCTAAGAGGTTTCCCTCTCTTTCCAGGGTCATCCGTCACTCTGTTTTATTTTCATCATAGCACTATCTGAACTTACTTTATTTACTTGCTTACTTTCTGTCTCCCCACTATTGTGTAAGCTCTGTTCCCACCTGGCGTGGGATAAATGTTAACTGATAACAAATGATAATAAATGTTAATTGAATGAATGAATAAAATAGACACTGATTCTGGAAGGAATTTTTCAAATTCTTCTTTGCAAACCTCAGTGGGACATAAAGGAACACTGTTTTCTTCACACTAATAGTATTTTGATATGGAATGTTCTATAAAATACCACTTTGATGTGTTTATAGTATAACGATGGCTAACATTTTGTTCATCCTGATGATCTGATCTTAAGTTACTTTCTTTATAGACCAAGATTATGCTATATTCATTATCATATGAGTAATAATTATATTTTTGTTAAAATTCTTTAGAAATATATAATCTGTGCTTATTCTCTATCACCCAGGATATTTAACTAAAACTAATGATACCAATTTGTTTTTGGTCGTGCATGAAATGACTTTTTAAAAAAATTTTATATCTTTATTTAACAGGAATGGTTTTTAGGAAAAGCATTACATGACGAAGAATCCACAATAATTCACCATTATGCCTTTTCCGAAAATCCTACAGTTTTTAAATATCCAGACTTTGCTGCTGGCTGGGCCCTTAGTATTCCACTGGTAAACAAGTAAGAATTTATTAGACTTTCTTTTCGTTTCGTTTCGTGTGTGAATCAACTTTTATTTCGCCGAGTCTTGCAGTTGATGGATCTGAGTGAACTTTTCAGCAGAGGCAGCGAGTGGTAGTGCAGGGAGACCCGCTGCAGGAGCTGGACACAGGCTCCATCACTAACTCGTCCCCTCAGACCCATGCTCAGCCGCTCTGTCTTTCCTCTTACTCACCTGCAAAATGAGGCGAATGATCACCCATGAGGCTGAGGGAGGGCCCACGAGTGCTCAGGACTCTGCACCCAGAGCTGTGACCACTGTTGTGAGCTCTAGGCGCGACTCTGATTGGCAGTAAGGAAATGAATCAGCAGCACACCTGGGGTTGGGATGATGACTGCTTACGTGCATGGATGTGTAGATGCGTTTAAACACGGGCTGGGCAGGAGGCATACGTAGCTCTTGGTGTGATAGTCACAGTAATGCTGTTTTTGATGTGAAAGGGGCAGATAAGCCGTAATTCAGGAGAAGCATGGCTGTTGACAGTCCTCTTAACCTAAATAGTTCAGATTAATCGTGAGTGTTTGTTCTTTAGGGAATGGAAAGTCGATAGTGCAGTTGTGGTTTTTGTATCTGCAAAGATGAAAATGTTTCTGTTCTTTCTTACAGCAAGTGTCCTGTTTCTAGGGTTTGGAGTCCTGAAAAGCTTTTTAGCCCATTGCAGTAATATAAGGTAGTAGATACTTTGTCATTTGTGGTTGCTGAAACTTCTGGACTGCTCCCTTGACATTTGGAAGTTCCTTACAATGTAACACGCTCCTTCCCAGTGTAGATGCAAGTAGCAGAAAAGTATGCAGAGTGGATGAAGGGAATATTTTTGCTGGAATTGGAAGCGGAGGTGGGTGGGTGGGTGGTGCAGGGGTTTAGCAATGTTGTTGAAGAGAGGCTGGACCTCTCTGTCTCTCTGGCTTAGTGCACAGCATCATTTCATCCTAAATCTGGTTTGCTTTGTGCTTTCAAGGCAGTAAGGGCTACGAACTTCTGATTTATGTACAGCAGGAGAGAGCCTCTAACCATGGAATGAAAGTACTTATCCCCAGTCTCTAGGTGGATCCTGTCCAATTAAAGTCAACTGGGACAACTTCAGGCCTGTACCATCCTCTGCACCATTAACAGCTGCCAGCGAACTTCAGTGCATCAGTTGGGATCAAACTAATTCTGACCCTGGAGCCCCTTTATTGGCCTGAATAATTAATCAAAATCAGAATTCTCTTAGAGGAAGGAAGGAGAGGCTCTGTATCATGCGGGTAACCAACAGTGCCCACTACGGGATTGTTGATTCCCTGTGTCTCCTTTCCTCGACTTTATGGCTCACTTGGTAGGTAGGGCAACGATTTATAGTTACTCAAGTATTTCTTCTGCTCAAGTCACCAGAAAAACTGGTTACTTAAAGACACTTTATGACACTCACTTTCTTAGACTTTCTCACCGAAAATATTTTGGGGGCTAGCAATCCTGCATCAGTGAGTGTTGAATCAACACTGCCCAACATTTCCCAGTGCTCCAGCTACGTGATCTCCTAAGGATAGCATCAGTAAAAAAAAAAAAAAAAAAAAAAAAAACTTGCATCTTTGGAGAAACGCTCATTGATTTTCAGTAAGATGATTTCTTCAAATAGGTGTTACTACAGAACACTGTTACTGGTTTCCCCTGTTGTTTTTCCATCAGAAAACCTTATCTAGATTTCCTGCTATATCTTGCTCTGTTGACTGTCTCACAAGTGGGACTAGAATAGTCAGGTAGGAAGTTTTCCTGATATGGAGTTGAAGGAGCCCTATATTTGTTGCAAGTTTCCAGTCTAGCTGGTTGTGTCATCAGAACTGTGTTATTGGGACATGACTTAGTGCCTTCTAAAAATAGGAAAGCTGAATGTCAAATTCTTATTTGCCAGGAACTGAATATTTAATGAAGAAATATTTTCGCAAAGTAGTTGGGATTTCTGGCCTTGTTTTTCTTGGCATTGTTGGTTCCTGAAATTAGCATTTGAAAAGCCCTTGGGTATAGCCCTTGCTTGGTGTATAGAAAAATGAAACCTAGTTCCCACCACTAGGACTGGCCTTTTAAGTAGGGTGAATGCCCCCCTGCACACTTTTAGAACTGGGACTTATTTGCAAGGTGACTGGGTTAGGCCCCGGGTGTCCCATGAGGCTGACTCATCCATGCGAAGTTCGTAATATTGAGGTAACCATCACTGGTTCTGGCAGATTCCACGGGCTGCTAAACATAGCCACTTACAGATGTCAGTGTACATACTGATTTGTTTCCAATCAGTCAGTGTTCATC
The DNA here is from genome assembly GCF_964165515.1 of Mesoplodon bidens. NCBI lineage: Eukaryota > Metazoa > Chordata > Mammalia > Artiodactyla > Ziphiidae > Mesoplodon > Mesoplodon bidens. The sequence continues at coordinate 7,995,992 of NC_138174.1, forward strand.
TTAAAGAGATTCTTTCCTCTTAAAGAGATTCTGTCAGTGGCTGTCACGTTTTTCTCTGGTTTCCCTCAGAGAAAAATGTACAAGAATTGAATGAGAAAGAAACTTAAAAAGTCAAGAAGAGTAGAGACCATGTTTAGGGTAACAGTTCAGAGGTGTTTATTGTCTATTAAGAAGAGGTGTGGGGGCTTCCCTGGTGGCGCAGTGGTTGAGAGTCCGCCTGCTGATGCAGGGGACATGGGTTCGTGCCCCGGTCCAGGAAGATCCCACATGCCGCAGAGCGGCTGGGCCCGTGAGCCATGGCCGCTGAGCCTGCACATCTGGAGCCTGTGCTCCACAGCGGGAGAGGCCACAACAGTGAGAGGCCTGTGTACAACAACAACAACAACAACAACAAAAAAGAAGGGGTGTGGGCAGCGTGGCCATCTGACAGTGGATGTCACATGCCATTGGATTCTGATCACAATCCAGTGTTCCTTGTCTGTGGCGATAAGCCCAGATATGACTTTTCTTTTTTCTTTTTTTTTGTCTTTGGTGTCTGAATGTGGTTGGCTCAGATTTTGAAGGCACTTGGCATGAATCCAAATCCCCAAGTTACCTTAAAAGAGTTTATTCATGAAAACTGGCTCCAACCAAGAAGAGTTCAAGTTGGACAATATTCCACACCAGGGCAGGTTTTTCTCCTAATTTATGTCAGGAGTGTTCTGAGAATGCAGTCTCTTTATGCAGTATCCTCACCCACTCCTGCTCATGGGCCGGTGGGCAGGTACTGAGCAGGAATGTGGCAGAGGTTCCATGGGGCTTCTTTCAGAGCTGTGTGCCATCAAGCCACATTCCTGTCAACCGTGAGGCCGGTGCTTCATGACTACACGTAAATTATAACCTGTGTCTTCCTTTATCTTTCCTCCGATTAGAGATAAATGTTTAAAGAAATGTCTGTGGCTCAACCAGGCTAAAAACTCAGCGAGGACTTTTGAAACTGATTACTAGTTTTCCTTTTAAAATTACGATTATTTCTTTGGAGTTAAAATATTTGTTAGGAGGTTCGTCATTGAAACGAGGGTCCCGTCTGTAGCCCTGTAAGAAACGTAAACCCCGTGGCAGTTCAGTGGTCTTGGTAAGCATGTCGTTCTACCTCCCTCAGCCTGGAATGGAGGAACATATTGCGGTTTGCCCTCATCCCTTCAGATCGCTCACCGAGTGCCTGTTTGGGCCCGGGCGGTGGGCGCTGTTTGGGGTGCAGGGCAGGAGGAGGGCGCAGGGGGCTCGCTGTGTGTGATGAATGGGGCTGTGCTTCCCACTCTGGGGGCAAAGGAAGTTTCCATTTATTCTCGTGGGCAGGTCTGGACACCCTTGAATTTGGTCTTGGAGAAAAGTCTGCCAGGTAGAGGTTGGGTCGGGGCGAACTGGGCCGCCGTGTGGCCAGGAGTGCGCTTCGGGGGCGGCCGGTGCACGCTGGGGAGTGGGGGGCTCTAGAGCCTGGGCCCAGGGGTCTGGGCCTCTCTTCTGTGTTGAAAAGAGCCATTACGGCTTTTCTGAAGCAAGAAAATGACTTGAAACTTGTTATTCTTTCCCGAAACCACATGCTCTCTCCCCCAGGAAACTCCACAAACTGTAATTCATAGGGTCATTAAAAGTAGGAGACTGAAAAGTAGCAACTTCTGTTTCTCTATCAGGCAAGCTTTTTTCTTTTCTTTTTCTTTCTCTGTCATTATTTTGTCAAGGATTATCAGGAGTCAGCACCTCCGTGGCTTTTTAAAAGACATTTATTGTATCGTATTGTGTTTTATGTTATTTTCCAGATGTTGAATAACGAACACTACATTTGCAACAAGCCTTGCATTCGTGTCCTGGTCCACAAATAATTGTGTTTTCATAGTCCTTTGCCTCAAGGCAATTAAACTCTTATTTTTGTCTTAAAATTTATTTATTTATTTATTTTTTAAAGTTATTTTATTACTAACATTTTAGAAGCAGTTATTCTTTTTTTTTTTAAGATGTTGGGGGTAGGAGTTTATTTATTTATTTATTTTTGCTGTGTTGGGTCTTCGTTTCTGTGCGAGGGCTTTCTCTAGTTGTGGCAAGTGGGGGCCACTCTTCATCGCGGTGCGCGGGCCTCTCACTATCACGACCTCTCTTGTTGCGGAGCACAGGCTCCAGTCGTGCAGGCTCAGTAGTTGTGGCTCACGGGCCCAGTTGCCCCGCAGCATGTGGGATCTTCCCAGACCGGGGCTCGAACCCGTGTCCCCTGCATTAGCAGGCAGATTCTCAACCACTGAGCCACCAGGGAAGCCCATATATTTTTATTTGTTTTCAAACATTAGAAAGTCTCAAGAATGTGTTATTCTTGTTTGATGCTTTTTTGGTTTTTTTTCAAAAAACTCAAATTGTCTCTATTTTCTAGGCTTACCAAGAGATTGAAGAGCGAGTCCCTGAAATCCGACTTTACAATAGATTTAAAACATGAGGTAGGTCATGATTTGTTTGGTTAAAAGTCTTTGTAGTCAAGAATTTGTGTCTTTTGATACAAAAGGTGTCTCGTGTTCCCTGAAAGGTGCATCCCCTCCGCCACTCACATCCATGTTTTCCCAACAAGGAAGTTGCACATGCTACAGTCTGTGAGGGCCTTCTTCTTTAAGCCCATTTTGGTCACGTAGGTGGAGAAGGAACAGTGGAGAAAACAGTTGTGTCTGTGATTCTTCATCCTTTGTTTTTAAGCTAGGTGGATGGGTCCAGATATGGATTTTTAAAAACATGCAAAAATGTCAGTAAAATACCTCTGGTCTTCTTTTGTGCTTCGGTTGCACATATGCCTTCGACATGTCTCTTGTGCTGGACCCTGTGGAGCAGCATTGGGCCAGCTGGTCCCCCAGCACCCTGGCATTTGGTGGACATCTGTGACCAGTCGTCCTGGAGGCAGGTGGCGGGCATCCTGTCCTTAATCCATTAATCTCTCCTGAATCATCATCAAGAAGGTCTCTTTGTGCATTTCGTTCATGGGTACCTCTGACTGCCTGAAACAGACCTGCCTTTCCCTCTGTAGCAATCTGTATTTTAGGACATGGGGGCCAATCGTGACTCAGTCCAGCAGTGCTGGCAGGCTGCCAGGAGCGAAAAGGGCACTCACAAGATTTTAATCTGGGGAGTATTTTTAAATGACGAAATAGGTTATTTGAGGAGAAATATTCATGTCAAAAATCACTCTTTTCCACAGAAGGGAAAGAATGACTAGTTGAAAGCCAGGGTCTGTCTAGATATTTTTAATGAAAAGTCAGCTCAGGTATAGATACCCAGGTTTGGGAGTCTATGAAACATTGAATAACATACAATAAAACCCTCTAACATACGTGAAAGGTATAAAGATCAGTCAGAATATCTATGCTTAAGAGATTGAACTTGATCAGTTGCTTGGAGGCTACCTGTAAGTATCTCCCCAGGAGGGTCCCCCTTTGTTCTAACGAGAGTCAACAACTTTCTCGAATTCTCTCCCTCTCCCCCTTTTCTTCATATTTTATATATAACATATGAATGTACCTCTGAATAATATGTAGCTTTGCATCCTTCTGGCCTTGATATAAACAGAACTGTACCCTGAATAATGTTCTAGTTTGAAAGTCATCCGTGTTGATACGTGTGGCTTTAATAAACTGTCGCCACTTTGTATAACTGTCTCTCCCAGGACCATACCACAGTGTGTGTGCCCAGTCTGCTGGTAGTGGGCCTCTGGGTTGCTACTGGTTTTTGCTATTGCAGTCACCCCTTCTATGAATATTTTTGACATGTGTCATGATGATCATCCACAAGAGTTTCTCTAGGCAGAAGCTTTTAAACTGTTTCTTGACTGTGACCGACTTTAAAAAATACATTTTTCATTGTGACTCAGTATATTTGTGTGTTATTATTGTGTTTTGTTATCGATTTCTAACTTAGTATGATTGGTCTATATAACAGTCATTTGAAATATTTTTAGGTTTGCTTTATGGCCTAGTTCGTGTTCACTTTTCATAAATGGAGAAAAGGATGTATGTTCTCTAATTTGGGGGGTATAATATTCTCCTTATGTCTATTAAAGAAATAGATTAATCTATTGTGCTTTTCACATATTTTATTTCCTCCTGCTCTCCCTTCTCCTACTTTCATTTTGTCTGCTTGATCCGTCATTTACTAAGGGAGGAATGTGAACATCTTCCATGATAGTGGTGACAGTGTCTCTTTGTGGAACTGCCAACTCTTGCTATTTATACTCTGAAGCTATGTTAATTAGATGCATACAAGTTTAGAATTGTTACCTCCTCTCCGTGAATTTATCTTTATCTCTAGTAATGCTCTTTGCCTTAGCACTTATTTTGTTGATAGGAACACTTCTATACTAGCTTTCTTTTGGTGTTTGCTTCATCGTTTTTCATTTTTTTCTTTCAATTCTTTTGTGTCCTCTTTTGATGCGTCTCTCTTAAAGAGGATGTGTTTGTTTTTTTCTCCCAGTGTGACAGTCTTTATCTTCAAACCATAGAGCAAATTTACATTTACATTTTTCATGATTGCTAACACTTTATTTTATCCTTTGTCCCCCATTTTTTTCTTTTGAAAATTTCCTTGCTTTCTTTTAGATTTTTAAAATTTTTATTCCATTTTTTTCCCTCCTCTGTTATTTTTGAAGTTCATTCTCAATGTCTGTTTCTTAATGGTTGTTTTAAATACAGTAAGTCCCCTACATACGAACCTTCAAGTTGCGAACTTTCAAAGATGCGAACGTATTATAAACCTGTTACAGTACAGAATTATATAGCCGATTGTGTTAGTTGGGTACCTAGGCTAACTTTGTTGGACTTATGAACAAATTGGACTTACGAACTCACTCTTGGAATGGAACTTGTTCGTATGCAGGGGACTTACTGTACTTTAACATGTATAGTAAGCAGCTAATTAATCAGCCTAAAAATCTAAGGGCCTGAGCATAATAACTCTGATTATCCCTCTCCCAGTTTTTATGCTCTTTTGTCCAGTATTTTTGTTCTGTCTTTTTTTTCAACCCCGCAACTCAGATATTGTCCTTACTTTATACAGTTAAATCATTTGTATTAGCTTAACCCTGTATTTGCCATGTCTGTGCTCACTATTCTGTTTTGCTTCTTGGACCTGCCAGTGGGAATCATTTTTATTCTTCCTGAAGTATATCCTTCAGAATTTCCTTTTTAGTGAGGTGGCAAATTCTCCATTTTTTTTTCTTTAAAAATAATTTATTTCGGGCTTCCGTGGTGGCACAGTGGTTGAGAGTCCGCCTGCTGATGCAGGGGACACGGGTTCGTGACCCGATCCAGGAAGATCCCACATGCCGCGGAGCAGCTGGGCCCGTGAGCCATGGCCGCTGAGCCTGCACGTCCGGAGCCTGTGCTCCGCAATGGAGAGGCCACAACAGTGAGAGGCCCGCGTACCACACACACACACACACACACAAAAAAAAAATAATAATAATAATTTATTTCAACTTTGTTCTTGAGACATAGTTGCGTTGTGTGTATAATTCTAGGTTGTGAGACATTTCCTCTCATCACAATACTGTTGTTCCCCGGTGCTCTGGCTTCTGTTACTGCTGTTGTCTTAGGAAATCAACCACCACTCTTACATGGTTCCATTGTCAGTAATCTGCCATTTCTCTGGCTGCTTTTAAGGTTGTTCTTTGTCTTTAGTGTTCTGCAGTTTCACTATGGTATATATATGTCTAGGTGCAAACTCTTCTTTTCTAATCCTGCTTAGCATTCATTGGGCCTTTCTATAATAGGATTGTTAAGCAATCCTATTTTTTTTTAATTACATTAAAAAAAATTCTCAGCCATTGTCTTTTCAGCTATTTTCTCATCCCCTCTGTGATCTCCTTCTGGAACTTTAGATATATGCTAGAGGTTTGAACTTCTCTTCTACATTCCCCATCTCTGTTTCTTGCTGGGCTACATTTCAGATAACTTGGAGGACTTCATCTTTTAGTTCCCTAGTTTTTATTCAGCTGTGTCTAATATGCTGTTTATCCTCACCATTAAAACGTTCATTTTAAGCATTGTATTTTTCACATCTACAAGTTCTAGATATTTCTTTTTAAAATTTGCTCTCGTACAGTCTTTCAGAAATTTTGCTCATGTTTTAAATTTTTTCTTTTCTTTATTAAAATATATGAAACAGTAATTTTCTATTCTGTGCTTAATCATTCCAATCCCCAAAGTCTTCTGGGCCTGAGCAAGCTGTGTCTGCTGGCTCTTGCCCATCATCTCGTCTCTTTGTATGACTTTTTGTGATTTTTTCCGAGTACTTTTGCTCCTTGGGAACTGTGGCCGTCCCCCGAGTCCTATATTAAGGTTGTGGGCTCCTCAGTAAGGATTTGCATTAGTTTTTGTCAGCTGCTAGAGGCTCAGGCTGACTTAGGGCCACTTTAAGTTACCCCAAGGTGTTTCTGGAACACGTAGGTGACAAATGAGGGAGGCCTGCCTTTGGTTACAGAATCTCAGGATATCTGGAGATGATTTTTCCCTCCATCTAGTTCCAGTTGTGGGGCTTTGCTGTTAGACACGCCCCACCTTGGGCAGGTCATGGGCTTTATTCTCTTAACATGCATCAGAACCTTGGCATCCTCAGAGCCCAGCTGATACCTACTGGGGAAAACTACCCTCAGTGGCCTTTCTCCCCAGGTTCTCACTTTCCATTTTTGTCCTCATAAGCTCCACATTTTTGTGCCAAGTTAGCAATACATTTAAAATGCTTTTAAAAATATTTTATCCTGATATTTTTAGATATTTTCAGCCAGTCGGTTTTTCAGGGTATGTAATTACCATCCTGCAGGAAACCAGAGTCATGGTATTTCCTTTTATCTTGCTCTGTGATGTTTTAGAATCCCTAAAATAGCTTCCCTAAAATTGCTTATGACAATTTGGAATTTTTTGGAGGTCAGAATACTGATTCTTAATTAATTATTTACGGTTAATAAAAGATTAGATTGCTCCACATGGAATTACTATTTTTGTAAGTAAAAAAAACCCAAAGGGCTTCCCTGGTGGCACAGTGGTTGAGAGTCCGCCTGCCGATGCAGGGGACACAGGTTCGTGCCCCGGTCCGGGAAGATCCCTCATGCCGCGGAGCGGCTGGACCCTTGAGCCATGGCTGCTGAGCCTGCGCGTCCGGAGCCTATGCTCCGCAATGGGAGGGGCCACAACAGTGAGAGGCCTGCGTACCGTAAAAAAAAAAAAAAAAAAAGAACTGTTGAATGCTGACATATTGATGTGGTTCAATGTAATATTCTCTAGAGAAGGTAAGGTCTGCTTGCCCTTGAGATGTTTCCTACCTTCGTGGACCTGTGGTGCTGGTTAAGAGCTTTCATTCATGCCAGTTTCCTGTGTGACAGATCGCTCTCTACATCTGGGACAGTGGTGATGGACCGCCCCTCACTCCTGTGCCTGAGTTTTGTACAGACGGGGTGGACTCTTCCTGTGCCACTACATTTCATTCTTTTCTACCGCTTTGCGTAAGTAATAGAAGGACAGCTTCCTTGCGTGTCAAAGGAAAACATACATGCTGTGCACAATGTTGTCCTAGCACTTTCCATCCTAAAAAACCCCAACATCTGCCATGTGCCAGGTGAGAACTATACATCATGTTTCTAGGGATATTGGCCCTACAAGGTGAGCACTGTCGTTACCCTGTTTTGCAGAAGAGAAGAGAGCAGAGTGGCATTGAGAGCTGTGGAGGTGTAGCCCGGAGTTATTTCTTTTGTTGAAGATGTAGCATGTAGCTGTTGGAATTCCTATTCTATTTCCTAGAGCGGCAATCTCAGACATTTCCCGTTATTCCTAAGCCTTCTCCTCGAGCCCACCCCCTTTACTTTCTCAGCCAGTGACCTTGCTTTGATCTCACCTGAGACTGTCCAGAACTTTTAGAATGAAGAACCTACTTGTTAAGGTAGACCCTTGGACCAGTCCCCAGGATGGGCCTGAAGACCCTGGGACTCAACTGGGTGGTTAACAATCCTTCCTCATAATGAAAAATATATTCACTACCTCAAATGTCTGTTATTTTCAAGGCATTGATACAGAAGTCTGTGTGTTGCATTTTCAAAAAGGAATATATATACACACAGACAGACATACACTGCAACAGTGGGAGAGAATCTGTACTGTTGGCCCAGTTCCTGAGGGGGCGACGTCTTTTTAGACATTATGCTTGCTTATTCTTTAATGTTCTCCTGGACAATCTGGAAGGGTTGACCTCCTAGTGCCTTGAGTGACATGACAAAACTGCAGTTACGTGTCGCTATAAACCAGCCCAAAATGATGCAGAATTAGGATTGAGTGTCACTACAGGCCTAAGATGGCAATAAAGGGGCCAGAACACACCGCCCAACCCAACTCCCTCCGTGAAGCGCCCACGGCCTGGGTGTGGATTGTCTGCAAGGCCCTCCATGAGCTGCTTCATCTGAGTGATTGGCTTGGGCTGGAACCAGGGCAGGGCTCCAGGCTCCTCCAAAGTGTTGGAAGTTATCCTGCCTTTGGCAGAGGACAGAACATCGCTGTTGCCTAGATTTGGGTAGATGATAAAGGGCCATAAAAATACTTTAACATCAAAGTAAGGCTGGGCCCCCAGAAGGGAGTCATCTCTTATTTTACACTAAAACATCCCCCTACTTCTCTCTCCCTTTGTCGGAATCTTCACCATCTGGAAAAAGGAAAGGGAAGGTAGCCAACATTTACTGGGTACCTGTGATGCGCTTAATAAATAGTAGTCATAAAAGCAGCCGTATGGGTGGTTATCATCCCAATTTCCTAAGTGAGCAGGCGGAAGTTTAGAGAGCTTAGGACACTCGTCCAGGGGACATAGTGGAAATGCAGAGCTGGGATCCTGGTGCCGTTCTGGCTAAGCAAAGACTTTGTGGTCAGCGGAGCTACAGTTCCTTTGTTCCCCTAAAACTTAATCCTGCAGACAAGTTTGATGTCCCTGACATTGGTGAATTTGAACTTGAGAGCATGTGAGAGCTAATGTGGATGTGCATTTAAGACACATTGACTCACATATGCATACATTTTTCTTTTTTTTCTTTTTTTAGGGAAATCCAGTGAAGAAGAAGGATATTTTTGTTGCAGTAAAGACATGCAAGAAATTTCATGGTGACAGAAGTATGTTTTGGGTTATTCATTTTTATTGAACTTTAAAAATGCAAACTGCCTTTAAAAAAAACAGTACAAACAAGATATAAACTCAACCTAAATAAAAAGGACAATGACAAATATGTCATTGAAGTAAAAGCAGTTATTTAATCAGTATTCCTCATCATACCATTTCAATCACCAAGATCAATTAGAAAAGACAATTTTGTATTGCAACATGAGTGGTCGTAGCCCTTCTAAGGACTGATTAGAGCAGTATTTTCAGTTGGAAATGGAAAAGCTCAGCTGTGGCAACCTAGGAGACAGTGAATAACAATCCATTTTGCAAAACAATGTCCTGTTATGTCCAAGTGCAGTCTCTGAGCTGTGTGAAGAGTATGAGAGGGGATTTCAGGGTAACAGAATGCCAAAAAGAATGTTTTTCTAACACTGTTCCTTCTTTTTATATTTATTTCTAATGCACACATCAGAACTTTTAAGTAAGGATATGTATTTGCTCACATGTAGATATATAGAGAAAAGGAAAAATGTGCCTTACAAGCAATGTTTCCTTCTTAAGGAAATCCTGCATGTATTGATAGATGAATGTTGTTTTTATTCAAATTGTTGGTGTCATTTCAGAATTCTACTAAGTTGTTATGATACTATTTTTTAAAAGCCTACCTTAAATATAAATACATAATTTATCTTTTTCACCTTATTTCAAGCAGCACTTTTCTGAAATTGAAGGTTAGACAGTCTTTTGCATTTTCTAATTTTAGCACATATTTTAATGTTTTTCCATGAACAGACTCAATTTCACCAAGAGTATGATATTTATAGAGGAGAGATTTCTAAACCAGCTGTCTTTTTTTGTGGGATTAGAGCTATGTGGGGAGTTCATTTATATAATTTATGTGATAATATATTTACAAATTATATTTTAAAGGGGAACATATTTTCCAAATAAAAGAAAATTATAATTTGGGATTAAAGTGTTGTTTAAGACACTGACATAAATTCAAATCTTGTTATACTCAACACTGTCTTAAAAGTACATTTACTATAAACCTTCATGGTTACCTAAAATAGGCATGATAAATTCTAAGTCCTATTAAATCAGCCTAAATAAACATATGCATTCATTATATGAGTCCTAAAATACTATCAAAAATCAATATAGCACTTAAAATTTCATTTATCATAAATTTAGCCTAGATTTAATATTCTTTTGATTTTTTCATAATCTGTAAGAGCTCTGTAGGATGAATTTTTTTTAAGTTTCTTTTATTTATTTATATATATATTTGGCTGCGTTTTGAGTCTGTTGCTGTGTGTGGGCTTTCTCTAGTTGCTGCGAGGGGGGCTACTATTTGTCATGGCACGCAGGCTTCTCATTGCAGTGGCTTCTCTTGTGGAGCACGGGCTCTAGGCATGCGGACTTCAGTAGTTGCAGTATGCGGGCTCAGTAGTTGCAGCATGGGAGCCCTAGAGCATGCGGGCTCCAGCAGTTGTGGCACGTGGGCTCAGTAGTTGCAGCGTGCAGGCTGATTAGTTGTGGCTCGAGGGCTCTAGAGCACAGGCTCAGTAATTGTGGTGCATGGGCTTAGTTGCTCCACATTGTGTGGGATCTTCCCGGACCAGGGGTTGAACCCGTGTCCCCTGCACTGGCAGTGTAGGATGATTTTTGACAGATACCTTTCATTAAAAAAGTGTGAAGGCACTGCAGAAATACAAAGGATCATGAGAAATTACTACAAGCAACTATGCCAATAAAATGGACAACCTAGAAGAAATGGACAAATTCTCAGAAAAGCACAACCTTCTAAGACTGAACCAGGAAGAAAAAGAAAATATAAACAGACCAATCACAAGCACTGAAATTGAAACTGTGATTAAAAGTCTTCCAACAAACAAAAGCCCAGGACCAGATGGCTTCACAGGCAAATTCTGTCAAACGTTTAGAGAAGAGCTAACACCGATTCTTCTCAAACTCTTCCAAAACATAGCAGAGGGAGGAACACTCCCAAACGCGTTCTATGAGGCCATCATTACCCTGATAACAAAACCAGACAGAGATGTCACAAAAAAAAACTACAGGCCAATAGCACTGATGAACATAGATGCAAAAATCCTCAACAAGATACTAGCAAACAGAATCCAACAGCACATTAAAAGGATCACACACCACGATCAAGTGGGATTTATCCCAGGAATGCAAGGATTCTTCAATATATGCAAATCAATCAGTGTGATAAACCATATTAATAAATTGAGGGAGAAAAACCATATGATCATCTCAGTAGATGCAGAAAAAGCTTTTGACAAAATTCAACACCCATTTATAAAAATCCTCCAGAAAGTAGGCATAGAGGGAACTTACCTCAACGTAATAGAGGCCATTTATGACAAGCCCACAGCGAACATCATTCTCAATGGTGAAAAAGTGAAACTGTTTCCACCAAGATCAGGAACAAGACAGGTTGCCCCTCTCAGCACTCTTATTCAACATAGTTTTGGAAGTTTTAGCCACAGCAATCAGAGAAGAAAAAGAAGTTAAAGGAATCCAAATCAGAAAAGAAGAAGTAAAACTGTCACTGTTTGCAGATGACGTGATACTATACGTAGAGAATCCTAAAGATGCTACCAGAAAACTACTAGAGCTAATCAATGAATTTGGTAGAGTAGCAGGATACAAAATTAATGCACAGAAATCTCTTGCATTCCTATACACTAATGATGAAAAATCTGAAAGAGAAATTAAGGAAACACTCCCATTTACCATTGCAACAAAAAGAGTAAAATACCTAGGAATAAACCTACCTAAGGAGACAAAAGACCTGTATGCAGAAAACTGTTAAGACACTGATGAAGAAATTAAAGATGATACAAACAGATGGAGAGATATACCATGTTCTTGGATTAGAAGAATCAACATTGTGAAAATGACTATAGTACCCAAAGCAATCTACAGATTCAGTGCAATCCCTATCAAACTACCACTGGCATTTTTCACAGAACTAGAACAAAAAATTTCACAAATTTTATGGAAACACAAAAGACCCCGCATAGCCAAAGCAATCTTGAGAAAGAAAAACGGAGCTGCAGGAATCAGGTTCCTGGACTTCAGACTATATTGCAAAGCTACAGTAATCAAGACAGTATGGTACTGGCACAAAAACAGAAATATAGATGAATGGAACAGGATAGAAAGCCCAGAGATAAACCCACGTGCATATGGTCACCTTATCTTTGATAAAGGAGGCAAGCATATACAATGGAGAAAAGAGCCTCTTCAGTAAGTGGTGTTGGGATAACTGGAGAGCTACATGTAAAAGAATGAAATTAGAACACTCCCTAACACCATACACAAAAAAAAACTCAAAATGGATTAAAGACTTAAATGTAAGGCTAGACACTATAAAACTCTTAGAGAAAAACATAGGCAGAACACTCTATGACATCAATCACATCAAGATCCTTTTTGACCCACCTCCTAGAGAAATGGAAATAAAAACAAAAATAAACAAATGGGACCTAATGAAACTTAAAAGCTTTTGCACAGCAAAGGAAACCATAAACAAGACGAAAAGACAACCCTCAGAATGGGAGAATATATTTGCAAATGAAACAGCTGACAAAGGAGTAATCTCTACAAGTAGCTCATGCAGCTCAATACCAAAAAAACAACCCAATCCAAAAATGGGCAGAAGGTCTAAACAGACATTTCTCCAAAGAACATATACAGATTGCCAACAAACACATGAGAGGATGCTCAACGTCACTAATCATTAGAGAAATGCAAATCAAAACTACAGTGAGGTATCACCTCAAACCAGTCAGAATGGGCATCATCAAAAAATCTACGAACAATAAATGCTGGAGCGTGTGTGGAGAAAAGGGAACCCTCTTGCACTGTTGGTGGGAATGTAAATTGATACAGCCACTATGGAGAACGGTATGGAAGTTCCTTAAAAAACCAAACATAGAACTACCGTACAATCCCGCAATCCCACTACCTGGCATATTCCCTGAGAAAACCATAATTTAAAAAGAGTCATGTACCACAATGTTCATTGCAGCACTATTTACAATAGCCAGGACATGGAAGCAATCTAAGTGTCCGTCAACAGATGAATGGATAAAGAAGATGTGGCACATATATACAATGGAATATTACTCAGCCATAAAAAGAAACGAAATGGAGTTATTTGTAGTGAGGTGGATGGACCTAGAGACTGTCATACAGAGTGAAATAAGTCAGAAAAAGGAAAACAAATACCATATGCTAACACATATATATGGACTCTAAAAAAAAAAGTTCTGAAGAACCTAGGAGCAGGACAGGAATAAAGATGCAGATGTAGAGAATGGACTTGAGGACAAGGGGACGGGGAAGTTAAGCTGGGATGAAGTGAGAGAGTGGCACAGATGTATATACACTACCAAATGTAAAATAAGGAAATCCTTATTTCCTTATTTTAGGAAATTCTTAAGGAAATCCTGCATGTATTGATAGATGAATGTTGTTTTTATTCAAATTGTTGGTGTCATTTCAGAATTCTACTAAGTTGTTATGATACTATTTTTTAAAAGCCTACCTTAAATATAAATACATAATTTATCTTTTTCACCTTATTTCAAGCAGCACTTTTCTGAAATTGAAGGTTAGACAGTCTTTTGCATTTTCTAATTTTAGCACATATTTTAATGTTTTTCCATGAACAGACTCAATTTCACCAAGAGTATGATATTTATAGAGGAGAGATTTCTAAACCAGCTGTCTTTTTTTGTGGGATTAGAGCTATGTGGGGAGTTCATTTATATAATTTATGTGATAATATATTTACAAATTATATTTTAAAGGGGAACATATTTTCCAAATAAAAGAAAATTATAATTTGGGATTAAAGTGTTGTTTAAGACACTGACATAAATTCAAATCTTGTTATACTCAACACTGTCTTAAAAGTACATTTACTATAAACCTTCATGGTTACCTAAAATAGGCATGATAAATTCTAAGTCCTATTAAATCAGCCTAAATAAACATATGCATTCATTATATGAGTCCTAAAATACTATCAAAAATCAATATAGCACTTAAAATTTCATTTATCATAAATTTAGCCTAGATTTAATATTCTTTTGATTTTTTCATAATCTGTAAGAGCTCTGTAGGATGAATTTTTTTTAAGTTTCTTTTATTTATTTATATATATATTTGGCTGCGTTTTGAGTCTGTTGCTGTGTGTGGGCTTTCTCTAGTTGCTGCGAGGGGGGCTACTATTTGTCATGGCACGCAGGCTTCTCATTGCAGTGGCTTCTCTTGTGGAGCACGGGCTCTAGGCATGCGGACTTCAGTAGTTGCAGTATGCGGGCTCAGTAGTTGCAGCATGGGAGCCCTAGAGCATGCGGGCTCCAGCAGTTGTGGCACGTGGGCTCAGTAGTTGCAGCGTGCAGGCTGATTAGTTGTGGCTCGAGGGCTCTAGAGCACAGGCTCAGTAATTGTGGTGCATGGGCTTAGTTGCTCCACATTGTGTGGGATCTTCCCGGACCAGGGGTTGAACCCGTGTCCCCTGCACTGGCAGTGTAGGATGATTTTTGACAGATACCTTTCATTAAAAAAGTGTGAAGGCACTGCAGAAATACAAAGGATCATGAGAAATTACTACAAGCAACTATGCCAATAAAATGGACAACCTAGAAGAAATGGACAAATTCTCAGAAAAGCACAACCTTCTAAGACTGAACCAGGAAGAAAAAGAAAATATAAACAGACCAATCACAAGCACTGAAATTGAAACTGTGATTAAAAGTCTTCCAACAAACAAAAGCCCAGGACCAGATGGCTTCACAGGCAAATTCTGTCAAACGTTTAGAGAAGAGCTAACACCGATTCTTCTCAAACTCTTCCAAAACATAGCAGAGGGAGGAACACTCCCAAACGCGTTCTATGAGGCCATCATTACCCTGATAACAAAACCAGACAGAGATGTCACAAAAAAAAACTACAGGCCAATAGCACTGATGAACATAGATGCAAAAATCCTCAACAAGATACTAGCAAACAGAATCCAACAGCACATTAAAAGGATCACACACCACGATCAAGTGGGATTTATCCCAGGAATGCAAGGATTCTTCAATATATGCAAATCAATCAGTGTGATAAACCATATTAATAAATTGAGGGAGAAAAACCATATGATCATCTCAGTAGATGCAGAAAAAGCTTTTGACAAAATTCAACACCCATTTATAAAAATCCTCCAGAAAGTAGGCATAGAGGGAACTTACCTCAACGTAATAGAGGCCATTTATGACAAGCCCACAGCGAACATCATTCTCAATGGTGAAAAAGTGAAACTGTTTCCACCAAGATCAGGAACAAGACAGGTTGCCCCTCTCAGCACTCTTATTCAACATAGTTTTGGAAGTTTTAGCCACAGCAATCAGAGAAGAAAAAGAAGTTAAAGGAATCCAAATCAGAAAAGAAGAAGTAAAACTGTCACTGTTTGCAGATGACGTGATACTATACGTAGAGAATCCTAAAGATGCTACCAGAAAACTACTAGAGCTAATCAATGAATTTGGTAGAGTAGCAGGATACAAAATTAATGCACAGAAATCTCTTGCATTCCTATACACTAATGATGAAAAATCTGAAAGAGAAATTAAGGAAACACTCCCATTTACCATTGCAACAAAAAGAGTAAAATACCTAGGAATAAACCTACCTAAGGAGACAAAAGACCTGTATGCAGAAAACTGTTAAGACACTGATGAAGAAATTAAAGATGATACAAACAGATGGAGAGATATACCATGTTCTTGGATTAGAAGAATCAACATTGTGAAAATGACTATAGTACCCAAAGCAATCTACAGATTCAGTGCAATCCCTATCAAACTACCACTGGCATTTTTCACAGAACTAGAACAAAAAATTTCACAAATTTTATGGAAACACAAAAGACCCCGCATAGCCAAAGCAATCTTGAGAAAGAAAAACGGAGCTGCAGGAATCAGGTTCCTGGACTTCAGACTATATTGCAAAGCTACAGTAATCAAGACAGTATGGTACTGGCACAAAAACAGAAATATAGATGAATGGAACAGGATAGAAAGCCCAGAGATAAACCCACGTGCATATGGTCACCTTATCTTTGATAAAGGAGGCAAGCATATACAATGGAGAAAAGAGCCTCTTCAGTAAGTGGTGTTGGGATAACTGGAGAGCTACATGTAAAAGAATGAAATTAGAACACTCCCTAACACCATACACAAAAAAAAACTCAAAATGGATTAAAGACTTAAATGTAAGGCTAGACACTATAAAACTCTTAGAGAAAAACATAGGCAGAACACTCTATGACATCAATCACATCAAGATCCTTTTTGACCCACCTCCTAGAGAAATGGAAATAAAAACAAAAATAAACAAATGGGACCTAATGAAACTTAAAAGCTTTTGCACAGCAAAGGAAACCATAAACAAGACGAAAAGACAACCCTCAGAATGGGAGAATATATTTGCAAATGAAACAGCTGACAAAGGAGTAATCTCTACAAGTAGCTCATGCAGCTCAATACCAAAAAAACAACCCAATCCAAAAATGGGCAGAAGGTCTAAACAGACATTTCTCCAAAGAACATATACAGATTGCCAACAAACACATGAGAGGATGCTCAACGTCACTAATCATTAGAGAAATGCAAATCAAAACTACAGTGAGGTATCACCTCAAACCAGTCAGAATGGGCATCATCAAAAAATCTACGAACAATAAATGCTGGAGCGTGTGTGGAGAAAAGGGAACCCTCTTGCACTGTTGGTGGGAATGTAAATTGATACAGCCACTATGGAGAACGGTATGGAAGTTCCTTAAAAAACCAAACATAGAACTACCGTACAATCCCGCAATCCCACTACCTGGCATATTCCCTGAGAAAACCATAATTTAAAAAGAGTCATGTACCACAATGTTCATTGCAGCACTATTTACAATAGCCAGGACATGGAAGCAATCTAAGTGTCCGTCAACAGATGAATGGATAAAGAAGATGTGGCACATATATACAATGGAATATTACTCAGCCATAAAAAGAAACGAAATGGAGTTATTTGTAGTGAGGTGGATGGACCTAGAGACTGTCATACAGAGTGAAATAAGTCAGAAAAAGGAAAACAAATACCATATGCTAACACATATATATGGACTCTAAAAAAAAAAGTTCTGAAGAACCTAGGAGCAGGACAGGAATAAAGATGCAGATGTAGAGAATGGACTTGAGGACAAGGGGACGGGGAAGTTAAGCTGGGATGAAGTGAGAGAGTGGCACAGATGTATATACACTACCAAATGTAAAATAGCTAGTGGGAAGCAGCCGCATAGCACAGGGAGATCAGCTGGGTGCTTTGTGACCACCTAGAGGGGTGGGATAGGGAGGGTGGGAGGGAGATGCAAGAGGGAGGGGATATGGGGTAAATGTATATGTATAGCTGATTCACTTTGTTATACAGCAGAAACTAACACACCATAGTAAAGCAATTATACTCCAATAAAGATGTTTAAAAAAAAGTGTCAAGGGACATGAACTAGCTGCTTTTTTTTTTTTTTTTTTTTTTTTCTTTTTGCGGTATGCGGGCCTCTCACTGTTGTGGCCTCTCCCGTTGCGGAGCACAGGCTCCGGATGCGCAGGCCCAGCGGCCATGGCTCACGGGCCCAGCCGCTCCGCGGCATATGGGATCCTCCCAGACCGGGGCACGAACCCGTATCCCCTGCATCGGCAGGCGGACTCTCAACCACTGCGCCACCAGGGAGGCCCTGCTTTTTTTTTTTTTAAAGAGCAAGCAGAAGTGCTCAAATTGATTTATTTGATTTTGAAGCTGCATTTGGAGTACGATATCAATGTTAGGGATGGGGGTGGTAGTATTTTCTCTTTAGAAACACATTTTTCAAGTTGACAGTAAAGCAGTAAAATTAGGGACCATCCCTGTTGTAGTTTTCATGTTCTACAGAAATGAAAAAAAAAACGTTTGCTGATTTTAATGTAGCCATTTATAATAATCTAGTTTATTGCTTTCTTAACCTTGCATAAGGTTGTGATAACCCTTTCAGATATCTATCAAATGCTTTTGTATTTGAATTTTGAGTCAAAGGTCTTTAAAAATGATAAAATCTTCAAAGCCTGTTAGGAGCATTAAAACCAAGCCTCCCAAAACCAGCTCTTAATTTGCATCTGGGATCACTGCAGCCTGAGATCACTGCAGCCTGAGACCTCAGAGGAATTCTGAGGATGTCACAGCCGAGTTGCTGTGACCAGCCATTTTTAAACTTGGACCTGTTTGTTTGAAAAGATAGTCTAGGCAGCAGGATTTTAGGGGCTCTGATGTCCATTTTGCTTGATGGAAGTGAAACCTGCCCAGGCCAGGGTTCTGCTCCTCGTTTTGGAAACCTAGTCCAGTCACCAGTTGGCCCAGAGAATTATCCAGTAATCATTTTAGTTTCAGTGACAACAACACGGTAGCTGCTTCTGACTGCTAATATTTTTTTACATTTTCTGGTGTGTTTTTCACATGTATTCTATCATCTGATTTCATGTTGACAGTTCCTTGCGATGTGGTCATTATTTTTATTCACTTGATATCATAGAGAAAGCTGCCTTTGGGTTGAGACACAAATAGCTTGGCATCTTGTAGACTGAGCAGGGGACCTGGGGCTCAGGGTTTCTGGCTCCAAATCCCCAGTTCTTTCTGCCACAGAGAGCTGTGCTGTGCTTTCTGTGGATGTATTATAAATCTAATGCTTGATAAATAGTATTTGATAGCTATGTTGATGCTCTGCTGTGCTCAGGGTCAGTTTTGACATGGCCAGAAGCTGTGGCAGGAGGCTTTTTATTTTCAGTAGCAGGAGGGGATCGCCAGGAATTCAAACCCGCAGATGATTTAAAATATACATTGAGCTGGGAATTCAGATTCCCATCTTGTCCTCGCATATTACTGCTTTAGTCAAGCAGAATACACGGACTGGGCGGTTTTGTTTTCTTTTTTCTTTCTGTGTGCACTCTGGTAGAAACACTTGAAGTTACAAAAACCAAATGACAGTGAAGGAAAAAATAAACACAGACAAGACTGTATTTATCTGTGAGCAGTTGAGAGCCGGCTACACAGTCAGTGACTTCTCCGGAGGCAGGCTGTCACTGTGTGTGCGCTGCCCTGGGTTCCGAGCCTAGGTGGACCCTAGCCATGGCCCCTACTCCTGGCTCCTCCAGGGACGAGGGTGAGGGATGGAACATTCTGTTTAAGGCTGTAGTCAAGGCAAGGGAACATATACATTGAACTCATTTGGAAAAATTGATAATAAAGCCAAGTCCCAAAATTAGAAAAAATGATTTTACATCTTGTAATTTTTTTTTTTGCCCAACAGTGAAACAAGTGTTTAGATAACTGCTTGTGTCTTGATTCTGATTTAGATGAAATAAAGCAACTTAGGACACAGTTAGCAAAAATATACTCTATCTTTTGGCTTAAGAAAGAAATACATATTGACAGCATTGGAACAGCAGTGCTGGCCGACATGCAAGCAGTTGGTAGGGTTTTAAAGAAACTTTGAAGGTCTTACATAAAGTGATGAACTGCCACAGCATGTGAAGTTATGTTTAAGCAAGGAAACGATCTCTGGAGTTTAACGTTCCTCCTGATCACTTCCTCTTGGGTTATGTGTTTTTCCTTGTGTGACGTGAGCTGTCAGTGAATGTTACGAATTTTCTCTGTGTTCTTCTGCCACGCGGTTCCCACGCGGGTCTCAGATACCTCGTGGCCACCGTTTCTGTTCGCGGTGGGTTGAGGTGTTTCTCCTCCTGCGGTCTCCCTCTTGTTAAAGAGGTTAAATTGCCATTTGCTCAGCCTTTAGTTCCTTTTCACAGCTTCGTGAGCTCCTAAAAATAAACACTTTACTCCTTTCAGAATTAACAAAACCATGTTTGCTCTCTTCACCGTAGTGATCTTCTCTCTAGGTCTGAGCACACTTACTCTGAAGAGTGTGTGGTAGCCGTGTTCCCTTTGGGAGGTACCATGGTGCAGTCTGCTCACTGAAAACATGAGGGTTTGAATGAAAATGCAGCCAGCTAGCAGGCCACACCCCGTGTTAGATGAAGTGGGTGCATGAATTATTAAGGAGGGTTTTGTTCTCCCCTGGCTGCTGCGCAGATGAAGACGGGCCCGACTGCCCTGAACTGCTGTGTTAGGTCAGCCAGGAGGGGGGCTCTTCCGTCTTCCAGACGCCTCATCTCTAAACCCAGGAATCAGAGCACACGCTTGGTGCTGTCGCTGAGTCCCTCCCTGAGAAGAGAAGAGAAACCAGGGCTTTCCTTTGTGGTCATACTGAGACAAAAGGTCCGTTTGTTAATTGAAAACAGCAGACTCCTTAAATCAAAATCATCATGCACAATTGATTGCGTGGTAGATTTTGTACAGGGCTCAAGTGTCAGTTCATTTTCACTTGTAGTCAGTTTTGCGTGTCAGTTCACTGGGAATAAAAGTGTGTTCTGTGCCTCGTAGGGAGATGCATCTCCTGCTTCCTGGCTTTAAAGCCATGTGCAAGACATGCCATCTGGGCAGAGGTTTTTTTTTAAATAGTACAGTTTTTACTTTGCCCCAATTTTAAATTATCTTGTGGCAAACATTCTGGAAAGAGGCATTCACTGTTGTTTTATTATGTGGGAGAAAGTATGCTTCTCTGTATTGAAAATGGGATAGCAGATCACATAACTATATTGAAGTATTTTCTCCAAGTTTAGTATCTTTAGTTTAGGAATCTAGTGCCTCAGTACAATATGAAATATATTATAAATAATAGAATGAATTCAATTTTAAGCAATTTTGAGTAAATTTTGAATTTACTCAATTTTGAAGTAATTTTGAATCAACTCTGGTTGCAAATAGTCTTCACCTGCTGTTGTAGGAGAGCCTTACTTTACAAATGCACAGGTGTTACAGTGATAAGGGGACATGATACACTGCTGGATGCTTTTGGCGTTAGAGTCTCAGAACACGTTACTGTGTTGAAATGGTTTGTCTATTTTCAAATGATTGGTAATGGTGGTACCAGTCTTGTACGAAAGGATGAATCGTTGATAAGAATAAAACCTTCCTTTAAACTAGTTCCAAAAAGAGCCCCTGGCCTTTTGTTGGAATTCTGACAAAACCCAGTCCTCAGTCTGCTATTTATTGAGCACCTACTATGTCCCTGGCCCTGTGCGGGGTGTTGGGCACTGAGTCTAACAGTAATTCTTACCTTCAGTGACATTTCTGTTTCATCTGTTTCAAACAGAAACTGGAAGCAAGTAGTTAGGTGTAGTGAAGAGCTAACTCACACTTGATTTTAACTTCATTCCAATTAGAGAATTGAGGAGAAATGCCTGTCCTGTTTATTAAAGCTCTTAGAGCAAACAGAATCTGAAGGCTAAAGGCTGAGGAAAGTGCAAGCAGAATTTGCAGGACCCCGGTGCTGGGACCCAGGGAAGTTCTTGGCCTTTCCTCACAGCTTCTTCCCCTTATGCAGTGGAGGACATTTTACCCAAGAGTGCGACCCCTAGCGGCTGCAGGCTGCGGGGAGCCTTGTCTGGGTAAGTCCTGCTTATTATATGCAAAGCAAACTGCCACTGCAGGGCCAAGGTTGATTTTTGTTGTGCTGGAATTGGGACACCGTAAGGATTTCTTTTCTTTTTTCTTTTTTTTCCCCCCTCAGCGACCTTATCTATTATTTACTGCGTCTTTGTCCATTCTGGTATGGAGAAATCTTTATATCTGCCTTCTTATGATTGCAGAAGAATTGCATTTTAATGCATAAAAATAATACTTAGTGGCTTAAAATACGCAATTTGGAGATGACTACAGCAAACGTCCAGAGCTCATCGGTCTTTTTCTTTTTTAAAAGCTGGTCAATAATGGCTCTATAAAATGGTGCACTTTTGTATTTTCTATGTAAGGGCTGTCTGAGTTTCTCTCCCAGTTTGCTGACTAACATAGCTAGACACTTAAATGTGGCGTTGCGTGGGTAGCTTTTGCATATCATTGATGTTTATGTAGATTGGGAGAAAGGGAAAGATAAGGGATGATCTGGTTCATCAGAGTCGAGATCCTTAAATCAACAGAATATAAAATCTAGATAGGATGATCTTTTCTATTAAAATAACAGTGGAGGGCTTCCCTGGTGGCGCAGTGGTTGAGAGTCCGCCTGCCGATGCAGGGGACACGGGTCCGTGCTCCGGTCCGGGAAGATCCCACATGCCGCGGAGCGGCTGGACACGCGAGCCATGGCCACTGAGCCTGCACGTCCAGAGCCTGTGCTCCGCAACGGGAGAGGCCACAGCAGTGAGAGGCCCGCGTACCGCGAAAAAAAAAAAAAAAAAAAAGAACAGTGGAAACCCCTTCTTAAAATTTAGAGATGCAGATAGTGACTTAAAAAAAGTACAGAAGAAAATAATTACTGGGATAGTTGGTCAAGTGAATTAATATCAAACAGTGATCAAGCAGATTTCTGTATGTCAGGTGTGGAGGCACAGCTACCTTTGAGCATCTCGCCCTAAAATGCAGAAAACCAGGAGAGTTTTCTGCTGCTCGTGTTCACTGTATTAAACGAACTTATCTGTCCATGATAGAGTTTTAGAATCTGCAACGTTTCTCAATCTTATTTTTCCACATTTTCCGAAAGTGCAGCTCAGTGACATCAGCCGTCATATGCAGTGATTCTCAGGTATAGGGTCATGCCCTTTGTAGGGTTGGGTGGTCCTGTAAGAATCTTCGGGCAGAGATATGCGTAGTTTGAAAAGGTCCCCCCTCCGCTGTGAGGGAGGCAAGTTTACATCTCAGCTACAACCGCATACAATATTCCAGTCCTTAGGAGTAATTATATTTCCCCCCCTCAAAAGCATTTAAAAAAGTCCGGTTGTGAATTTTAAATGAAGCAGCCTATTGGGAAAAGAGCAAAATTAAAGTTAAAATTAATGTAAACACAACAGTATAATCAGACTAGAAAATTTACCCTTATATGGAGGCAGTGTATTTATCTCCAGCAATGAGAAGTGCTCGGCTCTGGAGTATATGTGAAAATGCCTCAAGAAGAGGGTTTTATTCCTGTGCTGTTGGCATTTCTCAGGGTAGAAAGCAAGCTCTTAGGCTTGAGACACCTGAAGAAGAACAAGTAATGCTTCCCTTCCTTTATAGGTGGTTATCCCGCCGCTTTGAGATTCCAGCCTTCCTAGATGCCTGTGCCAGTGACGGTCCCCTCTCTTTTTTCAGTCCCCATCGTAAAGCAGACTTGGGCGGGGCAGGCAGGTCACATCGAATACTACAGCGATTACGCAGACAGTTCTGTTCCGACGGTGGATCTGGGAATTCCTAATACAGAGAGAGGTGAGTCCTTAGTTCTGATGACTCTTATTCAAAATGTCCATTCTGGAGAATTCCTTGGCGGTCCACCAGAGTCCAGGTTTGGACTCTGTGCTTTCACTGCCGTGGCCCGGGTTCAGTCCCTAGTTGGGGAACTAACATCTGGCAAGCTGTGCGGCGACCCACCATCCCACCACCAAAAAAAAAAAAAAAAAAAAAAAAAAAAGCAAAATGTCCACTCTGTAAATATAGTAAATTAGGATAAAAATGAAATATTTTATAAATAGTATAATTTTTGCCACCTGTAAGTTTCTTTCTTTCCTTCCCTCACATCTTTACCCATGGATGTGGACAGATTCTTGCAGTTTAAGTCCTGCTTTTAGTGCTAACAAAGGTTACAAGTTTTCAGTCATACTGATATGATTGATGTACATGACAATTATGCATATGACAGTTATGATAGAGTTTAATAATAGATTTCTTTGTACCTTCATAGTTCACTGTGGCCATAATGGGGTGTCCAGAGTTAATTTATCATCTTCCATACAAAGCATCTCCTCATTTAATTTTAGCCATTTATCCAGCCAGGACTGTTACTCAACTGCTGCATGCCAGCCATTGGTAGATACTGAGGGAAGCAGGAATGAAGCTGACAGTTTCCATCCTTCTGAACCTTATGGTCTGTTACGGTCTAGGATGCATTTTGCTTGTACTTCTGAGTAGCACTTAACCACATTCTACATGGGCTATATGTAGTATAAGCTCATATATGTATCCATATATATTAATATTTTAATTAGTAAATTGTTGGAAGTATACCTGCTTTTCTCTTCAGATTGCAGGCTTTCTAATTCAGAACATTTTTTATTTCAAAAAAATGGAAGTAGAAATTTGGCCACCTCACCTTCAGATGCTCTTTGTTCATCTTTATTTATTTATTTATTTATTTATTATTATTATTATTTTTTTTGTGGTACGTGGGCCTCTCACTGTTGTGGCCTCTCCCGTTATGGAGCACAGGCTCCAGATGCGCAGGCTCAGCGGCCATGGCTCACGGGCCTAGCCGCTCCGCGGCATGTGGGATCTTCCCGGACTGGGGCACGAACCCGCGTCCCCTGCATCGGCAGGCAGACTCTCAACCACTGCACCACCAGGGAAGCCCTGTTCATCTTAATTTTTATCCAGTTTTCCTGCCATGTTTTTTCTTTAGTTTTCTGGTTTCTCCAAACCCTTTTATGGAAAAAAAAAAAAAGTAAGTTGATTATCTTGTTCTATAGAGTAATTTATCTTGATTATTTTATGGTAGTGTTGCTCATAATGCCTTGATTGATAAAAGTACAGTGTAGATCAGATATGTCATTCCTGTAGTTATCGATTATTCTGACAAGGTTAGTAAACATATCACTAAGTCTGTTTTGGAAAAATGATTTTTGTTTGAATTTCCTTTTTTCTTTTTTGTTTCTGCTAATCTTGCTTTTTAGACTTTGACTATAATAATAATTTATTAGTTGATGCATTCCTTACTTGATTTCTTAATTTATTTTTAGTCTGACCTTATTATTGCTCATATTTATATTCTACTTTATCCAAAAGGAATTTGAGGTGGCTTTCAAAAATACATACTATAATGGTTAAAAATACATAAAGAGATGAAGAATAAGGAAAATAAAGGTTAAATCAAGTGGTTTGTTCTCTATTGTGTCACCAAATACTTTGTTGAAAAGAGGGGCTTATTCTTTTTTCTTGACTTCTCTTCCCAAGCATTTCATTGCTACCCTGGCCCCAGCATTTTCCATTAAAGCTTTGATATCTGTTGGCATCTAAGGGACTGTGCCTCTGTCTTACTCAGTACTGTATCTTTAGTGACATGCAAGAACTGGCCACCATGTCTGGCATATTAGAAACTTAATAGCAAATATTTGCAAAATAAGTAATTGAAGGTGTACTATTGTACTTTTGCACCATTGTCTCCCTAAGGTTGTGATGCTTGAGGTTCTGATATTTCCCTTCAGGTAAGTAGATCTAAGGAAAGATGCCAGGCTCCTGTAATTTCTTCGAGGCTCACAACTTTCTTGTATGTCTGGCGTGAAGATACTGGTCCTACCTGTACTTGACCTTGTGTAATTCCCCTCACCTCTCTAGGTCTTCAGTCCCTCATGTGCGAAATGAATGACTTTGACTTCATGATCTCTAATGTTCTTCCTGGTTCACTATGTCTGTGGAAATTAGAAAAGGATAATTTTTAAAATTTCAAATTCTTAAGGTGCATGTCAGTGTTTACACTTTTACTTACAACACTTTAAAATAATGTTTCCAAATGAACTATATATATTTTAAGGAAAATAATGCATTGTAAGTTCTCTTCTCACCTTTCCTAGGTCACTGTGGAAAGACATTTGCCATTTTGGAAAGATTTTTGAATCACAGCTATGACAAAATAGCATGGTTAGTCATTGTGGATGATGACACATTAATAAGGTAAGGAGTCATTCCTGTCCTAGGGTGGCTTTAAATTCTACATATATTCATAGTCAGAAACTGTGATGGGTACTTCTGCTGCCAGCCAAGATGGAGTAACAGGGACTGGATTTACCCTCCCATCTGAAACAACCCCCCAAAAAGGACACAATATATGAAATAAGTGTGAGGTGAGTCCTATGACTGCCCCAGCTAACTGTCGTAGAGAGTTTCCACGTCCCTGCTCAGGGAGGGGAACCCAGGTGGAATCCAGCTGGGCCCTTGAGTTGAAGTGATGATGCTGAGAGTCTGGTGAGACCAAGGCCGTTAGAGTGCCGGACAGAGCACTGGAAAGGAGAGAGCTGCACAGGAGGAGAACAGAGCAGATCTGGGGAGGGGCCCCTTAAGTGTTCAGTAGAGTTTAGTCAGTGCACATGTATGAGGAGACCCCTGGAGGCTGGAGAAAGAACCAACCAGACTGATTTGAGGGAGCGGTGCCCACCACTCTCAGAGGGCCGAGTATGGTACCTCTTCCCACCAGCCAGACTGGAAAACCCTTGATTCACAGGTATTGGGTAGAGTTTGTAGAAGGGTCTTGCTTTAATAGTGGGAAATAGCTAACCCTAGACTAAGCAGTGCTTTGGTCGTGCCTAACAGATACTAAAGCAAGACCCCCAAAGACCAAACTGTTTCTAAGTAACTGGCCTGCATCCAAGAACAAAGCTCAAGAATATTTATAGAAACACAAAACATCTAGCACCCAACAAAGTAAAATTCACAACGTCTGTGTTTGAAATGGAGGAAGCAATGAAATCTAACACATGTATAATTGGAGTCCCTGATGGACGAAAATCAAAAGAACAGAAATAATATGTAAATTATCAGAAATAAAAGAAGACCTTAATTTATATCTTGAAAGGGCCTAGTAGGTCCCAGGGAAAACTGACCTGGGATCATCAGCTTCTTCACATATCCTAGTAAAACTGTTAGATGTTGATCATAAAGTCCTCTGAGTCTCTAGGCAAAATGATGAAATAATCTAAAGACCAAGAAGACTAGACTGGTGTCAGACTTCTCAAAATAACATAAGAAATATGGTAACAGTAGAGGAACATTTTCAACAAAGAAATTGTGACTCACAGATTTTATACGCAGTTAAGATGTTCTTCAGTATTGAGGCTACAGAAAAGGTTCTCAGTACATAAACTCAGGGAGTAGTGTACACACATGCCCTTCCTAAGGAATATATTGATATTAGGGAAAGAAGTTCATGCAACTAAGATGAAATTTGGGTAAGACGACTGATGGTGAGCATTTCATGTATTTAACTTGTAGAACTAAAAGCACAACAGGGGTGGGGACATGGGTAAATAACAGTATGTAAATGTTATATGTTCTGACAAAGTAGAAAGTTTTCAACTTAAAAAAAAAAAGGAAAAGGGACAGTAGGATAAGATCATGGCCTATTGTACAGGTAATGGATGGAATTCAAAGGATACTGATATAAAACTGACCAAGTAAGAAAAAAAGCATGGTAAGACATGAAAAGTTAAATAGAAGATAAATACCGGGAAAAGAAAACTTTCTAATATCCAGAATGTTAATAGATAAAGAAACACAGTACATATAGTATAATATGTATAATAATTCAAACCTAAAATAATTTTAGTGTTGAAATCAAACATCAGTCATATCACAAAATGTGAATGGGTTTAAATCCCCTAATAAAAGAACAAACTTTTCACATTGGCTCATAAAACAAACCCTAACTCTATGCTTTATATGAAAGATACATAATCATTCAAAAAGGCTAATAATAAAGGGATGGATAAGGTTTGCCAAGCCAATGGGAACAATAAAGATAAAAAAATTCAATTCCCAGCTCAACAAGTTAGGAAAAGAATCACCAAGTCAACCCCCCCAAAACAAGGAAGAAAATCATAATGAAGATAAATGCAGAAATAATGAGGTAGAGGTCAAAAAAGCAGGGGATCAAACTAATGAACCAAAATTTTGGTTCTTAAAAAAAAAAAATCAAATTGTATTGAGTGATTTCCAGAAGATACCATTACATGGAAAAAGCCAAGTGCACAAGAATGTATTTAGTTAGCTTTCCTGTATGGAAGAAAGACAGGGAAATAAAACATACCCATGTAGACTTACCTGTACAAAAGACAAATGGACAGATAAGCCGGAAAACCATGAAGTAGTTTCCAAACGGGTGGATGGGAGGATCGGGTAGATGGAGTGGGGTGTGTGTGTGACCCTTCGCTGAGTTTACCTCTTAGTTTAGTTTTGACTTTGGG
The DNA here is from genome assembly GCF_964165515.1 of Mesoplodon bidens. Lineage (NCBI taxonomy): Eukaryota > Metazoa > Chordata > Mammalia > Artiodactyla > Ziphiidae > Mesoplodon > Mesoplodon bidens. The sequence goes on from NC_138174.1 coordinate 8,024,272, forward strand.
AAGCATGCTAATATTTTACCTATTGAAAAATAAAATAAATCTGTAAGGAGGAGAAAAATCAACAAGGATGAGGAGAAAGCTCAAACAAATGAACCCAACTGCATTTCAAATGAAAACATAATCACACTAGGGAGAGTATAACTAATGCAAATAAAGACAGGATTTAGAGACACACCTTCAGTCAGGGGTGGGAGGAGGCGGGGAAGTCAGACAGCTCCTGAGTTTTCAGTCGCCGTGTGGGTGAAGCAACTCTGAAGGTATTTTACGTACACTGTAGGGCTGAGTAGGTGAGTAAGTGGTAACAGTGTTGGTTGGGAACCATGGTGCTCAGTGTGGGAGGATATGGGACGGGTCAGGTCAAGGAAGAGGGCTAAGGTAGGGCTGGAAGATTGGAAGTGGAGAAATCTGCAAGAATTCATAATTTCTGTGAGACTCATGATTGCTCAAGTGTGTGTGTGTGTGTGTGCGTGCATGTACGCACACACATACACCTTCCTAGTCCTTCCCACTAAAGACCAGAAGTAAAGATACCCCCGTAGCCCTGAGCAACTAATGACCAGAACTGATATTGCTCCTTTCCTACTAAAAGGCACCAGTCTCAGAGAAATCACTGATTTTAAGGCTGAGGCAAGGAAGATACAAGAAGATATTTGGAACATTCTTTTTTATACCAGAGAGTAAGGAAGTGCTTAGGAAAAAAAGAAAGAAAAGTGCATGTCAAGAGGACACAGAAGTGAGCTTGGAAAGGTTCTCTTTGGCAGAATCTGGGACAAGAGCATCAGTGTGATTAAGGACGATAATGGATTATCAACCATTAAAATTAGGAATCAGGGAGTTCATGCTTATAATAAAGAAATAAATAGATAAGTAAGTAAATGAGGCAGATCAGGCACCATAACAAAATATCACAGACTGGGTGGCTTAAACAACACAAATTTATTTCTCACAGTTTTGGAGGCTGGAAAAGTCCAAGATCAAGGTGCTGGCATGGGAGGTTTCGGAGGCATCTTCTGGTGTGGAGGTGGCCGCCGGCCTGGTGTGTGCTCACGTGACCTCTTCTTTGTGTGCCATGGAGAGAGCGCCCTCTGGTGTCTCTTCTTATAAAGACACTAATTCTGTCACGGCAGGGTCCTACCGTTATGACCTAATTTAACCTTAATTACCTCCTTATAGACCCCCATCTCCAAATACGGTCACATCCCGGATTAAGGCTTCAATATATGAATATTTTGGTTGGGGGCATAATTCAGTCCGTAACAGGTGGGCTCTAGCTAGCAGGTTAACGAGGGGTTCTGACTGATAAATGTGGAGTGATGATGGAGCTGGAAAAGTCATCTCTTTGTAACCATCATAGTAAAGATGGATTCAGGCAAGAATCATTAACGGATGCTAAACTTGGGGTGAATTTGGATGAGGACCAGGATATTTGCTGGTTGTTAAAGTGTCTGCCTGGAGACTGAGAAATAGCAAAGGGAAAATTGTAAGTGTCCAGGGGAGACACCGGGCAGCACCGTGTGATCAAAATAGATGCTCCCATTGGAGGACAGGTGGACACCACATGCCAGGCAACATCACTTATATAATACTGCACCTGGGAGTGCGTAACCTTGCCTTTATTATGAGGAGACATCAGACGAACCCAAGATGAGGATCAATCTATTAAAAAGGGGTGTGTGGGGGCATTTATTATTTTAAAATACCAATGTCATGAAAGACAAAAAGCTGAGGAACTGTTCCAGATTAAAGGAGAATAAAGTGAATAATAAATAAATGCAGTAAAGGATCCTGGGCTCCATCCTGTATTGAAGGGAAAAATTGCTATAAAGAATGTTATTGGGTCAGTCGATAAAATTGGAAAGTGGGTGTTAGCTTAGATACAAGCACTGTGTCACTGTTCATAGTTCTGGGTTATAATTAAGGCTGCTGTGAACCTTTGTGTACGTGTCTTTGTATAGTCATCTGCTTTCATTTATCTCGGCGAAATACTGAGGAGCAGAATGGTTGGGACATATAATAGGTTGTTAACTTTTTAAGAAACTTGTGTCAGTGGTAGTTTCTGAGGTGGCTGACTTTTCACTGTTCTTAGAATATACACATTGGTGTGTTTGGGGGGAAGGGGCATAATACAGATATGTGTGTGTGTATATGTGTGTGTGTGTATATATATATATAGAGAGAAATTGAGTGAGGATGATAGAACACTAAAATGTATTAATACAATTTTGATTGCACTTGAACATTTCCATAATGTTCCTATTCATTTCTGTGCCTCAGGTTGCCTGAAATGGTAACAGATTGTTAAATGAAGTTCTTTTCCTGGTTTGGTAGCCAATTCCCTTGGATTGAACTGGAGATCTGCCAGCTTTAGCCACATTTCCAGTTTTTACCAAATATGAAGTATGTAATAGTTGTCAGGCTCAGTTTATGCTTCTTCAGCTTTATTTAATATGATCTTGCAAGTACAGAAACGGTAAATGTTACTAGGAAAAGAAACCCAGATGAGATGTTAAATCCTAGTTATTTTAACCTCAGAAATTGAGGGTTTATGGTTTAATAATTTTACAATATGCAGGAAGAAGGGAAATACTTCTCATTTCTTCACGCATTTGCTAGAAGGGGCTTTGAGCTTTTAGGGGGCTTTTTACCAAGCAAAGGCTGCAATTTCCTTAGAGATCTTTGTTTCTCCATGACCGAATGGTGATTTACTAGGTGTCCACACCCTTCCTTGCTTTCCCCTCCAGAGGTATTCATTAGATGACTTCCTGAATACTGATTCCAAACTAGGAGGCTAGAATGTTTAACTTCTGTGTCAAAAATAGGGTGGTTTTCAAACACTTTCTGGCCACTTAGAAACTGTCACCATTATCAGAGCCCTTGACCTTTAGGCAGATATAAACCTGATCAGTCAACTTGTAGACTCTGAGCACTGCACTTGTAAGAGATATTTTTTCATACATCAAATTTGTTTTCTTCTCTTTCAGCGTCAGCTTTATTAGCTGGGTGTAGGATGCATAAGCATAGATGGAAAAGACGGCCCTTCCTGTACATCTCAAAGACAGGAAAAATGAGTCTCCGGAGCAGCAGTGTTCTAGATGTTAATGTTGCTCTTGAGAAAAGAATTCACGATTAATAATTGAGAGAAATGCTTGATATATCGAGTTCTTAGAGATGCATGATGCTCATGAATCACAGGCTTGAGAAACATTGAAATTTACTTCACGCGTAAAAAATATTTGATCCAAAGTCGGCCATGGAAAATCTTTTTTCAAGGCACGCTGATTAATATCATGACGGAAGCTAGGATTTGGTGTGTATGACCTGAGAAGCTCTAAATTAGAAGAAACAGTAGAAGGACTTTACAAGGCATTTGTAAGTGACAGAATTTCTTAAAACATGGGAAAACTAGCCTTTCTTAACATCAGCCTTTGTCTCCACTTTAAAAAATATATTTATAGATTTTATTTTCCTATGAAATCTTTTTTTCTCATCCTTACAGCAGCCATAGTTGCTGGCATTCTTCTGAGCAGCTCATGGATATTCTCAAGGCCCTTTGCAAGACACACGACAAAGAAGCATAGGGGCCAGAGGTATAAACAAATAGACACAAAAGAGCGTAGATGAGGGAAGCCTCATTTGAGAGCGTAAGCACAGTGGTGCATCATAATCTGAAGGTTTCCTGGAAAGCTCTGCTGCTCACACACTGTCTTCCCTACCTGCTAGCTACCTGCCTGACATGGACCTCATCTATACTTCAAAAGTTCCTTTTTTAGCCATGAAGAATTCTTTAAAATACCAAGTACACCTGAAAAGGTGTGATGATTAGTTCACGCTCAGTGGGAGCAGGACGGGCAGAAGTGAGCTAGGACACCTGCCACCCTGCCCACTGATACAAGGCAGCCACGCCTGGCAGGGGCTTGGTAACACTGCAGAGGAGGCCCTTGTTTCTCTCCTGTTTCCAGTAATGAACAGTGTTCAATTTTTTTTTCTTTTTTAAAAAAATCTTTCTTCTGTAAGTCTCTTGAATTTCATCTCTAAATGACTTCCATATAGTATTGCATAATATAACCAGTTATATTCTTACAGGGCTGTAAGAAGCATGAAATATTTACTCTGAAAACACATTTGAATTAAGTGATTATCGCTTCTCTTCCCTTGGGAATCTTAGCATCTCCAGGCTCCAGCACCTGCTGAGCTGTTACGATGCCAGTGAACCCGTGTTTCTGGGAGAGCGTTACGGCTATGGCCTGGGCACCGGCGGCTACAGCTACGTCACAGGAGGAGGAGGGTAACTATGAGCATGGCTTTCTGCAGATATTCACAACATTACACTTCCGTTTCCAGGATGCAGAGATGGGTCTGTGGCCATGGGATCTATACTGATACGCAAGTGTTCTGTCAGTGGGAGCTGCTACTATAATAGGAAAGTGAACATTAAAAAGAACCCACAGTGAAGAATATTTTACTCCTTGAAGAGACAGTAACGTATGTCAGGGAACTTGGTAGAAATGTCCCTTTAGTTGTGAGTGCTTCTAGGCAGCCAGTTATTTTGATAGTCTAAATGCAAAAAATTTTGGATATAGATTTTAATTTCAGAAAATAAGTCATTAGACTTTTTAATTACCCGGTGCTTATAAATCACATTTGGGAAAAGAGTGGTATAGAAGTTTATTTATTTTTTCTTTTTTTTTCTTTTTTTTGCAGTACGCGGGCCTCTCACTGCTGTGGCCTCTCCTGTTGCGGAGCACAGGCTCTGGACGCGCAGGTTCAGCGGCCATGTCTCACGGGCCCAGCCGCTCCGCGGCATGTGGGATCTTCCCAGACTGGGGCACGAACCCTTATCCCCCGCATAGGCAGGCAGACTCTCAACCACTGCACCACCAGGGAAGCCCCTAGAAGTTTAGACTTAAGCAATTAAGTGATATTTCTGTGGGACTTATAGGGTTTAAATAACAGTTAAAAATCAGTGCTTTTATTATTTTTTTTTGTTTTTGCTTTTTTTTGTTTTTCACTTTTTATTGGGAAACAACTTACAGTATTAGAAAAAATTTCAAACTTACAGAAAGTTGCAAGAATTATGCAAAGAATTCCCATATATCCTTTGTCTAGAAGCCCTATTCAAGTTTGGCAATTGTCCCAATAATATTTTTTTTTCTTCACAATGCTGTGTTAGTTTCTGCTTTATAACAAAGTGAATCAGTTATACATATACATCTGTTCCCATATCCCTTCCCTCTTGCATCTCCCTCCCTCCCACCCTCCCTATCCCACCCCTCCAGGCGGTCACAAAGCACCGAGCTGATCTCCCTGTTCTATGCAGCTGCTTCCCACTAGCTATCTACCTTAAGTTTGGTAGTGTATATATGTCCATGCCTCTCTCTCGCTTTGTCACAGCTTACCCTTCCCTCTCCCCATATCCTCAAGTCCATTCACAAGTAGGTCTGTGTCTTTATTCCTGTTTTATCCCTAGGTTCTTCATGACATTTTTTTTCTTAAATGCCATATATATGTGTTAGCATATGGTATTTCTCTTTCTCTTTCTGACTTACTTCACTCTGTATGACAGACTCTAGGTCCATCCACCTCATTACAAATAGCTCAATTTCGTTTCTTTTTATGGCTGAGTAATATTCCATTGTATATATGTGCCACATCTTCTTTATCCATTCATCTGATGATGGACACTTAGGTTGCTTCCATGTCCTGGCTATTGTAAATAGAGCTGCAATGAACATTGTGGTACATGACTCTTTTTGAATTATGGTTTTCTCAGGGTATATGCCCAGTATGGGATTGCTGCGTCATATGGTAGTTCTATTTGTAGTTTTTTAAGGAACCTCCATACAAAATCAGTGCTTTTAAATAAGCATCTGCCTAATCTCTTGAGATTTTTGATTTGATTTATATAAGTAAATCAACTGAGCAGTTAGTCTGTTCTATTATTGCTATAGTGTTTGCTATTGGGGTATTTAGGGAGAGTCTTGTCATCCACTCTAGTAATTTAAATTTATTCAGCAGGTTTTTGTTGAATGTCCACTATGTGCTGAGCCACATTCTAGGCACTGGATTATAGACTTCTGAAGGCTAGGACTTTATATTCTTACTTTGCAATCTCCTAGATTAGAACCATTCCTGCTGCAGGACTACAGCTGCGGGGTCATATTCCAGGTGTTCTGGTTTGCTCTGGCCCGTTCAGTGGTGACGGCAGCATTGTTACGGAGGTGACCCCTTCCTAGTGATGACCAGGCCGGGGCAGGAGTACTGATCTTTGTTGATCCAGTGCTAAGGTTGGTCCTCCATTAGCAATAGGAGACAGAGGTCCATAGAGGCCTTTGAGAAGACACTAAAGCGTAAAGCCAAGGCGTATTGAGCTCATCCTCGTTAAAAGGTTCCCGCTCTTTGCAGGCTTATGGTGGTGCATTCGTTTCCTGGGTGAGGTGCTGGTGCCCATTAAGCCAGAGCTTTCCCCTTTTGTAAACGGCCCGGTTCTTTGTACCGGGGGTTGTATGTTTTGTAGCAGGAAGGTGTTAATCCTTTGAACCCGGCAGGAACAGCCACAGCCTCCTGGTCTCCCTGCCCGTCGTCGTCCTCCGCGCCGCAGTCACACAGCTTCTCTGAAAGCACCTGGTCCTCTCGCTCCCCTGCTCGGGGGGCCTGCACTGCCTCCCCGTGGATTTCAGTGCGAACTCTTTCCTACTTTTGTCATCTGACTAGGAGATAATCGTTCAGATGTCAACCAGAGTCACGTTGATCTGGATCAGGCCTCCATTTTAACCACCTCTTGTTGGCCTAATTCCCAGCCTTCCCGGGTGCCCCTGAGGCCGTGGAGCTAAAGTCTTCAGCGGGTCTTTCCTTCCGCCTTCCCACCCCCAGACCCACTTTGCCCGCTTGCTGCTCCCCCCGGGCAGGGCTCCTCCCTGGAAGCACCTAGGCGTCATGTCATCCATCTCTTCAACAGTTTCATAGGTTAATGCGGTTTTTATTTGGATTTTTCTTTGCGTCACCAGGGGAGTGAAGGTCTTTCACGTCCTTTTATAACCGCTTGTTGCCGTTAGAATATAAGCCCAGATTCCTCACTGAGGCTTACCAGGCCTCCTGTGATCTTGGCAGGTGCTGTCTTACCTTCTTAGCCTCATTTATCTGCACCCTCGTCTTAAAAGAATTCGTGCTGAACCTGTTTCAGTTCCTCAGAGGCACTATGTTTTTAACTCCTCCGCTCAGATACGGCGTCTGCTGGTCTGTACACAGCACTGTCCCTCACCCCAGCCTCCTGCCTGTCACCTGGCCAATCCTCCTCCTTCATTTGGACTTCATAGCGCTATCAGTTACTTATTCCTGGAAGCCTCAGCCTAGTCCAGCCCCTGAAATCTGGGTTTGATGCCTTTCTAATATACTTTCATAGCATATTATACAAACCTTTATCATCTAATTGCCTATTTACTTTTCTGTTTTCCACCCAGATTATGAATTATTTGAAGGCAGCACCTGAGTCTCCTTTCCCATTCCATTCCCCCTTCCTAGCATGGGGACTCATTTTTTTACAGGATACAAGGGATAAATGAATAAATAGATGCGTGAACGCTGGTACTAATCTTTACATGACTAACATTGACCAGTGTAATATTCTGTTCTTAGTAGCACTTTACAAAGATGCAGAAACATTCTTCATGAGATTGTCTTATATCTACCATTGATAAAAGCTGCAGACATAATAGTTTCTCTAATATTACAAGAGACTTTTCTGCTGATCTAGCTTAAGAATCAGCTTTTTTTTTATCAGCAAGTCAGGATCAACTAATGGATGGTAAAACCAATTAATGGATCATACCATCATTTAAAAATAATGAAATTCAGAATGGAATAGAATAACAGATACATCACGTACATCACATGTAGTAAGAGTATTATTGTTATGTGATATTTTTCCAGTTTTTATACACCTACACACACATACACAAAACATAAATGGTTACATATGAACTGTGTTTCTTCTTTTCTCACTGTGTTATAGTCAAATAAGTTTTTGAAAACCATTGCCTTAAATCACCCCTCTTAAACCCCACTTATCAGAGCTAACCCAGGAGTGTGGACTCCAGGGATTTATGTGTAGGTACTCTGTATTGTTTGGAAAATGAGACCTTTGTACTATTTGAATCCAAGTGTCCGTTTTCCGCTTTGTTGCTTACTTCTTGAAAGTTTGGGTATTTGGAGGCAATTAGTTCAATAACTATTTTCTTTTTTGAAAATACTTCCTTACATATATTTGGGTAGGAAGCTGTGGTCAGGATGAAGAGGCCCTGGCAGTGTTGCCCAAAGAGACAGCTGTGACCTGTGTTCATCTGCTAGGAGTCCAGGGGGGCAGGCCCGTTTCTGATGATGCAGTTTATCTTCTGTACGTGGTGTGTGTTTGTTTGTTTGTTGCTACGCTGCATGGCTGTTCTTGATTTGCAGGTATTCCCTTGGGCAAATCCCTGCCTCTCATTTCAGTTTTTCTTATTTTTAAACTTAGTATATTGTATATTAAAGGAAGTCATATTATTAGTCTTACAGCCTTTCAACGTGTTTTTTATTAACATTCTTTTAATTTTTTTAATTGATGTGTAGTTGATTTACAGTGTTGTGCTAATTTCTGCTGTACAGCAAAGTGACTCAGCTATACACATATATACATTCTCTTTTTATATTCTTTTCCATTATGGTTTATCCCAGGAGACTGGATATAGTTCCTGTGCCATACAGGAGGACCTTGTTGTTTAGCCATTCGAAATGTAAGAGTTTGCATCTGCTAATCCCAAACTCCCAGTCCATCCCTCTCCTTCCCCCCGCCCCCTTGGCAAACACAAGTCTATTCTCTATGTCTGTGAGTCTGTTTCTGTTTTGTAGATAGGTTCATTTGTTCCATATTTTAGATTCCACATATAAGTGATATCATAAGGTATTTGTCTTTTTCTGACTTCACTTAGTATGATAATCTCTAGTTGCATTCATGTTGCTACAAATGGCATTATTGTTTTTTTATGGCTGAGTAGTATTCCATTGTATATATGTACCACATCTTCTTTATCCATTCATCTGTCGATGGACATTTTAGTTGTTTCCATGTCTTGGCTATTGTGAATAGTGCTGCTATGAACATAGGGGTGCATGTATCTTTTTGAATTATAGTTTTGTCTGGGTATATGCCCAGGAGTAGGACTCCTGGGTCATATGGTAACTCTATTTTTACGTTTCTGAGGAACCTCCATACTGTTTTCCATAGTGGCTACACCAACTTACATTCACACCAACAGTGCAAGAGGGTTCCCTTTTCTCCACACCCTCTCCAGCATTTGCTATTTGTAGACTTTTTAATGATGGCCATTCCGACCGGTGTGAGGTGGTACCTCATTGTAGTTTTGATTTGCATTTCTCTAATAGTGATGTTGAGCATCTTCTCCTGTGCCTACTGGCCATCTGTATGTCTTCTTTGCAGAAATGTCTATTAAGGTCTTCTGCCCATTTTTCGATTGGGTTGTTTTTCTTGTTGTTGAGTTTTGTGAGCTGTTTGTATATTTTGGAGATTAAGCCCTTGTCGGTTGCATCATTTGCAAATATTTTCTCCCATTCTGTAGGTTGTCTTTTCATTTTTTTTTATGGTTTCCTTTGTTGTGCAAAAGCTTGTAAGTTTGACTAGGTCTCATTTGTTTATTTTTGCTTTTATTTCTATTGCCTTGGGAGACTGACCTAAGAAAACACTGGTGCAATTTATGTCAGAGAATATTTTGCCTATGTTTTCTTCTAGGAGTTTTATGGTGTCATGTCTTATGTTTTAAGTCTTTAAGCCATTTTAAGGTTTGTTTTTTGTGTGTGTGCATGGTGTGAGGGTGTGTTCTAATAACTTCATTGATTTATATGCAGCTGTCCAACTTTCCCAGCACCACTTGCTGAAGAGACTGGGAAACACATTTTCATATGTTTTTCCCATTTTATATTCTTGTCTCCTTTGTTGAAGATTAATTGACTGTAGGTGTGTGGGTTTATTTCTGGGCTCTCTGTTCTGTTCCATTGATCCGTATGTCTGTTTTTGTACCAATACCACACTGTTTTGATTACTGTAGCTTTGTAGTAGTGTCTGAAGCCTGGGAGAGTTATACCTCCTGGTTTGTTTCCCCCCCCCCCCTCAGGATTGCTTTGGCAATTCTGGTTTGTTTTTTTTTTTTTGCGGTAGGTGGGCTTCTCACTGTTGTAGCCTCCCCATTGCACAGCACAGGCTCTGGACACGCAGGCTCAGCGGCCATGGCACATGGGCCCAGCCACTGTGCAGCATGTGGGATCTTCCCGGACTGGGGCACGAACCTGTGTTCTCTGCATCAACAGGTGGACTCTCAACCACTGCGCCACCAGGGAAGCCCTTTCTTTCTTTTTTTTTTTTTTGGTTTTATGTAAATTTTTGGATTATTCTAGTTCTGTGAAAAATGTCATCGGTAATTTGATAGGGATTTCATTAAATCTGTTGATTGCTTTGGGTAGTATTGCCATTTTAACAAGCATGGGATATCTTTCCATTTCTTTGAATCCTCTTTAACTTCCTTTATTAATGTTTTATAATTCTCAGCATATAAGTCTTTCACCTTCTTGGTCAGGTTTATTCCCAGGTGTTTTATTTTTTTGGTGTGATTTTAAAAGATATTGGGTTTTTGTTTTTTTTTTACATTCCCTTCCTGATATTTCATTGTTAGTGTAAAGAAATGCAACCAATTTCTGAATGTTAATCTTGTATCCTGCTACTTTGCTGAATTCATTTATTAGACCTAGCTGTATTTGTGTGGAGTCCTTAGGGTTTTCTATATATGGTATCATGTCCTTTGCATATAGTGACAATTTTACCTCTTCCCTTCCGATTTGGATACCTTTTATTTATTTTTCTTGTCTGATAGCTGTGGCTGGGACTTCCAATACTATGTTGAATAGAAGTGGTGAGAGTGGACATCCTTGTCTTGTTCCAGATTTTAGCAGGAAGGCTTTCAGCTTTTCACTGTTGAGTATTATATTGGCTGTGGGTTTGTCATAAATGGCCTTTGTTATGTTGAGATATGTTCCCTCTATACCCACTTTGGTAAGAGCTTTTATCATGAATGGATGTTGAATTTTGTCAAATGCTTTTTCTGCATCTAGTGAGATATCATGTGGTTTTTTACTTTTCTTTTATGTGGTGTATTACATTGATTAATTTGCATATGTTGAACCATCCTTGTGAACTTGGGATGAATCCCACTTGGTCATGGTGTATGATCTTTTTTATGTGTTGTTGGATTCAGTTTGCTAACATTTTGTTGAGAATTTTTGCATCTATATTCATCAAAGATACTGGCCTGTAATTTTCTTTTCTGGTGCTGTCTGTCTGGTTTTGGTATCAGGGTGATGGTGGCTTCATAGAATGTTTTTGGGAGTGTTCTCGCCTCTGCAATCTTTTGGAAGAGTTTGAGAACGATCAGTTTAAGTTATTTGCGTGTTTTGTAGAATTTGCCCGTGACCCTATCTTGTCCTGGACTTTTGTTTGTAGGGAGTTTTTAAAAATTTTTTATTACAGATTCTATTTCACTTCTAGTGATGGGTCTGTTCAAATTATCTATTTCTTCTTGCTTCAGTTTTGGTGGGCTGTATGTTTCTAGAAAGTTGTCCATTTCTTCTAGGTTGTCAAATTTGTTGGCATATAATTGTTCATAGTATTCCCTTATGGTTTTTTGTATTTCTGTGGTATCGGTTGAGATGGCTCCCTTTTCATTTCTTTTTATTTGGTTTCTCTTTTCTTCTTGGTGAGCCTGACCAGAGGTTTGTCAATTTTGTTTACCCTTTCAAAGAACCAGCTCTTGGTTTTATTGACCAACATCTTTTTAATATTTAAAAGTTGGCAGAACAGACATACTGTGCTGTAACTGGTAATTTTTCTTTTGGGGGGTCGGGGGGTGGGTAGAGCAGGCCAAAATGAAAGGCTTTCTTTTTCGTTCTACTGGATGCTGGCAGAAGAGAAGCATTTAATTCAAACAGGGTTTAAGAGGACGAGATGCCCGCTGTGATTGGGACAATTAGTTACCTATGAAACTTTCCTTGACAGGGCATCAGGCAGACACTTTAAGGGAAATGTCTGTTTATGGTGAACCCATGTCCCCTCACACAGGCTCTTTCCTGGGATTGGTCAGTAGAGCAGGAATTTGGCTCAGCACGTAGGTGTGAGTCCCTGAGTCCCTGATGGACACTAGATTTTTAAGAGAGAGGCAGTTTACGGTGAGTTTTCAGACTTGCGGTTTTCCCTGTTATATAACTCATAGGCATTTTTTTTTTTTCTTCTTGTACGGTCATATTTCCTTGTATCACCTTAAGTAAAGAGCTTCCTTTTCCTCCTGTTTGGTCATATTCCATCCAGTCTTCTGACATCTCAGCACGGGCAGGGAGTGACTTCCGTGTCGCTGCATCACCAGCCGTGGTCACTGGTGTTAGTTATATGGCACTGAACTGAGCCCAGCTGAGCAGGAATCGACGTGCTTGCGTCAGGGATCGTGTTCTGTCCTCTTTCCTTCCCGACTAGACTGATTCATAGAACTCTCCCTCCCTGGGGAACAGCTTTGCAAAGGCAGCTTTGTTCTCACTTGTTGGATCATTAGACTTTTACTAAGGGCTTACTGTATGTGAGACCCTGTATTTGGCTACGGGAATATATGGATACATTTTAGATAGTTTTGCCTTCAAGAAAGTTGTTGCTTGTTGGGAATGAACTTGTGAACCATATCAGCCCTATCAGCTATTGGGTTATTCATGATATGAGAAGATCCATTACTACTCTAGGACCAGAAGGGAAAGCAGAAACCAATCTATATTTTTTAAAAGAGGAGAATTTATTGCAGGAACTTGGTACAAATGTATTGGAAAGGGCCAGAGGAATAAGGGGGAGCAGGTGGCTTTACCCAGAGCTCAGTAACTATAGGAAGCTCTGTTGCCTCTGAGGCTGAAGGAGCAAAGGGTGCGGGTTGCTGTGGCCGCTGCTACCGTCGGGTTAACAGCACTGCATCTGGGGCAGACCTGGGACGGGCTCCAGGTCACCGCTGCTTTGGGACCATCACCGATGCTCTGCCATCCCATGCCGGCTGTGCTGGAGCCTGTGGCTACCCACGCCCCATCACCTGCCTCTGCCACAGAGGCCACCAGAGCCAGAAGCAGATGGCCTCCCCCAGTACTGGCCCCTTTATCGTCAGGACGAAGCCAGGACCCATCTGGCCAGGGAGTCTGGAAAATACTGTAGAGTTTCTAGCCTCCTGCAATGCTGAGGAGAGCACAGAAAGGTGGGGATGGCTGTGAGTTCCACCAGAAAGTACCCAATGTATCTGGTCAAGCAGCGTCTTAGCACTATTGGAGGCAAATCAATCTCTTTCTCCCTCTCTCTTTTTTCCCCTCTTTCTCGAAATTACCTTAAGGAAGCTTCGGTGGACTGGAATCACTTGGACCATGCATGGTTTTTTTCAATTAGATTTGATGTCATTGTCAGTCATCACCTGTGTAACTGAGGTACCTAGTATTTCTGGGCCCATCTACCTGCTGGGAATGTGGGCGGATTTTGTTACTGATCTCATCGAGTGTGTAAACTTAAGAACTATTCTAATTTTCCAGTGACATACTAGAAAAAGAACACTGCCAAGTGTTAGCGTATAGGATATATATAAAGAAATAAAATTGCCTGATAGGCAAACATATTAAAAGTGCTTTTCCTTTCACAGAAACACAGAAACATCTTCCTCAGAATAACAAATATAAAACACTGCTGATGTCAACATCTTTATCAGAAATGTGGCTCTGAACTCTGTTTCCATATACAGATTCCTGGTTGTGAGGAGCTAACCACCTTCTCTGTCTGCTCTGGCTTCCCCCAGGATGGTCTTCAGCAGAGAGGCAATCAGGAGACTTCTCGCCAGCAAGTGTCGCTGCTACAGCAATGACGCTCCAGATGATATGGTCCTGGGGATGTGCTTTAGTGGGTTAGGAGTCCCTGTGACACACAGCCCTCTCTTCCATCAGGTGAGAAAAATGTTTTTATTCCTACCTCAGAGGGAGAGAGGGGGGTTTCTTCTCACTTGAAGGTACTACTGCTTTCCCTTCACCTATTCTTCTGGAAACAGTCTTAAGAACTGTGGGGACAGGCTCCAGGGGGAAATCCTTAACAGAGCTCTTTGTCCAGAGGGTTGATGTTGTACCAGGTACAGCATGAAGATGGAACGCAGAAACATCTAGAAAATGAAATGGGGTTTGACCAGCATCCTTGCATGTAGGCTCAGGTAAAAGCTGTTCTTTTTTTTTTCTTTGAGTTAAAAAAAAATTGATGGTATTTAAAAACTAGCAGATGCTATTTAAAAATATACAGGACTGACCTAACGTTGTCCTGCTAGCCACCAAGTGTTTGCAGTTCTACACTGTCCTCAGTCCCTACACTGTCTATTGGGCTTTCTCCCCTTTGGTTGCTATTAAACTGACAGGCTAAACTTAATTAAATTTCAGTATAATATCTCAATAGGCATATACTCTGGGGGTTATAGAAGAGATGAGATGATGTTTACCAGGGGTGGTTGGTGCTAATAGTTTCACCATCCTGCAGTGTGGGGTAGGAAGGGAATCCTTTTGCAACCTTTTTAGTAGTTTCTTTTTTGAAGAATTGGGTTAGTGAGTATTCTGATCAGTGACTATTCTGATGCTGTAAGAATAATAGCAGATATATTTGCACTAAAAATAACCAGAGCCCACATTCACTTAATGCTCTCCTTTAAGAAATTCAAAGCTTTTTGAAATTTGAATGCATAGGTATTTTAAGTGCCCTCCCTTACATTGAAAATATAGTCTTCATGCTTTATTTAGTAACCAGTAGCAAGCGCTATTATAGCCATATAGAGAATTGGGCATGACAGAAATAGCACTATAGGGGATCACTTGAACAAGGCAAAGAAAGTGCTTGCATTACCAGGAAAGGCAGAATCCATTTCTGCATTCTTGAGGACTGCAAGGAAAGATAAAGATGGACCTTTATAAGAGGAAATGTATGAGAAACCTCCCTCCTGGTACTTGCCATTGTTTTAAAACCTTGAGCCTATGTGTGGTATTACAGGACTTAGAAAAGCAAGTTACTCTCTCTTGCCCTCTCTCTCCCTGTATCTCATAATGTTTCACTCACAGAAAGGAAGGGTAATTAAAACTGTTGGTGTATAAGGGAAAGAATTTATCACTGTTACTATCATAGTCTTAGGTTTTTATTTATTTTATTATTTATTTATTTCTGGCTGAGTTGGGTCTTCGTTGTTGCGCGGGGGCTTTCTCTAGTTGCGGCGAGCAGCGGCTACTCTTCGTTGCAGTGTGCGGGCTTCTCATCGCAGTGGCTTTTCTTGTTGAAGAGCACGGGCTCTAGGCCTGTGGGCTTCAGCAGTTGTGGCGCATGGGCTTAGTTGCTCCACGGCATGTGGGATCTTTCCAGGCCAGGGCTTGAACCCGTCTCCCCTGTGTTGGCAGGTGGATTCTTAACCACTGCACCAAGCAGCCTTTTTCACTTAGGGAAGAATACGTTACTAAATGAAATGATAAGGAGAAAAGAAAGAAGGAAAATAATCCTTATGTAAAATCCTTTGAAGATAATTTAAATTTTTTTTTAATTGTTGTTTCCCATACTTTAAAACTCTTGATTTCTCTAATTCACATAATAAATTTAAAACCTTTCCAAAGTCATAAAGTATGCTCAGAATGTATCCTCCCCAACAGACACTGCTTTATCTTCTAATTCTTAAGCCTCGTTTAAGAGTTTGCTCTGATTTGGACATTACTTTCCATTTGTAATGTTTGAACACTGGTCCAAACAGTGTATTTGTTCATATTGAGAAAGAGATAAAATCTAGGATTCCTGGTAAGTTAGAGCAGGCATTTGGAAACAAGCTCAGATACAAAGTTGCCTGGGCCACATTTCTTCTCCTTTTAGTCAGGGAAGGTGATTGTGAGATCACAGGTTCAGAAGGAAGCCTCAAGGAATGTCTAGTATATCCCTCTGTTCAAAACAAAGTATCTAGCGCATGTGGTTTTCTGCTCTTCCAAAATTATATGCTACTAATGGGTATGGCAGTGTGCAATGGTCAGTGAATCCTCTGCACAAAATTGTCAAAATAACTATTTCAGGAATCTGGAAGTCAATCAAAAAGCACTGAGAAACATTAATTCCTGAAAAACTACTGTAGTTCTGGGTAAGAGCAACAGAGTCTGAGGCCTTTCTGCCTGAAATCCCCACACGCTACCCACCTTCCATCGCAGCGTGGTTGGAGAGAGCAGCAGTAGTTCACCAGTATGGGCCTGGCTGGAAAAAACAACAGGTTTGCTGTCAGAGGGGGTGGACTTGATTTGTGGGAGAGATGAAAACCCACAGGTATGTCAGCTAAAATTGTCAACTTTGGGTAGGAAACAAACAAAAACCTGCATCTTCACTGGCCCGAGGTTGCAGTCTCAGTTACGGTGAAGGGATTATTGGTCAGAAGTTTAATACCTAATAAATACCCTGGAAATAAGAGAGCATAGCAGGGCTAGAGAAGCTGGCCACAACTCTCTGGCCCACTGGGAAACTATGTGCATGCACATGGGACAGTGGATGAAAGTAATTAACAAGCCAAGGCATGTTTGAAACCCCACTGAAGCTTTGAATGTCCTTTGCAATCCACACACAGATGGAAGCTTTATGGGCTTGAGACGTTTGAGCACAATCTCTGCCTATATTATAAACTAACTACTAAGTTATTCAGGCACAGGAGTGACTTCTAGAAGGTCATCCGAAAGAATAAAAATAAGAACTAAAACTTGGGAAACTAGCAGCCACACACTCTAGGGAGAAAGATTCCACAGTGTAAGTTCAGGCAAATTAGTTTTTAAAAAAGAGTAGTAAACAGATTTGTGAGTTGCTATAATACATTATTTAAAAATAACCAGTTTCCAGTCAATTACTATGAAACATGCAAAGCAACACTGAACTCAGGGAAAAAATGGAGTCAACGGAAATGGACTCTGATCAACAGAAATGGACTCTGAATGGGACTAGATGTTGGGTTTGACAGACAAAGACTTCAAAGCAGCTAATAAAAAAAAAAACTATATTCACAGAATTAAAGGAAACTGTAGTCAAAGGAAAATATGATTACATTAACTCAACAAATGGCAAGTCTTAATAGAACAATAGAAACTATGATAAAGAACCAAATGAAAATTCTATAGTTGTAAAACCCAATAAAAGAAATGAGAAATTATCTAAATGGACATAACAGTAGATTTGAGATGGCAAAAGAAACAATCAGTACATTTGAAGGCCGATCAATAGAAATTACCTAATCCAAAGAACAGAAAAAAGACTGAAGAAAAATGAACACAGCCTCAAAGACAAGTGGTAAAACAAAGTATACCAACATACATTTAATGGGGGTCCTTTTTAAAAAGAGAAGGGGAAAGAAAGGGACAAAGACAGTTTTTTTGAAGAAATACATTTTCTCAAAAATGTAATGAGAAACAGTCTATTGATCTGAGAAACTCAACAAGGCCCAAGTAGGATAATCAGGAAAAGAATCACACATGAACATGTTATAGTCAAATCATTGAAAAACAATGACAAAGGGAAAATCTTAAAAGCAACAAAAAACGTAATGAAAATGGAAATTAAAATGTTACTGGCTGATTTCTCATTCGAAATAAGAGGCCTGAAGGCAGAAAGAAAAAAAGAAAGTTAACCAGAAATTCTACATCCAGTAAAACTATCCTTCCCAAATGGAAGTGGAATAAAGACATTCCCAGATAAACAAAAAGTGAGAGAATTCTTTGCTAACAGACCTTCCCTTAAAAAAACTAAAGAAAATTCTTTGGGCTGAAAGAAAATGGCACCATGTGGTACCTGGAATATATAGGAAGGAATTAAGTACGCTGGAAGGACTATGTATATACATGTTTGTGTGTATATATACACATATGTGTGTATATAAGAGGAACACGTGTCTGTGTATGAACATAAAATATATGGATGTGTATATATACATACAGATATTTTTCTCCTAATTTCTTTCACAAGATTGTTTAAAACAATATAACTCTATATTGTTGACTTTATAACATAGATAAATGCAATATATATGATGACAGTAGAACAAAGGCAGGGGAAAGAAGTGGAGCTTTATTGGGACAAGGTTAATTTTGTTGGAGTTAAGTCAGTATTAACCGATAAGTTAAAGATACATGTTATCCCTAGAGAAACCTTTAAGAAAGTAACTTTTTTGATGTTTTAGCTATATTTTTAAAGAGACTTAAATGTACACTAAAAGATTTCAACAAAAAAGGGCAATAAAGGAGGAACAGATGGACAAAAAAATGTATTAAAAAATGGCATATACACTACAGAAAAACTGTAGAGGTTGCTCAAAAAATTAAATATAGGACCATATGCTGCAGCAATACCACATCCTGGTATATAGCAAAAGGAAATAAAAACAAGGTATCAAAAAAAACCAAAACAAAAACAACAGTATATAAAATGGCAAATGGCTAATGAAAATACAACTATATCAAGTATTACATAAATATGAATGGACTAATAAAGACCCCAGTCAAAGGGCAGAGATTATCAGACTGGATAAAAAGCATGATTTGTTTATATGTTGTCTATAAGAGTCAAGTATACTTTAGATTCATAGACACAAACAGATTGAATATAAAAGGAAAAGAGATACCATGCAAACAGTTGATCATAGAGAGGAATGTAAATTGGTGCAGCCACTATGGAGGACAATATGGAGGTTCCTTAAAAAACTAAAAATAGAGTTACCATATGATCCTGCAATCCCACTCCTGGGCATGTATCCAGAGAAGACCATAATTTGAAAAGATACATGCACCCGAACGTTCACTGCAGCACTATTTACAATAGCCAAGACAGGGAAGCAACCTAAATGTCCATCAACAGAGGAATGGATAAAGAAGATGTGTTATATATACACAATGGAATATTACTCAGCCACAGAAAAGAATGAAATAATGCCATTTGCAGCAACATGGATGGACCTGGAGGTTATCATATTAAGTAAAGTAAGTCCAATAAAGACAAAAATCATATGACACTACTTGTATGTGGAATCTAAAAAATGATATAAATGAACTTATTTACAAAACAGAAATAGACTCTTAGACATAGTTACCAAAAGAGAGAGTGGGGGTTGGGGGATAAATTAGGAGTTTGGTGTTTATCTATTTTATATATAGTAGCATGTATATATAAACAACAAGGACCTATTGTATGTAGCTCAGGGAACTATATTCAATATCTTATAATCTATAATGGAAGGAATATATAATATATATATATAATATATATATTATATATATATTCAGATTTTATATATATGTATATAAAATCTGAATCACTTTGCTGTACACCTGAAACTAACACAACATTGTAAATTAACTATACTTCAATTTTAAAATTTAAATAAAAAAGGTATACCGTGCAGTTGATCACAGAGAGCTTGAGTGGCTATAGTAATATTAAAAACAATAGATTTTAAGAACAGAAATATTACTAGACAGAAAATGGGCCATTTCATGACAAAGGTCAATACATCATGAGAATAAAACAATTATAAATGTATATATACAGCTAATAACAGATCTTCAAATTACATGAAACATAAATAGACAGAATTGAAAAGAGAAAGAGACAAGTATTAACTACGACGTGACCTGTCACATATAAAGTATTTCACCGACAACAACAGAATGAACATTCTTTTCAAATGTATACAGAACGTTCTCCAGGATAGGCCATATGCTAAGTCATAAAACAAGACTCACCTCCCAGAACAATGGAATGAAATTAGAAATCGAGAAAAAAATTGGGGAAATTCCCCCAATACTTGGAAATTAAACAACACACTTTAAAATAACCCATGGGTCAAAAAAGAAATCATAAGGAAAATTAGAAAATACCTTCAATGGAATGAAAAAACACAACATATCAAAAACTTTGAGTGGAGCTATATAGTGGTTAGAAGGAAATTTAGTTTTAAACATGTTAGAAAGGAATAAAGGTATTAAATCAATAATCTAAGTTTCTACATTGAGAAGCAAAAGAATATCAAATCTGAACTATGTGGAATAAAAGAAATACTAAAGATCAGAGCACAAATCAATGAAATAGAAAACAGAAAATAGAGAAAATCAATTAAGCCAAAAATGAGCTCTAATTTGGTAAACCTTTAGCTAGCTTGACCAAGAGAAAGAGAGGACAAAAATTGCCAAAATCAGAAATGAAGGAGGGGTATCATTATATACCCTACCACAATTATGCCAACAAATTAGACAATTTAAATGAAATGGAGATAAGACGTTTCTCCAAAATAGACATACAGATTGCCAACAAACACATGAAAAGAGGCTCAACATGACTAATCATTAGAGAAATGCAAATCAAAACCACAGTGAGGTATCACCTCACACCCGTCAGAATGGCCATCATCAAAAAATTGACAATAAATGCTGGAGAGGGTGTGGAGAAAAGGGAACCTTCTTGCATTGTTGGTGGGAATGTAAATAGATACAGCCACTATGGAGAACAGTATGGAGGTTCCTTAAAAAACTGAAAATAGAACTACCATACGACCCAGCAATCCCACTACTGGGCATATACCCTGAGAAAACCATAATTCAAAAAGAGACGTGTACCACAGTGTTCACTGCAGCACTATGTACAGTAGCCAGGATGTGGAAGCAACCTAAATGTCCATCAACAGACGAATGGATAAAGAAGATGTGGCACATATATACAATGGAATGTTACTCAGCCATAAAAAGAAACGAAATTGAGTTATTTGTAGTGAGCTAGATAGACCTGGAGTCTGTCATACAGAGTGAAGTAAGTCAGGAAAAGAAAACAAATACCGTATGCTAATGCACATATATGGAATCTAAAAAAACGGTACTGATGAACCTAGCGGCAGGGCAGGAATAAAGACGCAGATGTAGAGAACAGACTTGAGGACACAGCAGGGTAAGGGGAAGCTGGGACGAAGTGAGAGAGCAGCATTGACATATATACACCACCAAGTGGAAAATGGATGGCTAGTGGGAAGCTGCTCCATAGCACAGGGAGGTCAGCTCCGTGCTTTGGGACCACCTAGAGGGGTGGGATAGGGAGAGTGAGAGGGAGGCTCAAAAGGGAGGGGGTATGGGGACATATGTATACACATAGCTGATTCACTTTGTTATATAGCAGAAACTAACACACCATTGTAAAGCAATTATACTCCAATAAAGCTACTAAAAAAATTTTTTTAAATAATGATGAATTGAAAAATAAATAAATAAATGAAATGGAGAAATTTCTAGATTACACATTTTTTTTTTTTTTTTGCAGTACGCGGGCCTCTCACTGTTGTGGCCTCTCCCGTTGCGGAGCACAGGCTCTGGATGCGCAGGCTCAGCGGCCACGGCTCACGGGCCTATCTGCTCCGCAGCATGTGGGATCTTCCCAGACCGGGGCACGAACCCGCGTCCCCTGCATTGGCAGGTGGACTCTCAACCACTGCGCCACCAGGGAAGCCCAGATTACACTTTTTAAGCAGGGCTATTTCTCAAGAAGAAATAGAAAATGTATTTAAACTTATATACATTGATGAAGTTGAATTAGAGAAGCAAGAATGCTTCCTAACTCAGTTTATGAGGCCAACATTAACCTAAAATGTCAGAGATGTACATTGTATCCCTAGAGCAAGCACTAAGAAAATCACAAAAAAAAAAAAAAAAAAAAGCTAAAAAGTTAACAAATTAAAATGGTACATTACAGAAGTAAAGGACAGGCCAGTGTTACTCTTGAACATAGATGCAAAAATCCGTAATAAAATATTAGCAAACTGAGTCCAGCAATATATTAAAATCGTTGCTTGTTTTTCACATTTAAAAATGAACTGTTGGAGATACAAATAGATGTTAACACAGGAAAAAATAAATCCATAATATTTTTGCCTTTATTAATGCAGATTCCAGAAGTGATTAATTGCCTCTCAGGACTCACCTCTGCAAGTGAAGAGCTGGATTATTAAGCATTAGAATGTGCTAATCATTTCTGATAAATGAGGTCATGGAAAAGAACAAGACAAAACTAGAAGAGTAAAATGCATAGAGAGAGGCATCTGTGACGCTGAGAAGTCTGTAATCAGCCTCTGTGCCCAAAATGCCAAAAGGAAATCCCGGACAGGCAGGGTCAGTGTGAGGAAGGAGGAGGACCTGGGAGCAGAGGCGGAGCAGGGTGGGAGGCTATGCACGCGGAAGGAGCGCTGGCTTAGACTGCAGGAGAGGCACAGAGGCTGGGCACAACGTAAACCTCCTTAATCTGTGAAGATCACAGCACACCGAACAGTGTAACAAATGGAGATTGACTGTATTTTAGACACACTCTTTTTTTTTTTTTTTACAGCTGTACTGAGGTATGATTTATATACCATACACAATTCACACACGGTAATGGTGTGAACGGTACCTTGAAAATTTTTAGCAAATTTCCAGAGCTAAGCAACCACAAACCCGGTTTTAAAACACTAGGATCATGCCCCCCAAATTCCCTTGCGTGAATCTGCACTCTTTCCCCACCCCCATTCGCAGACCCAGGACACCACTGATTTGCTTTGTCTCCGTGGTGTTTCCTTTACTAGGCTTTCCCTACTCTGAAAGACATATGCCTAATTCCAAGTTAGAACAGCGGACAGGCAGTGGGAACGCCCAAAATTCCTTGCCTCACCTCGCCACACAACCACGTATGGCCAAAGTTTCTTTAGACCTGGGAAATAAGTTTTTCTGCCTTTCTGCAGAAGTCATAATAGTAACTTAAATGACTTACCAAGGAAAACTTTTCACATTTATTACCACAGTTGAGGAATATCCCAGAGGCATGACTGGAACCTAGAAGCAAAAAGCGATGCATTTGGGATATGAAAGCAACTGGAGATGCAGAAACAAAGAGCCTACACTTAGAGGGGAGATGTTAGTGGAAAAGATTTTCCTTCTTGCTTTTAGATTCCCATAACCAACATCAGATATTGAAGGAGAGCAATCGTTTCATGCATTTAAATGCTATTCTGAAGCAAAACTGTTTTCGATGAGTGAGAGAGTGGGATTCTCTGTTCTTCCTGCAGGCTCGGCCTGTGGATTACCCTAAGGACTACCTGTCTCACCAAGTTCCCATATCGTTCCACAAGCACTGGAACATCGATCCCGTGAAGGTCTATTTCACATGGTTGGCACCCAGTGAGGAAGACAGAGCCAGGCAGGAGACACGAAAAGGCTTTAAAGAAGAGTTATAAAGCATGGTGGCCTGTGGGCACAGGCAGGACACAGAAGCAGAGACTGGCGTTGTCCTGCTGTGCTGGATCACACTGCTTACGTGCGACATGCAGCATCGGAAGCTTCCTGACTTTAGGTGGACGTTATTATACGGTAATTTTTGAGTTGAGGGTGGGGAAGGAGCCATAGGGAAAACAGAGATTTTTGTTTTCTGGGAAAGATCACTTGCTTAGCATTATGCAGTTATTGTAATACACAATGATTACTGTGTATTTTTCAAGCTGTAAAACAGCAGCTTTATTTCTGTCATGGAAAAATAAATGGTACCAGAATTTTCCTTCCTGTCCTGTCTCTTCATTATAATGAAAGTTTCAGCTGGGCATGAGTCTGGAGAGACGTGACTGTCTGTTATTATATACATGAAATAAAGAAGAGGGAAGGTCTCTTGATCTGGATATTACAGTGGGGTGAACTTTTTAACCGTTTTATTGATGTTCGAAATTATTTCCTGGTAACTCAGTAGGAAGACTGCTGTATTAAGGATCATTCATAAACCATCATAAGTCTAGTGATGAAAAATCCCCTGTAGTCTATAATCCAGGTTGTTATGTTTTATCTATTTTTCTGTTTGTACCTCATAAAAAGAGAATAATAAGTCTTCTGAGAGAGTTTCTCCTTCTTTAGAGGTTCATCTGTGTTCTATTTCTCCCTGAAGCCCTATCTTTACGACCTACTTGTAACACACAAGTGCAGTGGCTGCTGCCAGAAGATAATGTTCTCAATATTTAAAAAAAAAAAAAAAAGTCGTATTTTATTCAAGTCACTGAGCTCTGAGTCTCAGGAAGTGAATTAAATTAATTGTACCTGGTGTTTTACTCTTATTTTTATTTGTATGTTAATGTAATGACTCTCTCCAGACTCAGAATAGACCCCCCCCCCCAGTGTAAGGGAGGACCGCATGGTGATTTGGCAACTTCCCAGAGTTCTTAAACAATGAAATCTGCAGACAGTATTTTGAAACAGCTCTAATTTCCAAATCATACCTTTAATATACAGTAACTTAATATATTATTAATTTTAAAGCATATTCTGTATTTAACATTTTAACTATATAATTCAGTTTTCTAGAGGTATTTGCATAAAATTTGATCTTGCTATGTCTTAAACTAGTTTTGGTATAGTAAAATACTTTCCTCTTTTTTTTAAATAAAAATTGTTATTCATTAATTTTGCCTGTAATGTTTTTATATCCAAGCACAGGGTTTTTAAGCCATGCCACCAAAAGTATCCATGCGTGTGTTTTTTAAGAATACGTTTTTTTGGTAGCTTGTATATAACTGATTTCCAAAGTGATGCAGTAGTTTTCACCCTTTTTCCAAACTAGCAAATACCAGGACTGTTGTGTTTTCAGTGATAACTGAATAATACACTGGCTTCATTTCTGTGAGGGTGGGTTTTGCGGTCCGTCCAAGGAGTGGATCCGGGATGATCGGCTGGATGAGACGCACCCGACGAGTGTACAGATCTGGCCAAGCCGCTGCTGGTGACATCAGTACCCCGCTGTCACAGCTGGGACTCCCGTCACTGTCAGTCACCTTCACGTCATGTGTAATCGTGCTCCTGGAGGGCCCGGCTGCCTAACCCAGGGGAGAAGGGCCTCCAGTTCCTATTCTTGCCTAACACTGTCACACTCAGAAAAAAGTGTCCTCATTTCATAGGACTGTCCTGGCGTCCGTACAGGAAGACCCACATCATCACGCCTTCCCTGTGTGATGACGATCAGTGCCTTCTACTGATACCGGAGCACCTTCTCTGGTACTTGGAGGTGTTCGTTATGTTTACTTTTTGGAAGGATGTAAGCCTAACCACAGGTAAAAGACCTTTGCCTGAATTTCTCATTTCTCAGATGATTTATTAGTCCAGGTGGAGCGGGAGTTGGGAGGGCTCTGAGGAAAAGGAATGAATGCAATCAGAGGAAAAAGTTGGCAGCTCAGTAAACACAGTTTTTAAAAAGAAAAGTAAGAACCTATCCTTTTAAGAGAAAACCATCAGACATTGAAGATGTATTTATACCAAGTCTATAAAACCATTATCTATTTTATTATACAATGAATTGGAGATATTTTGGAACTGATTCTCCTAGAATTCATAACTTAAGGACCAGTTTTGAATCTGTACTTTCCTGGACAGATACTTTCCTATTCATATTTTCTTTGCCTTTTAAATAGAAGTTTGCTTCAAATGGCCATTTTTTTTTTTTTTTTTTTTTTTTGGTGGTATGCGGGCCTTTCACTGTTGTGGCCTCTCCCGTTGCGGAGCACAGGTTCCGGATGCACAGGCTCAGTGGCCATGGCTCACGGGCCCAGCCGCTCCGCGGCACATGGGATCCTCCTGGACTGGGGCACGAACCCGTGTCCCCTGCATCGGCAGGCGGACTCTCAACCACTGCGCCACCAGGGAAGCCCTAAATGGCCATTTTTATACTGGGGTATCAACATCAAGGAGGTAGAGGTGGAATCACTGGAATGCCATTTTTGCTTTTAAGCCACTTCTGCTGATATAGCCAAAGCAATCTGTCTGACAATGTAGGGTTTTTACATCTTTCAGCCAAATTGGAAATCCAGACACAAACACGGCCTTTATAGACTGTGTGGGAACACAGACAATAGCGTGCTGGGCTGCACGTGATGCTATACGTGGGTATTTAAATATCGGTGCTCCTGGGTCTCCTGGTTTACTGAATACCTTTCGTGCTTCCACATCCATGTCTTTATAATTGTTTATGTATATTGTCCTCAAAAATGAATTAAATAGAGTAGACATTTGTAAGAATGTTTCTGTTGTCTTCCATTCATAATCAGACGGAACTTCCGTGGACTAAAATGAATCAATGATTCATCCAGCAACTGTTTATTAAACCCCTACTAGGTGTCAGACCTTCCAGGATGCCCCTTGTCTCTTCTACTCACCACTCTGTCCCTGGCGTCTTTGAACGCCTGGCACACAGTAGGTGCTACTGTTTTATGTTCCCAAGCTTTCTATAAGCATGTCACCTGCACAATGTGCTTTCCTCCTATCTGTAGGAAGTGAAGGCTTTGTTTCTGGCATCACGTCTTTGTGCACGTTTTCACTTTAAAGACATATTTCTGGAGGGAGTTGGGGTAGGTACAAGGGAAAAGGACATAAACCGGTAACAAATGAACAAGATGATTTCTAATAATACCTAAAGACACTAAGAACAGGCAGGCAGAACTGGATGGGGGCTGGGGACCAGCTTGGATAGAGTGGTCAGAGAGGGCTGCTAAGAAAGTGATGGTCGAGTGAAGACCCCGCTGAATAGACAGTCAGGAATGCAGAGATATGTGCGCAGTAACACCCAACGTGAAGGCTCTGAGGCGGGGACGAATGTGGCATGTCTGAAAAAGAAAGCAAGCCTGTGACTGCTTAGCTGTCATCACTGCTATTAGTACACATCCAGGTGATGTCAAACAGTTGCTCCGGAAGCCTGGAGCTCAGTGGAGCAGTCAGGGCTGGAGTTATAATTCTGGAACTCAGCAGCATTTTTAAAGGTTTTGAAAGCCACAAGACTGGACAAGATACGCAGGGAGAGAAGGAAATAGAGTCAGCCTGAGCAGGAGGACAGTCAGTGAGGTGGAAGGGACACCGGGGTAGGCAGGGGAGCTGTGTAAGGGAAGCCAAGGAAGGAGTGTCCTGAGAAGCAAGTGACCAAGCGTGTCATGTGTGGCCGAGAGGACGGAGAAGTGACCGTGTGACTGAGCAGCGTGGAAGTGACCTCCACAAGGCTGCTCCCAGTGAGAGGGGCAGGAGGCGGGCAGGATGGGAGCTGCAATTGTGGAGAGCGATTATAAACATTTGGGCGGGGGGGGGATCTGTAGTTCTTTGTATGATTGAAAGACAAGGGAGCAGGGGGTCTTGGGAGTTTATATGTTAAGATGGAAGATTCTAGGAGACGTCTGCATGAGAGGCAAATGGCCTCGTAGAGAGGGAGGATGACGAGTGACTACATGGATGGTCCTGGCAACGTGGGATGGAACCCAGAGCCCAGTGGGGGAATCTGACAGGAGGGTCTACTGTCAAATGGGGGGACAGTGCAGGCACAGAGAAAGGTTCTTAGATGTGCTGATGTGAAGATATGGGTGTTCACATCTGATCATTTCTGTTGAGTGTGAGACTGTTATCTGCTGGGAATGTGACTCTTTACATGGGTTTGCTTTATGGAAACCGCAACATTAATAATAATAACCACAATGACAACCACTTACGTAATGCTTACTATACTTGGCACGATTCCAAGTGTTTCACACATTAACTTACTTAATCCTCACAATAACCCTCAGAAGTGAGTACTAGTGCTTTCTCCAATTTTATACTGGAGGTAACTGATTAAGTAACCAGCTCAAGGTCACAGAGCTAGTACGTTTTGAACCCAGACATTTAGGCTCTAGAGTTTGTTCACATAAGCTCTGTGCTCCTTCACCTCTATCAAGAACAATGTTGCCTCTCCCCCGACTGAATGTATATCTAGTTCTGAAACACTATCCTAGGTAAAGATCACCAAGAATCCAAGAGTTAATCATGAAGTAACCCTATATAAGAGAGATAAAAGGCAAATCTGATTATATATCCAATACATTATAGAAGCAATATGTGCTGGGAGGTTAAAAAAGGAAGAAACTGACTAATTGAAACTGAATTTTGAACTTTTGTTCTAGAACTTTGGAAAACAATTCCTCTGGTAAGGGTGAAGATCCTCATACACTGTTACACTGTGACCCAGAAGTTCTACTCTGAGGCATATACCCTAGTGAGACACTCACAGCCTTGCACTAAGAAGCATAAACAAGAATGTTCACAGCAGCATACACAGTTCAGGAGAACTGAAAGTTGGAAACAGCCTACATGTCCATTGCTTGAAGGATTAATAAGTTTTGGAATGTCTTTACAATATCCCATTATGCTGCGGTTAGTACGAATGAAATACAGCTACATGACACACCTCAATGTTAAGCAAATTTTAAAGTCACAGAACAAAACATAATAGGATATCCTTTATATAATTTAAAACCATGCAAAATTTTAAAATGAACATGTAAAGATACACATCTAAAAAATTAAGAAAAGAGAAGGATAAACACAAAAGTCAAGATAGTTACCTCTGCAGGAAAGACAGAGGAATATGCTCTCAAAGAGAGAGACACAGGGGACTCAAAGGTAATGGTTATTTCTATTTCTTAAACAGGTTGGTGGGTACATGGGTGTTTGTTTTATAGGTATTCTTTATGCCTGATAAATATGTTATGAATATTCCCTGTTCAACATTTAATTTTGATGTAATTAATGTTAATAATGACTTGCTTTAATTAAAGAACAAAAATGTCTTGTATAGCACCGAATGTGTGAGTATTAATTTCCTGTGAGTATTAACTGTTGTTCCTGCAACAACTTATCACAAACTGGCTGGCTTTCAAAAAACAGAAATAATTATCCTGTGTCCTGCCTGTAGAATTTGGGGAGTCTATCAGCCTTCTTTCATCTTGTCCTGTTTTTGTCCCTTCTGATTCAATCTGGCAACATTTCTGTTTATATAACAAGCTCAAAAACCTTTTGAATCTCCCGTGTAAGTTAAGGGGATTCAGGCTATTAGACAAAGGCTCCTCCACAGATCTTTTCTGATGATGTCATCCCTATTCCCAGCTCCTGCTGAGATGATTGAGGGGCTCCACTGGTCATCAGGGAACCCTCTGTGTGATGGGAAACTCTAACCTTTCCATCCTTTCAAGGCACTAGCCAATGACTATCCAGCTACACCCATGGCTTTCTTTTCGGAATGTGCTTTTCTAATGGTGAATCTCCTAATTTTAGCATCTCTTACCATGTGGATTTGCTGAAATTTTCCCAAATCATCAAGTCCAGGTTCATTTTTCCTTAACAGTTACCTCAATTTATCTCTTTCCTCTCAAATTTTCCCATAAACTACAAGAAGAAACCAGGTTGCATATCCAGTACGTTGCTTGGAAATCTCAGCAAAACATCCAAGTTCACTGCTTATATGTTCTGCTTTCCGTATAACTATAGGACATAATTCAGACTTCCTGCTAGAAGAATTACTTCCTAGACTTCCTGCTACTGCATAACAAAGGATCCCCTTTCCTCCAGTTTCCAAAAATATTTTCCTCATTTCTTTCTGGGCCCTCACTGGCAGGGCCTTTAAGGTTCAAATACCTACCAGCATTCTGTTTCTAATGATACGTGTGTTCTCTAAGAAAATACAGGCTTTCTCTCCTTGCTCCTTACCTCCTCCTGAGCCCTTGTCAGAAGCACCTTTAACATCCACTTCTACCAAAAGTCTGTTTAAGGCAGTGTAGGCTTTTCCTATCATGCATATCAAAAATTCTTCCAGCTTCTCCCCACTACCCAGTTCCAAAGCCACTTCCACATTCCTAGACATCTGTTACAGAAGCATCTCACTTCCCAGAACCAAAATGTGTCCTTGTGGCTGATGTAACAAGTTACCACAAACTTCGTGGCTTTAAACAACCAAAATTTATTACCTTAAAGCATCACTGGGCCAAAACCAGGGTGTTGGCAGGACAGCGTTCCCGCCAGGGGCTCTCAGGGAGAATCCATTCTTTGCCTCTTCCTGCTTCTAGCGGCCGCTGCACCCCTTGGCTGTGGTCACATAACTCCAATTTCCGCCCCCGTGGTCGCTCTGACTTCTCATCTCATGCCTGTGTATCAAATACCCCTCTGCCAGCCTCTCATAAGGATACACGTGACTGCATCAGAGCCCACCTGGATAAGCTAGGATAACCTCCCCACTCTAGACCCTTTAGTTAATCACATCTGCAAAATCCTTTTTTTTTTTCCCATATAAAATGACATTGACAGGCTCCAGGGATTAGGACGTGGATATCTGGATATCTTTTGGGGAGGGAGCACCGTTCAGCCTACCACAGTAAGAGTGATTTCTCCCGTCGGCAGACAAGTGGGTGAATCAGGGGAGTCTGAGCGTGGCCTGCCTGCTCTTTCTTGCATTCATTCATTCACTTGACATACATGTTCTGAGCAACCACCTTGTGCCAGGCACTGTGCTAAACACTGGGCACGCAGTGGTGCCACCTAGATCATCTCATCAGCAAACACACACACACACACGAATATCAATTTCTTATTTTAAAAAGCTAGTCACTCCCTGGTGGCGCAGTGGTTGAGAGTCCGCCTGCCGATGCAGGGGACGTGGGTTCGTGCCCCGGTCCGGGAAGATCCCACATGCCGCGGAGCGGCTGGGCCCGTGAGCCACGGCTGCTGAGCCTGCGCGTCCGGAGCCTGTGCTCCGCAACGGGAGAGGCCACAGCAGTGAGAGGCCCGCGTACCGCAAAAATAAAACAAAATAAAATAAAAAGCTAGTCATTGTTTAGGCAGAGAAGAAATTAGGATAAAGACCTGCCTGGTATTATTCTGGGCTTCTCTGCCCACCAGTCTACTGGATATTTTCAGACATTCCTAAATCTAGAATTTCTTTTCACTATTTTACCTTCCTGTTTTATCCCTCCTCCGGGTTTCTACTGATTCCACAACTGGAATCGGGAGTTTATTCTGCTCTTTTATATCGAGGTGTGTGGGATGAGCACTGGGTTACAAGGTCCTGAGCTGGCCTCACTGTGCAACCTTGGGCAGGTCACGTCCTGTCTCTGGGCTTCAGTTTTGTAATGAAATGCAGTTTGCACTTTAAAATGCTATGATTTTACTGTCTAAATATAGGACCTGCATCACTAAATATTCCTCGTGGGTGCTATTTCCACATCTTTGCTCCATCCTGAAAAGACCTTAATCTCAAGACTTCAAGGTTCTCTCATTACAATGAATTATCTGCTCAATCAATCTGGAAAATTTTGTCATATTGAGTTTAATCAATTTGAAATAAATCTGACTTTCATTCATGTATTCAGAAACATGGGACACCTCTGTAATAAAGGTTTTAAGGTTATATCATTTTATGGATACAGAAGTTAACTTTGGCTCATTCAATAAATATTTGTTAAGTTCTCTCTTATGTTTTAAGGTTCTGGAGATGCCATGGTGAGTGAAAGCACACCATTCATTGTTCGTGCAGAATTTATCATCTAGGGCACAGGCAGTAATCAAAAACAAGTACTACTACTAATAAAGCATGTAATCATAAACTTAAATGCTGACAGAGAGTTGGGCTTTGATTTGAGATAGAGAAATAGAAACCAGTTAACCAGGTAAAGGGGTCAGAAGGAGAGAATTTTAGGAAGAAGAAACAGCAGATGCAAAGGCTCTGTGGCAGATGGATTACAGCTGCTTTGAGAAACTGAAAAAAGCGAGTGAGACTGGAATGCTTTAGGATCGCATTTCATGCCCCTCTGTAACGGGCTTTCCTCACTTAATACACCATGGACATCTCACATGCTGTCAATATGCTACAACAACCCCCCCCCCAAGTATTCACTGTATATTTAT
Source organism: Mesoplodon bidens (assembly GCF_964165515.1). Lineage (NCBI taxonomy): Eukaryota > Metazoa > Chordata > Mammalia > Artiodactyla > Ziphiidae > Mesoplodon > Mesoplodon bidens. The sequence continues at coordinate 8,056,126 of NC_138174.1, forward strand.
ACCGTAATTCATCTAAGGATTTCTCTATTATTGGTTATTTTGATCATTTGCCGTTTCTGTGCTTTTAATTTTTGTAAGAGATTAAGTTGAAGCAAGAGAAGTAGGATGACCTGGCTTAGACTTAAGGTGGTGATTTTGAGTTAGATTGGTTATGTTGGTCCTATCAGGTAGGTGGGTTGTGGAACTTTAACTGTTTTTCTTATTAAAGGTGTTTGTTTGAAGAAAGTGAAAGGAAAATAATAAAAACCATGTTTATGGCAACTCCCAACTCTCTTCCTATCTCTCCCTCCCTTTTCCCTTCATTCTCCTTTCCCTCCCTCCCTCCCTCTCTCTCTCTCTCTCTCTCTCTCTCTATATATATATATATATACACACACGTATACACACATTTATACATATACATATATATACTGACAGGTTCCAGGGAGAACCTGTCAATATATTTTATATATATAGAATTTTATAAACAGTGCTATAATGCACATCCTAATAGCTAAACCTTGGTACATGTTCAAGAATTCAAGATTACTTCTTTAGGCTAAATTCCTACTTACATAAACGTCTGAAGGCGTTTACTGCATGTTTATCCAGGAGAAGCACTAGCAATGTACCAAGTTAGACTTCCACCAACCCGTATGGCTCTTCATAGTTCGTGATATTTTTGTTCTTTAGGGGAGCCTTCTTTTTTTGGTATGTTTCTTTTCATTTTGATTTAAATCCACTTCTTCCTCTATTACCCTGGAGGAGCATCAGGGGAAGGACGTCTGCATACTCACTCTTGTGTCCTTTACAAAAGAGCCCAGCACAGAGCTTGTGCTCAATAAATACGTGTGCAATAGCATTAACCTGCAGGTCAGTCAGCAATGGTCAATACAGGACTGACCATCCTGGACCTTCTGCTCACATGAAACAGATCCTTCTCCACCATCCTGAGCCCACATTTCTGAGTGTCTTTAAAGCACAAACGTCCTTAGCGGTCAGGAACCTACCACGCAGTTCCCCTACCTCGATTACAAATCTCTGGACAGTCTCTTGGAGTTTGAGAATTCTCTTTGACAAGCTTTTAATTCTGAGCTTACTTTTAGATAACATGATAATCAACTGAAGCGTTCTGACCACCAGTTATAGCTGTAATCTCTGTGTCTCTGTGTCGACACCAAGCAATCACCGATGTCAAAATGACAACCAACAGCACATTCTCTTATCAATTACAAAAGTAAACCTTCCCTTTTTCAGATAATCAATGAAAGTCATTTTCACAAAGAGCTACTTAATAAAGGCCTTGACTTGATATGAAAACAGTTTGGGGTGGGTAATGTGATACTTTGTCATTGTTTAGCTGGAAAAGGACAGGGGCAGACCCGGTTCACAAGTGGTGAGTTTGTACACCGCAAAGGCCAAATGACGTCATGGCACCTACGAAAACAGACTTTGCATGTGTGGATATAATTGGCATTGAGGGCAAAGTGGAAGCAATAGCAACAAACCTTGATTTATTGTTGAAAATGGAGTGAATAAACCATTTCCCTTATTACTGGTTTAAGAGTTTGAATTTGTTTCGTTATTCGCATGCAGATGGACTTCAGACAGTTTTCAGATCCCAAGTCCAGCAATAATTGGATTAAATATCCATTTAAATCAGATTTCAATAATGCCACAATAGTAATCTTGTTTTCAAAAGACCAATTTGTTCTAAGGATGTTGCTATTATAACGATCAGCATTGCTTTTGTTACCTGTTTAATTATCATGAACCAGCAAACAAAGTGTCTGTGGACAAATGAGATTGTCTGCACAATGACCCCAGAGGCCTCTCCAGGTGGCCGGGTGTGCTGGCTATTTTGTTTGCCCCTTGGATCTCCACCCTTCTTCGTGTCCGGGGAGGCTCACTGGCCCTCTGGCTTCCAGTTTGGGTTAGCCAGTGGGAGACGCCTGCAGGAGGCTGGGAGGCGGTACAGAGAGACGTCTTTTCCCTCCGGCTCCCTCCATGCCGGGCACCGTGGGGTGGCGCTGGTATTATTCTGGGCTTCTCTGCCCACGAGTCTACTGGATATTTTCAGACATTCCTAAATTTAGAATTTCTTTTCACTATTTTACCTTTCACCATTTTACCTGGGTTGAGGCACTGCAAGATTCCTGCTGGTGTCCCGCACACCCTGCCCACGCCTTTGCCAACAGTCCCTTTCTCAAACTCTTCTCAATTACCCAATTTGAGTGTGAGATCTGTTTCCTGCCAGGGCCCTGACACCCCTGGCGGGGTCGCCAGTGAGTTAGCTGGGACCAGGTGCTCCCTCTCCTCCGCAGGAGATGCTGCAAGTGCGCTCAAGCTTTAACAAGATGCTCTGGGTGCTGTTCCCAGCGTGCAACTCCCCTGAGCAGCAGGCGCCCCAGCCCAGGCTTGTAAGGCAGCTCTTGTGCCTAAAAGGGAGAGCACCTGCTGGGGGAGGAGGGGAGGGGCAGGCTCCCTGTCCTGGAGCACAGCCTCGAGGTGCTGATGCCCCCAAGCTGTGTCCCGGTCAAGCCAAGGTCCCATGCATGGGTGTGTGCCAGAAACCAGGGGAAGACTCACGGGTCTGCGACTCTGTGACTTCCAGCTAGCATCAGTCATTGGTGTCTGGCTGAGCTCTTTTGATAGTCTTGAGGTTATTAATAACATTTTGCACTATATGGTTATTGAAGTCAGATGCAGGTAGCATCATAACAGAACCAGACCCGAGGTCCCATTTTTCTGCTATTAAACATAATACCAGAAATTTACTTTTAGGGAAAAAGAATTCATCACACTAAATTAATGTGATTATGAAAAGATGTTCGTCATCACTAATTTTTAAGAAATGCAAATCAAAAGTACAATGAGGTATCACCTCACACCGGTCGGAATGGCCATCATTAAAAAGTCTACAAATAATAAATGCTGGAGAGGGTGTGGAGAAAAGGGAACCCTCTTACACTGCTGGTGGGAATGTAAACTGGTGCAGCCGTTATGGAAAACAGTATGGAGGTTCCTTAAAAAACTAAAAATAGAGCTGCCATGTGACCCAGCAATCCCACTCCCGGACATATACCCAGACAAAACTATCAATATAATTTGAAAGACACATGCACCCCGATGTTCACAGCAGCACTATTCACAATAGCCAAGACATGGAAGCAACCTAAACGTCCATTGACAGATGAATGGATAGAGATGTAGTAAGTATACACAATGGACTATTACTCAGCCATAAAAAAAGAATAAAATAATGCCATTTGCAGCAACATGGATGGACCTAGAGATTATCATACTAAGTGAAGTCAGAAAGAGAAAGACAAATACCATATGATATCATTTATATATGGAATCTAAAATATGACACAAATGAACATATCTATAAAACAGAAACAGACTCACAGACATGGAGAAGAGACTTGTTTCCAAGGGGAAGGGGTGTGGGGGAGGGAAGGATTGGAAGTTGGGGGTTAGCAGATGCAAACTAGTATATATAGGATGGATAAACAACAAGGTCCTACTGTATAAACTGTTCACTATCCTGTGATAAACCATAGTGGAAAAGAGTATGAAAAAGAATATATATATATGTATCGAGTCACTTTTCTGTATAGCAGAAATTAATACAACATTGTAAATCAACTGTACTTAAAAAAATAATGTGATTAGTTTTATCAGTTTGGGAATGTTGTTTGTATTTACTTTATCAATTAGTTGTCTTTTCATAGTTGTATAAGAGCTATAACATAAGAAACTGTCATGGACTGAGCTGTATCCCCACCAAATTCATAGGTTGAAGCCCTAACCCCTAATGTGACTGAATTTGGAGGAAGGGTTTTTAGGGAGGTAATGAAGGTTAAATGAGGTCCTAAGGCTGGGATTCTCTCTGATAGGACTGGTGTCTTATAGAGGTCTATAAGAACTAGAGATCCCTTTCACTCCCCACACACGGAAGAAAGGCCACGTGGGGACACAGTGAGAAGGTGGACGTTTACAGGCCAGGAAGAGAGGCCTCATCAGAAACAGAACTGGCTGGCGCCTTAATTATCAGCTTCCAACCCCCAGAACTGTGAGAAAATACATTTCTGTTGTTTAAGCCTCCCAGTCTGTGGTATTGTGTTATGGCAGCCTGGGTAGACAAATACAGAAATGTACAATCAGTCGTACACACCTAAGTAACATTACAATGAAAATATTTCAAGCTGATTGCCAGATTCCTTGAGTAGTGTTACCTGGAAAAGGGCGTTATTATTATTTAAATTTGACAAATGGGGCTTTGTAGTTAAAATAGGAGAGTGCTGGGGTCATAATACTTGGATTTTAATCCTGGCTGTACAACTTACTATGTGATGCTGAACAAGTTAATTAACCTCTCTACATGTCAGTGTTCTCTTTTGTAAAATGGATATGATAATAGTTCCTACCTTTTAGGGTTGCTGTGAGGAATAAATGAATTAAATGATGTAATGAATCAAAATACCCAGCACAGTATATGAAAATCTACATTAAAGCTATGTCTTGTGTTTAAACATTATTCATGCCATTTTGCTCCTACTCTTCCTAATTCTGATAAATTTCCCTAGTCAAACAAAACAGTATTGATAGAACCACATATCTAATTTATAATCCTTGTGCACTATTTGTAAATAGCTCTTATAATTAAAAAAATTTTAGACAGAAATAAAGGATATAGGACATTCTAAAATTTACAAACAAAGGGGATTTAGTAAAGTTGCCAACAAGAAATCCTGAAAAAAAAAAAAAAAGAGCATGAGCTATCCTCAGCAAGATTTAGCTTGGGCTGCTAGTTCTAACAAAGGTACAAATTATCTGCTTATAAAGCTGCATGCATCTTTGGTATAGCAGAGGGGTACTGGGCATGATTTGACATTGTTTTTCCAAGGACCCAAAGGATTAGTTAAAAATTTAATTTCCTTTACTCATTAGGCAGTAGAACTGTTAAAACTCTCTGAAAACATAACATAATAAAACACATACTCAGAGTTTTGGGGCACTTTGTAAAGCATATATCCAAAGTTTCAACTTCCAACTGGGAGGAATATGAGACGGAACGTGGGAACTTTTCACCTAGCCAGGGATTTGCCATCCTTGTAGATTCCTATTGCTGCTGTAACAAATTACCACAACTGAGTGGCTTAACATGACATCAATTTATTATCTTATAATTCTGGAGGTCAAATCCCTGAAACGGATCTCACCAGGGCTGCTTTCCTTCCGGAGCTTCTAGGGGAGAATCCACTTCCTTCCCTTTAAGCAAGGGATCTGTTTCCCTCCAGCTCCTGGAGGCCACCTGCATTCCTTGGCCCCTGGCTCTTTCTTCCATCTTCAAAGACGGCAGAATATCATCATCTTTAAACCTTTCTCAACCTCTGACCCTCCCACCTCCCTCTTATCAGAACCCTTGTGATTACACTGGACTAACCTGAATAACCCAGGATAATCTCCCCATCTCAAAATCTTTAACTTCATCACATCTGCACACCTTTTGCCGTGGAAGGTAACATAGTCACAGGTTCTGAGGATTAGGATGTGGACGTTTCTGGAGCCCACTGTTCTGCCCACCATACATCCGAGGCTCTGCTGTACCTGGCTGGAAGTACCATTTACCTGGGTGTGCGTCTGTTAAGTGCTCCTTTGGGCTGCCTGTATGATTACCCTAGATGTGGGACAAGTGCTGTCCCTGCGACATCAACTCCACACACATTTTGTACAACTTGAATGCAGCTGACATTGTCCTAAAACTCTGCTTTTAGTTTGCAGCTGCACACATTTCTCCGTCATCACACAGAACATTTGGAACCCACAGACCAGAGGCCCCCTCATTTCTGTAACAGTTCATCAACACATCTGTTTACATGATCATCACCTCTTGGTGTTCTCACACTTTATCATGGAAGATGGATGCCCTGGGAAGAGGATGGAGGCTAAAAAAAGAAAGCCATGACCAAGCAGTTCACCCCAAACATTTTCCCACATGCTTTGGAAATTCAAAATCAAAGTTTAAAATGTTTCTAGTGAGGAAAGGGAAGGTTTCTCTTCTCCTCAAATTAATTTTTTTTTGTTTTATCTCGTGCTCTGCATTACTCGACTGTAGAATCAAAGCACGCCTTCCTCTATTTAGTTAACAGGTTCATTTTTCATGCTTCTTCAATTTAGAGCTTTAAGTCCTCAACTCTCAAGGATCATTAGGATTTCCTGAGCGGCTCTGAAAAAGTGCAGATGCTCAGGCTCCATCCCTGGAGACTCTAAAGACAATAGGTGTGGCATGGGGGATTCTCTGTAGCACAGCAAGGACTGAACTCTAGAACTACATTAAGTCCCTTTGGTACTTTTCCTCACATGACTTGGATGGTAGGTGGGGGTACTTGATGTCCACTCCTGGGAAGTTGGGCCCATGGCCTGACATTATGTGGCATGTCCAATTTGTTATAAGGACATTTGTCAAACTTAAATGTAAGAACATCTTTCTCCTCCTCTTCTGGAGTAGCTTCCAATTATGCTAGGAATAGCTAATTTTGCTCCTAAGTTTATAACTTAGGAAATACTTTACTTTTTGTTTTATAAATAAGAAACATCTTGTATTTTTTTCTGATTAAAAGGCATATATTCATTATTAAAAATTCACAGAATGCAGAATATATAAAGAAGAAAAAATATCTGAAGAAGATAAAAGTCACATGTAATACCTGTATCTGGAAAAACTACAATTCACATACATTGTGCAAGGCATTATTTTATGTCTAATCACAAAATTGGGATCATACAGTACGAATTGGTTTGTTACTTGATGCTTTCACCTAATAAAATGTCAGGAAGATGCTTAAGGTCAACAAATAAATACAAAAACACGTGTGTGTGTGTGTGTGTGTGTGTGTGTGTGTATTTGCTCTGATGACTGCATCATATTCCACCATAGAGATAAACTGTAATTTATTCAAAGAACCACCTTTCGATTTCACTGATTTTCTCTATTTTCTCTTTATTTTCTATTTCTAGCTTCCCCAGACATGATTTCATTTCCCTCTAGACAGTATCTAGACTAGGGGCAAAAAACGGATCCAATCAGGATTTGAGATGATTCAAGGGGAATTTCAGGCTATCTGAGGGCTGGTCTTCCATCCTGTCCTTACATCTAGGGCTTGGCACTTCAGGGATCTCAGCTAAAAACCTGAAATATTCACAAGGGTCCTTCTTCTTTGTCTCATCCTGATCTGCAGTTTTACTTGCTCCGCTCTGTGAGACTGTGTAAACTCTGTTTCATCAGGTAGCCACTCAGCAACTATTTTCTGCGCCATTTCTTGGCCTCTCGACCCAGAGTAGTTTACCATGCGGCAAATTCCTTGAGGACAGACGCAATACGGAATAATGCAGAATGTTGGGCTCACTTCTCTGTAGTTTCCTTGTCTTTAGGATCTTGGTACCTCAAGCCCTGGCTGCCTTATTAACCCTGCATTCACTTCTGCCTCCCAACTGGAAAAATCTCCAGGCAGCTATTTTCTGCTCAGTCTCAACCTTTTGCACTGAAAATGAGCCATTTATTTCTTGAGGGAAAGGGAGATAAAGAAGGTTCAGCTCACCTCAGTATATTGCCCTTAACTTTGGGCTCTTAACTCTTTGTATTGATTTTCTTTTGCTGTGTAACAAATTACCATGAACTTAGAGGCTTAAAACAACACACATTTGTTATGTCACAGGTTCTGAGGGTCGGGAATCCAGACCAGGCTGAGCTGCGTCGTCTGCTTCCAGATCTTTCATGACGTTGCAGCCAAGGTGTCAGCTGGAGCTAGGATCTCATCTCAAGGTTAGACCAGGGAAGGACCCACTTCCAAGCTCACTCAGGGTTGCCGGAAGGATTCAAATCCTTGTGGGCTGCAGGGCTGAGAGTTCACTTCCCACCATCTTTTGGCTGTAGTCCCTCAGTTCCCTCCACATGGCCTGCTCCAACATGGCTGCTGCTGCATCTACACAAATGTCTACATGCCGAGGAGGCTACAGAGAGAGTTTGCTAGCAACGTGGACGTTACAGCCTCACGTAATGGAATCACAGAAGTGACAGCCTGTCACTTTTGTGATACACTGATTAGAGGCAAGTTAGAAGTCACACCTACACTCAAGAGGAAGGGATTACACAAAGGCATGGATACCATGAGGCAAGGATCACTGGGGACCATCTGGGAGTCCACTATCCCTCATGTCCTGCCTGCCTTGGCCAATCTTTGATGACCATCCTCAAAACCTTTTTTTTTTTTTTCTAAATTTTACTGTGTTTTTAGAGGTCTTGGTGGAAAGTTTGGTTGAATACAAGCTACTTTATCAGTGCTGCAAGCAGAAAAGTATACATGTACTTCTTTGTGGGAAAATACACATAATATAAAATGTACCATTTTAACCATGTTAAAGTGTACAATTTAGTGGTGTTTAGTTTACTCACAGTGTTGTGCAACCATCATCACGACCTAATCCTAGAACATTTTCATCACCCGACACAAAAACCCTACACCCATTCATCAGTCACTCCCACTCCTTTCTCCCCCAGGCCCTAGAAACCACAAGTCTGCTTCCTGTCTCTATAAATATGCCTATTCTGAATATTTCATATAAATTGAATCCCACAATATGTGGCCTTTTGTGTCTGGCTTCTTTCATTCAGCATCACTGAAAACAAGGATCGCCCCTGCTGTAGCATGTGTCCATACTTCTTTCCTATTTATGGCTGAAGTATTTAATTGTATGGATTATGCTGTGGTTACTTTTAATTTACACAAATGTAAATTCTGCTATAGATCTCATTACACCTTTTACTCTGTTTTGACTCAGGAACTTTAAAAAAAAAAGTTATTTTCTTTGAGGTATAATGTACCCCATGGTTAAGTGTTACAACTGGATGAGCTTTGATAAAAGTACGAATTTATGAAACTACGACCAAAATCATCATCATATAGAACATTTTCATCTCTCTAAATGTTCCCTCATGTCCCCTTGTAGACAATCCCATTTGCCCACCAGGGCCCTGGGGCAGCCACTGATCTGCTTTTTGTCACGACAGTTTTGCTTTTCCCAGAATTTCATATATATGAAACCATTCAGTACAATATCCAATGATTGGGGTTTCCATGGATAATGTAGAAACTGGAGAGGAGAAATTATCACAGAAATAATTTTCTAAAATTTCCCAGGGAGGTAGAGAGACTTCCATTTTCCAATTAAAAGGTCCTAGTCTATGTCTAGCACGATCAATAAAAAAACATAAAGCAAAACATAAGCACCTCTGATGCTTAGACAGCAATGTGAAATTTGACAGAACCAATGCTAAAAGGACTATCTAAAATATCCATGAAGAAAACCACAGGACTCCTATAGAAGGGAGAATAAGATGGGCGTTAAGCAATACTATTAATAGATCCTGGAATCAAAAGGATCAATGCCTTTTAACTGCTGAGAGTAAGTGATTTGGAACTCGGAATGCTATATAAGCCACACTGTCGATCAAGTGTGAAGAGCCGGTAAATACATTATTAAATATGCCGAGATGCAGGAATTTTATTTCTCATGCACTGTGCACTGCTTCTGAGGAAGTTGCTCATGTTCCAGCCAAACAAGACAGTAGACAAAGGAAGGATCCAGAAAACAAAGGCTCCTCCTCAGCTGAACAGTAAGAGTCCAGAGTGACAGAATGCAGCAGGTCTAGAGAAAAATCTGTCCAGCTTGCAGCAGGAAGACGGACAACTCCAGGAGGGAGATCTCCTGGGGAAAAAGAGATCCATAAGGCCTTAGAGTACTATTGAGATGCTGGATGAACGTAAGAATATGACAAAGGGAGGAAATGTTAGAAAGGCAGTTGTATTTCAGAAAATAAAAGCTGTAAAGGAAAGACACATAATCATAACACACTAGCTCTGCGGTGAACGGTATTTACACAGATATAATAATGTCAGTACATGACTGATATTTAAAACCTTAAAAATCCACCTACAAAGAACAGAAGAACTAATTATCGTTCCAAGTAGCATATAAAGATTGTAAAAGTGCATATGACAAAGGGGCAAGGAGTGGGGAAGGGTGGGGAGAGGAGGTGACGGAGGGGTAGGAAGGCTATATGCTCATATTGTCGATACAATCTGCAGTGTTGAAAGATAACACCTAGAGGTGATGCTGTAAGAAACAGAAATTTAACTATAGTATTTGAAGTTAAGAAAGGTAATTAGTACAGAGATAAATAGGTGCTATAACTATATTTGGGGGAGGTGGAGAATGCAGGTAAGGGGGTCCCCTAAATTTGCTAAGTGAATAATGATAGTAAAAGTATATCATGTAGAAATACACTGGTAAACACCAGAAGAGTTAGAAACGAGTGATGAAAAGTGCCTGCCCTGGAGATCTGAACTGGGGAGGAAAGGACTAGAAAAAGAACTTGTGCTTTTCACTACCTTCCCTCTGTACGACTTGATTTTTAAGACTATGTATATGTATTATTTTTATAAAATGTGAAAAGACAAACACCTCAAAAGCAATGAAGTTTAAAAGATGGTGTTGATTTGAGAACTAAGGTCCAGATTTATGAAGAACTTGGACTGTAAAAAGGAGTAGATTTTGTCCTAGGTTAGGGTAAGATCTTGAAGAATTTTTATCAAGGGAAAGGCTTAGTACAATTTGCGTAGCACAGAAAGATTTTGAGGGATTGACTGATGCGGTTTAAGACTAGAGACAGGTCACAGTAAGGATACTACTGCACTACAACGTGGAAAAGAGTTGAGGGCCTGAGCCAGAGCAGCGGGCATCGGACGTAAGGAAGGAAGGGTGGCTTGGCCAGTGAGGGTGTGTGGAGCCCATCCTAGAGGTGAAGAATAAAGGGAGGCGGGCTGATCTTGGTCACATTGCATTTGAAGTCCCTGACGTGGCCTTTGGAAGGTCCCTGGGCCAGTTGGAAACATGGGTGTACGGCTCTGGAGGGATGTTTGGGGACCAAGCACACACCCCTGCCTAGTGTCCACGGAGGCCATGACTGTGGGTTACATCACTCAGAGAGAGACCACAGGAGGAGCCATGGGCCAGAAGAGCATCTCCAAAAACATCCCAGAGGAACGGCAGCGTCCTGGGGGTTGGATGCCTCAGAGGACACCTGGCCGCTGATTCGCACACACCTCTCTTTATTTCAGAACTCCTGGCACAGATACTGTTTGAAACTCAGTTTATTTTCACATTCTCTATCGCAATTGTCTAGTTACGTGGGATGAAATTAGCAGTTATTTAGTGGGAAATGGAATATATAGGCTGTGAAAAATAACCAGAAAAACCAAATGAATTTTTCATTTTTCACTTAACTGTTAGGTAGTAACAGGTAGAATTTTAGTTGGATAAGTTAGGGTAGCTGGCTCTCAGTCAGTACATTTACTGTTACTTATTTTCCATGAAGTGCTGGGTCATACGGTCTTGGTTATCGATTTCAAACCAGCCAAGGTATCTTCTTACCTCTCACAGAGTAACTTTAGAGGCAACTAGACATTTGGAAAAAGTAACAACAGTGAACATGAAATCCACCCAGGGAAAAGATCATCTGAACAATTTATTGATACACTTAAAGGTGAAAACGAGTGGAATTCAAATGTTCACCATGCAAGGAGTGATAATATCTCCATGGTAACCAATTACTGCTTGACTTTCTTGTGACCACAAAGATGGGGAACAGGAGGAACATAAAAACCAAGGGAAACTTTGAGTTGACAGATGGGTCATAAATATCAAGTGTGTTCTCTCAGTGGAGGCATGAAGTCTCCTGCAGGATAATCTATACCACAGACACTTGGGAACGCGGCTTCCATATGTGAACAACGTTTTGAGATGGCTTTACTCCCCTCCACGCCAGCCCAGTGTCCAGCCTCATTCCTGCAGACTAACAGCTTGATGAGGGATGTTGCCTTCATTATTTCATAGCATTTGACTTCTGTGTTTTCATCTTAAATGGGTCCACAGAGATAGTGGTTTAAATCATTTTGTTGACCTGAGGTTGAACGGTATGTCATTCGAGTCAACATACACACACACACAAACGTAAATGGAAAAGAAAACAATGGTAACCTGACAATCCATAGCCAGCACTACCATCAACAAAGAAAGAACCCTGGGAGAAGTTCATTTGGCATTACGTGGGCCAAGTTTTCCTAGACAGGAACAACCATTTTTCAAATCGACATACACAGAAGGAAACAAACATTCTGACTTTGTGGTTTTAAGTGGCCAAACCAGAAGAGAAAGTCCCCAGAAGAGGCAACGGGAGGTCCAGTCCTGCTGTAGAGTACTGACCTTCCTTAGTGTTCATTCAGGAGTCCCTCTTGGGCTGGCTGGGTTGGCCGATGAATTTGGAAGAATATAGAATTAGTTAGCATGAGGACGCCGCAAGACTGAATTTAAACACTATAATTTTGCAGTTATGAGGGGCCACTGATCCGTGTCACGGTCTGGACTAATGAGTCCCAAATTTGTTTAGATAGTAGATCAACCAGAAATCAAAGAATTCATTTTAGAAACCCACAAATATTGAGTTTATTTCCTCAGGAAGCCAGGAACAATTTCATACACATAAAATGACAGATATGGGGGAATGCCATCAGGTTTATCAGGACCATCCAACGAGGATGCCCTGTCAATATCGGCTGCTGTCCGGTCTTCTGACTTTCGCTAACAGACAAGAAGCAGTAGCTTGCACGGGTGTGGGCACTACGGGGTGGGGGTGGGGGAATCTTAAAATCCAGAAAGCATTTCAATTCATCTAGTTTTCCCCAGGCAATTGGGAAGAAGCTGTTGTTAAGACCTGAGCACTTGAGCACGATAACCCATCTCCTTGGGAAACTATTCTGTAGGAGTACCTTTCTGAGAATCACTGTTTTAGCCAAAACAGAAAGCAATGCCAAGGAATCAGAAGTGTGGGATGTGCATTTGCTCTTCTTTACTGAAGTAAACATTTGCTCAGCTCACTTCAAAAAAGTTACTGAGTCTCCGATTTGCCATGTTGACTCAAAAGCCAGCAAATTCTTCTGTATTAAAGGGCTGAATTAATAGAACAATACGTTGCCTTAATCTAGAAAATCAAAACCTTTTGAACTCCTGCTGCCAATTTAAAGTAAATTAGTAAAAGTTGCTGTCATTCTCCCCAAGCCTATTTACAATATCTATAATTCAGGTAAGAAAAGACATATTGAGGGACTTCCCTGGTGGCCCAGTGGTTCAGACTTTGCCTTCCAATGCAGGGGCTGTGGGTTCCATCCCTGGTTGGGGAGCTAAGATCCCACGTGCCTTGTGGCCAAAAAAACCAAAACATAGAACAGAAGCAGTATTGTAACAAATTCAGTAAAGACTTTAAAAATGGTCCACATCAAAAAAAAATCTTAAAAAAAAAGAGACATATTGAAAATGTCAACATATACAGGGTAATGAAGTGGATTTCAGGTGAAATCCCAAAGAGAGCTGGCAACGTGGAGAGCAGAAGGCATAAGAGGAGGGAAAGAATACTAAGGGGGCAGGAGGGACGAAAAATTAACAGGAGATGCTGAGTTAATGGCAAGTTAGAAAAAATTTTAAAAAAATGTTATTGACGTATAGTTGACTTATATTAGTTTTAGTTGTACATCATAGTGATTTGATATTTTATATATTATGTACCACGTGAAGTTATTATAACATTGACTATATTCCCTGGGCCGTACATTGCATCCCTGTGACTTACGTATTCCATTATATAACTGGTAGCTTGTACCTCTTAAGCCTCTTCACCTATTTTTCCCATTCCCCACCCCCTCCCCTCTGGCAACAACTAGTTTGTTCTCTGTATTTGAGTCTTTAGTTTAATAGCACACCAAACACATGAAAAGACACAATTAGTGAACTAAAAATTGGATCAATAGATATCATCCAAACCTTAGCACCCAGAGATAAAGGAATTTAAATAAAAACCAATGTATAAAAAATGTGAAGAACACTGTCAAATCATGTAACATATGTGGCTGAAGCCCTAAAGGAGACAGAAAATGAGGCAAAAGCAGTATATGAATTTTCTAAACCTGATGAAAGATCTCAATCCACAGACTAAGAATCTCAGTGCATCCCAAGCAAGAAAAACACAAGAAGTCAAAATTTAGATACATCACAGGCCAAATAATCCTTAAAACTAATGATACAGAGGAAAAAAATCTTTAAAGCAGCCAGAGGAATTAAAAGACACATTAACTTCAAAGGAAAAACAGATTGATAAACTTTTCAATAGAAACTCTGGAATCCGGATGACGATGGAATATCTTTAAGGTGCGCTAAAGGACCTAGTATTCCTAATTCTGTGAAGTTATCAACTGGAAATGAAGGTAAAATAGATATCTGAAAACAAAAATCTAGATAAATAATTTCCAGCGGACCTACAGTTAAGAAGTACTAAAGAAAATTCTTCTAGCTGAAAGGAATAATCTGTGAAAGGCTAGATACGTGGCTGAATATAAAAGAGTACTGACCATTTAAACGAACAATAATAACAACAACTTATGCGATTTAGATTCTACATAGAAATATAATATATGACAACCTAAGTACAAAGGGCAGAAGAGGAAACGGAGTTGTGCTCTTGTTTATTGTACTACTCATGAAGAGGTAAGGTACAAATTTATGACAGATGCAGATAAATCACGAATGTATACTGTAATTACTAGTCACTAAAAATAAAATAAAAACTAAAAATCTAGTAGAGGAGATAAAATGGAATGTTAAAATACTAATTAACCCAAAATAATTCAGAAAAAGGAAGAAAATATAAACAAAGAACAGATGTGACCAACAGAAACTAAGTAAAAACACTTAAATCCAACAATATCAGTAATTACCTTAAAAAATATAAATTGACTAAAAACTTTCATTAAAAGACAAAGATTGTTTTACTGGGTTAAAAATTAACACTCAACTTTGTACTGTTTAAAAGAAACACACTTTAAATATAAAAATCCCTTATAACTTTAAAATAAAAGGATGGAAAAAATAGACAAGGCACACACTGACCAAGAAAACAATGGGAATTACCCGGTGGTCCAGTGGTTAGAGCGCTGCGCTTCCACTGCAGGGGGCATGGATCCCTGTTCTGGGAGCTAAGATCCCACAAGCTGCATGGAGGCCAAAAGAAAACAAAAACAAAAACAAAACCTTGTTTGCTATGTTAATAGCAACAAAGTAAGTTTTGAGGCAAAAATATTACTAAAGGAAAACGGTGCATAACCATAAAAGGGTAAATTTAACAGGAAGATATAACCATTTTTAATTTTTAGTGCATCTAATGATATAGCTTCAAAATACTTACATAAAGCAAAAACTGAATGACCTAAAAGGAGAAGTAGACAAATCCATCCTCATAGCTGCAATGTTTTAATAAACACTTAGTGTTTTATAGTACTAGCAGACAAAAAAAAAAAATCAGTAAAAACTCTCAGAAAACTAGAAATAGAAGGCAAATTCCTCAGTATAATAAAGGGTATCTACAGAAAATCTACAGCTATCAGAATATTTTATGTCACCATACTGAATTATTTCCCCCCCTAAGTTTGGGGAAAAGACTAGAATTTTAAATATGACTACTTCCTATTCAACCTTGTTCAGGAGATCGTATACAGGGCAAGAAGACAAGGAAAATGGCACTGTATAAAGAAAGGAAACAGAGAAGTAAAATTATATTTGCAGATGAAATGACTGAATACAGAGAAAATCCAAACAAATTTAATAAGTACCATAACTAATGACTTTACCAAGATCACCAGATATAAGTTTGATATAAAAATTAATTGTATTTCTACATACTAGCAACAATTAGAAAAGTAATGTTCTTTACAATCATATCAAAAATATCAAATACCTAGAAACAAATTTAATGAAATAGTTGCAAGACCTCCACCTTGAAAGCCATAAAATTTTGCTGAGAGATATTTAAAAGGAACTAAATACATGAGGGATTTATCATTTCATGTACTGAGCTATTCAATATTGCTAGGACTACGATGATCTCAAACTGATCTACAGATTCAGTTCCAATCAAAATCTCAGTAGATTTTTTTGTGTGTAAAAGTTGACGTGCTGATTCTAAATATATATGCAAACGCAATGAACCTAGCACAGCTGGACCAATCTTGAGGACAAGGTTTGAAGATTTACATTACCAGATTTCAAGACTTAGCAAAAAACTAGTAAAAAGTGTTTTATGGCAGAAGGATATAAATTAGACAGACTGAACAGAACAGAGTTCAAAAATAGATGCATACATATATGGGCACTTTAAGACAAAAGCAGTAAATGCAGTTCATGAGGGAAATTATGTAGAGAAATTCGATATCTCTATGGAACAATATAAAGCAGCCATATAAACTTTGATGGATAATAACATACTATTTAAAGCTTAAACTAAAAGCATATAGAACAGTGGTTCTCAGAGGGGCTTTGTGGATCCAGGAGACATTTGGCCAGGTTTCTGGTTGTCACAATGGGGAGGACGTGCTAGGGAAATCTCGAGGCCAGGGATGCTGTTAAATACGTCACAAGGCACAGGAGAGTCCCCCACCACAAAGAATTATCCAGCCCCAAACGTCAGTACTGCCAAGGTTGACAACCCCTTGTCTAGAAGAAAAAACAGGAGAATAGCTTCACGATCTTAGGTAGACAATGACGTGTTGAACAGATAATAAGAAACACTATCCATAAAATAAAAAATGGATACGTTTGATTTCGTTAGAAATAAAGCCATTTTTTCTATCAAAGAAAAGAAAAAGGTAAGTTACAGACTTGAAGAAGGCACATATGATCCGTATGTCTGACAAGGACTCTGGCAGGCAGACTCCAAAATGGGCCCTCTAACCCCTGACTCCTGGTACTCATACCCTTGTGTAAGCCTCTCCCCTGGAGTTGTAGCAGGACCTGCGGCTTATTTGTAACCAACAAAATATGGCAAAGGTGATGGGATGTGTGTGATTATGTCCCATAAGCCTGTGAGGAGACACTCTCCCTTGCCGGCTCTAGGAAACAAGCTGTCGTGCTGGGGAAGCCCACACGGCAAGGAAGCAAGGGCAGCCTCCAGGCAACAGCCAACAAGAAGCTGAGGCCCACGCACTGACAGCCCGCAAGGAACTGGATGCTGCCGGCAACCACAAGCCCGGAAGCAGATCACACCCCACTGGGGCCCAGAAGACCGCAGCCCTGACCAACACCTAGACTGCAGCCTCCTGCTCAGGCTCTTCATCCACAGAAACTGCCAGATGATGAACGTATGTTGTTCTGTGTCACCGAGTTTGTGGTAATATGGCTGTGCTGCAATACGTGATGCAGACTCATAGGCAGAGTATCTCCTACAAACCTGAGACGAACACAACCCGATCAAAAGCGTCCAAAATACTTGAACAAACACTTCACAGAAATTCAAACGACTAATAAATATACATTTTAAGTGCTCAGCATCATTAATATCATGGAATCACAAATTAAAATCACAATGAGATATGCTACACAACTACAATGTGGCTAAAACAAAAAGACTGACAATTCTGAGTGTTGACGAGTATGTGAAGCAACCACTGAATTACTGTGAAGTGCTGCTTAGAGCTTTAAAAGAGCAGCCACTTTGGAAAACCATTCAGCAGTTTCCACTAAAGCAAACCAAACATCTGCCTCGGGATTCAGCAAAATTTTGTTTCACAGGAATTATTTGCTCAGGGGTCATCTATGGCAGAGTTGCCTAGCTATGACAGAATATATGGCTTGCAAAACCCAAAGTATTTATTATCTGTCCCTTTACAGAAAAAGCGTGCTGATCCCTGGCCTACACTATGTCTCAGCAACTCTCTTCCTAAGTGCATAGTTCTACAAAATGAAATGTTCAAGGGAGTTCATCAAAGTTTTACTTTAATAGTTCCAAACTGGAAAAAAAACCTAAGTTCCCACCAAAAAGAGAATGGATAAATTCCCATATATTCATACAGTGGAGTATTTTACAGCAATTAAAAGGAGCAAAGTATTGGTAGATATAACATGAATGATTCTCTCATAGGTATATTGAGCAAAAGACACCAGACACAAAAGAGAATGTACCGTGTGGCTCCATTTACATGAAATTCAAGAACTGGTAAAAACAGTTGACAGAAATGGAACAATGGAAAATTCTGGTGGGAGGGCTGGGTATGGGCAAGGAAACCACGTAGGGAAACTTCTATGGTGTTGGAAAGTCAATGTCGTGACCGTACGTACACTAGAAGTCAAGTCAGACATAAAGTTTGTTCTTTATTATATCCCTCAATTAGAAAATGCATGTCTACTGTAGAATATCTGAAAAGTACACCAAAATTTAACAAAACATTTAAAAAGCAGGCCTTCAGAGGGCAACGACTCTTAGCATTTTGCTTTATTTTCTTCCCGTCTTTTCTTTTTAATGGTTTCAAACCTACTGAAAAGTTGCAAGAACAAAACAAAGAACTCCCTCATCCCTTTCATCCAGGTTCCCCTTTACCACTAACTATGCTGGGATGTACTTCCCCAGACAAGAACACTCTCCTACGCTGCCACTGTGCAACCCTCTGAAAGTCAGGACATCGATGTTGGTACCACGTTCCCATCCAGTCCACAGACCCTGATCCAGTTTCATCACCTGTCCCACCACGGTCTTGTTTTCCTTTCTGGTGCAGCACCCCATCCAGGGATGCGTGTTGTGTTTAGTGGGGACATCACAGTCACATCAGTTTCCTTCAGTCTTTTCCTGTCCTCATGTCCCTGCAAATCTTAAAGAATACAGGTGATCTGCAACGTGACTGCCGATCTAGTTTCACGTCAGGGGACACATGATGCTGTTCCACTGGTTCCACTAAGATGTTCACCGTGATCACCTGGGCAAGTGAGCAACTGCCAGCCTTCTTCTCCCCCTTTGTATCTGATCAGTGTTTTGTGGAGAGATGTTGTGAAATCATCCTATCCTCAAACCTCCATCCACCAAACCTCACATGCACTGAAAACTCCTGCCTGTGTCAACTGCTGCTGTGATGGTGGCCAAGCGGTGATTATTTTTATCATGCCTTCGACACATGTTGCTTGGCATTCTCTTTTAAAGAAGATCTTTCCCTTCTCCATTTTATATTATTTTTATTAATATGTACTCGCAGGTTATTCTTTTATTCAATGGGCTATAATCCCACATGGTGTGCATATTTCAAAACAGGGAAGTAATTACGAACTCAAGCTATCTGGATTATTTCAAAAGATACAATAATTTTCTTCATTCAACAATGAAAGAAGTTAGAAAATAACTTCCTAAACAGCAAACAAATTTCCCTGAAAGTCACAGTCACATACATGGTACATCCTAGAAAAGATGAGGGGCATGAAATTTTCATTCACTCTCACAAGTTTCATTAAATATTGGATCCAGTCAAGGGTGGAGAAAAAAGGGCAACTTTCAAAAAGGAGTATGTGGCTTATAGAAGACATTTACTCTTCCTAATTGCACCAGATGGGGAATGTGTCTTCCCAGTAGATCTAGGAGGTGGAGTGGGCACTCAATCCATCCTCCTCTGCTCAAGGACTTTCCACGGTCCCCTGGTTAATTAATTAAAAAACAAGACCAAATAAAAACTCCTCCATACATCCCCTCAAAGGACAAAAAACTAACAAACAAAAAAGAAAAAAACAAAAAGAAAGCCCACTAAGACGTCCCAAGTTACTCTCCAGAGCATCACCAGGAAGCAATTCCAACAGTTTGAGCCAAGAATTTATCTATCACAGTCATCACAAGCATGCCTTCCTTCTAAACAAGCAAAACTTTTTGAAATAAACAGAACCCAAAATGGTACTGATCACTTTTCTTGCGATGCACAGTTACTCAACATGAACTAGTATTTAAAGTGAGTTAGGAGGGGAAGGAGGCCACCCCTCCAGGCCTCGCCTCACAGGAGTACACGTGGGTGGAGGCAGAGCATCTGTCATTACTGAGGAGGCACATGTTACGTTGTAATCTTTGGTTTGATTTCAACATTGCTTTTGGTAGCACGCCAGCACCACTGGTGCAGAAGGGGCTCTGGAGGATGTTCCCAGCAGCACAGACCTGTGGCCCTTCTGTTCTGGAGGCCGCAGGGAGGCTAATAAACAGTGTTTTGTCAGACACGCTCTTCAGGCCCTTCTGTGTGAGTCCAAAACAATCCCCACATGCCACAGCCTTCAAACTGCATCTGCTTTTCAGGGTGTCTCCAGGGTGACAGACTTTTGTTTGTCCTTAGCTAATGTCTCAGTGTTAGGGGGACCATCTGAGGTCAGTGTTGGCCCCCACAGGCAAAAAAGGAGTCTTTGGACAGTGGTGTTTCAAGTATCCACTTTTCTTTCCGATTTTCAAATGAAGACAGAGAGGGCACTGAAAAACAGACGAGAGATGCACCTATTTGTGGACTGGTGAGAGGGTGTAATGTGTTATAACCGTCTTGGCCTGGAGTATCAAAAAGTCCAAGAGCAAATGGCTCTCCACCAACCCGAGCAGCGCCTGCACAGAGGTCAGGGAAGGCTGGGACACACTTGGCAAGGGGATTTGCTTGTTGGAGAGACTGTCAGGTGACCTTCCCGACCAACAGCTCTTTCACTGACAGCACAATTGTTTGTGCTGCTCAAGTACTTCTGTGCCCACTTCACACACTTCAAATTCAACGCTCGCCTCAAATTCTCCACCAGTGTGCCGGCAGCACTGTGTAGGGTCTCACGGCTGCTAGATACTGGCTGCCCATTTTATATTCAGATGCTCAAATATTTCTAGACTTGGCCAGTGGGGCAGCGGGGGCCCCTTCAAGCTGTCCCTTATGCTTTCTGTGCTTACTATTCT
Organism: Mesoplodon bidens; assembly: GCF_964165515.1. Classification (NCBI taxonomy): domain Eukaryota; kingdom Metazoa; phylum Chordata; class Mammalia; order Artiodactyla; family Ziphiidae; genus Mesoplodon; species Mesoplodon bidens. The sequence goes on from NC_138174.1 coordinate 8,076,992, forward strand.
TTGAGCCTTTTTGTATTTTCTGGCAAAAAAAAAAAAGTTGTACTCTTCCTAACCCAGTGATGGAATCAGCTATTTCTCTGAGGAGCTCTGGTTCCTGTTAGTGAAGGAGGACATTCAGAAACCACGTTTGATTTGGGCACTCAGCGTGCTCATTGCTACTGGGCTGCCACTGCTTCTAGGCCCCTTCAGCAGATGGAGATGAGAATACATGTATGGATACAGATACAGACACAGATATTAACATCCATATAGTCACAACGTCTGTAACTGTTTCTGTACCTATCTGTGCATATATGTATTAACAATTCCCGAGTTAATACCAATAAGTCTAATTCCAATTCAATACTAGAGTTATTTCTAGCCTTTTCCCTTTTCACGTTGGTAAATCCCTTCTCAGACCCGATCAGAAGATTTTATTTTTCAACTGAGGTTTAAGTTGTTGGGAGAAAAGTCAAAATTGCAAGCCTGGGGATCATAGGTGCAATAAATACCACATGGGAATAGATCATTCCTGGCTTTCTGTAGCTAGTTTATGCACAGGTCACCTTCTCTAAGTATAACACTTGCTGAGACCATAAAGGCTCAGTCACACTGCTGCACAGAGTAAAGTGGGGTGTGCTAGAACCCGGTTCTGGGCAGAATTTGGCAACAGCATGCCAGGACCCAGGAGGTAATGAGAGGTAAAGGTTCCCCGCCCCGCCCAGGAAGGGATTCTTCACACTCAATCTCCAGCCTAACCTTGGAAGGCTCTAGACTGCACTAACCTAGAAAGGGCATCCTGCTTACGACACTTCTGGGGGCCTCATCCAGCATCTGGCAGCTTGTCTCAAGGTCAGATTTATCAGAGGTACCCTCTCTCCTTATGATGCCTGTTTTTCAGACGGCGCCAGAGCCTGGGGCTCCTCTGGTCTCTGTGAGGAACCTCATGGGGAGGAGGCCGCAGCCCCCAGAGTCACATCACAGAATCTAAGCCAGAGACAGAAATGATTAGCCTGCTGCGAGAGTTTGGCCACAGGTATTCTATTTGAGCCAATTTTAAAAAATTCTGAGTTTCCGGGCCTCCCTGGTGGCGCAGTGGTTGAGAGTCTGCCTGCCGATACAGGGGACGCGGGTTCGTGCCCCAGTCGGGAAGATCCCACATGCCACGGAGTGGCTGGGCCCGTGAGCCATGGCCGCTGGGCCTGCGCATCCAGAGCCTGTGCTCCGCAACGGGAGAGGCCACAACGGTGAGAGGCCCGCGTAATGCAAAATAATAATAATAATAATAATAATGCTGAGTTTTCAAATAAAAATCAGATTTCTGACTTTTCTAGAAAAATGTGAAGATCTGGCCACAAGGGGCCCATATTCTTATGCACTGCTACTCAGCTCCAAGTTAAGCAGGGGCAAGTATCCTCCACGGGTCCCACGTTCCCCGCCTGCCCTCCTCACCATCCTTCACTACGTGAGAGACTTCCCCGAACTGTCAGCCCAGGAAGCCTGGGCAGAGGGCATGGGATTTCTCTGTTGCTCTGTATTTGCTTTGATCCCATAATCATTTAGTTCAGGGCTAGCTTGGGGCCACCAGCCTGTTGGAAGCAGAAGTCCAGCACTGCAGGTAGAGGCCCACTCTGGGCCAGCTGGGGGACAGGAAGCAGGCAAGAATGCTGGCCTCCACCAAGACTGGATTTCAGGTTCATTTTTGAGACAAAAGGGGAAAAGAAACCAGGATCTCTAAGCATCCGAACCTGTCCACCCTCCCACGTACCTAGTGAACACAGGAAGAACAAACAGTCACAGCAGAGGGGCTCAGAAAGAGAGGCTCGTGTTGTGTTGCTTGCCTTTCTGGGCACACACCTGAACCCCACTTCCCAGACAGCCCTCTGTTCAGAGTCGGGTCATGTGAGCACGTGAGAGCCAGACACACGTGGATAGCAGTGACGGACGCCAGTTCCCAGCCTCCCCCTTACTCCTCCTCCCTCTCCCTGTCTGCCACCCACAGTCCCTTTCTTTGCCTAAGGAGTCACAGATTCAGGAGAAGATTCTGAGGCCTCAGGATGCATGAGCCGGCTGCTAGAAGGAGCCTGGGTCCCTGCATGACCACATGGGGCAGAGAACTCCTCCTCCACATCCTCACTGGACTCGAATGAGAGCAAGAAATAAACTTCGATGGTTTTAAGCCACTGAGATTTGGGGGTTGTTAAAACAACGAGCGTGAGCTTCCCTGGTGGCGCAGTGGTTGAGAGTCTGCCTGCCCATGCAGGGCACACGGGTTCGTGCCCCGGTCCGGGAGGATCCCACATGCCGCGAAGTGGCTGGGCCCGTGAGCCATGGCCGCTGAGCCTGTGAGTCCGGAGCCTGTGCTCCGCAACAGGAGAAGCCCCAACAGTGAGAGGCCCACGTACCGCAAAAAAAAAAAAAAAAAAAAAAAAAAAGGAAGGACTCCTCATGGACATGAATTGTGTCATGTGTCCTATTCACTAGAGCTAAGTGACTCAGCTACAGCCCAACCCAGTGAATTGGAGAGACTTCCTGAAGGGATTGCGACTGCTCACTAACTTCCAAGACCTTCATCCAGTTCAGAGTCAGGAAGCACATGGTCCATGACTCATGGTCCTTCTAGTCTCCTCTCCTAAACACAGCCCATTCGAGGATGATTTCAGTTGGCTTAGTTTTCTTTAGAATGGGTTTCCCAGGGTATGATCCACAAAATATTTGACTTAAAGGTACTCCTCAAAAGGAGACTTCCAGAATTAAGTAATTAAAAAAAGAAACAAAAACTCTGTTGGAAATTCCCAGAGCAAATTAGTAAACCACAGGCCCTGGGAAGCCCTGCTGTGGAAAGACATGGGACTTGAGTCAGCTCAGTGTCTTTCAAGCTTACGTGGACACAGTAACCTTTTGGGTCGAGCCCAGTGTGCGGAGATCCTTCAGCTGCCACAGGAGCTCCACAGGCACAGAGAAGGAAGAGCCCCAACCGCCTGGGAGCTCCCTAAGGGGCAACTGAGGACAATCAGGACAGAGAGGGAGGGGCTGGCACCGTGAGATGCAAGGAGGCATGTGCAGGGTCCCAGGAGTCGAGGCATCCGAGAGATTTCGGAAGGATGGGATGGTCAACTACATAAAGTGATAAAATGTCAAAGGGAATTTGCTCATTCCTACAGCGAGTCATTCTAAAAGAGTTTTCTGGATCACTGACACCTGCCTAGGGGTTTGTGTTGGACACCTGGCCAAGGTTAGTCAGTAGCAGTGAACAAGACAGACAGAGTTCCAGCTCTCGTGCCCGAGGGGACTGGAGGGACTGTGGGTTCCCACAGCAAACTGAGACCCAGGTGGGACAGCCAGGACTGGCATGTGACCCCAGACTGAGCTACCCTTGGAGCTCCAGGCATGGAGCAGTGTGGAACAGGAGCTAGTGGGAAATCAGACTGTCCCAAGTCTCTTACAACAGCCCTCAAAGCTGAAGAAGAATGCCCAAGAAAGTGCTAAAGAGGGAGTCCCAGGCGCCTGAACTAATCAGAGAAACCTCAGAATAATCCTGACGCTCGATTACAGGTTCACGGGGGCCGGTGGTGGGGGGGCGTCTGGGAAAGGGTCATGGAAGTGTGCTGTTTCCTCTCAGATTCCACAGGAATAAATAAAGTTGGCACCTTTAAAGAAGTGCTTTCAAAATGTTTTGAAAAGAAATGCCAGAGAGGGAAAGAGAAAATCTCTGTGCCCACTGCAGCTCAGCAGGAGGATGACTTGCACATGGGTTGGAGCCCTTGATGGGGCCCCAAGTGTCTTATAAGGATATTTCCCACATGGCCAGGGGCAAAGGCCGTGGAGCAGGGACTGCACAGTGGATGTCCAAGATCCCGGAGCGACGAGCAGACGTACTTTGTTTAACCTACACAGTGTTTTGAAAAATTGAATAAGTTGCTAACATTTAAAAATAGGGAGATTTAGCATAAAATATGGATTTTTATCTTCTCTTGAAAAAAATGGACAGTCTGAGCAAATTGGCTGGATCTGAGGAGTTGTTTCCCCCTTTACACGGGGCAGGCACTGTGTTTCTACACCAGGGTAGATTCATTCACTTCTGGTACTCGCATGGCCCTGGCAGAAACCTCAGTTGGTGACCTCTGGCTATGAAGCATTGTTGGAATTGATACTAAGGTATTTTTAATCATGTTTTCAGGTGTTATGAAATCTGGGTTTCTTAAATCCCAACAATATAAATGAACGGGCTGATCTAGCCACTTAAAATTCTTCCCAAATATACTCAGGATCCCTTTGGAGGTATGTCTCATGGTTGTATATAACAGCTGCATTCACTTTTTCTCCCAGTTTTGTTTTGACTTGTAGGGTCCAGTGCCATAGAAGCTTCTAATACCCAATGAAATGGATATTATATAAAATGACTGAAGGTCCTCATCAGAAGTGGAGATTAATATTCACTTCATTGAGGCATTAAGGCAGCTAAATGAGTGAATATTTGCAAAGTGCTTCAAACGGGGCCTTGTAAATAGTAAATACTCCATTTGTACTTATTAAACAAACAAATTTAAATGCTGTTAACCTTTAATGATGCTGCCAATGCGCATTAACTGTTTCCTATTTTTCTCCCTCTAGTCCGGGTTCAGGCTGAAAAACGGCCTATTCCTCAGGTCACTGTGTCTATTCTTGGTCCTGGTTAAAAAAGGACCCATCATCCTTGCATGTTTTATTCTCCGTATTCATCAGCTGTATAAGACTACACTCCTGAGTCCTCAAGGCCTTAGAGGGATTTTTAGTGAAAGATATCTTTTAGTCTTTATTTGATCTCAACTGTACCCTCCCTGTTTGCCCAGATGCGAGGACATGGTGTCTGGTCAGAAAAAATCTAAATCACAGAGACTGGGTGACATTCAAATTCACATCTCTCCTCCCAAGATATTAAGCTTCATGGCCCATGTTTCTCTTTCTACAGGAAGGTTTCTATGGCTTTGCAGCTAGAACCTGCAGCCCAGGTCCTCAGAATTCAGGGAGATGAGCAGAATTTAGGGTCCTGGGCTGGCTCTAGGCCATGGCGCTCTTGGTTATCTTGCAAACCAGGAGTCACCACTGGTGTGTTGGCTACTCTGTATGGCCAAATATGCGTTTGGGCATTCTGGAAGCCCTAAGAGGCAATATCTTATCCAATATCTTTATGCGATTGAGAGAAAACCCCATCTGAGGGAGAACACGGCAGTGGGGATTCTAATAAAATATAAAGATAAAGTTTAGGGTCAGGACTAGATATCACTGGGTCTGCAGCTCATGGACTGGGCGGAGGCGGGCCAGAGTTGGGTGCAGCCTCCACATGTACCCGGGTACCTCCTGAGGCACATGGGTTGAAGTGTTCTCGCAGCTGTGGGACAGGCTGCCCGGAGCTGCCCTGGCAGGATTCTAGAGGCTGGGGGAGCTTCAGTTCACTGAGGAAAGACACACAGCTGTGTGAAAGGCTGAGGATGAAGATGGAGTCTGTCCAGGAAGAAAGCAAAGCCTGACGGGAGTGCCGTTCTGAGCTGGGTCCCGGTGGTAGCATTCTTGATGGACACGTGAACAACAGGGCTACGTGCGGCGGTCAACTTTCTGTCGTTGGCCTGAGAGATCTTCTCTGTGAAGCAATAGATCAGGCGATTAAGAGTCGCCAAGAGGACGCTGTCCTGAAGACAGAAAAACTGATGAGGGTGAAGAAGGTGAACCTGGCAGAAGTAAGAATACCCCCGGTTTTGTCCTAGAACAGATTTGAAGAGGGAGTCCAGTGAAGTCTTTACAAAGGAAACGATTGAGTCCGTGAGCTGGTTTTCCATGGAGCTTGTATTCTGGGAACTTTTCCCCAAACTCTTTTTTTGATAAGCCCAAGCCATCACCTAGTGCTAAGAACTCCACAGGAGAAAGTCCAACAAAGGCACGGCTGCTGGGACCTCAGCAGAGAGGGATGCCTGCACGGTGGTCTGGAGAGAACTCGCACAGAAGAGGTGGAACTCAAGAAACTAGCTTCCAAAGTACTGGTGTCCAATCTGAGGAGGCTGCTTGGCCAGAGCCTGCTAGCAGGATAGAGGGACTAGAGAGCTTTGTGAAATGGGTGTAAGAATAGCCCCGCCTGTCATTTCGGTGGGGATCTCATACTGGATAGACAATTTATTGAATTCAACTTCTTGCCAAGGAAGCTTGTCTCAAAAGAAAAGCCATTTTCTAGGCGCTTATTAAAGGAACGTTACATGACAGCCTCCGTGATGGCAAGGGTAAGAAGCTGTATGTAAAAGACACCTTAAGGGCTTCCCTGGTGGCGCAGTGGTTGAGAGTCCGCCTGCCGATGCAGGGGACACGGGTTCGTGCCCCGGTCCGGGAAGATCCCACATGCCGCGGAGCGGCTGGGCCCGTGAGCCATGGCCGCTGAGCCTGCGCGTCCGGAGCCTGTGCTCCGCAACGGGAGAGGCCACAGCAGTGAGAGGCCTGCGTACCGCAAAAAAAATATACATATATATTGTGCAGTAATCCTCGACCTTAGTGGAGGCTAGTTTCCTGCTAGCAGCGAATCATCGTGGGTGCCCAAACCAGACTCTAAGGTGTCCTCTGGGGGTACACAGGATTGAAGTTTTAATTTCTCAGGAAGAACTCTTCTGTGTGGAAAGAACTTGCAGTGAAAAGTGAAATGATAATTCCTTTACTGCTTCAGAATCTCCACGACGACTGAAAAGTGTACGTAGCTGGTCCTCGTATCACACAACAGAAGACCATCCAAATTTCTTATTCTATTTTTTCCCCTTAGTGAGAATTGAATGTTTGTTCAGAAAAAAATGGTTTATGCCAGTAGAGATGAATTTTGAGACCGCAGCTCCCACGCCTTTTTGAAACCCATGCTGAAATCTCCTCCCTTGTTGCAGGTGGCACAGACGAGACACAAGTCTACCAATTCGACCTCGTGTCTTGCCTGACATCCCTGCTCTATTTCTGTCTGCAGCGTCAGGAAAACTTTTAATGTTTAATATTTGAATACAATATTTAATGTCTGTACAGTAAAAGTATTCAAACTTCAAACCAGTATTGAAACCAGGTGTAAACCAGCTAACGGTTTCTTAATCTCAGACTTGGAAATGAATGTAAACTGTATTTTTCTTAAGTGTGAGAAGGGGAGGTGTGACACTGGCTTTCTAAAACATGACTAAGATTGCCTTCTGTGCTAGACTATATGATACTATTCCTATAGAATCTATAGGAATTGCTGGGCAGGTTTCTAAACAAAGGCGTATACAAGGAAAGGCTCTCAAATTGTTCGTAAAGATAGGGGAGAATGGGCTTCCCTGGTGGCACAGTGGTTGAGAGTCCGCCTGCCAATGCAGAGGACATGGGTTCGTGCCCCGGTCTGGGAAGATCCCACATGCCGCGGAGCGGCTGGGCCTGTGAGCCATGGCCGCTGAGCCTGTGCTCCGCAACGGGAGAGGCCACAACAGTGAGAGGCCTGCGTACCTCAAAAAAAAAAAAAAAAGAAAGAAAGACAGGGGAGAATTAAGATTCTGTCAAGATTCAGACAGAACCTGTTTCAGGAGTCTTAACTGACATGATACTTATTTTCTGCAAAAAAAAATATGGATATTACATGTCCCTGTTTGAATTCTATCTTCTTGCATATATTTTTACAAAGATTGTTTCCTTCATCCTTGTGATGTTTGACTGTTTCATTTAATATGACTTCTGCAGCGTGGATTACTATGTTAATGTGTGAAAAGGAAAAAAATTACCTAGATCATGTGAACTTTAATGAACCAATGTATGTTTTCTGTAAGTTCTGGAGTATAATTTTGCTTGGTGTTTTTGGTTGTTGTTGTTCATAAAAAGGAAATTAGTCCAGTTCTCATAAATGTTAAAGAAAAAACTGATACTTGAAATGCTACAGATGCAAACTTTAGAAAAATAAGTGGGAGGGCAGCAGAAGCACAAGAAGAATATTTACTAGTAAAGTATGTTTGTTAATTGGAATCCGAAACAGAGTTTTTTCTTTCATGTTTTTTAATAGTGACAAGAATTGTGTAGGACAAGGCAAGTTCTGGAAGATGCTGCCAATTTTACTTTAAAATCAGATGTGATGTTTCTGTACATTATCTCTTTTGATGAAAGTTAAGTGATTTGGGGTGGGAGGGGGAAATGTCTAGTTTCAGTTCCCATCAGCTTTACCAATTGTTCCAGGTACAGGGGAGGGCTAGCTGGAGTCACGGTCCAAGGTTAAGTCAAGGTCAGAGTGTTCTGATTTGAGGCAAAACTGTGGATCAGACTGAGATCCCAGCCAGAGAAACTGCCTCAGCAGTATCTGAGCCACTCTTGAATTTTAAAGTGACCTAGAACATTTTATTTTTTGAGTATTATGAATGAGTATTGAATATTACAGATTTTTATATTCAATGTGTTTTACTCCATCCCATCCTTTTTGATGCTCAAAGTGTCCCAAATGTGATGACTGGGGGCCCTTAAGTTGGCTACTGTTCTTCTGACATTACCCATTAGTATCTGGGTACCTCTGTGCTTTCCAGAACAAGGCTCACCTTCTTCATTCCCCACCCCATACTTGGAATCAGTCAAGTTTTGTTTAGTAGCATGAGAGTACAACGGTATTCTGAAACCAAACTCTTGACATTGATGGGAAGCCAAACGAGTGACATGGCATCACCAATGACATCTGCTCATCAAAATGTTAAACTCGAATCTGGTTGAGGCTTTAGAACTTTCTTCTAGTTTACTGGCGCTACAGGGAGCAGAGGAAGGAGTTAAATAACACGGTGACAAAACCGGCAGACAAATGCAGCCGTGAGGGCTTCTACTGGACGCCTGACCCGGTTTCCTCAACAAGTCAGTGTCATAAAGAACACTGGGCAACAAGTGGGCAAGACTGTCGTAGATTTGAGGAGACTTAAAAAACGTAACAAAAGAAGCATGGGGTTGTGACTTGAATCCTATTTTTTAAAAACTATAAAAGCATTCTGGGAATTGTTAGGGAAATTTTAATATAGATTCACTATTAGGTGATACTAGGTAATTATTCATTTTTTGAGGTGTAACACTGGAATTATGATGGTTCAGCTAAATATTTTTTGGTGATACAGGCTAAAGTGTTGAAGGGTAAATGTAATGAAGTCTGTAGTTTATTTAAAATTATTTAATAAAAATCAAGATAAAGTAGTATGTAACTATATAAATACATATTATGTATTTATGAAGAAGATGTGGTAAATTCAACAACTGTTGAAGAACTGTTGGATCTAGGAAATAGGTATTTATTGTACTGTTTCTTTTCCTTTTCTATATGTTTACTTTAACTCCCAGACTTTGGGACACAGGAGGCTTCTTGCTCCTGAGAAGTTCAGGCCAATGTTCTTCCTGCCTTTCCTGCCCAGGACATGGTACCATCCTCCCAGCTCCCAAGTCAGAAGTCCGAGGGTCTTTCTCATCTCCTCTTTCTTCTTCAGCCTTTCCATTCAACAAGTAGCACATGTTTCCAGTTACGTCTTCCAAATATGTCATGGATCTGCCCCTATCCGTGGCCACTATCTCAGGGGACCCAAGCAGCCGCCTTTGGACTGACGTCCCTCCTTCACGATCATCTTCCTCACATCCATTCAGCCCCAGAGTAATCTTTCTAAAGTTCAGTTCTGATCACGCTGCCTCCGGGTGACTCCCCATTGCTATAGGATAAAGTCCAAGCCCCTAGCGTGGTGTGCGATGCTGTGCCACCCACCCCTGCTCCAGTGACACGGAGCTGTGCTTGTGTTGTCTCCCCTGTGATGCCCTCCGCGTCCTCTTCCCCTGGCTGACTCCTCGTGGGCACCCCGAAGTTCCCAAGTGCAGGAGTCCTCCCTCTCCAGGACAGCTCCTCGGCCACACTGCCACCTTACTGGGCTGCAAGTCCCCCATGACAGCACGTGGACACTGCTGCTACTGCATCTGCTCACACCTCTGCAAGGCAGTGGGTTGCAGTGACTGGAGCCAAAATGCTTGAGTTTGGATCCAGCTCTGCTGCCCACTCACCCCTTGTGTGACCTTGGGCAAGTAACTTAACCCTTCCATGCCCGTCGCCTCATCTATAGGGTCAGGATCATCATAATAGGACCTAACTTACAAAGTGCTGAGGATAAAGTGAACAGTGCCTGGTACGTTATAAGCACTCAGTTAACGTCAGCTATTAATATTATGTGAACTGCGTTCCTGTTTCCTCACTCAGTGGTGAGCTCCTTGAAATGAGGGGCAGTATTTATAGCTATTACCATGTGCCAGACACAGTGTTAACTGCGTGCGTTTCATTTAATCCTCACAAATGAGGTAAGTGCCAATCCTTCCCCGCTACCCCATCCTCCCCTTTGCTCGTCTTCCTTCCACACATATTTTAGTGCCAAGCATGTGCTATCTTCCCTGTTTTACGGGTGAGGAAACTGAGGTATAGGAAGGGTAAGTAGTTTCTCCATGTGCACAGGAGCCAGTTCAATGCAGCCCCTGGGTTGGCGCTGCCAGCGCCTGACTCTGAAGTTGGTGCATGCATCATTGGACCAAACATTCTTTGCATCCACAGCATGTAGCATCTTGACTGCTATTTAGTGCTCACTAAGTGTTTGTGAAATGAATGAATGAATGAATGGTAAGTAAACTAAGGTAAAATGAGGGAAAGAGGGGCATATGGAACTCAGGTTTGGAGGTAGGCGTGATATGCTCTGAACAGCCAGGCGAGTAGCCTGTGCGGGAGATATCTGGGAAGTCCAGGCTCAATGTCAAGCCACGGACGTGCTCAGGAAGGGAACCGTGAGGACACGCAGGCCCCGTCCTTCAAAAGTCAGTTTTGCATTTTTCTGAGAATTCACATTAAACTGAAAAATCTGGGCCAGATCTTCACCGAGGTGAATAATCTCTTGTGGTGAATGATCATCATCTTATCCTCCATAATTCCTCAGAGATTACTCCAGGATTATGTCTAAAAATTCCCTCACGATCTTAGCTTTTCTGAGCAAAGATTTAAAATAAGTAGTTGCTGGTGTTCTCTTATTACTTTCATAGTAGAAAGTCTTCTTTACTACTTTCTCTGGGATTTTCCAGTTTGAAATTCCTTCTCCTTGATGGTGCTGCCTTGGGAGGGTCAGACTCCGCTGGGTGGTGGGCCGAAGGCCAAGTTCACTTCATCAGAGAAGCCTTCCCTGAGTGTTCTTTCTGAATGAGTCCCCCAGTCTCCATCACTGTCATGTCAACCTACGTTACGGTCTTGATAGCATTTACTTTTTTTGAAATTGTCTGAAGCCACAGACACTGTGTGTTTCCAGTCCCTCCCTATCGGCATAAAAGCTCTATGAGGGCAGAGCCTCGTATACCCTGCTCACTACTTGTGTGTGGGTTGTAGGTGCCCAGTAAAAACTGTTGAACAAATGAAATGGGGATGCACGTGGCATGGAGAAAAGACGATGCAGAAAGGGGTGAAAGCAAACAGGGAAGAGCCCTGACATGGCTCCAGCACGCCACACTTATGCTACCGAAGTACCTTCCTGCTGGGGCTTTATCTTCTATTTTAATTGAAAGTAGAATACTTGTATACTCTATCCCAGTACTGTTTTCTATGCTGTTCTGTCTCCATCACTAGCCTGTGGGCTCTGAGCGCCTGGCAGTGCTTGCTAACTCTCCTAGCCCTGCCATTCATTCATTCATTCTCTGCATTCACTCACACAATGACTGTGACAGGTGACAAGAGTATGACTCCAGGCTAGGGGGTCTGGGAGCTGGAGGTCCCCATGCGGCTGACAAAGGAAGAGGGACCAGATGTTGCAAGACTCTTATGACTTCATAGTTTTGCTTGCAGCTAAGCCTGCAGCATCAAAGAAACATCTGCCTTCTCCTGTCAGCCCAGAAGGCTCTATTTAGCAGCTGTTGGCGGCAGGAGAGCAGCCTGCTCCCTGTAAACCCAGCGCGAGGCCCGAGGAGACCTTCATCAACCTGCTTACGGCTTGACAGGATGAGGATTTGGTATTTATTTAACCACTTTCAGAAAAAAATCTCACTGACCAGCCTTTTTTTTTTTTTTTAAGTAAGGCTAGAAGTTTATATTCCTTTGCATTATAAGTGGAGCAATTTATGTGTTTCAAACTTGAAACATTACAGGTTAACAATTCAAAATCAAATATGACAACACGCTTGCCATTTTTCATGTCTGTTGCTAACAAATATTTAACAGTTATTTTTGTTTAAAATATTTGTTATTTTTTGGTATAAAAAGATCTGCCGTGCTCAGACCATGTGAAATATGGGGGGAAATTTACTTCTTTTAAGAAAGCAACTGTTAGTATAAAATAACACTCTCTCTTACTAACCAGATCCACAAGTATCAGGTGCCTGCTTTAAAAGTAATATTCACACACGTTCACACATAGAATTCTACGCCTGATTTGTCTAGGCGGGTTAGTCATGTAACTTATCAGGTTCTTTAAAAAAAACCTCCCCTTATACCTTGGCCGAATTACATTCGCAGATCATTTCATGTATACAGAAGAGCCCCAGACCGTACAATTCTTCGTATTTCCTTCAATATCTACCACAAATACCCTGCACACGGCATGTCAGCACACGTCCAAGAAGCATCCTTTATAAGCTATGAACTTTTATCAGCTCAGCTATCCCTTTAGAGCAGGAGTCCCCAACCCCCAGGCTGCAGGTACCAGTCTGTGGCCTGTTAGCAACCGGGCCGCACAGCAGGAGGCGGGTGGTGGGCGGGCGGGTGAAGATTCATCTGCCGCTCCCCATCACTCACATTACTACCTAAACCCCCCCCACCCCGTCCGTGGAAAACCTGTCTTCCATGAAACCGGTCCCTGGTGCCCAAAAGGTTGGGGACCGCTGCTTTAGAGCAGCTGCTTGAACTGTTTGCCCTTCTCCACAGGTCATCAACAATGTTGCCCAGCACAAAGGGATTTTACACCTGCTAAAGCTCAGGAGAACAAGGACACAACTTCATTTCACCTGCAAGTCCTACTGCCGCAGAGAAAAGCAAAATGCTTTGTGACTACCTAGAGGGGTGGGATAGGGAGGGTGGGAGGGAGGGAGACGCAAGAGGGAAGAGATATGGGGATATATGTATAAGTATAGTTGATTCACTTTGTTATACAGCAGAAACTAACACACCATTGTAAAGCAATTATACTCCAATAAAGATGTTAAAAAAAAAAAAAACAATGTGTGACCTCTAATGCTTTTCTGACATTCTCACCTCAAATTGTAACTGCTTTCCAGATGCCTGCTGGTTTTCACTCTTAAAAACTGACAAACCAATTTCTCTTTTTTCTTTACTTCTAAAATTAAAATGTCTCATCTTTTTCCTCTGAGCTAGGTGGAGTTTCCATAAAAATGAAAATGTATTTTCCAGAAAAACCCTGTCTTCCCCGTAATGCTTCACGGTGAAAACCTTCCAAAAATGTCACCATCTCCCAAGTCGGTGCCTCCATGAGGGTTTCACTGTGTCTCCCCGCTTCCCGACTACCCTCCCTTGAATGCTTCGTTGCACCTCAATATTTTTGTCAAACTGAGAAATTCTGTTTCTTATTCTATAACATCCACAAGGGTTATCGCTCTGTTCTTAAAAACAATAGCAGTTGGAAACAAACACCCTTTTAAAAACTGGTCATTAATATTTTCTAATATGAGATCGGCATGTGGATATGCCGTTTCTTTTCAAAAAATCACTGAGCTCAAGCTCAGGGTTTTCTGTATCATTTCTTTCAGCTGAAGTGATCCTTCCTTCCACCTCACACAACAGGTTTATCTGGGAGACTCACCAAGTGTGCACTTCAACCTTCAGGGGGCAGTCTCTCTGCTGCTCTGACCAGGGCTTGCTCTGTACAGCGGCCCTTACAAGCCGGCACCTCTAGGTGTCCAGCATGACCCTGGCCAGCGTCGGTGCAGCACCCAGCTCTGCCATCTCATCCTCCTTTTGTGGGGACATTTTTCAGGAAAAAGGGGTACGGCTCAGGGAAAGGAGTTCCATTACCAAATGAGGGTTTATTCAGACCACCACAAACACCCTCACGTCTTTTCACTAATGCACACAGCTGGGAGTCAAGCTGAATTGAGCTTTCTGAATATTCTCGTCCTGGGTACTGGCCCTGCAGCAGTGTAAGATGGGGCTTAAAACTGAGTTAAAAACTGGACCATTTCAAAGTAAGGAGTTAATGACCACTAGATTATCAAATGATGCACATAAATGTTTGAAAATGAAGGACAGTGACCATGAAGTGACTGGCAAAAATAAATAGAACTGTACCTTTTCTAACTAGGAGAATGAAACGTTATTTCAAGTCTAGACATCCAAAAGCTAATCCCTTCTAAAGATGCAGGTAAATTTCTTTTTAAAAAATGGTGTCAATGCCATAACATCCCAAACTAATGACTTCTTAGTTCTCCCTGAGAGCTCCTGCATGCCCGTGACCCTGAGTGAAAGCCAGTCAGGGCCTTCCAAACATCTTTCAGAGCAAAACCTCATCCTGTTATTCCACTGGCTAAAATCCTTCCCAGAGTTCCTCACTGCCTGCTGGATAAAGTCCAAGCTCCTTCTTCTGACAGGCCCCACCTTTCACCATCTGCCCCTCTCACTGCTGGGACCCTGTGACACGTCACAGGACCTAGAACTTGGGTTCTTCTGATGGATCACACTGACTTCCTCCACCAGCCTATTCCTTCTGGAATGCAATGCCATTCCCTGCCTCTTCTCCCGCTCCAACTTACGCATTCTTCACTATTCCACTTAGAGGTCCTCCAGCGAACTTCCAGGGCTGGGCTGGGCTGGGCTGGGCTGGGCTATGCACCTGTCCCACAGCACTGGAGCATTTGTCACAGCATCAATTTATCTATTCTCTTGTCTGTCTACACCACAAGGCTGCATGTCCCATGGGGGTAAGGACGGTGTTTTAACTCACTATATCCCAGTATCTGGCATGAAAATATTTGTTGAATGGATAAACCCTTAGATGCTATATAGGAATGGCATGCTGGGTTCAGTGCCCCTTGAGGGTCTCTTGAGAATAAAAAGGAATAGGCGATGACTAGGTAAGGCTATGGGACAAAGCGAGGACGAGTTTGCTTGATAAGAGTTCCCATCCCAGGGCAGCAAACTGTAGCACAATCAGGAAAATAAGAGTGACTAGTCACCATGCTAGGATTAAAGAAAGAGCTGGTGAACCAAGAATGCACTGGAGACACATCCAATACCACGCTTAGGGGGTGGCATGATCAGGAGTGGCACGCAGCTGGGCTCAAGGCTTGGGGGTCTTCAGTCCCACATCTGAGTGGGGCTGTAGGAGCCCAGCAGTGAGGACAGTGTTTTTGGAGACCTCTCCAAAGACACGTCCTCTGAGGAGAACAGCACTGCACACAGGAGAGTTCGATTAACGTGCTCTGTTTCCATTTGTAACTGAAAAAGGTGACTGAGCATAACTTCAAGTAGTCCACAAAGTGGGATAAAAAGGGGCCAGAAAGTTATACAGGTCTAGAGACCAAAATAAGGTTAGTACTGAGTGCTATCCAACTCCAAGGAGATGAATGGCTGTGGGAAATGTTTGAAAACAATTCAAAGCATGGACCTATCCTGTTTGGGGGCACGCTATAGCCCTGGCATAACTACTGGGGTACTTAGAAAGTGTACATGTTGGCCACACTTCTCTAAAGTGTTCTAGAGACTCTTGGAGAGTCCAGCAGCTGTGGTTCGGGGGAGGCGCTGAAAAGGTGAAAGTCTCCCAGAAGAGTGGGGCGGGGGTCTGTTTGGAGTATCAGCGTTGCCCCCCCAGAGCTCCTGCCATTCTACTGTCACTATCAGGCTCATTTATTTGTCCTTAGCTAAATCGGGGAGCGGTGGGGGAAAAACAAAATCCCATCTTGGTTGGCGATTCAGTAAGACAGTGTACAGCAACCCTGAGCTTATCTAGAATCATGCAACCATGAAGAGAAATGCAGAAATGTTATGACTCAGAAACTTTGACTCCAAAGTTGCCAGCTTACCAGGCTCCTCTGGAAATCAACCCAACTGCCCACTCACCCTTGAAACCCTCCACTCATTTCCCTGAACCTACCCTCTCTTGGTTCTCTTCCCAACTCTCTGGCGACTCTTCACCAGAGCTCATTATGGGTTCTTCTTACCCTGCCCAGTGTCCCTCCTCCCTACATCTCTGCCCCTGGACCCTTTTCCTCTTTTCGCTCTACGCTTGGCCGCTGGGCAAGCTCACACATAGCCTGACTTCAGCTTACCATCCGTATGTTGATGACTCCCAAATATTTGTTCCTTTCTAGGTCTCTGTTCTAGATCCCTGGCTAACAGAACCATCCAGCTGAATGTTCCTCAGGCACCTCAAATTCAGCATGTCCTTTGTTTCCTCTTACCACCCAAACATATGCCCTCAGCCCTGCCTTTCCTGGGAAAAAGCAGTGAATGAAGTCGCCTGGAATCCTTCACCTTCCTTTGCCTTCTCCTTAGTCTAGTATCAAACAGCAAGTTCTCTTGCTTTTGCCTCTGAAATCCATCACTCTCAGCCTTTCTACTCCTGGACCAGTAAAAGTCAGCTTCTTTTCTGGCTTCCTACCTCCATCATCACCCTCTTCTGCTTTATCTCTGTTGCTACTTTTGTGAATTTTCTAATGTAACATTTGAGAAGTGGCTTTCTAGTTGAAGTGCAATGTTTCCCAGCTATCAGACCCTCTCGCAGGACCACATCTTCTTGCATATGGGCTCCCACGATTGTAACTTCCTGCTGCTTTCCCACTTTTTTTTTTTCCTACAACACTCCTGCCATACTACTTTTCTTGGACTTCCCTTGGCATGAATTGCAAGCCTACGTCAGACCATCGTGAACTTGAAGGTGAGCAAAGGTGACTTTTTTTTGAATACTGAACTCCACTTTGCTCTTGAGAACAGATTACTCAGTCTTTCCCATTTTGACATATTCAACTTAATCCAGGGACTTCTTTCAGCTACACTCAAATGTTATTTTCTCAGTCACAGTCAAGTTCAAGGCTTATCATGAACTTAAATCTTCTGTTTCCCAGGGTTTCTTTTCTTTCTGCTTTCACCTGCCTTTCTTTTTGGAGGTGACATTAAGTGCCTGGGGGAGAAGGCGGCTAATGTACTGTCTGGCACCAGGAAAGGGGTTTCTTGCCCCCAGTAGCCATGGCTGCCTGTCCCTGCAGTGTCTGCTGAGCATGGCTTAGTGGCCTGGGCGTTAGGTGTCTGAGCCTGGGCTCCATCAGGTTATGGCCACAGTCTTTACCACTGTCCTCCGTACCTTCCTCGTCCTGACCTCGGACCCCCTCTGGGTCACTCTTCCTCTCAGAATTCTGAAGTCTCCCTGAAGGTCTGGGATGCTAGACAACCTTCTGCACCCCTGTGGGAAGCGGTGGGCCCGTGGGGCTCCTCAGCCCGGCCCCGAGCCGTGCTGCACCCCCTCCTCTACCACTACGAGCAGTGCTACACCAGACCTGCCACAAGCCCTCAGAATAACCAACTCTCAACACATTTTACTTATTTTCTATGAGTTTACAAATCTTTCATGTGAAGAGATGTCTTCAGCAGTGATAATCCAGGCTCAATGGTTCCCACACTGTGGTATATAATTTTAGGACGCATGTGTATCTAAAGGGCCACACATCTCAGATATGGATCTTTCCGTTTCAATTTATTGTTGAAGCTGTCAATCTGATGGGAAAAGAATCCCAGTCAAATCCCACTTTTGGCTCAGGGTCTTAGCTAAGTTCCAGGGGCTTTACAAAAAGGTCCAGAAGGCCAGATGGTCCTCTGTGTCACCTGTCTGGATAGTGTCCACTGTGATGTCCACTGTTGCACTGGGGCCACAGCTGTTGGACCACACAGGTCCAGGGATGTCCCTGGGTCCCATCTTCTGGTCCCCTTTCAGTTCCATCGATATGCCACGCCTCAGACACAAAGGAACCAGCTTTAGATTTTCAGCTAGTCTGGGCTGCATGGAAGTTTTCAGAGGCTAAGGTGACATCTTTTTGGATACTCCTTTTATCCATCTATATTTTGGAGTCTGGTCACTTCCCAGGGATTCTGCAGGAGATAGGGTCCCCACAGAGCTCCCAGGGCTTGACCCGGAGAGTGGGGTCTCTTCCAGAGACCCACAGACATTGGCCCTCACACCCTCCTCTCTTCCACCCTGGAGAGGAGTCTCCTCCTATCACTGCAGGTGTGGAGGGCAGTGGAGAGTTCTTGCTCTTACCCGGCAGGCTTTCTCCCAAATCTTTTAAAGCCAAAGGCTTTTCTATTCCCTGGGCTTTTGCAACCCCAAAGGCAGAAAGACACTCTCTTCCCCTCAGCCCTCCGTGGTCACGTCTCTTCGCCGAGCATTCGGGTCACACCTAGTCTCACTGCTGAGGCAGCCGCCTGGCTCCTGAGGTGAGTGGGCCCTACACTGCTTCTGGAGGGTTACGCTACGCCGATAAGGACTGTGCCTGTAAAGGACAGGTAAGATCCTCTCTTGGGAGGGACGCACTGTCTACCCAGGGCTACACAGCCTGTCCAGCATCTACGGAAACCATCTCAGGATCCAATAAAAGAGCGGGCCTCGTTCTCCATCTCTCTCTCTCTCTCTCTCTCTCTCTCCTTCTCCCTTTCACTACTTGGTATTAAAAGCCTCTGAGGTGAGGATCTGCATGAAAGGGAACATAGAGAACATCATGGAAAATGAGGTCAGGTGGCATCCAGAGGCCAGGTTTTGCCCTTGCAGCTGGATATTTGCTCTGCTCATGCAGGAAAGATGAATATGGAAATCATGTGCTTCTAAGAGGAGGAAAAAAGAGAAGTAGGTGTAACATCCCACGGCCCAGGGGAGCTGCTAAGTATTTCTCTCAAGAAGTGCCTGCAATTGCTCATGGATTTAAAAAACATGAGTGAGCTTTCCGTGCCAGATAAGGGTCCGTACAGCTTTGTTCTGGATTCCCGTCGTAACTTAAAGGGAAACATTAACAATGTCCGGAGCCCTTGATGTCCTGCAAATGAAGGAAGAGGATGTCCTAGCTTGTCATGCAAAGTAAAACAGAACAAAACAAACAAAAGAGAACATGAGTGAAAATGCTCCAAACCACTGAAAGCGATCAGAGGACAGACTGGAGAGGAGACCCCCGAGCAGCAGGCTGGGATCCCTGGGAAGGGCGGGTGTCTCCTCAAGGGAGCTGTTCCTCCTCCCCAGCCACCCCCCCCCGCCCCCTCTTGCTGGGCAGCGAGCTGACATCTACGGGGCGCTTGCTTCCTAACAGCCCCACACGGACCAACCCATTTAATCTTCACAACAACTCTATGACGTAAGGACTACTATGATCATCTTCATTTTCTCAGAGGAGGAAAATGAGATGCCGAGATGTCACTATCCTGAGACGGCCCAGCAGGCGGCAGGGCTGGGATGCAAGCCCAGGCAGGAGCAGCCCGGCTCCTGGTCTGAACTCAACGACAAGACACCGCGACTTTCCTTTGTGCACCGCATCGTGGTCTGCAAAGAGCTTGCCCTGGGCCCTGCTCCTAAGAGGCAGCGGGCAGCTCGGACTCGGGGAATCAGCTCTTCCAGCTCCCGCACCACAGCGGTGCTGAGGGCAGAGGAGAATGGATTCATGTCACTCAGTCGTCCCCGCTGCCTGCCACACTCTCCCTAACCTGACTCCGGGCCAGCCCAAAGCTGCCCCAAGGCACTGATTCTGTTCTGAAATCTTGTGTTTTGTCTTAAAATTCAGGCAAGTTTGTAACGTACGACATAGTGTGTCCACGTGTATCTCTGTATTCCCCCCAAACTGAAAAACGGCAACAACAGGTTCAGGTGGACAGACTGGGCACAGGCCTAGAAAAGAAGATCTGCGACTCTGAAGGGTGAGAAGTCCGGGCCAGCAGGGTGGACAGCAGAGAGCGCAGCTCCATCCCCCAGGGACAGTTGGAGGCCTGAGGTTCCCGGGTCCCAGGGGAGGCTTGATGCACAGCACCCAGCACTCTGCCCCTCAAGCCTAGCCTTGGAGGCTGGGAGCACGTGCCGGGCCTCCCCCGCAGGGTGCCACGCCAGTGCTGTGTCACACCAGACACAGCACCAGAGGCTGGCACAGCACGCTTGGGAGTGAACATCCTCCTGACTTAATCACCCTCGGCCTCTGCAGGCCGATGCTGCCTGGAACCTTCCCTGCCCTTAGAGCTGTGAACCCAAGCAAGGCTCAGACACCCAGGGGTCTCTTAGCATCAGGCTACAGGAACACTTCTGCAATTCTAACAATATTGAATTGACTACTTTAGGCAAATTTCCCCATGTTATCTAGTGGCTTGTGTGCCCGCAACCTTCTGCCACTTAACTCCAGACCTAAGCACCCTGCTTTTTTTGGGAAGCGTGGGGATGGCATTATAGTACCGGGGTGATGAGCATAGGGGATCTGGGAAACCAGATGGGATGCTGTGGAGTAGCAATTTCCACAGCACTGTGGACGTGGCTCAACACACAGTCACTGGCAGTCACCCACGTCCCCAAAGCCCTGGACCTCAAGCCCCGCATGGCTGTCTCTCCTGCCGTCTGAGCGGCAAGAGCCAGCAGTTGGGAAATGGTTCAACAGTTCTCAGTCCCCTTGTGCTGAGCCATGTGTCCAGGCTGGAAGGAGCTATGCTCCGCCAGCTGTCGCTCTCCAGGGTCACTAGACACCAGAGACCTTCCAAGCCACTGCTCCGCAGGGGCAGAGAGACGACACTATGGGTACCCTGAGGGTTTGACTGGTGCATCACTTAGAGCCAGAGGCCAAACTAGGGGCCACAGAGGGAGTCGGTGGCATGCCCGTATTTTGATACGCCCTTGAACAAAAACAGAAACCACCTGAGGTGCTTTAAACTCTTCCGGCCATAATGTATTTCAGGCATTTTCCTTTACACAACCCAGCCAACACATGACTTATGTCGAATCAAGACACACGCTTATAAGCAATTAAAATCATCACAATTACTCGTATCTTGCTAGCACACTCTAAATAAAGTATGCTGTCGAGACACTACATCTTCGCATTACAATCTCATAAAACAACCTTTCTCTGTACTCATCTCCAGGGGCAGCATGACAGTGTCGCTCTGTCTGAGTAGCTGTGCCAGCAGCGAGCTGGCCTTGGAGGGCATGGTCCCACATTACTGCAGGGTGGCAGGCTCTGCGTAGGTCAAACCTGGCCCTGCCTTCCAAAGGGTATGTGATTTGGGGCAGATTCCTTCACCTTGCTAAGGCAATATCTTCATCTGTAGAATGGGCACAATAATATCTCACCTATAGGACTGCCGCATGATGCAAGTTTAGTACCAAGGACACAGCCAGCATTCAATAGCTTTTATTTGTATTTTTACTGCCCGAAGTCCTACAGTTACTAAGAGGCAGGGAAGGGGGTTGCTCTTATGCTCTTGTGCTTTGTTATTTTTTTAACTTTTTTTACGTTGTCAAATAAAACATACAGAAAAGTGCATAAATCCGTGCCGTTTAACAAATATCTGTAAAAGCAGTACTTGTGGACCCACTGCCAAGGTCAAGGAAAGGACATCAGTGGCGTCCGCGGAGTACCCTGTGGGTCCCACCCCTCCCCGGCCTTCCATCCTGGGCCTTCCCATGGCTCCCGAGCAGAGCGGTGTGGCTCTCTGGAAAGGAAACCTCCACCAGCACAGCACCCGGAGCTTCGGAGACTCCCCGAGGACCTGCTCTCCCATCCCCACACCTGACACAGATGGGGGTGGGTCAGCTCCCCACAGGCAGTGGCTCCTTTTCAACTACACAGAGTGACAAGCTTGCCTAGGAATACACCATCTAAGTCTTCCGTATCTCTGTGTCTTCCACCCATCTTTCCTGATCAGAGAGCAAGTTCTGTTGGTTCTTTTTTCTCCTAATGTCTCTAGGATCCTTCCCGTCACCCCAGCACCGTCCTTGCACAGACGCAAGGGTAACTTGTTTCTTGGCAGATTGCCTAGTTTTAAATATCACGTCCAGTAAGGATTTTATTTTCTATCAAATCTTAACGCTCTTGTTCACTCTTGACCCTTAGAATATTAATTCTTGAGTTTCGCTTAATCTTGTTTTTGACTTTATTCTCAAGAACAAAGTTTATCTCAGGATAAAGCTGTCCATTTTGAAAAGCTTCTCCTTCATTCTCTAATTCAGTATTAACGGAGCACCTCTGCGAACACCAGGGCAGTGGCAGGCGCCAGGCCCAGGCCCTGACATTTGGATGTAGGATTTTCTGGGTGGGGCAGGGGCAGTGGATGATCTCTCAAGGCCACCCCAGCCCCTGGTCCAGTGCACAGCCCCCAGCAACCATTCTACTACAGGAGTTCTTGGGCTACTGGAACTAGGATCCTGGGTAACATCCTACAGCTGGATAATAACCTTGATTATGCAAATCTTGACTTGGGGAATTCTTTAAGAAGTAATCCTGAGAACTCAGTATCACAAATCCCTCATTCATGACCCATCTTGGTAGTATTTCTATAAATGCACCGTACTCCAGATGATGTCAGCTATCTGGGCACAACTACGCAGCCCTGAGAGGTAAGCACCAGCAAGGGATGCCAGCATTACACCAAGCAGAGGAGGATTCAGGAAAGTCCAGCCTTTGGACAGCCTGATCACCCATGGAGTCTGAGAGTCAATATCAGACCATTCACTCCTCTACGTCCTGGGCACACCTAGTAATCACTCAAGTAGGTCAATATAAATAAGGGCCTTTTCAAGGAGCAAATCCTTGAAATACAGCAACTGTTTAGTAAAAGCTTACTGAATTAAAGTTGAGTTGTATAAGGCTATGCTTTCTTGGCATTAAAACTGATAATCAGGGCTTCCCTGGTGGCGCAGTGGTTGAGAGTCCACCTGCCGATGCAGGGGACACGGGTTCATGCCCCGGTCCGGGAAGATCCCATGTGCCGCGGAGCGGCTGGGCCTGTGAGCCATGGCCGCTGAGCCTGTGCTCCGCAACGGGAGAGGGCACAACAGTGAGAGGCCCGCGTACCGCAAAAAAAAAAAAAAAAAACAAAAAACTGATAATTGAAGAATGCAGATCATTAACAAGATATTTTGGCAATAACCAATAACCAGCAAAAATTTTGAATTCTTACTATATCTGATCCTGAATTTCAATAGTTGAAAGCAAAAACTTAGAGGTACAGAGAGGTACTGTGTCCAGATGCAAAACTATTTTGCTATGGAAGTACAAAAAGTACTCCGATACTTTTTCTAAAAATCTATGGGAACAGTGAAATCTATTCAAAATTAGTCAGGTGAATTGTATTCATTATTCCCCTAGATTATCTTCCTGTTAATTTAGTAAATGAGAAAATTATCTTTTTGGTGAATTAAACATCTTGTTAAGGTTACTGTATGATCTTTTCCATAGTTCAGACCCAGCCAGATCAAACACAGACAGATGGAGCAATCACATCTAATCTCATTAGTGTACAATTAAAGGTACCAAGAGACATGGCCAGAGCTCTCTCCCTATTAGAGCTGCTTTCAACTGGAAACCGAACTTAGTTCATAATAGGTCAAACCTTCAAACTGACTTGCTGGGGTGGGTGTGGTGAAGACGACAGAAACACAAGTGTTCAGAACTGTCAGCTACACGTGGGCCTGTAAAATCACTGCAGAATTTGTAGTGCGTAGTAGTTGAGTTAAATCTTCTTCTCCCTGCCACCCAATGCATTCATTCTTATGTGTGTTCACACAAACACGTGCATACGAAGCCTAAATTAAAGCAGCGGTGGGATAAGAGCAGGAGTAGGAGGGAACAAAATGCTGAAGACATGGGAGTGAGGGTAGAGAGGATTCAGGGACTTCCCATACAGCCTGGAAAGCAGAGGTGTGTGGTGACAGTGGGGGTGAGAGGTGGGAAAGATAAACAATTGGAGCGAGAAGCCAGGGCCATCCAGCAGGGTCTGTAAGCCAAGATAAGGAATTTGGACTTCATCCTAAGAGCAATGGAGGACCTTTGGGACTTCATCCCAAGAGCAATGGAACACCTCTGAGGGATTTTAAATAGGGAAGTGACACAGTCAGACCTGCATTTTAGAGAGAGACTGTGGCCTGCATTGTGGGGAGGAGATTAGAGGGCCAGAGCCAGGGAGTTAGGGAGAGCAGTTAGGAGGGCATTCCAGGTAAAAATGAGAATATATGCTATCCTTCCATGTCTACATTTCTGAAATCATATACTAATAAAGTGAAAAAGTCAGATGGAAATTATAAATTGGAAGTCCTCTTGATAATTTAAATTTTATCCAGTGGAACTTGACCGTAGGATTAAAACAACCTCTCTGTCCTGGGCAATTTCCGTAATGCTGTCCAGTAGCTTTCCAGAACAGAAGTGATTTGGGATGTGATTATCATGTGCATGACTACCTCTCAAAGCATTTTTGAATCAGATAGGTTTTAATTATGTTAAGGATAATGGAACTGATGCCTTTTGATACTTTTTTTCTGGGAAATAAGTAACAGCCCCAAATCTAGGAATCTTCATAATCTCCGGATCTTGTTAAGTGGTTGAATTCATGGCTTATTTTTGCTCTGGAAATATTTGTATTTCTTAGCAAGGATGAACTTACCCTAACTAGGCAGTTTGGGTTTTTTGTCCTATCCTGAAAGATTGAAGGATGACGGGAAAGAATACAAGTAAAGGTCACCCCAGGATAGTGTTAATGATTTTGCAGAATTGTGTAGCTTGGGATTGAAGGTTTTTCTTCAGTCAAGAAAAGTACAGCATTCATTTCAAGTCTACTTTTTTTCAAACTTGAGGGCATACAGTGTTTGTGTTCTGATGCACACTATTACCTATGTTGTGTAAATATTTATAATATATGTTCTGGGAATAGTCAGTAAGAATGATTTCAAATGCTATCACTAGCTTCCTTAATACTTGAAAAATCTTTCTGCTTTCAATTTTTCAATTACCATAGTAAATCTTTCTCATCTCTTATTCCTGAGGGAAATCACGAGAGAGGAAACTCAGTCGGCTTTCTTTTGAAAAGGTAGATAAACCAAGACTTCTAAGACATAATCTGTCACTTAAAAGACATCCAGAAAAATAAACGCTGTTTTGAGTTATCTACTTTGTCAATTTTCTCAAAATCTCCATTTTAAACTTTGAATAAAACAGTTTGTCTACTTAAGATTAGATAGACTCTAGGGCTTCCCTGGTGGCACAGTGGTTGAGAGTCTGCCTGCTGATGCAGGGGACACGGGTTCGTGTCCCGGTCTGGGAAGATCCCACATGCCGCGGAGCGGCTGGGCCCGTGAGCCATGACCACTGAGCCTGCGCGTCCGGAGCCTGTGCTCTGCAACGGGAGAGGCCACAACAGTGAGAGGCCCTCGTACCGCAAAAAAAAAAAAAAAAAGATTAGATAGATTCTAACTAGATAAATTCTCTACAGGCATAGCTGCAGGCCGACTCGTTTTTTTTTTCATTTTTTCATGTCTTGGTCTAACCTCAATATGCCAGACTTGGGCATCCTGAAAGCCACGTCTGGAAGGTTTCTGCTCTCCTTGGTTGAGGTCTGGAAGACTGGCTTCAGTTACCTCCTGCCTCTGGGCCGGATGCGCAAGAGCACCATCAATGTTGATCCACCAACCCGAACCCTGAGGGCAGCAAGGACGGATGTGGGGGGTTTAGAAAGAAAACTCGGGGCTGGACACCTTCCGAGGGGTTGGTCTGTTTACTTTCTTTTCCAACATTTATGGAACAGCTACATGTGTGTACTGCACCGGGCAACGTGGGGACCATAAAGCAAATGTAAGAACCATCCCTACTGCCCAAACAGTTTTAACAGCTGGCAAGACAAGACATATATGAAAGTTAAATAATAAGACTGTGTGCAAAGATGAGAAGAAGTGAAAGGACTTTTGGAGCATGGAGGGGGAGGGCCGGTGCCTTTCAAGGAGGAAGGAGGCGGGAGGGGTAACAAGATGATGGAGTTACACAGAGGGATGGTTCACAGGCAGAGCACAGAGAAGGAACAACAACCTGAGCAACAACACAGAGGCCTGAGAGTAGTCAGCACATTCCAGGCTCTCTGAAGGGGCCAGAGGGACCAGAGTGGGAGCTCGGGACAGGAGACGACCCTGGGAAGGAACGCTTGGGCCAGTTTGTGAAGAATTGTGAGTTCCCTGTCACGGAGCTTGATTTAACGTATTGGCAATGGGACATCATCTAAGGTTTTAAGTGACAGAGTGCCACTCACCTCATAACATATATATTTTTTAATTAAAAATGATTTTTAAGTTACAAATGAAAAGGGAAAAGCTGACAGAAGGAGGTTGCTCTTGCCTCAGACTTTAACGTCTTTCTTACAGCTGGAAAGCTGTCTATTCAATGCTGTTCAACATGCTAGTAAGGGAAACAGATGGAGAAGTGCCCTGTGCTAGGTAAAGGGATCTCAGGATTCTTCCAGGTGCCCTGAGAGTCTTGGGAGCAAGCAGCTTAATGAGCGACGGGAGTCAGGAGACACAGGAAAACACCAGCATCAAGAGCTTTCACAGGCCACACAGATGTGGCAGGTGTCATAAAACAGCAGCTGAGGCATCTCAGCACCTCCTGAGGTGGCTCATCCCCGCCTCTGGATCTCCACACCCACAAAGTTCCAAGGGATCCCCCTCTCCAGCTTTTCCCTGTCCTCCCTGGTATCTGGATGAAGAGCCAAGGTTAGAAAGTCAGTGACCTGCTCAAATTCACTCAACCAGCCAGAGTAAGAACCAGAAGCTGCGTGCTTTTCTTAACAGCATGGGTCTTTGCCAAAGATGCCAACCCTGCACCCCAGGGACTGTATGGCTCCCGAAACCTGAATTTCCAAACTCCAGACGTGTCTACGTGAACCTACGGTGGCTACTCTTCCCTCTTCAACTGCCTTCTGGAGTTCAACATCTCGACTCCACCTTCCAGATCCTTCTTCCTGTGAAGCCAGACTTCTGTTATCTGGGTCCCCTCTAAAGGGGATAACAGGGAGGGGAAGCAAGAGTCTAGGCCAGGTAGGTAAGCAGGTTACCTACAGGTTAGGATAGCAGTGTACCGGGTGGGAAGCTAAGAAACGAAAAAGCAAAATGACCAGAGGTGGGCAGTTAAGCCTCAGGACCTGCTCTGTGGAGGTCTGCATTGATTATAGACACAAAATTAGCCAAATATACATGCCATCAGCTACTATGGCAAGGGGATGGACTGGGAGGCTAGAGAGAGGCTCACGGCCTTTGGCTGCATAGGAAGGAATTGGTGTCCATGCTTTGGGCCAGTGGGGACACTTTTCAGCTCCAATTTCAAGCAGGAACCGACCTTCCATGTTAACAATGTTAAACTCTGTCCCCATTTCTTGTCCAGTAGGGATTCGTTTGAACTGATATTCATCTCCTGAGCTGGATCTGAATCGCCAGTCTGACTACTGTCGCGTGTAGGAAGCAGCCGGGTCCCAAAGAGAATGCAATTGCCAGAGAAAACACAGAAACAGGCACAGCAGACTTGGGCTGGCGAAGGAGGCAGCCGCGCTGTGGCCACAGCAAACCTCGCAGGACCTAGCACGGGGAAGCGGAGCCTGCCGTGAAATAAAGGGAAATAAAGGGATAGGACACAGAGGCTGTCTTGTGAGCAGCTGCCTAAGCCAAGTCCAGGTCTCAGAAATAAGGGCACAAAGCACGGAGGGGACAGCTGGTGAAGATCTGATCAACAGAGACATGGGGAGGGGATACAGACTGGACCAGGGTGACTCCCCTGTCCACCCGGCTAAGAGCTACCATCCATCCCTCGTGGGGAAGAATTCCAGGTTCATACCCACACCGCTTATACATCCTGCTTAGTTTACATCCAGTTTCACTTGCTGCCGAGGCCATCCACTCCCCATCCGTAGTGACCCTGCCACTCTCCCTGCTCTGGACCCCGGCTTCTTTTCCCAGCAAAAATACTATTTCTCCCCCTTCCCCATCCTTCTTCCAAATTGTTCCACAGGACCTTAAAGTGTGTTTTCATCTGTATCTGAATATCCCTACTTCTAGGAAGGTACGTTCACTTTTCTTCCAGAAGTGCCTGGAAGGAGGCCTGGGGGCTTGCTTCCGAAAGGCCCACAGGCTTATCAGAACCCCCTGCGTGGCCTCTGTGCTCCCGTCTCCTCTCACACAGGCCACTCCCCACACTGCCTGTCGCCGCTGGGTCACCACTCAGTCGATCAACTAGAGTGCAAGGGACCCAGTTTGTTCCTTTGGACCACAGCCCTCTCCTTTCTGGAGCACACTCGCCCCTGGGGAGGGGGTAGGTGGGTAGAGAAGCTGGTTCAGGGCACAGGGCATCTCTGCTCTCTGGCAGACGTGCACTGCCCTGCTCTGTCTTTATTCACAAGGATCTCCTCTCAGCACTCTTACAGTTTTTCCCTTCAATCTGATTTCTTCTGGGGACACTCAGTCCAGCAGAAATATAGGAATATATATTGGTTTCAAACTCCTACAGAGTCCCTGCTCCATCAGGAGCACAAAGAGATGTGGCTGGACACCAGTCTCAGCAACAGTTAAGAACTTTCCCAACATTCTATGGCAGTTAAGAGGTCAGTCTGCCTGGAGCATCCCAGCTAACCTCTGGGCCTGAAGTCATGAGTTCTAAGGCCCCTCAGCTCTGGCCTTGGATAAAAATGCCCTTTTACATGCATAAAACAAACTTTGTATAATTTTCATTTCCAAGTATGTGTTCAGTCATATTCAGTATATCGTTTTGCTCTTTTCACATAAAATCCCAAGTTAAAGAATTCCAGGCATTTCTCTCTGCCACACTTGGATTGGGTGGACCTCAAGACTAGGTTCCCAGAGTTTACATGCCCAAGGGGGCAGCGCCCTTGTGCTAACGAGGCTCATTTCTGCAGGGGGTGAGATGCTGACACAGGGCCAGCAGGGAGAGGTCTTGAGCAAAGAGGAAGTTCTGGGCAGGGATCAGGAACTGAGGCAAAGACCATGAGGACTCAAAGTTCTGAGATACCTGGATATGGGCAAGAAAAGGATGTGATTTTATTTTTTTATGAGGGACACTGATCTATAGTTTTCTTTTTGTGTTATTTTTGTTTAGTTTGGTATCAGGTTAATTAATACCTGCATCATAAAATGAGCTGGAAAATGTTCCCTTATCTTCTATTTTCTGGAAAAGATTGTGTAGAATTGGTGTTGATTCTTCATGCATTTGGTTGAATTCTGCCATGCAACCATCAAGACCTGAAGATATCCTTTTTCAGTTTTTTTAATATTATGAAGTCAACTTCTTGATTAGTTACAAGGCTATTCAAATTATCCATTTCACATTGGGTGACACTTGATAGTTTGAGCTTGCATGTGTGTAGGTATGTATAACTGACATATAACATTGTATTAGTTTCAGGTGTGCAACATGATTTGATATTTATATATATTGTGGAATTATCACCACAATAAGTCTAGTTAACACCTGTCACTACACGGAGTTACAAATTTCTTTTCTTGTGATGAGAACTTTCAAGATCTACTCTCCTAGCAAGTTTCAAGTATGTGATACAGTGTTGTTCACTAGAGTCACCGTGCTGCACATGACATCCCCAGAACGTACTCATTTTATAACTGGGAATTTGTACCTTTTGACCTCCTTCACATATTTTGCCCACCCCTCGCCTTTGGCAACCACCGATCTGTTCTCTGTTTTGGGGGGGCTTTCTGTGGTTATTTTAGGCGCTCCCATATTTGCCTTTGTCTGACTTATTTCACTTAGCATAACGCCCGCAAGGTCCAGCAATGTTGTCACAAATACCAAGACTTCATTCTTCTTTATGGCTGAGTAATATTCCATTGTGTATATATGCCATACTTTCCTTATTCATTCACCTACTAATGGACACTTAGGTTGTTTCGATTTCTTGGCTATTGTAAATAATGGTGCAAGGTACGTGAGGGTGCATATATCTTTTTGAGCTAGTATTTTTGTTTTCATCAGATAAATACCCGGAAGTGGAATTGCTGGATCATTCTGTGTTTCATTTTTTTAGAAACCTCCAAACTGTTTTCCATAGTGGCCGCACCAATTTCCATTCCCACCAATAGTTCACAGGGTTTCCTTTTCTCCACATCCTCACCAGCACTTGTTATTTCTTGTCCTTTTGAGGATTGCCATTCTAACAGATGTGCGGTAATACCTCATCGCATTTTTGGTTTGCATTTCCTGATGATTAGTGATGCTGAGCACCTTTTCATGTACCTGTCAACCATTTGTATGTCTTCTTTGGGAAAATGTCTATTTAGTTCCTCTGCCCATTTTTTGTTGGATTGTTTTTGTTGTTG
Source organism: Mesoplodon bidens (assembly GCF_964165515.1). Taxonomy (NCBI): domain Eukaryota; kingdom Metazoa; phylum Chordata; class Mammalia; order Artiodactyla; family Ziphiidae; genus Mesoplodon; species Mesoplodon bidens. The sequence continues at coordinate 8,107,285 of NC_138174.1, forward strand.
TTATTATCTAGTTGTATGAGTTCTTTATGTATTTTGGATACTAACTCCTTATGAGGTATATGATTTGCAAATACTTTCTTCCATTTGGTAGGTTATCTTTTCACTTTGTTGATGGCAAATGTAAATGTTAAAAAATATTAAAAGTTGGGCTTCCCTGGTGGCGCAGTGGTTAAGAATCCACCTGCCAGTGCAGGGGACATGGGTTCGAGCCCTGTTCCGGGAAGATCTCACATGCCGTGCAGCAACTAAGCCCGTGCATCACAACTACTGAGCCTGCACTCTAGAGCCCACGAGCCACAACTACTGAGCCCATGTGCCACAACTACTGAAGCCTGTGTGCCTAAAGCCCATGCTCTGCAACAAGAGAAGCCACTGCAATGAGAAGCCCGTGCACCGCAACGAAGAGTAGCCCCTGCTTGCCTCAACTGGAGAAAGCCCGCGTGCAGCAACAAGGACCCAGCGCAGCCAAAAATAATATAAATAAAATAAAAAATATTAAAAGTTAATTTGTCTGGCATCCCTCCATAAGAATAAGAACTGTTTCTTAAAACTCACAAACTGTGATCAGTATTTTGATTAGTAGAGACTAGAATTTGACAGCATTTACTGATGGCCAGCCAGCTTTCATTGCTTGCTTTGTACTCATTGAGCACTTTCCAGAGAATCAGGCATTGCCTAGTTTTATGTTTTCTCAGTACGGAATTCAAGATTTTAAGGTTTTTGGTGTTAGTTTGTCAGGATTAGAATCCTTGTTCTACCAAGTACTAGAAAGATAACCTCTTTAAACCTCAGTTTTCTTATCTAGAGATAATGTTAGTATCTTCCTCACTGGGTTGTGTAAATTTAATGGATGATATTTGTCAAGTGCTTTAAAAATAATGCCAAACACACATTAGGTACCCACAAAGTATTAGTTTTTGTGATTATTATTATAGTACCAGGAGGCTGGTCCAAAGTTAGGAATGTAGGAAGCGCGGGCTGCCAGTTTTTGCTTCAGACAATAGGGATTCTATTCCGACCGGAGAGGAATGAGAGCCTGTGACAGGTCCCAGGCTGTCTTTTGGGTCAGTCCGTGGAGGAGACACAGAAGGGGAGGAGGAGAGAGTCCCCGCAGCTGGGTGGAGAGGCCAGGCTTCGCTAAGTCACGAGTTAAGGTAGGGCACGCTGAAGTGAGAACTAGACGAATGGGACATCACACTCACTAAATCAAGACAGCCCAGCAGCTACAGAGAGGTGCGTGCGCTGGGGAGAGACAGAGAAGGGGGTGAGTCAGTGGAGGCAGTGAGATGTGGATAACGGATAAGGACTCACTGCAATCGACCTCACGAGCCCCAGCTCCGGGGGTGGGGGGAGGAATTTCCTTCCTCTCACGTGGGGTCTGGTACTGCTGCTGCTGGCCTGGAGGCAGGCGGTGAAGGTGAAGGAGCTGGCTGGATGCCAGCAGCTACCTGTCCAAGATGTCAGGGGCAGCCTCAGCTTCAAACCCACCTTCTCTTCTACAGGGTAGCTTGGCAATACTTTCTAGGTTATACCTCCCAACTTCTGTTATTGAAAACAATAGTGTTTTTAATACACTCCTGAGATAATTAGCAAAATTAATGTGAAGAGATTTTGTTTTTAAAGATTCATTTTTTTAAGCATTTAAAAAATTTTATTTTTGGCTGCGTTGGGTCTTCGTTGCTGCACACAGGCTTTCTCTAGTTGCGGCGAGTGGGGGCTAATCTTCGTTGCGGTGCACGGGCTTCTCATTGCGGTGGCTTCTCTTGTTGCAGAGCACGGGCTCTAGGCGGGCAGGCTTCAGCAGTTGTGGCTCGTGGGCTCTAGAGCGCAGGCTCAGTAGTTGTGGCGCACAGGCTTAGTTGCTCCGTGGCATGTGGGATCTTCCCGGACCAGGGCTCGAACCCATGTCCCCTGCATTGGCAGGCAGATTGTTAACCACTGTGCCACCAGGGAAGCCCATGTGAAGAGATTTTTAAATCGCCTTCTAGCTAGTCAGGAAGGGTTTCATGGAGAAGTTAAGAGGCGAAAAGAATATAAGTAAAGAAAAGGGAGATGGATTGGTTTGTGAAAGAGAACTCTGTTCCAGGTGTGAAGAAAGGCCTGAGAGAGGACTGGGGACAAGAACAGAAGGAAGGGATCAAGATAGAGCCGGGGGTGGTGAGCAGCCCAAAGTCTGTAAAATTGGGATTAAGGACTGCCAAGGAAATACAGGAAGGGGCTGGCATTCCGGAGGGGACATTAAGGACTGAAATGCTAGCGTTGGATCTGCGGCGAGATGATGGTAGAGAGATCTATGGGCTAGTGCATGTGAGACTTTTAATAAATAGTATCTTTCTTAATCACATGAACAAATGAAGGCAGAAAGGACAGCTTTCCCAGAGGGGCCACCAGGAGTCTGGTTGAGGCCTGAGCCTCAGGATGCAGCCCGGGAGTCTCTCTGACTTGTCTGGCAGGAACAGTGTTCACCTTTCAGAGACACATGCTCTACAGAATGCAGATGTGTAGGGGGCCGCAGAGAACGCCTCTCCTTTATTTTTTTCCTTAACTTTGCATTCTACGCTACTTGAAGCATACAAGACAACGCATGTAGGTTACGAGGAAAAATGCAGAAATGAATAATGGTACAGTGGCAACTGGAACACTACCAGCACCACCGTTTAAGCTGCCTGGGCTCCTCTGGTTCCGTTCCACCCACGCCTCTGGCTGGGGCACTGGCTCTGGTCCTCTCAACGTGGGTCTTCCATCCCTGAGTCAAAGCAGCCGTCCAGTTGTTCTGTGTCCCAGCCACCGGGACAGGGGAAAGAGAATCTGGAATCTTTAAAGACATGGCTTGGATGTTGCACAAATGGCTTCTCACATCCTGCTGCCAGAACTCAGTCTTCTAGCCACAACTATCTGCAGAGACTAGGGAGGCTACTCTGTAGCTGGGTGGCTATACGTTCAGCTAAAACTTGGGGGTGTTCTGTTAGTAAAGGAAGAACAGGCATGCAAACACTAGGGGACAGTTCACAGCCAGCTAGTGACATAAGTATTCAGGTGTTCAGCTTTGCAAGACAATGTCAAATTGTTTTTCAGGATGGTTAAATCAATTTACACCCACCAGCAGAACATAAATTTCCATTAATACACATTCTCAGCAATAGCTGCTGTTGCCAGATGTCTTATATATTTATTTTTTAACCCATTTAACAGGTGTAAAATGGTGTTTCATTATGATCTTAAGTTGCAGTTCCCTGATTACTAATGAAGTTGAATGTGTTTTGATTAATATTTTCTCTTCAGAGTAGCACTGACATATATACACTACCAAATGTAAAATGGATAGCTAGTGGGAAGCAGCCGCACAGCACAGGGAGATCAGCTTGGTGCTTTGTGACCACCTAGAGGGGTGGGATAGGGAGGGTGGGAGGGAGGGAGATGCAAGAGGGAAGAGATATGGGGATATATGTATATGTATAACTGATTCACTTTGTTATAAAGCAGAAACTAACACACCATTGTAAAGCAATTATACTCCAATAAAGATGTGAAAAAATAAATAAAATGGTGAATTTTGTGGCAAAAAAATATTTTTTTTTCTCTTCAGTAAAATAAATACCTGTTCAGATCTTTTGCCCATTCCTTCACACCCCCATTGTGTATGGGTTTTTTTTATTCATTTGTAGGATGTTTTTAGATTTTTGTATAAAATTTTGAATACTGATCATTTGTCAATTATGTGTTAAAAATACCTTCTTGCTTTTACGGCTTCTCCTTTCACTTTATGATGAATTTTGTTTAACATAAGTCCTTAATTTTAACATCATAATTTTGAATATTTTACAGTTAGAACTTCATTGTCTTGTTGAAGATGAATTTCCCTACTTGAAGGTTGTAAAAATGCTCTTTCATTTCTCTCTAAAAGTTTTAAAGTTTTACTTTACGTAGTTAAGTTTTTAAAATACCTAGAATCAATATATGTAGGGTATAAAATAGGGATCCAACCTGGCCTGTCTTTCCTACGGATGTGTTATGCCACTTCTATCACTTAAGTTTCTAGGTAGGTGTGAGTTTTTTTATGAATTCTACTTGGATCCACTGACAATATGTCTATCCTTACATCCAATTAAACAATGTTTTAATTACTACAGACAGAATAAGTTTTGAGATCTGGTAGGTCAAGTCCTCTCATCATCTTCTAGCTACTTTTTTTTTTTTTTTGCTATTTTCTTTTCTACATATATTTTGGAATGAACTGTCAAATTCTCTAACAGAATGCCAGTCTGGATTTTGGCAAGCATTGCAAATAGTGTGTAAGTAAATTGGTGGAAATTGGTATCTTTATAAAATTTACAAATTTACAATCTTTACAATAGTACTGATAGCTTTACAACATTGAATCTTTCTCCTCATTAAGTATATCTTTTCATTTATTTAAGTAATTTTTTTTTTTTTGCGGTATGCGGGCCTCTCATTGTTGTGGCCTCTCCTGTTGTGGAGCACAGGCTCCAGACGGGCAGGCTCAGCGGCCATGGCTCACGGGCCCAGCCGCTCCATGTCATGTGGGATCCTCCCAGACCGGGGCACAAACCCACGTCCCCTGCATCGGCAGGCGGACTCTCAACCACTGCGCCACCAGGGAAGCCCCATTTAAGTAATCTTTAATGTCTTTCAATAATATTTAAAAATATTCTCTGAGACTGTCCTGTATATGGTTTGTAAAATTTATTCCTAGGTACTCTTTTATTGTTGTTATTATTGTCATTAAATTTGTTTCTCTTTTAAAACTACAATTTCTAACTTGTTTTACAGAAATTGTGTACAGAAATGAAACTGACTATTCAATATTAATTTTAAACTTGGTTAACTCTATTATTGATTATTATTATAATTTGTAGGTTGTTTGGGGATTTTTATGTACACAATCTGATGTGAATAATGACAGTTTTATTTTCTCCTTTCTAATCCTTTCTAATCCTTATATTCTGTTTCTCTTTCTTGTTTTAACTCTCTGTCCAGCATCACCAGAACAATGTGGAATGGATACGGCGGCGGTGGCCACAATTTTCTTACTCTTGATTTTCAAGGGAACGCTTCTAATGTTTTACCATTATGATGTCAGGTGTAGGTTGTGAGTAGATAACCTTAATCATATTAAGAGAATTTCCTTCTATTTCTTACCATGACTTTGCCAAGAGTTTTTTTTTTTTAATTGTGAACAGGTGTGGAATTTTATCAACTGTCCTTTGGGTCCCTATTGAAGTGTCTACTTTTTTCACCTGTGTTAATGTGATGAATTATGTTTAGACATTTTTTAATGGTACCTACTCCTGTATCTCCAGAATAAACCCAACTTGGTCAGAATGTAGTTTTTATTCTTTATATTACTGGATCTACTATGCTCTTATCATGTCTATGATTTTTTTTCATGTAGATTAGTGAGTGATATTGTTCCATAATTTTCCTTTATTATATGATACTTGTCTGACTTTGGTGTCAGAGATAAGTTGGGGAATGTCCTCTTATTTTCTGTTTTCCGGAACAGTTCATATTATATGAAATTGCTATTCTTGTAAACAATAATGAAAATTTTGGAATTTCTTGAAAAAAGTTTTAGTCAACCCATAGGCACCATTAGCATTAAAATTTTCTTATACTAACGTATTAAATATTACATTCAATTTTTTTAAATTGGGTAGTTTTAGATAGCATAAATTGTCCTAGCTCTCCAATCTACTACTTCTTTACTGAGGGAGGTTTTTTTTTTTTGGAGTCCAAATGAGGAATGTGAAGGTAGTCCACTGGAGAAAGTTCCAGTGAGTCTGGTACATGCAAATGATGATGTTGGTAGTTGTTTCACATGGGTTTAACAGACCACAATACTGTCAGCGAAATCTTTTCTAGTTGCAGTGGTGCCTTCTATGCATATCATGTGCTTTAACAACATCCAGACCCTGTCCAGATAGCTTTTTATTGTCATACAATTTCTATTTTGCTTGTCACAGGCATTGATCCTCTCCAAAACAGTTCTCAATTTTTGATCACCTATCAATTACTGTGCCCACCTTTCCAATTGTTTCACCTTCTCTATTGTAGCCAAGTATTGATATACTGTCTTATTGGACACTCCTTAAGTTTGCAACAAATTTTGAACTGTTTGTGGGTTAGCTTTCAATTAATTGATTTTTATTTAAAACAAATTTAGATCTCTTTTGAGACTCAGTTTTGAAAATCAGCTTCCCAGAATGATATTTAAAAAAAATTTTTTTATTGGAGCATAGTTGATTTAAAATGTTGTGTTAGTTTCAGGTGTATAGCAAAGTGAATCAGTTATACATATACATATAATCCATTCTTTTTCAGATTCTTTTCCCAAATAGGTTATTACAGAATATTGAGTAGATTTCCCTGTACTATACAGTAGGTCCTTATTAGGTATCTATTTCATATATGGTAGTGTATATATGTTAATCCCAATATCGTAATTCATCACTTCCCCCCACGTTTCCCCTTTGGTAAACATATTTTTGAGGTCTGTGAGTCTGTTTCTTTTGTAAAGTTCATTTGTATCATTTTTTATTAGGTTCCACAGATAAGTGACATCATATGCTATTTGTCTTTCTCTGACTTACTTCACTTAGTATGATAATCTCTAGTTGCATCCATGTTGCTGCAAATGACATTATTTCATTCTTTTTTATGGCTGAGTAATATTCCATCGTATATATGTACCACATCTTCTTTATGCACTCCTCTGTCGATGGACATTTAGGTTGCTTTCATGTCTTGGTTATTGTAAATAGTGCTGCAATGAACATTGGGGTGCATGTATCTTTTTGAATCATGGTTTTCTCTGGATATATGTCCAGGAGTGAGATTGCTGGGTCATATAGTAGTTCTACATTTAGTTTTTTAAGGAACTTCCATACTGTTCTCCATAGTGGTTGTTACTAATTTACACTCCCAACAATAGTGTAGGAGGGTTCCCTTTTCTCCACACCCTCTCCAGCATTTATTGTTTGTAGATTTTCTTGATGATGGCCATTCTGACTGGTGTGAGGTGATACCTCACTGTACTTTTGATTTGCATTTCTCTAATGATTAGTGATGTTGAGCAGTTTTTCAACTGCTTTTTGGCCACCTGTACGTCTTCTTTGGAGAAATGTCTATTTAGGTCTTCTGCCCATTTTTTGATTGGGCTGTTTTTTTTTATATTGAGCTGCGCGAGCTATTTGTATATTTTGGAGATTAATCCCTTGTCAGTTGCTTCATTTGCAAATATTTTCTCCCATTCTGTGGGCTGTCTTTTTGCTCTGTTTATGGTTTTCCTTGCTGTGCAAAAGATTTAAGTTTTATTAGGTCCCATTTGTTTATTTTTTCATTTTTCTAAGAAGCAGATCAAAAAAGATATTGCTGCAATTTATGTCAGAGAGTGTTCTATGTTTTCCTCTAAGAGTTTTACAGTATCCGGCCTTACATTTAGGTATTTAATCCGTATTGAGTTAATTTTTGTGCATGGTGTTAGGGAGCATTCTAATTTCATTCTTTTACATGTAGCTGTCCTGTTTTCCCAGCACCACGTATTGAAGTGACTGTCTTTTCTCCACTGTATATTCTTGTCCACTTTGTCATAGATTAGTTGACCATAGGTATGTGTGTTTATCTCTGGACCTTCTATCCTGTTCCCTTGATCTATATTTCTGTTTTTTTGTGCCAGTACCATACTGTTAAACCCACAGCTAATGTCATTCTCAACGATGAAAAAGTGAAAGCATTCCCTTTAAGATCAAGAACAAGACAAGGATGTCCACTCTCACCACTATTATTCAACATAGTTTTGGAAGTCCTAGCCATGGCAATCAGAAGAAAAAGAAATAAAAGGAATCCAAACTGGAAAAGAAGAAGTAAAACTGTCACTGTTTGCAGATGACATGATACTATACATAGAAAATCCTAAAGATGCTACCAGAAAACTACTAGAGCTCATCAGTGAATCTGGTAAAGTTGCAGGATACAAAATTAACATACAGAAATCTCTTGCATTCCTATACACTAACAATAAGAGATCGAAAGAGAAATTAAGGAAACACTCCCATTTACCACTGTCACAAAAAGAATAAAATACCTAGGAATAAACCTACCTAAGGAGGCAAAAGACCTGTACTCAGAAAACTATAAGATGCTGATGAAATAAATCAAAGATGACACAAACAGATACCATGTTCTTGGTTTGGAAGAATCAATATTGTCAAAATGACTATACTACCCAAAGCAATCTACAGATTCAGTGCAATTCCTATCAAATGACCAATGGCGTTTTTCACAGAACTAGAACAAAAATGTTTACAATTTATATGGAAACACAAAAGACCCTGAATTGCCAAAGCAATGCTGAGAAAGAAAAACAGAGCTGGAGGAATCAGGCTCCCTGACTTCAGACAATACTACAAAGATGAAAGTTTTGAACTATCATTGAATATCCTTTCACTAACAGAGGTTTTCCAGAGGCCGAATGATGCTTCTACCTGCTTCAGCTGTATATGATGTTTCAGTTTAAACAGATATAAAAAAAGATTCTGCATTTCTTTCAAAGACATTATGGTGTTTACTTCTGTGGAAAAATATAAAAATAAAAATAAACTCAAGAACCAAACAAAATAAAAAAAGACACACTGTTGTAAATTCTCAATAGTAAAAATGGAATTATATTTATATCAAATTTTTAACTCATAGTCAATTTACAACTGACCAAATGTTGACATTTCATGTGGTCCACTCTAATATATGACTGGAATAATCTGTTTCTCGAAAGTGTGGTAGAACTTGCCCGTAAAACCATATAAGTTACACACGCACATGCACACACAATGAGTTCATGTAAAAACTGGTGAAAACTGAACAAGGCCTGTAATCTAGTTAATAGTATAGTGCCAATGTCAATTTACTGGGTTTTATAACTACAGTTATAAAAGGTATCACCACTGGGGAAAGAGGGGTGAAGGGTTCACAGAATTCTATTCAATTCTATTTCTGCAACTTCTTATAAGTGCAGTTATTTAAAAAAATAAAAAGTTAATAAGAAAAACATGGGCCTGTTGTTTACTACTTTTATGTATTAAAAATGCTTTTTTGGGGTCAAACATATAGAAAGCATGTAGCATTTACTTCTCAATCCAACTCACCGTTGCTCACGTTAATCAATGCTGCCAGAGGTCTCTGACGTAGAAAGAATGAGTCTTTTAAAAGGCTTGTGTCAAAGAAGTAGTTTTTACATTTATCTTTCTCAAACTTTGCTCTATAGAATTTGATCTCTGGGAAAGCAAGAATCATAGGTATTAAAAAAAAAAATCCCAGGGAGGTTACCTACAGTTGTCTGTCATCCATCTTAACTCTACATTAGTACAAATAATCTAGGCTTGACTGTAATTAAAGAGGTAGCAATGAAAGGTGTTATCTGCTCAAAGGTGTCCACAGAACTTCATAAAGATGACAGTTTAATCCATCAACAAGAAGTAATAATCGGAGAATTATTGTAGCAAATCCTCTAACAAGCTTTACCTTCTTAGATTTCTAATCCTAACTTAAAATCACTTTGATTCATCTGGCACCAACGTGTCACAATTCCATTTCTGATGCCTGGAGTTTCAAAGATTATTCTGTGCTTTAACTTGAAAGTCCTCCCTCTGCTCCCAGGTGTAGAGGCATCTTGACAACAGACTGGCGGAAACCTTTTTTGTCATCTCTCCCCTCAGTGTTGCACTAAGGGCAGTCAGCCCCGCCATGTGGCCCTTTGCTTGTCATTTTAATGGATGGCTGGGCAGCTGTTAATAAAGGGAGTCTATCCAGAAACACCATGATCAGAGACCGCATTCAAAAGAAGCTCAGAAAGGGGTGACTAATGTGAGGCTTTTAGCTCTAATTGAATGTCATCCTTTACAAAGTGGAGAGTCAAAGGCTTTGAAAAAAGTGACTTTGTGAAATGGCAGTTCTATCCACTCTTTTTTTTTTTTTTGAGAGATGAAGGGTCCAGTTTCATTTATGCATTTATTAAGAAAACTAATAGATATTTCAAGCCATTGGCTACTTTCAATTTTAAAAGTCTCTTTCTAATGTTTTAAAATTGAAACAGCAGAAACACTTTTACACACTTGGTAATTTCTTTTTCTGCCATGGGTTTTCATGGATATCTCAGGCTGGTCAACCATATTTATGTGCCCCAAATCTTTGCTCTGAAGAGACCTGCCACAATGATGGGAGAAGAAATCCAAGCACCAGTGGAGCATTCAAGGCTGCCAGAGGTCTCTGAGGTAGAAAGAAGGGGCATGCTTTCCCACGCCTTTGTACAGTGGGAAAGTAGTAACAGTAAACATGATCTGGGGACAATATTCCAAGATAATCCCTGTCTATCTGGTCTCAAGCCTTTCATGTACACAGCAGGGGTCGACTCAATCTTAACTTCTTCAATCTTCCACCAAGCTTTTGTGGATTTTTCCTTTTCTTCACACATGGACCATCTCCTTAGAGTCCCAGGAAGCAGATCATTTGGTGGAAGAAAATTGAGTAACTTCCTCTAAAGGAATTCAAATAAATCATTTTTTTAGTGCCGTCATTTACTTCATTGAAAACGGACTCTAAGTTAGTATTAGGAAAAAGAATTCTAATGATTTTCAAATATTCCCTCTCTTTATCCTATAAATACATCATCTTATTTCCAGTGACTCATCTTTGAGAAGTAGGTGACATTTCATAGACAGATGCTCATAGAAGACCAGAATCCTGCTTTTAAACTGCCAAAGCACTAGTTGCCAGGTCTCAATGCCACCCTTGATTTGACCTGCATCATCTCCAGCCTCTCAGCTTTGAGGGTAAAGTGACCACTAATGACCTCTGTTCCTGAATCTCTTATTTGAGAGCCCAGTCACCTGAAGCTGACAAAATATAAGGAGTAGAATCCTGGCTGACTTTTAAGAATGATAAGCAAAAATGACATTGATGGCTCTTATCTTTACTGGATTTCAGTTTAATAAAGTGAAGACATCTTTCTCACTATCTGAAGATCCTCTAACAATGGTGTTTGAATCCTTCATGATTATTACTGTACTTTGATGGTTAGATGCAGAGTAGTGAATAAGGAGCTGGGCCATAGGGATGGAAATAAGTGTCACCCTGTGGCCATGCCTCCCCTGGTCCCCTGTAGATGACACTCCATTAAGCCAGGAGCCACATCAGAACTCTTCTATCCATTGTTCCAAGGGAGACACAATTGTCCAGAGTTGACCCTCCAGGTACAACCCACCTGCTATCCCTGAGCTGACCACATCTATAACCTGGAGCAGACCCAGCTTTGATTTCAAAGAGCTTATTGGGGCTTCCCTGGTGGCTCAGTGGTTGAGAGTCCGCCTGCCGATGCAGGGGACGCAGGTTCGTGCCCGGGTCCGGGAAGATCCCACATGCCGTGGAGCGGCTGGGCCCGTGAGCCATGGCCGTGAGCCTGCACGTCCGGAGCCTGTGCTCCGCAACGGGAGAGGCCACAACAGTGAGAGGCCCGCATACCGCAAAAAAAAAAAAAAAAAAAAAAAGAGCTTACTGAATAACCATGAGTTACAGATTCGTAAAGGCTGAAAGAGTACAATGGTTTCAGAAGTATAGAAAATGATATTTTTAATGAGATAAAGTTAGAGAAAATTTACTGACCTCTTGCAAAATGTCTGAAGGACAATGTAGTAAATGCACGAGGGAAAGGACATTTAGGAAGGGGAATTGCAGACAAAAATCCTCTCCATATTGCTCTAGCATATTAGATATTCACAGGCCAAATGTAAATGACTGGCTATCGCTTGCTTGCTCTCTGTGTTTTGTCAGTTTGGCTAACTGAGCGTTAACTGTGTGACAAGTCAGCAATCAATATGTGTATCTGCATACTGCGTGCTACGAAATTTGGTAGAGAGTAAAAATCATTAAGCACAGGTATTATTTAATGTTGGATAATGCAAACTGTTGCTTCAGCACAAGTGACTGTCCTTTTTAGTAAGGTACGTTACTTTCTTATCCTGTTAAAACTTTACATCTAATCCCAAATATAAGGCAGCATGCGTGGTGGTAAAGAACACAGACTGTGGTCAGAATGTGCTCTTCAGTTCGAACCCCAGCTCTGCCCTTTCTGGCTTTGTGACATTGGGTAAGTTACTCCACCTTTAAAAATGAGAAAAATAATACCCACATCATATTATTGTTATTAAAATTAAACAAATTCATGTTTGTATACTGCTTAGAACAATGGCTGGCAAATAGTACCATCAGAGCTTATTAAATCAACAAAAAAACCTCTTAAAGTGTGTTAACGTGGAATAACTGCAGATGTTATCAAGTCTGGCTGAATTGCAATAAATGTAATTATTTCTATCGTTCCGCTAAAGAAACTGAGTAAGATCCAGAAAATAAAATATCTTGCCTAAGGATCCAATACTTGGCAAAACTGATACTTAAATCAATTTACACAGAACACTGCCTAGCAGGAACACACAAGTATCGTTTCTCTCGCTTCCCTAATTTTTTAAAAAAGGGACTCATTAAAAGAACAAAACAGACAGGGAAATAGGTTAAGATCCCATCATTCATGCCTTGACAAGGTGGGTCAGCACCCACTTACACAGCTGGATCAGAGTATGTGACAGCCCCTCCCTTCTGCTGACTCTCTCTGCCTTATTCATGGCAACTAGCGGTGAAACAGACAAAGGACGGTTCCCACTATGTCCACTAAATTAATACAAGAGCATAACTGACATGACAGAGACGCTAGCAGGGAGAACTACTGTTTCCTTTGTCCTGGGTAACGGTGCTCAACATCGCCAGTAATGGGATTATTTCTCTGTGTTGTTTCATTCCACTGACTGAACTAGTTTTGTCTCTAGTCACTTTGTCTGCATGATCACAATGATCACAATAAGAATAGCAAACATATTCATCACCCTGCTTTTGGAGTTCTAGCCTCCAGAACTGTGAGACAATAAATATCTGTTGTTTAAACCACCCATGTTGTTATGGCAGCTCTAAGAAACGAATACATAGGAATATACAAAATGTGTTTGCCCATTCACCTATAGATAGACATTTGGGTTGTTTCCAGTTTTCAGCTATCACAGAAAGTTTCTATGAACATTCACAGCAGCTCTGTATAGACACAGGCTTTTACTGCTCTTTGGTAAACATCTAGGAGAGGAAGGATGAATCACATAGCAAGTGTATGCTTAACTTTTCCAAAAAACCACCAAATTGTTTTCCAAAGTGATTGTACCATTTAGAATTCTGAGCAGCAGCCTATGAAAGTTCTATTTCCTCCACATCCTTGCCAATGTTTGGTTTGATCAGTCTTTTCAATTTTAGACATTCTTATGGTAAGTAGTGGTACATCGCTGCAGTTTTTATTTGCATTTTTCTAATAACTAATGATACTGAGCATCTTTTCATATGCTTATCTGCAAATCATCTTTGGAGAAGCATCTGCTCATTGTTTTTGCTTAGTTCACTGGGTTGTATGTTTTCTATTATTGAATTTTGAATATCCTTTATATACTTTGGATACAAATCCTTCATTGATTTATAAATGCTTTTAAACTTTAAAAACCTTTTTGACTTTGATTTCTACCTTGCACTATATAATAACTCAAAATGGATTACAGTCCTAAAAGCTAGAACTGTAAAACTTCTAGAAGAAAATACAGTAGGAAACATTTGTGACCTTGGGTTAGGCAAAGATTTCTTCAATGTGACACCAAAAGCATGAACTATAAATGAATAAACTGATAAAATAGATTTTATCAAAATTAAAAATCTCTGCTCTTTAAAGGACTGTTTAAAGAATAAAAAGACAAACAGAAACAGCAAACTGAATGAAAATATTTCCAAAACATACATCTGACACAGAATTTTTTCTATAATACTCTTGAAGTGTAATAATAAGGAAATCAACTCAATATTAAAAATGGGCAAAGTATTTTCTCCCATTCTGTAGCTTGTCTTTTTTTTTTTTTTTTTTTTTTTTTTTATGGTACGCGGGCCTCCCCCTGTTGTGGCCCCTCCCGTTGCGGAGCACAGGCTCCGGACGCACAGGCTCAGCGGCCATGGCTCACGGGCCCAGCCGCTCCGCGGCATGTGGGATCCTCCCAGACCGGGGCACGAACCCGTATCCCCTGCATCGGCAGGCGGACTCTCAACCACTGCGCCACCAGGGAAGCCCCTGTAGCTTGTCTTTTTATATTTTATGTTTTATTCCAGAAGTTTAATACTTCTAGATTTTACATTTAAATGTATGATTCATTTTGAGTTAATTTTTAGTATGGTATGAAGTATGGATTGATGGATTGAAGTTCTCTCTTTTTTTACATATAGACATCCAATTTTTCCAGCACCATTTGCTGAAAAGAATATTTTTTTCCGTTGAACTGCCTTTGTACCTTTGTCAAAAATCAGTTGTCTATATGTGCTGGTCTGCCCATATTTTTTTTGTCAGTCTAAATTTTTTCTTTTGGGCCATTTTTTTTTGATTCTTTCTTCTGTTCTGTTAATCTATTATCAATCTTTATGCTATTTCCACACTGTCTTGATTACTTTTGTTTTATAATAGCCTTGAAATCAGGCAGAGTTGGGGGAAGGGTAAGCTGTGACAAAGTGAAAGAGAGGCATGGACATATATACAGTACCAAACGTAAGGTAGATAGATAGTGGGAAGCAGCCGCATAGCACAGGGAGATCAGCTCAGTGCTTTGTGACTGCCTGGAGGGGTGGGATAGGGAGGGTGGGAGGGAGGGAGACGCAAGAGGGAAGGGATGGGGGAACAGATGTATATGTATGACTGATTCACTTTGTTATAAAGCAGAAACTAATAAAAAAAAAGAAAGAAAATATCAACCTTGCCAGCATCAAATGCAATCTTAACACTCTCATAGCTGCACTCAATAAAGTCAATGTTTGTATAACAACAACAACAAAAAAGAAATCAGGCAGAGTTAATTCTCTAACTCTGTTCTTTATAAAGCTGTTTTGGCTAATTTAGATCTTTTGCATTTTAATATAAATTTAGAATCACCTTGTCAATTTCTATCCCCTCCCCCGAAAAAACCAACTGGGATTTTAATTGGGATTGCGCTGAATACATAGTTCAATTTGGAAAGAACTGACATCTTAACTATTGAGTCTGCAAAGCCTTTAACATAGTATATCTCTCCATTTAGATCTTCTTTAATTTCTCTCATTAATGGTTTATAGTTTTCAGTGTACAGGTCTTGCATATTTTTTGTCAGGTTTATCCCTAAGTATGTCATATTTTGAGGTGCTGTTGCATTTTCTGTAAATTTCGATTCTATTTGTTGTTGATATAATATATAGAAATACAATTAATTTCTGTATAGTTTCCACAGACTCAGCCATATCATCAGCAAATAAAGATATTCTGGACAGTTTCTATTACTCTGTCTCCAAGTTCATTCATCTTTATTTCTGTGATGTCTAATTTTCTATTAACCCCGTCAGTGTAGTTTTCATTTCAGACATTGTTTTCCTTTCTAGAAACTTGATTTGGATCATTTTTATATCTTCTCATGTCTCTACTTAAATTTTTAAAGATATATAATACTGTTATAATGACTTGTAATGTCCTTGATTGCTAATTCTAACATCTATGTCACTTGTGGTTGGGTTTCCATTGACTGAATTTTATTCTCTTTATAGGTCATATTTTCCTGCCTATTTGCATGCGTGCCTGGTGATTTTAAAATCTGATTTCAGGTATTGTGAATTTTACCTTGTTAGGTGCTAGACGTTTCTGTGTTTTTGTAAACATTCTTGATCTTTTTTTTTCGGGGATACAATTAAGATACTTGGAAACAGTTTGATCTTTCTGTGTCTTGCTTTTAAGATTTATTTAGGAAAGATCAGAGCATTTAGCCTAAGGCTGATTATTTCCCACTACTGAAATAAGATACTTCTGAGTACTCTATTAGATGCTTCACTGGTTATGAGGTTTTCCACTAAAGCTGCTGGTTAACAGCCCCTATTCCTAGTACTGTGTGAACTCCAAAGAATGTTTCCTCTTATCTTTCAGGATGGCTATTTCCTAGCATCAGGTGGTTTCCTTAGAAACATGCACTGATCAGTCCTCTCCAGAATACTCAGAGAGGGTCATCTGCATATCTCCAGAGTCCCCTCTTTGGGCAGTTCTCTCATCTCTGTTATTTGCACTATACATTCCTACTACCTTGGTCTCTCAGGATGCTGAGCTTAATCTCCTCAATTCAGGGAATCCACTGAGCTCTGCTTTGGCTCCCACTCTCTGCATCATGTCCTGATCACTCTCTCAAGGAATTAAAAGGGGCAACTGTAGGGCTCATCTCATTTGTTTTCTATTCCTCATGGACTGCTGTCCTTCACTGTCTCATATCCAGTGTCTTGCAAACCACTGTTGCATATATTTTGTCTCACTGTTTGAAAGGGATGGTGAAACTGGTCTCTGTCACTAAAACTAGAGTGGAACTGGAAGTCCCTCTTCCCAGAGGATTTTAACAGGACCACAGTCTCATAATACTATATTCAAAATATCTAGGATACAATTCAAACTTACTTGATATACAAAGAATAGAGAAAACCTCAACAACTCATAAGGAAAAAGATACTCAACAGCTGCCTACCCTGTGTTGATCTGAGTCTCAGTAATATAAATCTAACAAAACTTTAAAGCAGCTATAATAACTGTTCCATGAAGTAAGGTTGCACACTCTTGAAACAAATGGAAAGATAGTAATCCTCAGTAGAGAAAGAGAAGCTGTAAAAATAACCAAATGGACATTTTAAAACTAAAAAATAAAGTAACTAATGATGACAGAGGAAAGAATCTACGAACTTGAATAGAGCAACAGAAATTATCTAATCTGAACAACAGAGAAAAAATACTTTGGAGAAGAAAAGTTAACAGCCTCAGGAGCCCGTGGAATAGTATAAAAAGGTATAACATTCATGCCAGATGAGTCGTTGGAGAGGAGAATGTGTGATTGGTGCAGAATAAATATTTGAAGAAATGATGGCTGAAAACCTTCCAAATTTGATAAAAGACATACATTTACAAATTCAAGAAGCTAAGAGAATCCCTAACTGGATAAACTCAAAGGAAACCATGCCCAGATACATTTTAATCAAACTGCTGAAGACCAATGTTTAAAAAAAAAAATCTTGAAAGCTACAAGAGAAAATAATGACACATTACATTTGGATGACTGGATTTCCCATGAGAAACAATGGAGGCCAAATGGAAGTGACACAGCATTTTAAAAGTAGTGTAAGAAAAGAACTGTCAACCCAGCCTTCTCTATCTCGTAAAAGGATCTTTCAAGAATAAGGGAATAATAACAACAGTCTCAGATGAAATACAATTAAGAGGATTAGTCAAAATCAGGCCTTCTCTAAAAGAAATGTTAAAGTAAATACTGCAGGAAGAAAGGAAATTATACCACAGGGAAACCGGGAAATCTAGGGCATAAAGGAATAGGATCAGAAATGGCAAATAATTAGGTTAATATGACAAATTACTTTCTCCTTTAAAGTTTTTGAAATATGTACGAAGATGGAAAGTCAAAATTATAACATTGTCTGGTAGGCTTTTAAATGTATGTAGATGTAATGCAAATGACAACTACATTTTTTTTTTTTTTTTTTTTGGTATGCAGGCCTCTCACTGTTGTGGCCTCTCCCGTTGCGGAGCACAGGCTCTGGACACGCAGGCTCAGCGGCCATGGCTCACGGTCCCAGCCGCTCCGCGGCATGTGGGATCTTCCCAGACTGGGGCATGAACCCGTGTCCCCTGCATTGGACTCTCAACCACTGCGCCACCAGGGAAGCCCGACAACTACAAATATTAATACAACATAAAAGAGGGAGGATCAAGTTTCTACATTTTATTTGAAGAGGTAAAACATTAGTTTTAATAGACTGTAAAAAGTGACATATATAATACCTAGAACAGCCACTAAAAGATAAAAGAGATAAATCCAAAAAGCTAATAAATTTAAATGGGATACACAGAAGAATGCACAAAAGGAGAGAAAAAGAATACAAAATAGAGGGACAAAAAGGAAACAAATAAAATAATGGTAGACCAAAATACCACCTTATCAATAATTATATTAAATATAAATGTAAGATTTGGTATAGTTTATACAAAACCAAATGTTTATTTTTATTTTTTTTAATTTTTCTCCAAGTAAGGTATTTTCGACAAAAGATAATGTATAGCTATGTTTTGGGGTAAAACGCAATACACAGTAAATATTTCTAAAGCACCTGGAAAAAGCTGGCTCGTTTAATACCCCTCTCCCCCATTTGTTTCAGGCAGTTTAACATGCTTTGGACTAGTTGTATTTTCCAGAATTGTTTTCTTGGATATTAAAATGACTGAATTCGCTAGGCAGAAAATGAAAACCCTGAAACAGAGGCAGAATAACCAGTATTACTTCTGCTCAATCAAATAGAGAATTTAAATACACAATTAAGCTGCTTCTGTTTATGTGCTTGAACGTTAAAATCTTCTCACCCTATACAATAATTGAAATTACATGAAGGAAAATAACCAATTCGAGACTGAATAAAATGAGCCTGGTGGTCTCAGGGACAAGCGCATTTAGTCAAAAACTGTTGGTAAAATCCACTTTTATGTGTAATTTTGAGAGTAAGCCTTTAGGTCAGCACTGAGCTTGTGCTTGTGCCAAGAACTAAAACAAATGCGACCAAGAGAACAGCTGTAGCATAATATTCTCAGTGTTTCTAACTTCAGTCCCATCTGTTTGAAATTTCTGCACTGGTGCCCAGAACAGCTTGTTGGTAGCATTGAGGCATTTTCAAGGGGCAAATTTTTCTAAGGACCAAATCATCATTAAAATATTCAAAAGGGAAATAGAATGGTCTTCTAAGCTCTTGCTACTCAAAGCGTGGCTCACAGATCAGCACTGACATATCCTGGGAGTGTGCTTAAAATGCAGAATCTCAGGCCCCACCCCGAACTACTGAATCAGAATGTCACGTCATTTTATCAAGACCTCCAGGTGATTGATATTAAAATTTGAGACACTGTGGGTTAAGCTCTTTGAGCAGGTTTTTTTTGGAGGGTGCGTTGGGGGATGAGAGGGCGGTGGCTGTTTAAAGAGGTAAGTGTTGATTCTTTGTGTGGGGGGGTTTTGGCATCACACCATGCGACTGAAGAGCATGCAGGGAAAATACAGAAAAGGAAAAGGCTTCTTTGAGCACAGCCTCTGCTGGCAACGATGCTCAGAGGACTCATCTCTGCTGTGGGACAGCACAATTCCTGGAGGCCTCTGGGATGCTTGTGAAGTTCAAAGGCAGGAGTTTCAATATCAGGCAGGTGGTGTTAATGCTTTCTTCACATACACACAAATCCACTTGTTTTTATAAGTATGTACTTATGAGTTAACAACTTTCTTCAAGGGGCCAGTCCTTCAGCACTTTTATCAGACCAAGATAAAATGATTAGATTTGTAAACTAGACTAACTTTTTAATCACACAAAAAACAACTCTTTCCCACAGGAGGGACACAAAGTGAAAAGGTTCACTTCATAATCCACAATCTGGAGAGATGCTAACTGAGTAGTGTAACAGGGTCCAAATTTGGTCCTTTTCCAATTTCCAAAGTGCAATTCTTAGTCCAAATCTCTGGACACACATAGAACTCTGCCAGTAACACGCTGTGCAGGACAGAAAGAGAACCAAGAGAGAAATCGGTTAAGAAAGAAGAGATTTTCAGGTTGAAGGGAGGGACAACCAGTGTCAGATGTGCCGAGAAGCCAGCCTAGTAGAACAGGAATAAGAAACAAGGTAACAGAGTTTTGTGCTTGCTGCCCTGAACAGAACAATTTCCGTGGTAAGAGAGCAGGTGGAAATATTGCTAAGAATTCAGCAGTGCAATGGGAGTGAGGAGATAGAGCTGGTATTTTTTTTCCAAAAATATTTTTACTTAAAATTATCATATAGGAAAAGAAAGAAAAGTTTTGGTAGCTTGAGGGGGAAGCAGAATTGAGGCAAGTTATATTTTTTCAAAATATCACAATTCATTTATTTGATCTGCCTTGATATCATTGGGTTATTTCCGATTTTTGACAATTATAAATAGTGGTGTTATAAGTATTCTTATAAATTTCTTTGGGTATATATGTGTGTCTCTTTCAGTTGAGCATATCTCTAGGAATAGTGATAGTGTATCTATATATTCAATGGATAACCCAATTTATTAATATGTCAGTTAGATCACCTTGACCAAACCGTCTGTAATCTTACTATTTTTGTGTGTGCATGTGTCCACTTGTTCTGTAAGTTACAGATGGAGGTATGTTAAAACCCACAGAACGTTATTGATATACATTTCCTCTTTTACTTTTGTTAATTTTTGCTGTCTATATTTACAAGAGTATATACATTTAGAATTGTATACTATAAACATATACAGATGTAGAATTTTCTATAGTTTTCTGGTAAATTGAAATTTTTAACACTGAGAAATTTCTATGACCTCTAGTAATATTTCTTATCTCACAGTTTTCTTTATCTGATAGTTACTATCTTTTTCTCAGAGTTTGGAAGGAATTTTTTTTCTACCCTTTTATTTTCACTCTCTCTCTATTTTTGTATGTAAAATGTGTTTCACAGAATCAAAATACAGATGGTCCCTGACTTAAGATGGTTCGACTTACAATTTTTCAACTTTACTGTGGTGTAAAGGTGACGGAAACCATAGTTTGAATTTTGATCTTTTCCCACTCTAGTAAGATGTGGTATGGTTCTCTCTCACGATGCTGGACAGTGGTAGTGAGCTGCGTCTTGGGGTCAGACACGGCATTACGAGGGTAAATAATCGATACACTTACAACCATGATGTTTTTCACTTTCAGTACAGTATTCAGTAAATTACATGAGATATTCAACACTTTATTACAAAATAGGCTTTGTGTCAGATGATTTTTGCCTAACTATTGGCTAATACAAGTGTTCTGAGCACGTTTAAGGTAGGCAAGGCTAAGCTGTGATGTTTGGTAGGTTAGGGGTATTAAAAGCATTTTTAACTTAGGATATTTTCGACTTATGATGGGTTTATCAGAATGTAACCCCATCGTAAGTCAAGTAAGATCTATATAGTTTTTTTTTTTACTCCCATCTGCTCTGTAAATTTTCCCAATTATAAAGCATTTTAGTCCATTTATGTTTCTTGTGATTATCTAGAAGCAAGGTAGTTTTTAAGATAGTGGAAGCATTTAGTATATTTGTAGGCAGAGGGGAAAGAAAAAACTAAAATGATTGAAAATATCATGAGGGAAAGGAAAGTGATGGCTGATGGGGCAAGTTCTAGAGGTGATGGATGCCAACGATAACCACAGTGCAGAGCACAAGACAAGGGAGACTCTTGCGGAGGTGGTTGCAGACAACTGGGGCAGCTCATCTATGTTTGGTGGTGATGTGAAGAGACATTTAGGAAGGTTGCCTCTGCTGGCCTGTATTTTTCTTCTAAGGTGGAAACAAAGTCTTCGGCTAAAGTATCTGCAAGCAGAGCTGAGAGCTTTAGGGACATGGAGATGTTTCATAAGTGCCACCATGGAGTATGGGATAGGGAGGGTGACAGTGGGAGACACTCATTTGCTTAGGAGGTGAGGGAAAGTTCTCTGGCAACTGTAAAATTCCACCCCAGCTAGCTGTCAATTTGCCTTTCCCTGGAGATCCCAAGTCCCACATCCTTCTATATTCACATTGTCACGGCTCCCAGAGGGCAACTTTCCCAGATATTGCTAATGCTGCTGTTCTGGTTGGACTGGAACTTTGGAAGGAGTCTATTTGGAATGGCAAAAAGAAGGAAATTTTTATTCTTCTCCCTGATGTCTGTCTTGATGTACAATCCAGTTTGATCTGATGTTTTTCACACAAGCTGGTACCTCCATACCTACTATGTTATAACCTTCCCTCTATTTACAGAGTGGTTCATTTAATAAGTACTCAGCTTATGTTTACTGCATGGCAGGATGGCTGTGAAGCCTATGACAATGGAGAGCTAGTGATTCTCTAAGGCACAAGAGCTGGCTTTACCTCTTGCTGGCTTTTCCCTACTCAACTCCCATATCCTTAGCAGAAAATCCTTGCTACTTGGTGAGACAGAAGATGCCAGTGGTTAAATTCACTGGCTCTCAAGTCAAATTCCCTGGTTTCAAAGCATGGCTTCGTCCTTTGCAAACTGTGTGATCTTGAACAAGTTCTTGACCTTGAGCCTCCATCTCTTCATCTGTAAAATGGGGATACAATAGTACTATGCGCACAGATTTTTCACGAGGGAAAACTGGCATATATATTGCGACAGTTAGTTTTACCTGTCAACCTGGCTAGACCACAATATCCATTTATTCAATTAAGCCCTAATTTACGTGTTGCTCTGAGGATATTTTGCAGATGTGGTCTAACATCCACAATCAGTTGACTTTGAGTAAAGGAGATTAGCCTCTATAATCTGAGTCAGCATCATCCATTCCGTTGAAAAGCCTGAAGAGCAAAACTGAGGTTTCTTGAGGAAGAAGAAATTCTGCTTCAACATGACAGCTCCTGCCTGAGACTTTCCAGCCTTCTGACTGCTCTGTGGATTTTGAACCTGCCAGCCTCACCACCGTGTAAGTAATTCCTTGAAGTAAATCTCAATGTCTGTGTGTCCCACTGCTTCTGCTGCTCTGGAGAAGCCTGACGGATACACACATGCTAAGCAGTTAGCACAGTGCCTTGCCTGTTACAGTCCTCAGGAATTACTGACCTACCATTATGATTTTAGGTATATCTTTTTAATATAGAGAATGCTTCCTGAAACACAGGCTTCCCGAGGATGATTCCTATGATGAGGCGATCCTGACGTCACTTGCTCTTGTCGCGCCTCTGCTTTATTTTATTTCTCCAGGGTAACGAGGATGCTCTGAGGCTGTCATAATGGCGCAGGTCTTGCACTGCTCCCTGCTCGGTAGCTGATCTTCACCCTGTGCCTCTTTGACAGTCCCTTGGGAAGGCCACCTGCCACCTCTGCATCACCTGAGGCACTGTCACCTATGCATACGTTGTTGATTTTTGTGAGTCAAAACTGGACCTCAAGAACATAGGATAATGGGAGAGAGACCACAGACAGCTGAACCTTATTCTGACTGAGCAAAGGCCCTATGAGAAGGCGGTTCGCTGGCTGAGAACTTACGATGGTACTTACATCGACTGTACCCACTTTGTATAAGAAAACTGGTTTTTGTTGGTCAAACATATGCTTCACCCTAACACTCTTCCTCACTGTAAAAGATTTGTAAATATTCTAAAATAAAAATATTTCTGTGATGAGAGTACTATAACAAATCAGAGCTGCATAGAGCAGCGCTAAGTAACATGTATATTACTGTTGTTGTTCATTCCACTAGCCTTCAGTTACAGCAAAAATTAATCCAAGGGCAACCAGAGATGAGCTTGGACTTAATAGGCCAGGTCGCCGGTGCTGGTCTCTTGAGGATGGGGAGTGGGCTCCGCATGGGGGCTTGGGGGGCTCTCTCACTGCTGATGTCACTACAGGCCGGCTGCAGCACAGACCTCCAGCCCAGAGAGCCGTCCCTGGGCATTAGGTTTGCTCCAGCTGATTCAGGTATTACCTAGCGATAGACGAGGACTGGGTGTCTTGTGATCGGCTCTTCTGTGCCAGTGAGCTATTTTTACTGTGAGGAATTTTCAGCACAGGTCGCACCAGAGGCTACATGGCGAATGGCTAAGTGTATATGTACATGGGCTTTTAGAAAGTAGAAAAATACTGAATTTACTAAAACTTAGAAAAATTCCTGTCTCATACTTCACATTATCTATGGAAACAAGCCAAGTGCCACGTCCTTAAAGATGCCCAATAAAAACAGAAGCTGCAGTGTGTGGTGTCACAGCGTAAAGGCCTCGACTTGCAAGCTGGGTTAACTGGCTTTGAATTCTAGTTTTGTCACTGAAGAGTTGTAGAACCTTGGGCAAGTTAACCTCTCTGTGACTCATCTACAAAATGGAGATGGAAACAAGCCCCTAGCTTAAAGGGTTATGGTGGGATATCATCTGTAAACTACAATGCTTGGTACAGAAAAAGCATGGTATGTATTGACTATTATTACTAAATGAATGACTTTTAGTATATAGGAGAAGTTTTAAAGTTCAAACTGTGTTACAAAGCAGCAGGAAAATTCTGAAAAACAGCAATCTACAAAATGCCCAAACTCCAGAAACACTATGATTTTGTTCTTGCATTACAATGGCGTGCTATTGGTTTCTGTGTGCTGTTATGTAGGGTGTGGCCCAGCTTAGGTCTCTTGGTCTCACGAGGACTTTCGTTGTCATTGTTTCTGCTCTTTCTCATTTTTCCTTCTGGCATTTGATATATCTTTGCCAAATCCTTGAAATGGCTGAGGCAGTCATTCCGCTCCCTAATAACTGGTGGCCATGGCATCGGTGATGATCCTTAAGATCAGTCAACAAAATAACCTGACTGGTGCACCCACGCCCACCTCCTGAGCCTCAGATTGGAGACTGCATCTATGCATTTTGTCCACAGTGAGTTAAAAATGAATATATCTTGCTCTTACATTGCTATGTGACATTTTAGAATTCAACAGCATGTAATTATAGAAAAGTGTTCCAAACTACCAGTTTCTTTGAATACCGTACTTCACAATAATTCAGAGCCCTAAGCATCTTTATCAGTTACTTTCAAATGATTTCTTGAAGGAAGCTTGGTATCTCAACACTGCATGATTTTTCTCACTGCTCTGAAAGCTGCATTCAGATTCACTCCGAAGCTACTGAACTGGCATCAAAGAATTCAGCCTTAGAGCAAAGAAATGGCCTTTTCAATAAAGGTGATAAAAATAACTTAAATTTCCAGGGTGCCTTCTTCTGAAAAACTCATAAAAGGCTTTACATGATTTGGTGAAAGGATTTTTATCCAGAAGGGATGGCATTTGACTGATAAAGTTTCTCAAAGTTTAAATATATTTCTGAATATCTTTCTCATCTTTTGCTACTGTATTTTCAGATGCAACACATTTCAAGTTAACTTATCATGACACATATTCCTTTTTCGATAAAAAAAACCAGAAACAACACAACAGTATAAGAGCTGAGTCACTCACTTTTCTTAGTTCTCTATGGTTCAGTTTCTCTGGACAACATTTGGTTCCCAAGTCCTTTCTTGTTCAGCCACTCCTAACTTCATCCTTCCATTTCATTGGGGGTATCCCCAGCTGGGGCTGATGAACTGACACAGTGCTGAAACACTAGGGCTCCAGTTCCCAATTACCAGCCTTATTTTTTAATAGAGTGTCATATTCCACTGCCTAGCATTCAGACCTCTGGGCTTGGCTCTTCCAGGAAGCTGAACCTCTAGTTTGCCCCCATCGTGTGATGGTTAATTTTCTTACCTGTACTCTTGCCCCACTGTGTGCCTTGCACATATATTCATGATCTTTCAGGAACCAACTTACATTCCTATATCCCTGAGTTCTCAACTTTGTAATGTTTTTCAAGTTTTCTTTAATCTCGTCCACATTACCCAAAATTTCCAACTCTGCCTTAATTGCATACTCTAAAAACAGGTATTTCTATTTTTCAGAATCTTAATTTTTTCCTATTATAAGAGCAATATATGTTCACTGCAAATAAAAGTTAAACATTACGGGGAGACGGGGAAGATGGCGGAAGAGTAAGACGCGGAGATTACCTTCCTCCCCACAGATACATCAGAAATTCATCTACACGTGGAACAACTCCTACAGAACACCCACTGAACACTGGCAGAAGACCTCAGGCCTCCCAAAAGGCAAGAAACTCCCCACGTACCTGGGTAGGGTAAAAGAAAAAAGAAAAAACAGAGACAAAGAATAGGGACGGGACCTGCACCAGTGGGAGGGAGCCGTGAAGGAGGAAATGTTTCCACACACTAGGAGCCCCTTCGCGGGCGGAGACTGCGGGGGCGGAGGGGGGAAGCTTCGGCGCCGCGGAGGAGAGCGCAGCAACAGGGGTGCGGAGGGAAAAGAGAGGAGATTCCCGCACGGAGGATCTGTGCCGACCGGCACTCACCGGCCCGAGAGGCTTGTCTGCTCACCCGCCAGGGCGGGCGGGGGCTGGGAGCTGAGGCTCGGGCTTCGGTCGGAGCACAGGGAGAGGACTGGCGGCGTGAACACAGCCTGAAGGGATTAGTGTGCCACGGTTGGCCGGGACGGAGTCCGGGAAAAGGTCTGGAGCTGCCGAAGAGGCAAGAGACTTTTTTTTCCCTCTTTGTTTCCTGGTGCGCAAGGAGAGGGGATTCAGAGCGCCGCTTATAGGAGCTCCAGAGACGGGCACGAGCCGCGGCTAAAAGCGCGGACCCCAAAGACGGGCGTGGGACGCTAAGGCTGCTGCTGCTGCCGCCACCAAGAAGCCTGTGTGTGAGCACAGGTCACTCTCCACACCTCCCCTCCCGGGAGCCTGTGCAGCCCGCCACTGCCAGGGTCCCAAAATCCAGGGACAGCTTCCCCGGGAGAACGCACGGCGTGCCTCAGGCTGGTGCAGTCACGCTGGCCTCTGCCGCCGCAGGCTCGCTCCGCACTCCATGCCCCTACCTGCCCCCGGCCTGAGTGAGCCAGAGTCCCCGACTCAGCGGCTCCTTTAACCCCGTCCTGTCTGAACGAAGAACAGACGCCCTCAGGCAACCTACACGCAGAGGCGGGGCCAAATCCAAAGCTGAACCCCAGGAGCTGTGCAAATAAAGAAAAGAAAGAGAAATCTCTCCCAGCAGCCTCAGGAGCAGCGGATTAAATCTCCACAATCAACTTGATGTAGCCTGCATCTGTGGAATACCTGAATAGACAACGAATCATCCCAAATTGAGGAGGTGGACTTTGAGAGCAAGATATATTATTTTTTCCCCTTTTCCTCTTTTTGCGAGTGTGTATGTGTATGCTTCCATGTGAGATTTTATCTGTATAGCTTTGCTTTCACCATTTGTCCTAGGGTTCTGTCCGTTCGTTTTTTGTTTGTTTTATTTTACTAAAAAAAATTTTTTTTCTTAAAAATTATTTTTTATTTTAATAACTTCATTTTATTTTATGTTACTTTATTTATTTTATCTTCATTCTCCCTCCCTCCCTCTCCCTCTCTCTCTTTCTTTCTACTTTTTCTCCCTTTTATTCTGAGCCATGTGGATGAAAGGCTCTTGATGCTGCAGCCAGAAGTCAGTGCTGTGCCTCTGAGGTGGGAGAGCCAACTTCAGGACACTGGTCCACAAGAGACCTCCCAGCTCCACGTAATATCAAATGGCGAAAATCTCCCAGAGATCTCAATCTCAACACCAGCACCCACCTTCACTCAACAACCAGCAAGCTACAGTGCTGGACACCCTATGCCAAACAACTAGCAAGAGAGGAATACAGCCCAACCCATTAGCAGAGAGGCTGCCTAAAATCATAATAAGGCCACAGACACCCCAAAACACACCACCAGACGTGGACCTGCCCACCAGAAAGACAAGATCCAGCCTCATCCACCAGAACACAGGCACTAGTCCCCTCCACCAGGAAGCCTACACGACCCACTGAACCAACCTTAGCCACTGGGGACAGACACCAAAAACAACGGGAACTACGAACCTGCAGCCTGCAAAAAGGAGACCACAAACACAGTAAGATAAGCAAAATGAGAAGACAGAAAAACACACAGCAGGTGAAGGAGCAAGATAAAAACCCACCAGACCTAACAAATGAAGAGGAAATAGGCGTCTACCTGAAAAAGAATTCAGAATAATGATAGTAAAGATGATCCAAAATCTTGGAAATAGAATAGACAAAATGCAAGAAACATTTAACAAGGACCTAGAAGAACTAAAGAGGAAACAAGCAACGATGAACAACACAATAAATGAAATTAAAAATACTCTAGAAGGGATCAATAGCAGAATAACTGAGGCAGAAGAAGGGATAAGTGACCTGGAAGATAAAATAGTGGAAATAACTACCACAGAGCAGAAGAAAGGAAAAAGAATGAAAAGAACTGAGGACAGTCTCAGAGACCTCTGGGACAACGTTAAACGTACAAAAATTCGAATTATAGGGGTCCCAGAAGAAGAAGAGAAAAAGAAAGGGACTGAGAAAATATTTGAAGAGACTATAGTTGAAAACTTCCCTAATACGGGAAAGGAAATAGTTAATCAAGTCCAGGAAGCACAGAGAGTCCCATACAGGATAAATCCAAGGAGAAACACTCCAAGACTCATATTAATCAAACTATCAAAAATTAAATACAAAGGAAATATATTAAAAGCAGCAAGGGAAAAACAACAAATAACACACAAGGGAATCCCCATAAGGTTAACAGCTGATCTTTCAGCAGAAACTGCAAGCCAGAAGGGAGTGGCAGGACATATTTAAAGTGATGGAGGAGAAAAACCTACAACCAAGATTACTCTACCCAGCAAGGATCTCATTCAGATTTGATGGAGAAATTACAACTTTCACAGACAAGGAAAAGCTGAGAGAGCTCAGCACCACCAAACCAGCTTTACAACAAAAGCTAAAGCAACTTCTCTAGGCAAGAAACACAAGAGAAGGAAAAGACCTACAATAACTAACCCAAAACAATTAAGAAAATGGGAATAGGAACAAACATGTCAATAAATACCTTAAATGTAAATGGATTAAATGCTCCCACCAAAAGACACAGACTGGCTGAATGGATACAAAAACAAGACCTATCTATATGCTGTCTACAAGAGACCCACTTCAGACCTAGGGACACATACAGAGTGAAAGTGAGGGGATCGAAAAAAATATTCCATGCAAATGGAAATCAAAAGAAAGCTGGAGTAGCAATTCTCATATCAGACACAATAGACCTTAAAATAAAGACTATTAGAAGAGAAAAAGAAGGACACTACATAATGATCAAGGGATCGATCCATGAAGATATAACAATTGTAAATATTTATGCACCCAACATAGGAGCACCTCAATACATAAGGCAAATACTAACAGCCATAAAGGGGAAATCGACAGTAACACAATCATAGTAGGGGACTTTAACACCCCACTTTCACCAATGGACAGATCATCCAAAATGAAAATAAATAAGGAAACACAAGCTTTAAATGATACATTAAACAAGATGGACTTAATTGATATTTATAGGACATTCCATCCAAAAACAACAGAATCCACATTTTTCTCAAGTGCTCATGGAACATTCTTCAGGATAGATCATATCTGGGTCACAAATCAAGCCTTAGTAAATTTAAGAAATTGAAATTGTAACAAGTATCTTTTCTGACCACAATGCTATGAGACTAGATATCAATTATAGAAAAAGATCTGTAAAAAATACAAACACATGGAGGCTAAACAATACACTACTTAATAACGAAGTGATCACGGAAGAAATCAAAGAGGAAATCAAAAAATACCTAGAAATAAATGACAATGGAGACGCAATGACGCAAAACCTATGGGATGCAACAAAAGCAGTTCTATGAGGGAAGTTTATAGCAATACAATCCCACCTTAAGAAACAGGAAACATCTTGAATAAACAACCTAAACTTCCACCTAAAGCAATTAGAGAAAGAAGACCAAAAAAACCCCAAAGTTAGCAGAAGGAAAGAAATCACAAAAATCAGATCAGAAATAAATGAAAAAGAAATGAAGGAAATGATAGCAAAGATCAATAAAAGTAAAAGCTGGTTCTTTGAGAAGATAAACAAAATTGATAAACCATTAGCCAGACTCATCAAGAAAAACAGGGAGAAGACTCAAATCAATAGAATTAGAAATGAAAAAGGAGAAGTAACAACTGACACTGCAGAAATACAAAAGATCATGAGAGATTACTACAAGCAACTCTATGCCAATAAAATGGGAAACCTGTAAGAAATGGACAAATTCTTAGAAATGCACAACCTGCCAAGACTGAACCAGGAAGAAACAGAAAATATGAACAGACCAATCACAAGCACTGAAATTGAAACTGTGATTAAAAATCTTCCAACAAACAAAAGCCCAAGACCAGATGGCTTCACAGGCGAATTCTATCGAACATTTAGAGAAGAACTAACACCTATCCGTCTCAAACTCTTCCAAAATACAGCAGAGGGAGGAACACTCCCAAACTCATTCTAAGAGGCGCCCATCGCCCTGATACCAAAACCAGACAAAGATGTCACAAAGAAAGAAAACTACAGGCCAATATCACTGATGAACATAGATGCAAAAATCCTCAACAAAATACTAGCAAACCGAACCCAACAGCACATTAAAAGGATCATACACCATGATCAAGTGGGGTTTATTCCAGAAATGCAAGGATTCTTCAATATACGCAAATCAATCAACATGATACACCATAATAATAAATTGAAGGAGAAAAACCATATGATCAGCTCAATAGATGCAGAGAAAGCTTTCGACAAAATTCAACACCCATTTATGAGAAAAACCCTCCAGAAAGTAGGCATAGAGGGAACTCTCCTCAACATAATAAAGGCCATATATGACAAAACCATAGCCAACATCGTCCTAAATGGTGAAAAACTGAAACCATTTCCACTAAGATCAGGAACAAGACAAGGTTGCCCACTCTCACCACTCTTATTCAACATAGTTTTGGAAGTTTTAGCCACAGCAATCAGAGAAGAAAAGGAAATAAAAGGAATCCAAATAGGAAAAGAAGAAGTAAAGCTGTCACTGTTTGCAGATGACATGATACTATACATAGAGAATCCTAAAGATGCTACCAGAAAACTACTAGAGCTAATCAATGAATTTGGTAAAGTAGCAGGATACAAAATTAATGCACAGAAATCTCTGGCATTCCTATACACTAATGATGAAAAATCTGAAAGTGAAATTAAGAAAACACTCCCACTTACCATTGCAACAAAAAGAATAAAATATCTAGGAATAAACCTTCCTAAGGAGACAAAAGACCTGTATGCAGAAAATTATAAGATACTGATGAAAGAAATTAAAGATGATACAAATAGATGGAGAGATATACCATGTTCTTGGATTGGAAGAATCAACATTGTGAAAATGACTCTACTACCGAAAGCAATCTACAGATTCAATGCAATCCGTATCAAACTACCAATGGCATTTTTCACAGAACTAGAACAAAAAATTTCACAATTTGTATGGAAACACAAAAGACCCCGAATAGCCAAAGCAATCTTGAGAACGAAAAACGGAGCTGGAGGAATCAGGCTCCCTGACTTCAGACTATACTACAAAGCTACAGTAATCAAGACAGTATGGTACTGGCACAAAAACAGAAATATAGATCAATGGAACAGGATAGAAAGCCCAGAGAAAAACCCACGCATATGGTCACCTTATCTTTGATAAAGGAGGCAGGAATGTACAGTGGAGAAAGGACAGCCTCTTCAATAAGTGGTGCTGGGAAAACTGGACAGATACATGTAAAAGTATGAGATTAGAAGACTCCCTAACACCATACAGAAAAATAAGCTCAAAATGGATTAAAGACCTAAATGTAAGGCCAGAAACTATCAAACTCTTAGAGGAAAACACAGGCAGAACACTCTATGACATAAATCACAGCAAGATCCCTTTTGACCCACCTCCTAGAGAAATAGAAATATAAACAAAATAAACAAATGGGACCTAATGAAACTTAAAAGCTTTTGCACAGCAAAGGAAACCATAAACGAGACCAAAAGACAACCCTAAGAATGGGAGAAAATATTTGCAAATGAAGCAACTGACAAAGGATTAATCTCCAAAATTTACAAGCAGCTCATGCAGCTCAATAACAAAAAAACAAACAACCCAATCCAAAAATGGGCAGAAGACCTAAATAGACATTTCCCCAAAGAAGATATACAGACTGCCAACAAACACATGAAAGAATGCTCAACATTATTAATCACTAGAGAAATGCAAATCAAAACTACAATGAGATATCATCTCAGACCGGTCAGCATGGCCATCATCAAAAAATCTAGAAACAATAAATGCTGGAGAGGGTGTGGAGAAAAGGGAACACTTCTGCACTGCTGGTGGGGATGTGAATTGGTACAGCCACTATGGAGAACAGTATGGAGGTTCCTTAAAAAACTACAAGTAGAACTACCATATGACCCAGCAATCCCACTACTGGGCATATACCCTGAGAAAACCATAATTCAAAAAGAGTCATGTAGCAAAATGTTCATTGCAGCTCTATTTACAATAGCCAGGAAATGGAAGTAACCTAAGTGTCCATCGTCGGATGAATGGATAAAGAAGATGTGGCACATATATACAATGGAATATTACTCAGCCATAAAAAGAAACGAAATTGAGTTATTTGTAGTGAGGTGGATGGACCTAGAGTCTGTCATACAGAGTGAAGTAAGTCAGAAGGAGAAAGACAAATACCGTACGCTAACACATATGTATGGAATTTAAGAAAAAAAATGTCATGAATAACCTAGGGGTAAGACAGGAATAAAGACACAGACTTACTAGAGAATGGACTTGAGGATATGGGGAGGGGGAAGGGTAACCTGTGACAAAGTGAGAGAGTGGCATGGACATATATACACTACCTAACGTAAAATAGATAGCTAGTGGGAAGCAGCTGCATAGCACAGGGAGATCAGCTTGGTGCTTTGTGACCACCTAGAGGGGTGGGATAGGGAGGGTGGGAGGGAGGGAGTTGCAAGAGGGAAGAGATATGGGAACATATGTATATGTATAACTGATTCACTTTGTTATAAAGCAGAAACTAACACACCATTGTAAAGCAATTATACTCCAAATAAATATGTTAAAAAAATCAACTGAATATATTTCTGTGGGTTTATTTATTTCTGGGCTGTCTATTGTGTTCCACTGACCTACTTGTCTATTCTTTTGCCAAATACCACACTGTGTTGATACTGTAGCTTTATAGTAAGTCTTGATGTCGGGTAGTGTTAGCCTTCCAACTTTGTTCTTCTTAATATTGTGTTGACTCTCCTGGGTTTTTACCTCTCCATATGAACTTCAGAATCAGTTTGTTGATATCCACAAAACAACTTGCTGGGATTTTAATTGAGACTGCACTGAATCAAGAAAAACACTTTTAACAGTTTTTGTTAAGATAGTTATCTCCTTTTATTCTACATGATATGTTTATATCACTATTTCTTGATTTTACATTTAACACATAACTACTCACTGTAAAAGACAAGGATGTACCTCTGTAACTTAATCAGGCTGTTATCTCCTTGTTCAAATTTCTGATAGTTCTGTTGCTTGCCTTTGCAACTTTAAATGACATGTTTAAACTTCGATTTGTTTCACTAACTTTAGATATTATATCTCAACTTCCCACTCTGTTTGATGAGGATATTAGTACCTGCTTCCTTCCTCCTTTTCTGCACCCTTTCCTTTCACACAGTCAAGGTTAATGGTGTTTATAATGTTTTGTAACTACATTTTAGATGAGGATTTTTTTCAATGAATTTTCTCTTAAAGTTGAAAAACAATAAATAATATTTACCAAAGTAATAACTATATGTAAAATAGAGCATTAGGATTATATTTCATTCTCCGTGGGTACAATGTCCTAACTGCTATATCACCTGAAGGAGACAATTCAAAGCATCCAAGCTAAGTGGATTTTCTTTCCATTTACTTCTGTTGTTCGAAATCATGCCATAGTTTACTTAACAATGTATCTGACATGCCTTTCTTGTACAGTTTTATAGCTTTCTTAGCTGTTTTAATTATTTTATCCGCCTCTTGTTGAGAGTAGAAACATATTTTTGTTTTTATTTTCACCATTTTTTACTAATATAAGAAAGCTCTGGAGGGCTTCCCTGGCAGCACAGTGGTTGAGGGTCTGCCTGCCGATGCTGGGGACGCGGGTTCGTGCCCCGGTCCAGGAAGATCCCACATGCCACGGAGCAGCTGGGCCCGTGGGCCATGGCCGCTGAGCCTGCACGTCTGGAGCCTATGCTCCGCAACGGGAGAGGCCACAGCAGTGGCCCGCGTACCGTAAAAAAAAAAAAAAAAAAAAAAAAGAAAGCTCTGAAGTCCTTGCACATTGCTTAGAATCCATCCTATTCCCTTTTCTCCTTAGAGGCCAATGGCTTCCTATTTTAACTTGAACCAGTTGCTTACTAGGCATTCTGTATAACTGACAGGTCAGGAACGATTTTCATCGAGTTCTTCAGTAAGTTTCATTATTTATTATATCCCATGATTTCCTTTCTCTTTACCCCATCCTTCACAGAAAGGATGTATGTGAGATAATGTTTTGAGCCCTTTAATAGCTAAAAATTCTTTTGCTTGTCTTAAGCATCATTGACAATATGGGTAGGAATAGTAATCAAGGCTTAAAACAATTTTCTCTCAGAATTTCAATGCCATTACTCCACTGTCTTATGGCATTTGGTGGTGTTGATGAGACAGCCAACGCCTGTCTGTCTCTTATTTTCTGTGTTTTGCACTGTGGAAATTTAAGGCCTTTTCCCATAGCACTATGAAATTTAATAGCACTATGTCTAGAAAGTTGTTTGTTTTTCATTCCTTCTTCTTGGGTCCTATAGGCTCTTAAAATATGAAGGACTCATGCTCCTTTCCAGCCCTGGGAAAACTTTTGCTCTTATTTATTTTAAAATTTCCCCTCTTATTTTTTCCCCCTCTCCTTCTGGAACACCTGTTGGTCAGATGTTATAATTCCTGGATTAGGTTCTTTTGTGATTTTTATGTCTCAATCTTTCAGTTCCATATTATAAGAGATTGCCATGCCTTTAATTCCAAACTTCTATTATACTTTTAAGAAATTATTTTCAAAATCATGTTTACTTTCTAAGAGTTCTCTCTTGTTCTTATTGTTTCTATTTCATAGTATCTTGTTCTTGTTTAATGAATGTAATATGTTCTTTTTTAAAACAACTTTAGTGAGGTACAATTTACATACTGTAAAATTCACTCAATTTAAGTGTATAATTCAGTGATTTTTAGTAAATTTATAGAGTTGTACAGCCACCACCATAATCCAGTTTTTGAACATTGCCATCACTCCAAAAAGATCCCCTGACCCCATTTTTAGTCAATCCCTGCTCCCATCCTCATTCCCAGACAAGTAATCTACTTTGTCTCTAAAGATTAGCATTTTATAGATATTTCATATAATTAATTCATGCAATATGTATGATTTTTGGCATTAGTTTTCTTTTATTAGCATGTTTTTGAAGTTTACTCATGTTGTGGCAAGTATTAGTAGTTGATTCCTTTTTATTGCTAAACAGTATTCCATTGTAGGGATAAATACCATATTTTATTTATTCATCATCGGTGGACATTTTAATTGTTTCCAGTTTTTGGCTGTTATGAATAATAATGCTGTATAAACATCTGTATTCAAGCTTTGAATGGACACGGTTTTCATTTGTATTAAGTAGTAATTAGGGTCATTTGGAAAGTTTATGGTTAACATTTTAAGGAAACTGTTAAACTGTTTTCCCAAGTGACTTCCTGCTCTTTACATTCCCACTAGCAGTGTATGAGGGCTCCTGATTCTCCACATTTTTGTCTTTGATTATAATCATGCTAGTGGGAGTAAAGTGTTGTTTCATTTTGATTTTAATTTGTATTTCCCTAATGATTCATGATGTTTAACATATTTTTATGTACTTATTAGCTATTCATGTAGCCTCTTTGGTAAAATGTCTATTCAAATCCTTTGTGCAGTATGGAAAACAGCAGGAGCTTTAGCATAGTTGTGCCAGTTTACCTTGTCCCCAAGTCCCATGGGTGACATGATGGGCCCAGACAGAAGCTCTGCCTGCAGTGTGTTGCACAAAAGCTGAGGAACTCAGGACTTAGGGTCCAGCACCTTTCTAACAAGCAGCAAACCAATCAGTCCCTGACCCTGGGGAGTTTGCCTCCACTTACTGGTTGCAAAACCTGTTGTATTCTAGTCCTTCTTTCTACTTAATTTCTTTCTCTTCATACTTTCCTTTTTATTTTTCTATTTTTATTTTCATTTTCCCGTTTTTTCAACTGTTTAAGCTGGGAGGGCCTGCTTGCATTTAATGTCTCAATTATCTTTTAAATCACTTTTGGAAACTTTTTTTCCTTTTCAGAAACATTCCAGAGACAATAACTTTTACGTTTTACTTAGATACTGTGTTGGATTTCTCCCTCCATCACCAAAGATAAATGGGTAACTCCCATACCTCAGTGACAGCTGATAAAAACATAGGTGCAAATTTCAGGAAGAGAAAAACAGGGGGAGAGAGAGAGGGAGGAGGGGGAAGAGAAGAGGAGGGAGGGGAAAAAGGAAGGAAGGGAGGGAGGGAGGGAGGGAGGGAGATATTTCTTTATAGTTTTAGGAATTAAGTCTCTTTATAGATCTTATTCTGGTACTGTATTCAAGAGATCTTAGGAAAACTTTTAGGAAAACTTCCTATGGTAAACAGAGGGAAACATGAGATTTTCCTGAAAGATGTCCTGAAGGACAGAAAGGAAAGGGATTACCTCTTGTTAGAGCCCTACCCCTATGAGAGCCTCATAAAGGGCAATGTAAGTCTCTCACTCTCCCTCTTGTTTAAGGCCAGCTGCTCTTGAATAATGGAAGGGTAGGTACATGGAATAATTTTGTAACAACTTCTCAGTCCTGACACAAAAGAAGTTCTTTATTAATGCACTGAACTGAATTCTAACTTAATAATTCAAATGCCTTTATCTCAACAAACATTTAACGACTGGTGACACAGCTGCATCTCAAGGAGAAGCACACCTCGACCAAGTGAATAGGTTCTGTAGTTTTTAAACATAGGAAAAGAAGCAGACTCACAGATACAGAGAACAAACCAGTGGTTACCAGTGGGAGCAGGGAAGCGGGGAGGGACAATATAGGAGTAGGAAAAAGGGTTATTATGGGAAATTATGGGATTTTATGAAATCATGTGTGTGAAACTTTTGAAAACTGTAGAACACTACAGAATTTAAAGAATCTTCCGTTCAATAAAAAATCAAAACAGGAGATTTGTACTCTAAAATTCTTTTGTGCTATAATCAAGAGATGTGCCCTTGAATGGACTCTGTGTGCTTCAATAGAGCAGACATGGATAAACAAAAAAAACGGAAGAAAAGGAATCTGGGTAAGACCGTAGATCCAAGTATCGTAGCCAAGGTGTTGGCAGCCAAAAGTGAATGTAAGTGAAAGTAACAGACAGATGTCTGCTGTAGAGGCTATTCTCAGAGTCACCCTATCTTAAGTGACTCAGGCACAGAAGAAATGTAGAATAAATATTCCAACCCCAAGAGTACATGTGTTCTGGCCTCACAACCTTCAGGATCAGTGACACTAATCAGGACACATGCTTCTTTGAGCCTCAGTTTCCATGTCTCTTAACAAAGTATGACTTGGTTATGAACATGAGCTTTGAGGGCAGACAGTTTAAGTCTGGCTCCATCATATACTAATGATTTAAACATGGATACATTACTTAACTGAAGCCTGTTTCAATGTTTATTTTTATTTTTGTTCTTAAGCTGTGAAATGAGAATTACAAAAATACATACTGCGTAGTGCTGTGAGATTGAAATAATTTAATCTATTTAAAGCACTCAGCCTCAAATCCTGGACAAATTGCCCATAAATGTTGCTGTTATTATCATTATCTCAAGTTTTTAGTGTATTGTCATAATATCTAAAGATTGGTTGTAATATTATTAATACAAAAAATAAACATTCATTGTAAGTGACCAATAGCAAGAGCCTGGATAATTATTGAGGCTATTTTTCCTTACCTATTTATAACATGTTGGAATCAAATGGTCTTAACCAAGTATCCTTGAGGCTTCACATGCACTTAAAGAGAAGAGGCAATTTGCAGTGGGCCTTGCTGGGGCTCACCAAAACCCAGTTCTTCCCTACTCCTTGGACTATATGTCTTCCTTATGAAGCCTTTATTTCCAGCTACCTTGCAGTTAGGTGGGTGCATGTGACTTGTTCTACTCAGTGACAAGCAGGTAGAAATGTAGTGTCACATGGTTAGAGGCAGATTCTCTGGACCTCTCTCCCTCATGCTGAATGATGGAACCAGAGGATCTAAGCCACTTGGAGCAGTGAATCACTGCGTGGAGAGCAGCTGATCTGGAGAGTCAGCCACACCCAGGGTGGACTTGTATGAGTGAAAAACTTTTACTGAGTAAAGCACTGAGATGACGGGGCTGTCTGTTACAGCTGTATAACCTAGGCGATCCTCATTAATACATTATGAAGCTTGAAGTGACTTTATTTTTCATACCTTAAATTCAGAGCCTTAAGTAGTTATATAAGACAGAGGTCACCCAAGTAGTGGCAAAGCTCAGACTAAAATCCTGTTTCCAGGTTTCCTTCTACTATATTGTTCTGTCTACTGATATTGTAGACCCCTAATCCTGATTTGTAGGACTACTGTAAAGAATACAGGCAAGGTAAGTAAAGGGCCTAGCACAAGACCTATCCCATGGTGCATAATTTACAAAATGGTGACTAATGTTTAGATTCTCTTTTTTTAAAAACCTATTTTAGACTGCTCCATGCTTCTGCCTGTGCCGCACATGCTGATTAATGACCTTTAATTCTGAGCCACTATTAAACCAGGAGTTGATAATGTAACTCAACTTGGGAGCAATTACATTTTTATAGCTTAGATGGCTGGCACGGAATCTATACTTCACTCCGTGTACATCTATTGAACACAAGAGAAATGCCCATCCATTTTTCAAACAAAGACAGAAAATTCATTCACATTTTATGCATCTAGAAACGCTGAGAATTTATAAAAGCAGATGCCAAATTCCTGGGAATTATTTTATCATCATCCCTCCTTGGTTTTAACTCCTCTGTTCATGTATCTCCTCTGATCTTTCTTATCCTTACTGGGGCCCTTTGTGTTGTTCCTCTTGTACTTTGAAAGATGCATTATCACATCACTGTAAATTCCTTTTGGCACATCCAAGATAGCATCTGGCTCTGGCATAAGTCAAGGACATCAGAACTGCATTCAAACTATGAATAGA
Organism: Mesoplodon bidens; assembly: GCF_964165515.1. Classification (NCBI taxonomy): domain Eukaryota; kingdom Metazoa; phylum Chordata; class Mammalia; order Artiodactyla; family Ziphiidae; genus Mesoplodon; species Mesoplodon bidens. Next base: position 8,146,371 of record NC_138174.1, read on the forward strand.
AATACAGTGCCTTCAGTTTAGAAGGGGCCTTGCAGGTCATCCAATTCAGAGTTCTAAATTCTCATCCAAACAAATACCTCAAAACTGCCTGGGGCGCTTCTAAAAAATGTCCATTCTTAACACTCCTCAACCCTAGTTTCAGTTCCTACTTGATCCTGCAATCACCTCTACAAACTCCTCTGGAAAATTTTTTCCTACTATCATACATATTGTTCTCAATTTGATACTATTACCCACTATATTAGCTATCTGTTCCTTTATCTAGAACTTCATATCATCTATAGAGATGATAAATAGGAGTGTTTTTTTTTTAATTCCTAAAATGTTGAACTGGGGAGAGACTCTAGCCCTGACAAAATCAAGGATAGAGATAGATATTATGCTATAGAGCTCTCCCTTCAGATTTTCATTGATAATGAGTAAATAATACTTTTTATATACACACATTTTCTACTTTTAATAATCACTAAATTCTACTTTTAAAATTGATAGTAGCAGTGTTCTAAAATTAAGGTCAAAGCTAAGGCATTTTGAAAACTTTTATTACAGTTTGTTTTAAGACTGAAGGAATCCTCCAGAGTTGAATTATAGGCAGTTGTTACTCAGAAATTCAACAGAAGCAAGTAGGCTAAAGTGGAAATATTTATTGCAGCCTTATTCATAGTGGTCCTAAACTGGTAACAAATCAAATGCCATCAATATGAGAATGAATAAACAAACTGTGGTCTATTCAAGCACTGGAATACTACTCAGCCAGAAAGAGGAACAAACTAATGACACATGCAGTGACATTATAAACCTCAAAAGCATTATGTTGAGTGACATAAGGCTGATTCCATCTGTATGACTTTTAAGAAGAGGCAAAACAACTTCTGGTGATATAAGTAAAAAATTTTTTGCCTTGGCATGAGGAAGATGACATGGAAGGAGGCACAAAGCAATTTTCTTGGATAATGGAAAAATCCTGTACCTTGATTTTGGATGGACTTACATGAGCATGAACATTTCTTAAAACTCATTGAACAGAACTCTAAAGATCTATGTGTTGAATGTAAATTACACCTCAACAACAATAGCAGCAACAAATACAGTGGAACAGACAAATTTGGAAAAGCCTGAATTAGAGATGAAAATCAGAGATATCATCACTGATATATCACAAACTTCATGGAATTTCTATCCCAATATATAATTTGGATGGGACAACATATAGGTTATAAAGACCTTCCTTATACACCATCCTCTTCTCCCAGAAAACAGCTTTGCACAGGGTGGGTGGGAGTACTGCTAAGCCTCCACTATTGCTTGGTTACTACTAGAAATAGCTGGTAAGAACAGACTGTGGATTTACCATTTCCCTTGCAGCTCTAGGGACATCACAGTTCAATTCAAGTGTGGAAACCACATTGTGCAGATAATCAGGAAGACCGGGTCATGGGTAGGTAGGACAGGAATAAAATAAAATATCTCTACTATTGCTACTTATACCTCCTTTCTCACCAGCCCCAGGAACTGGTTAGGCCTCAAGTTTCTTCTATGAAGACCTGGATGGGTATCCCTATTAATTTCTTACTGACTTTAGCTCAATTACTACATCAATATGATCCAGTATTTAGCATGCTGATTATACTGATGGTCTCCAATATACATAAACTCTTGTTCTAAAACTGTAGTCCCTTCCCACTCTAATGTTGAACGTAGGCATGTGATTTGCTTTGATTAATTCAACAGTAGGAAACTTGATACAAGTAGAGATTTGAAAAGGTATTACCCTGTTCCTACTTGCTCTCTTGGACCCCTTATCCTACCATGAGAACAAGCTCAAGCTAACTTGGTGGAAAAGAAGAGGTCATTTGAGGATGGCAGAGGTACCCTATCTAACAGTCAGTCAGCTTCCAGAATCAAAGCCACCAAGCTGACATGAAGTTTCCTGCAGATGCATGACGGAGACTAACAGGAACGAGAAAAACTGTTCAAATTCAGCCTAAATTGTTGTTCCACAGAATTATGAACTATGGCTATTGTTTTAAGTCAGGAGTTTGGTGAGGTTTGTCAGGCAGCTACATCTAGCTGATACACAATACCAAACAAGCAATCACCTCTCTCCTTAAAAAAAAGAAGAGAAAAATCATGGTGTTAGTAAAGAGATGTTATAGTACAAAAGAATTATGAAGTCTATCTTTTTTTGAAATATATTTAACAAAAGGTAGGTGAAAAAATTTCAGAAAACATTTGAGTTATATTTATATTTTTCAACATGACTTGAAAGGATTTTCATCAATGAAGTTGAAACAGTCATAACTAAAGTACTGATATAATCCACAGTTTGAAAGATCAGGGAAAACACAATTAACAAATTAAAAACTGATTTAGTACATGAATAACAGATTTAATGATGAAAATATTAAACTTTTGAAGGAGAAAGCATTCTCCCAGAAATAAAGTGAAAAATATAAAGAGACATAAAAGGAGGCTCAATTTCCGATATGTAAACTACAGATTAGAGGAATTTCAAAGAGAAGTACAAAACATACAAACATTGATCAAATAGAAACATGCTTTACAGATCTAAATACATAAAATCTTAACCTAAAAATTGAGACTGTACATCTTTTTATGAGAAAAATAATGATAAAAAGACATTCTGGTGGGATGTTCAAAGATCATAGGAAGATCCTAGAAGCAGCCAGGAGAACATGTCCAGGTCATCCACAAGGAGAAACAAATCAAGCAGCTCTCAGAGCGCTCCTCAAAAACAACAAATGCTAGAAGGCAATGGAGCAACACCCAAAGCTCCCAACAGAATAAGACTGTGACTAAAGTTTACACTGAGGACCTCAGAACACTGTCATCAGGTGTTCAATGGTAGAAAACACAAATTTAAAGAACAATTTAAAGACCTTGAGAATGAAAAACAGAAGTCATGGGAAAGTATCAATATTAGCGGGGAAATTTGAACTTAGTTGAAGATATAGAAATAGGTAAGGCAATTGTTTTATTTAGTCATCCCCCCAGCTTTACTGAGAGGTAATTAACAGATACCATTGTGTAAGTTTCTGGCATACAAATTGATGATCTGATATATGTATATACTGCAAAATTATTACCACAATAAGATTAATTAAAACATCCACCATCTCACACAGTTACCACTCTTTCACATGTGGTGACAAGTTTTAATAGTTACTCTGATATAGTATCGTTAACTATACTTGACTTGCTATACATCACATGCCCAGAACTTACAACTAGAAGTTTTATAGCCTTTGATGACCTTCATCCATTGCCCATGTCTCCCACCCCTACCCACCCGAGCAACCACCCATCTATTCTGTTTCTATGAGTTCAGTGTTTAGAACCCCATTTAAGTGAAGTCATGCAGATTTTGTCTGGTTTATTTCACTTCACATAAAGTTTCCCCATTTTGTAGCAAATGGCAGGATTTCCTTCTTTTCTGTGACTGAATAATATTCCATTGCTAGTGTGAGTATTATGTATGTGTATCATATTTTCTTTATGTATTCATCTGTCTACACTTAGGTGGTCTCCATGTCTTGGCTATCGTAAATAATGCTTCACTGAAATCACTCTCTTAGAGACAGTGATTTCATTTCCTTTAGATATATACCCAGAGGTGGGACGGCTGGATATATGATAGAATACTCTATGACACAAATCACAGCAAGATCCTTTTTGACCCACCTGCTAGAGAAATGGAAATAAAACCAAAAATAAACAAATGGGACCTAATGAAACTTAAAAGCTTTTGCACAGCAAAGGAAACCATAAACAAGACCAAAAGATAACCCTCAGAATGGGAGAAAATATTTGCTAATGAGCCAACAGACAAAGGGTTAATCTGCAAAGTTTACAAGCAGCTCATGCAGCGCAATATCAAAAAAACAAACAACCCAATCCAAAAATGGGCAGAAGAACTAAACAGACATTTCTCCAAAGAAGATATAGAGATTGCCAACAAACACATGAAAGGATGCTCAACATCACTAATCATTAGAGAAATGCAAATCAAAACTACAGATGAGGTATCACCTCACACTGGTCAGAATGGCCATCATCAAAAATCTACAAACAACAAATGCTGGAGAGGGTGTGGAGAAAAGGGAACCCTCTCGCACTGTTGGTGGGAATGTAAATTGATACAGCCACTATGGAGAACAGTATGGAGCTTCCTTAAAAAACTAAAAATAGAACTACCATATGACCCAGCAGTCCCACTACTGGGCATATACCCTGAGAAAACCATAATTCATAAAGAGTCATATACCACAATGTTCACTGCAGCTCTATTTACAATAGCCAGGACATGGAAGCAACCTAAGTGTCCATCGATAGATGCATGGATAAAGATGTGGCACAATGGAATATTACTCAGGCATAAAAAGAAATGAAACTGAATTATTTGTAGTGAGCTGGATGGACCCAGAATCTGTCATACAGAGTGAAGTAAGTCCAAAAGAGAAAAACAAATGTCATATGCTAACACATATATATGGACTCTAATTTTAAAAAAATGGTTCTGAAGAACCTAGGGGCAGGACAGGAATAAAGACGCAGACATAGAGAATGGACTTGGGGAGCAGGAAGGGTTAGCTGGGATGAAGTGAGAGAGTGGCATGGACATATATACACTACCAAATGTAAAATAGATAGCTAGTGGGAAGCAGCTGCATAGCACAGGGAGATCAGCTCGGTGCTTTGAGACTACCTAGAGGGGTTGGATAAGGAGAGTGGGAGGGAGAAGCAAGAGGGAGGGGATATGGGGATATACATATGCATATAGCTGATTCACTTGTTGTACAGCAGAGACTAACACAACACTGTAAAGCAATTATACTCCAATAAAGATGTTTAAAAAAAAGTATGTACATCTGATTGCCACCTCTGTTGAATTATTTTTATTAAACTTGTACAATAATGTATTTTAACATAAATTTGAATTGCAAATTATTGCTTTTAGTTCCTTAAAATTATTCTAGGTGCATACTTCAAACAAAAATTATTTTGTATGCAGAAGACTGCCTGCCATGCACTTGGTTGGTCATGCACTAGGTGATGGCATTGATGTCTACAGAAATTGATCTTGGTCTTAAAATTTTCAAAGCTAGGAGAAATGGCATGACTAAGTGAGCATTGTGAAGGACTTTTACTCAGGCCTGAATATCTACATTTCAAGAAAAACTATGTAATTTAATGAAGGAAAAACCTGGACTAACGTTAACCGAATAGGAAATGCAGAAAAATCCTGAAATTTAAAAAATGAATCTCAAAATTATATTTTCAGTTCTATACAGGATGAAGTAATGATCACAGGCATGGATTATGAAAAGTAGCATGTCACTCTGCTGCCAGTGATAGCTGCTGACAGCAAGAGTAATGTATAACAATATTTAGATTAAATAAAATAGAAGGTTTAGAAGAATTATGCATTATTTATATATGTATATTTTTTAAATCTTTGTAAAAGAAAAATTTGTACACTTCTCTTTTCCCAGAAAAACGTTATTAAATTAATATGTCTTAAAAACAAAAGCTTCCAAGATCAAGGAAATACGATACACACCCAGAGACAGGTTCCTAGGAGGACATACAATAAAATGTTAATTATAGTTATTTCTGGGTAATAGGATAATGACTATATCATGTTTTCTTTTTTCTACTTTCTTCTCTTCCCCAATTTTTTATAATGAAATTTTTCCTTTTATAAAATCGGGGTAAAGAAAAATAGTTTTGAAGTGATTGAAATCATTTGTAAACTATTTAACTCGTATTCTGAGTAGAGAAAAATTCCCAGCTGACCTGTAGTTATTATTATTATTATTTTTATTTTTACCATCTTTATATTTCAAGATTTGAGTCTTTATTTCTGGTTTCTGTTTGTTGGTTTATAAATGGTAACTTGCCAACTCAGATCAGTTGCTTTACATAATCTCTATAAATACTCCTTTACTGTAATGTTCTTCTGTTGGCACTGATCTCCAGTGTGCTGCAAAATATTATTTCTACTTTACCCAAACTTCTTTTTACCCTCTTTATCACAACTCAACTTGTCAGTTTCTCCAGCAGGATCTCCCTCATTAGTGTCATCCCTTCTTTATTTCTCCTTCTTCATTTATATAAATGAAGATAAATAAGATATATAAAGATACACATACGGATATATATAGTGTCACCATGTACCACTAGTGTGGTATGTTGACCTGAAACAAACAGACTGCCAGAGATTTCTCTAGAAAAGATGGCTTTGTTTGAGATCAGCAGCAGAGAATTGCAATTTGGGGTCTACAGCCATGGCAAGGGAGCCACATGCATGTACAAGGGAAGAAGAATGCTTTTATAGGGAGTAAAAGGAATCTGGGAGGGCTAAAGTAAACAAAGAATCCATGGTTTTTCATTGGCTGAGTCCTTGCCAGGAAAGAACAGGTGTCTGTCTTCTTCCTGTTGGTTCTGCCAGTGCTGCAGGGTGTGAGAGCTCCCCCTTCTGGTCTCCCAAGTCTATCTAATTAAGGATTCGGTTTATTAATTTTTTTATAGGTAGTACCGTCCCCATGCAACGTAGGTAATTCTTACCTAACTCAGTTGCACTGAGTTTAATTTAATTGGTTTGGGGTGGGGCCTGGGAACCAGTATTTTTTAAATTCTACAGTATCCAGAATTGAGAACAAGTGAACTGAGGAACCTCTATCAACGTAGCCTCCATAGTCTACAGCAATCCTTTTCACATTTTAGTGTACACAGAAATCACCAGTGATGCTGTTAAAATACAGATTCTGATTCAGTCAAGTCAGGCCTGAGATTTCACCTTTCTAACAATCTTCCAGGTGATGGTAATGATACTGGTCCACAGACCACACTTTGTAAGGATGTAGACCATACTATAGAAAAATGTAAAGAAATTACATGAGACAGGGTTTCCCTGGTGGCACAGTGGTTGAGAGTCTGCTTGCCAATGCAGGGGACGCGGGTTCGAGCCCTGGTCTGGGAGGATCCCACATGCCGCGGAGCGACTGGGCCTGTGAGCCACAACTACTGAGTCTGCGCGTCTGGAGCCTGTGCTCCGCAGCAGGAGAGGCCGAAATAGTGAGAGGCCCGCGCATCGCAATGAAGAGTGGCCCCCGCTTGCCACAACTAGAGAAAGCCCTCGCACAGAAACGAAGACCCAACACAGCCAAAAATAAATAATAAATAAATTTAAAAAAAAAAGAAATTACATGAGACAGAGTGAAAAGGCATTTAAAAGGTTTTGACAATGTGGAAATTATTCCACAATATGGACATTATTTATTCATGTCAAATAGTATTGGATGATAGTTCATTTAGTCACTGGTTGAGTCATTCAAAACTACTGATTGAGAGCCTACCTTGTGAAAGACACTGTGCCAACACATGTCTTATATAATTATTTGGAAGATCATCTAAGTGTTTACCATTCAGAGCATACTGATAATGTGCTCTAAGACTCAAATCATGAATAATGACAGGCACAGACTTACCTTCTACAATACTGTTTGTCTTTACTTAGGTTTATTTGGTTGGCAAGACAAAAGGCTCTTCACACTGGCTTCTAAGAGAGTTTAACGTAACAAGTGATAGTGGATATTTCATGTTAATCCACTACCAGAATGTTCTGTTTTGGTCTCAGCCTGTCAATAACCAGTGTTCTGGCTGGACCTGCCCTTGTGACTCTTACTATGACTGCAAGATGCCCTCAGCAATAACCATCAGAAAACTATGAGGAAGAAGTTAAAAGGTTTATTACTTACAGGTCCTGAAAACTACACATGGCACACCTAGGACCTAATGGTTTTGGGCAGAGAAAGAAAGAAAGAAAGAGAAAGAGAAAGAGAAAGAGAAAGAGAAAGAGAAAGAGAGAGAGAGAGAGAGAGAGAGAGAGCGCACGCAAGCGAGCTTGGAGATGAGAGGTGGGTTGACCCCCGGAGTGTGTGCAAGTCCCTCCCCCTTCTGAACTGAGCTGGAAAGAGAGCAGGCAGCAGTGGGGACCTGGGAGCTGGACCACCTCTCTGTGCTGCCTCGTGGCAGAACTCTGAGCAGTCTGAGAATTTTAAATTCCAAGTTACTAGGAAGGTATGTTTGTCAAGGGAGGAGGAGAGAACATCCTTCATTTAATAGGCTATTAGCTCGATTTGTTACTGCTTTGAAGTATTTGGACCTGTGGAGAGGGCTTTCATTTGTATCCCAGTTCTGGGCCCCATAGAGGTTAGTGAGGTCCTGCTTCTTGTTTCAACCTCTGTACCTTGGTTGCCGGCTCCAGCTCCATTATGGCTTCCAGCTCTGGAATCTTCTCCTTAATACCTGGCTGACATTAATTAATCCCTGGCCGCTTTCCTAAGTCACTCTACTATCTGATTCTGCTTCCAACTGTGCCTAAGAGTACATGCTGACTGAGACTGCCAGCCTGCACCTCAAGCTTCAAGGGTTCTACCCTGCCTCTTGACTAATACTGAAGAGTAACTTTCTCTTCCTTTTCCTCCACCTAACCACCAAGGAAATTCTTATAGGCTTTCTAACTAGTCAAAGGAATATCTTAGATTATAAGATAAAGAACTATCCACTTCTTATTGACTTGGATGCACCAAAGAAAACAAACCCCGTTATCAAGAACCATTTCCAGATAACATCTCACAATAAATATTTCAAAGTTAAGTTTTCATTACTCAGTGCATTTGAAAGTTGGAGAAAATCCTTGTGTTAATTTTCAGGAAGATTCAAGCTTAAGGGAAAATGCTGAACATTTATATAAATGAAATTTTGAGCCGAGACAGCGAAGCAACCTAAATGTCCAATGACACACAAATGGATAAAGATGTGGTAAATATATATAATGGAATACTATTCAGCCATAACAAAGAAGAAAATAATGCCATCTGCAGCAACATGGATGCAACTAGAGATTATCATATTAAGTGAAATAAGTCAGAAAGAGAAAGACAACATATGCTATCACTTACATATGGAATCTAAAATATGGCACAAATGAACCTATCTACAAAACAGAAAGAGGCTCACAGACACAGAGAACAGACTTGTGGTTGCCAAGGGGGAGGAGGGGAGGGAAATGGATGGACTGCGAATTTGGGGTTGGTAGATGCAAACTATTACCTTTAGAATGGATAAACAACAAGGTCCTAATGTATAGCAGAGGAACTATATCCTGTCTCCTGGGATAAACCATAATAGAAAAGAATAAAAGAATATGTGTATAAAACTGGGTCACTCTGCTGTACAGCAGAGATTGGCACAGCACTGTATATCAACTACACTTCAATAAAAAAATGAAACTCTGGCTCAACAATCTAATCTAACCCTTCAAATATATAAGTAATTGCCCACTAGCTCCAGGCACCTAAAATAATACAAAATACAAAAGAAAATATCAGTAAAATGATATAACATGTAGATGAATTTCCCCTTTAAAATTATGAGGGATTATTTATGTTTTAAGATAAAACAATATTTTCATGCTGGTGGTAGGATTCCTCCCGATGGGAGAACAGTGTTAGCACCTTGATGACTTTCTTCACTGCAGCAGAGGAAAGTGGTCTGGAAAGGTTAGGGGAAAAGTGGGGAGGGGAGTGTGGGATTTTATAGTTCCAGGAGGAGAGGGCCAACACGCTGATGGGGAGATAGAAGACTGAGCATGAAGGTCAGCCAGCAAGAAATCCTGAGGTGGGAATGGTGAGAATGCTGGGAATGGCTCAGAGGTGTACACGACTGAAAATCAGTCTCAAATTATCTCCTGTGCTTTGGAACATTGTTCTACTGTCTTCTCTCTACAGACTTTTAAATAAAATATCTCACACAAAACTCTCTTGTGTAAATAGTATTTGTGTGGGTAAGGGCGGGGAAACCATGCTTGTTTATATTAGTATAAGAGGAAAAGCAAATATCAGTCATAAGACGAAAAACACAAATAAATGGAAAATTCTACAGAAATAAGAATAAGGTACGACTTTAGAGAAACACTGGTGGGATGTTCTGTTTCCCATCATTTGTGGACAAGTGCCAAGCAATTTTAATATAAATGTTGAAGGGAAGGTGATTCTGTAAGGGCGTAGGATATGGGGACATCCACATAATTGGTACCTGTGCAATTCCTTACAAATTCAAGCTGTCTTTATTTTGCAGAAAGGTCTTTATAGAATATGGTACATACAGAATTGGTTAGAAACTAATTCTTTATAGAACATGAAGTTTCAAAAGTCTCACTGACTAAAGGATATGCTGTATTAGATATGGGCATTTGTCAACAGGTAGTTTGTATTTCCTCTATTCTCAACATCGTGGCTGTGCTGTGAGACACAAAAGACATGTCAGAAACAGTTTCTGTTCTTTGGGAGATGAGGAATGACCAAGTCATATGAAGGACTAAGAGCACTGGGTGCTTAGGCTTGGGCTGGAAAGGCAATGGGAGTTCAGAGAGAGGAAAATCAGCTAAGATGCAAACATCCAGAGAGGCTGCACTGCGTGCTTAGGGAGGGCTAGACCTGGACACGGGGCTAGAGAAACACATGGTCTCTTCCAGGTTGAGGGAACAGCACGCACAGTTGCAGGAATTCAGTATGACAGGGAGGGGACTTCCCTGATGGCACAGTGGTTAAGAATCTGCCTGCCAATGCAGGGCACATGGGTTCGATCCCTGGTCTGGGAAGATCCCACATGCCGCGGAGCAACTAAGCCCATGCGCCACAACTACTGAGCCTGTGCTCTAGAGCCCACAAGCCACAACTACTGAGCCCACGTGCCACAACTACTGAAGCCCGCACGCCTAGAGCCCGTGCTCCACAACAAGAGAAGCCACCGCATCAGAAGCCCACGCACTGCAATGAAGAGTAGCTCCCGCTCACCGCAATTAGAGAAAGCCTGCGCACAGCAACAAAGACCCAACACAGCCAAAAATAAATAAATAAATAAATTTTAAAAATATATGGCAGGGAGCACTGTGTACAGCACAAAATGAATGAGTTGACCTGAGAAGATGATTCTTCCCCAAGAGGGGGAAGTCCTGAGATGTTGCTTGTGGGGGCAGGGAAGATAATGGAGAACTCTGAAAGACCAGGCTGGGGACACTGGATGTTTTTAAGCTACATGAAGGAAATTTAATAAATGGCATTTTTAGGAAAACTGGCCTGACAGCAGGCTGTAGGATGGTCATGTGATGAGAAACTGGAGGCAGGAAGGAAGCAGGGGCCCAAATCAGGAATAAGCAACGTGGGACCAGACCAAGCTTGTGGGATCACAGTGTAGTCGAAGGAGCCTGAGAGATTTTTCCACACTTTCAATCCAGATCTATTTAGCATTATACCTTTAAAAGCCTTCCCCAGATAAAAATATACCATTTAATAGAGATCTGGCTACCACTACCATTCTATACTCAAAATGTATTTTAAACATCTCTCAGTTCGAGAGACATCTTCATCCAACTTGATAACAGAAACCCCTTTAAAGAAATCTGCTTCCCATTTTTGGTAACCTTCATGCTCATGCATTCTTATAACGTTGAGAAGCCAAGCAATTTCCTACAGGACTTGGGCACTACAGACCTTCGACAGGGAAGGTGAAGATTAAACTCTGTTACTATTTTATCTTTGCGGTTTCCACAGTTCCAGAGTGAATGAGATAAGGACAACACGTGACATGATGTGCCCTGATGCAAACTGGCTCTGGGGCGACAGAACTGGTGGCAGCCATTGTGGGTTTGCAGGGATATTTAAAGTTTGAGGAATGAATACAAAGCGCCCAACTGGTACTGCCTAAGTGAATGTGACATAATTTATGCTCCAACTGTGAAACTCCTATAAAGCCAATAAATCCAGGCCAATGACAAGGAAACCCCAGATGTTGGGCCATTCTGCACACTAAGTAAACAGGCCTCAGTGAATTTATGATCTCTCTATCTCTGACTCTCTTCTCCCATTTTGGAGATTAGTTCCTCTCTTTAATTCTATCTTGCAAAATGTGCAGGCTGACACTGCCCCACACCCTTATCCATCATGAATCCTCAGATTAATTTCAGCATTTGAAAATGCTAAGCTGCCAGAACTTAAAAAAAAATACGACCTGCTGTCTGTTTTATTAATCACTAACATCTTTCTCTCCAGAGATAAGTGTAACATTAATCAGAAATTCATGCAAGCATTTTCCATGTTGACTTAAGTGGGTTTCTGGGGTCACTTATAAAAAAGCAGGGAACACTGGAGCCTTCTGGGCTCTTTGGTGGGGCTAATGGGGGAATCTGGGAGGGCTCACGCCAAGAAGTACTTCCCAGAACTTCTGCTGCCAGTGTCCTTGTCCCCATGGTGAGCCACAGCCACCCCAACCTCTGCAAGAGACCATCCAACACTAGCAGCCATATGGCTGACAGGGTCGTGGTGCTCCAGCCAGGTGTCAGGCCAGTGCCTCTGAGGTGGAAGAGCTGAGTTAAGGACACTGGATCACCAGAGATGTCCTGGCCACACATAATATCAATTGGCGAGAGCTCTCCCAGAGATCTCCGTCTCAAGGCTTAGACCCAGCTCCACTCAATGACCAACAAGCTCCAGTGCTGGATACCCTATGCCAAACAACTAGCAAGACAGGAACACAACCCCACCCATTAGCAGAGAGGCTGCCTAAAATCATAATAAGTTCACAGACACCCCAAAACACACCACCGGGTTTGGTGCTGCCCACCAGAAAGACAAGATCCAGCCTCATCCACCAGAACACAGGCACCAGTCCCCTCCACCAGGAAGCCTACACAACTCACTGAACCAACCTTAGCCACTGGGGGCAGACACCAAAAACAACAGGAACTACAAACTTGCAGCCTGCAAAATGGACAACCCAACACAGTAAGTTAAGCAAAATGAGAAGGCAGAAAAACACACAGCAGGTGAAGGAGCAAGATAAAAACCCACCAGACCTAACAAATGAAGAGGAAATAGTCAGTCTACCTGAAAAAGAATTCAGAGTAATGATACGAAAGATGATCCAAAACCTTGGAAATAGAATGGAGAAAATACAAGAAACATTTAACAAGGACCTAGAAGAACTAAAGAGCAAAGAAACACTGATGAACAACACAATAAATGAAATTTAAAATTCTCTAGAAAAAATCAATAGCAGAATAACTGAGGCAGAAGAACATATATGTGACCTGGAGAAGATAAAATAGTGGAAATAACTACCACAGAGCAGAAAAAAGAAAAAAGAATGAAAAGAATTGAGGACAGTCTCAGAGACGTCTGGGACAACATTAACCACACCAACATTCGAATTATAAGGGTCTCAGAAGAAGAGAGAAAAAGAGAGAGACTGAGAAAATATTTTAAGAGATTATAGTTGAAAACTTCCCTAATATGGGAAAGGAAATAGTCAATCAAGTCCAGGAAGTACAGAGAGTCCCATACAGGATAAAACAAGGAGAAACATGCTAAGACACATATTAATCAAACTATCAAAAATTAAATACAAAGAAAAAATATTAAGAGCAACAAAGGAAAAGCAACAAATAACATACAAGGGAATCGCCATAAGGTTAACAGCTGCTCTTTCAGCAGAAACTCTGCAAGCCAGAAGGGAGTGGCAGGACATATTTAAAGTGATGAAAGGGAAAAATCTACAACAAAGATTACTCTACCCAGCAAGGATCTCATTCAGATTCAACACAGAAAACAAAACCTTTACAGACAAGCAAAAGCTAAGAGAATTCAGCACCACCAAACCACTTTTACAACAAATGCTAAAGGAACTTCTCTAGGCAGGAAACACAAGAGAAGGGAAAGACCTACAATAACAAACCCAAAACAATTAAGAAAATGGTAATAGGAACATATATATTGATAATTACCTTAAATGTAAATGGATTAAATGCTCCAACCAAAAGATACAGACTGGCTGAATGGATACAAAAACAAGACCCGTACATATGCTGTCTACAAGAGACCCACTTCAGACCTAGGGACACATACAGACTGAAAGTGAAGGGATGGCAAAAGATATTCCATGCAAATGGAAACCAAAAGAAAGCTGGAGTAGCAATTCTCATATCAGACAAAATAGATTTTAACACAAAGACTATTACAAGAGACAAAGAAGAACACTACATAATGATCAAGGGATCAATCCACGAAGATATAACAATTGTAAATATTTATGCATCCAACATAGGAGCACCTCAATACATAAGGCAAATGCTAACAGCCATAAAGGGGGAAACTGACAGTAACACAATCATAGTAGGGGACTTTAACACCCCACTTTCACCACTGGACAGATTATCCAAAATGAAAATAAATAAGGAAACACAAGCTTTAAATGACACATTAAACAAGATGAACTTAATTGATATTTATAGGACATTCCATCCAAAAACAGCAGAATATACTTTCTTCTCAAGTGCTCATGCAACATTCTCCAACATAGATCATATCTTGGGTCACAAATCAAGCCTTGGTAAATTTAAGAAAATTGAAACCATATCAAGTATCTTTTCCGACAACAACGCTATGAGACTAGATATCAATTACAGGAAAAAAAAACTGTAAAAAATACAAATACATGGAGGCTAAACAATCCACTACTAAATAACCAAAAGATCACTGAAGAAATTAAACAGGAAATCAAAAAATACCTAGAAACAAATAACAATAAAAACACGACGACCCAAAACCTATGGGATGCAGCAAAAGCAGTTCTAAGGGGCTTCCTTGGTGGTGCAGTGGTTGAGAGTCCGCCTGCCGATGCAGGAGACACGGGTTTGTGCCCCAGTCTGGGAAGATCCCACATGCCGCGGAGCGGCGAGGCCCGTGAGCCGTGGCCACTGAGCCTGCGCGTCTGGAGCCTGTGCTCCGCAACAGGAGAGGCCACAACAATGAGAGGCTCGCGTACCACAAAAAAAAAAAAAAAAAAAAGGAGTTCTAAGAAGGACGTTTATAGCAATACAATCCTACCTCAAGAAACAAGAAAAATCTCAAACAACCTAACCTTACACCTAAAGCAATTAGAGAAAGACAAATAAAAGAAACCCAAAGTTAGCAGAAGGAAAGCAATAATAAAGATCAGATCGGAAATAAATGAAAAAGAAATGAAGGAAATAATAGCAAAGATCAATAAAACTAAAAGCTGGTTCTTTGAGAAGATAAAATTGATAAACCATTAGCCAGACTCATCTAGAAAAAAAGGGAAAAGTGTCAGATCAACAGAATTAGAAATGAAAAAGAAGTAACAACTGACACTGCAGAAATACAAAGGATCATGAGAGATTACTACAAGCAACTATATGCCAATAAAATGGACAACCTGGAAGAAATGGACAAATTCTTAGAAAAGCACAAACTTCTGAGAATGAAACAGGAAGAAATAGAAAATATAAACAGACCACTCACAGGTACTGAAATTGAAACTGTGATTAAAAATCTTCCAACAACAACCTAAGTGTCCATCATTGGATGAATGGATAAAGAAGATGTGGCACATACATACAATGGAATATTACTCAGCCATAAAAAGAAACGAAACTGAGCTATTTGTAATGAGGTGGATAGACCTAGAGTCTGTCATACAGAGTGAAGTTAGTCAGAAAGAGAAAGACAAATACCGTATGCTAACACATATACATGGAATTTAAGAAAAAAAATGTCATGAAGAACCTGGGGGTAAGACAGGAATAAAGACACAGACCTACTTGAGAATGGACTTGAGGATATGGGGAGGGGGAAGGGTAAGCTGTGACAAAGCGACACAGAGGCATGGACATATATACACCACCAAACATAAAATAGATAGCTAGTGGGAAGCAGCCGCATAGCACAGGGAGATCAGCTCGTTGCTTTGTGACCACCTAGAGGGGTGGGAGGGAGGGAGGGAGATGCAAGAGGGAAGAAATATGGGAACATATGTGTATGTATAACTGATTCACTTTGTTATAAAGCAGAAACTAACACACCATTGTAAAGCAATTATACTCCAATAAAGATGTAAAAAAAAAAAAATCTTCCAACAAACCAAAGTCCAGGACCAGATGGCTTCACAGGCAAATTCTATCAAACATTTAGAGAAGAGCTGACACCTATCCTTCTCAAACTCTTCCAAAATATAGCAGAGGGAGGAACACTCCCAAACTCATTCTATAGGCCCACCATAACCCTGATACCAAAACCAGACAAAGATGTCACAAAAAAAGAAAACTACAGGCCAATAACTCTGATGAGCACAGATGGAAAATCCTCAACAAGATACTAGCAAACAGAATCCAACAGCACATTAAAAGGATCACACACCATGATCAAGTGGGGTTCATCCCAGGAATGCAAGGATTCTTCAATACATGAAAATCAATCAACGTGATACACCATATTAGCAAACTGAAGGATAAAAACCATACGATAATATCAAAGATGCAGAAAAAGCTTTTCACAAAATTCAACACCCATTTATGATATAAACTCTCCAGCAAGTAGGCATGGAGGGAAACTACCTCAACGTAATAAAGGTCATATATGACAAACCCACAGCCAACATCGTCCTCAATGGTGAAAAACCGAAACCATTTCCTCTAAGATTAGAAACAGGACAAGGTTGCCCACTCTCATGACTATTACTCAACATAGTTTTGGAAGTTTTAGCCACAGCAATCAGAGAAGAAAAAGAAGTTAAAGGAATCCAAATTGGAAAAGAAGAAGTAAAACTGTCACTGTTTGCAGATGACATGATACTACACATAGAGACTAACATGCTACCAGTAAAGTAGTAGAGCTAATCAATGAATTTGGTAAAGTATCAGGATACAAAATTCATGCGCAGAAATCTCTTGCATTCATATAAACTAATGATGTAAAATCTGAAAGAGAAATTAAGGAAACACTCCCATTTACCACTGCATTAAAAAGAATAAAATACCTAGGAATAAACTTATCTAAGGAGACAAAAGACCTGTATGCAGAAAACTATAAGACACTGATAAAAGAAATCAAAGATGATACAAAGAGATGGAGAGATATACCATGTTCTTGGATTGGAAGAATCAACATTGTGAAAATGGTTACACTACCCAAAGCAATCTACAGATGCAATGCAATCGCTATCAAACTACCAATGGCATTTTTCACAGAACTAGAACAAAAAATTACACAATTTGTATGGAAACACAAAAGACCCTGAATAGCCAAAGCAATCTTGAAAAAGAAAACTGGAGCTGGATGAATCAGGCTCGCAGACTTCAGACTATACTACAAAGCTACAGTAATCAAAAGAGAATGGTACTGGCACAAAAACAGAAATATAGATCAATGGAACCAAATAGAAAGCCCAAAGATAAACCCACGCACCTATGGTCACCTTATTTTTGATAAAGGAGGCAAGAATATACAATGGAGAAAAGACAGCCCCCTTTAATAAGTGGTGCTGGGATAACTGGATAGCTACATGTAAAGGAATGAAATTAGAACACTCCCTAACACCATACACAAAAATAAACTCAAAATGGATTAGAGATCTAAATGTAAGGCCAGACACTATCAAACTCTTAAAGGAAAACATAGGCAGAACACTCTATGACATCAATCATATCAAGATCCTTTTTGACCCACCTCCTAGAGAAACGGAAATAAAAACAAAAATAAACAAATGGGACCTAATGAAACTTAAATGCTTAAGCACAGCAAAGGAAACCATAAACTAAACGAAAAGACAACCCTCAGAATGGGGGAAGATATTTGCAAACAAGTCAACAGACAAAGGATTAATCTCCAAAATATACAAGCAGCTCATTCAGCTCAATATCAAAAAAACAAACAACCCAATCCAAAAATGGGCAGAAGACCTAAACAGACATTTCTCCAAAGAAGATATACAGATTGCCAACAAACACATGAAAGGATGCTCAACGTCACTAATCATTAGAGAAATGCAGATCAAAACTACAATGAGGTGTCACCTCACACCAGTCAGAATGGCCATCATCAAAAAATCTACAAACAATAAATGATGGAGAGGGTGTGGAGAAAAGGGAACCCTCATGCACTGTTGGTGGGAATGTAAACTGATACAGCCACTATGGAGAACAGTATGGAGCTTCCTTAAAAAACTACAAATAGAACTACCATATGACCCAGCAATCCCACTACTGGGCATATACCCTGAGAAAACCATAATTCAAAAAGAGTCATGTACCACAATGTTCACTGCAGCACTATTTACAATAGCCAGGACATGGAAGCAACCTAAGTGTCCATCGACAGATGAATGGAAAAAGAAGATGTGGCACATATATACAATGGAATATTACTCAGCCATAAAAAGAAACGAGATTAATTTATTTGTAGCGAGGTGCATGGACCTAGAGACCCTCATACAGAGTGAAGTAAGTCAGAAAGAGAAAAACAAATACCGTATGCTAACACATATATATGGAATCTAAAAAAAAAAGTGGTTCTGACGAACCTAGGGGCAGGACAGAATAAAGACGCAGACGTAGATAATGGACTTGAGGACACGGGGAGGGGGAAGGGTAAGCTGGGACAAAGTGAGAGAGAGGCATGGACTACCAAATGTATACATACATTTGGCATACATTTGGCATACATACCAAATGTAAAACAGATAGCTTGTGGGAAGCAGCCACAGACCACAGGAAGATCAGCTCTGTGCTCTGTGACCACCTAGAGGGGCGGGATAGGGAGGGTGGGAGGGAGACGCAAGAGGGAGGGGATATGGGGATATACGTCTACGTACAGCTGATTCACTGTGTTATACAGCAGAAACTAACACACCATTGTAAAGCAATTATACTCCAATAAAGATGTTAGGAAAAAAATGTATGAAGCATTTGCTCATTATTCTGCACACAGTAAGTTGCTAAAAGGTTATTTCTCATTTTATGATTTCTCATTTTATGATCTTATAATTCAAGCTACAGTTTTAGTCCTTAATTAAAGAATGATTAAGATACACAGCAGCTTCTTATTTATAGGAAAATTGGCTTTACTTATATGAAATTGTTTTATAAATGCAAATAGTACTAGGGAAAAGGCAGAAAAAAGGAAAATTTCAAAATGTATTCTGCACACCAAAGTCTCATAAAACAAATATATAATGAATGAATGAGTGAATGAAAGAAAAATCTCATGGAGATATTGGCTATAGACTTAGTTTTTACACTGAGCAAAGCTAAGCCTCAGGATGCCAGTTTTATCTCTTCATCTATCAAACCTGCAACTTGGATATCACTGTCTGATGAATTACCTAAATCAGTAGGGTATCCAATAGGTATAGCTGCTGGAGTAAAGATAATTTAATAAACCTAACTATACTAAAATAATTACGTGTAAGCAACTGTCACTAATTACTGGCAGGGTTTCTCATTTCTAATGAGTACAGAGAAAGGATTGCCAATCTTCAGGCATCAATTAAAAGTTAATGGGAATACATACACACTACTATATATAAAACAGATAACTAATAATAACCTGCTGTATAGCAGAGGGAACTCTACTTAATACTCTGTAATGGCCTACATAGGAAAAGAATCTTAAAAAAAAAAACAGAAGTAGAGTCACAGATGTAGAAAACAAACTTATGGTTAGCAGGGGATAAGCGGGGGAAGGATAAACTGGTAAATTGGGATTGACATATACACACTACTGTATATACACACTACTGTATATAAAACAGATAACTAATAAGAACCTACTGGGAACTCTAGTAGAGCACCGGGAACTCTACTCAATACTCTGTAATGGCCTACAGGAGACAAAAATCTAAAAAAAAGAATGGATGTATGTATATGTATAACTGATTCACTTTGCTGTACACCTGAAACTAACACAACATTGTAAGTCAAGTATACTCCAATAAAAATTAAAAATTAAAAATTAAATCGTCGGGCTTCCCTGGTGGCACAGTGGTTGAGAGTCCGCCTGCCGATGCAGGGGACACAGGTTCGTGCCCCGGTCCGGGAAGATCCCACATGCCGCAAAGCAGCTGGGCCCGTGAGCCATGGCCGCTGAACCTGCGCGTCCGGAGCCTGTGCTCCGCAACGGGAGAGGCCACAAGAGTGAGAGGCCCATGTACCGAAAAAAAAAAAAAATTAAATTGTCTCTGACACATTAAAAAAAAAAAAAGTTAATGAGAATCGTTTTAGGTTCTGCCTAAAAGAAATAGGATGAACTATCTTGTCACGCAGTTTCAATTCCAGCACATCTTTCTCACGAGCCTTACTGAGCCCTTCATGAGGAGGGTGCTCTCTCCCGTCTCACTGCCCCTAAAACCAAGCAGCTCAGCGGACTGTCGTCAATCAGTGATGAGCACCCCACCACGTGGTTTTCTGCAAGACACTGAGACCACGCTTCTGCAGACTTTGAACTGGTGCTTCAAGTCAATCAGGATCTCAGAGCATCGCTGATCAGACATGTTTCCTACATACCTGTGTTCTTGGACACGCCTAACAGGATGCTTAGCGCAGAGCTAGTGCTAATAATGTTTACAGCACTGAATAAATGTTTATGGGTGAAGAGGTCAATGCAGGTTTTTATGTCTACTTGGGTTTTGATCTTTGTTTTCTCTCTACACACAGGAGGAAGAGACTGTAAATATGTGGTTAGAATAATTTGATACTTAAAAAAAAATCAATGGTTGAAACGATGGCAGGTAAAATTATCTGTTGTGTAAACCTTTGCCACCAAAGCCATCTCTGGCCACAGTGAAGGACTGTTAGAAGTTGTGAGGGACTTTCAGCCTCTGCCAAAAGCCCAAGTGACTCACAATTAGATTCCTTCTCTATCTGTGTAATTTTACTCTTACCTGATTTGTCCACCTATGGGGAAAACAAAAACAAGCCACATTACAGTGTGTTCACAAGTCAGGAAAACTGACATGCTTTAACTCTATCTTCACTAGCGAAGCTATTTATTCTGCTGCATTTGTGCTTTGAAAAAGTTTCAGGAAAGACACAAAATATGGAGCAGGAGAGGTAGAATCACACACCAGATAAGAGCCAGAAAACTTAGCTCAAATATGGCTCTGCTGTGTGACCTTGGGTAAATTACTTCACTTCTCTGTGGCCTGAGTTCCTCAGTTGAAGATGGGGGTGACAATAATATTAGTTAACTCGCAGGATGCTGTGAGGATTGAATATATATAAAGTATATATAAAGTGTCTAGACGTGCCTGGTATATAATAAATTGTACAGAAGTAACCACCATTTTGGTACTGAGCTTTAGAGTAAGTATAAATGACGGGAAGAATAATTCACTTACCAAAAATTGTTACAATTTCATGAATATGAGCATATTATATACCAAAGAAATAATACAGGAGAGTGTATTCTAACAACACATGTAAAAGAAAAAATATTTTGCAAATCTGTAAGTATTGAATTTACTATTCTAAAATCAGAGATATTGGTGGCATGTTGGAGGAAAAGAATTCGAGGGAGAGTTCCCATAGACAATGACTTAGAAGGTGATTTTCACCCTCGGTTCACGTTAGAATCTCTTGGGGGAAGCTGTTAGCCTCATACTGGGGGCCTAGGTCTCTGCAATTTTGTGAAAATCTCTAGGTGATTCTGATGTAAAATGAAGATAGAGAGGAGACTTCGAGAATGAGGGGGGAGCGAAGATCAGGATTCTGGGGCGGGAATGGGATTTGGATAAGCTGCCCAGGCAGCTGGACCACAGCGAATTTCACTCAGCATTACTAAGCCATAAATTGGAATAATCCACTCAAGTCAGATCAACCCATCAACTTATTACTGTTTCTGTTTTGGGTTCACATAAAAAAGGTGTTTATTTTCAAATCTACTATGACCTTTTGCTCTGACACAGGGTGAGAGGAATTGGTTTCTATAAAGGAAGTTAAAGCCCTACGCAGTAAGTCTTTCATCATAGCCAGTCTTACTTTCAACACTGGTAATGTGTCCCACTTTCTTCTGGTTAGATGATGTTTGTATTTGTATCCATATTCTGAGTCTTTTGGCAGATGATTCAAAATATTGAAAAAAGAAAAGTCTGAAATGTAAAACCTCTCCAGGTCCTACCCTTCTCTCCTGTTAAACCACTTTGGAAGGATAAGGTAGAGACAAAACAAGGAAAAGGTTTAATTTGGTGAGTAAATTCAAACTTTGTAGAAGTCTGAAAGGATGAACTAGGTTTCTGAATCTTTACAAGGGACACTGGTCAGATTAAAATAACTTGTCTCGTTTCCAGAAATCAGGCCCTATCTGAAAGTAAAGTGAGTTTTCCTGAAAATTTGGTTAAAATTAAAGCTACCACATAAGGAGAAGCTTTGGAAATAGTGGAGAAAACAAGACACCAGGCATATCCACTTTTTATTTATTTAAAAATATAGATCAGAATTTGGGAAGATTTGAAAGTGGAGATGTTGTCTCTTTAGACATTTGGTCTTATCAAACTCCCAGAATGGAGATATTTCATTCCCAGTACTGTGTTCCCTACTTCAGCTCATTTTTTTCCACATCTCTAACCAATTAACCCAGTATTATATTCTTTAAAGGCTTTCATTTCCTCTCCAATTTGTGATGTTATTTTGAATTCTTATATGTATATATTAAGCTGCACTGAAGATTTAAATTATTATTTTAAATGTATATATGTTGGGCTATTCCTGAACTATTTATTTTGTAACACTGATTTATCTCTATTTCTGCATCTGTATCAAGCTTGATTTTTTTAACATCTTTATTAGAGTATAACTGCTTTACAATGGTTAGTTTCTGCTTTATAACAAATTGAATCAGCTATACATATACATATATCCCCATATCTCCTCCCTCTTGCGTCTTCCTCCCACCCTCCCTATCCCACCCCTCTAGATGGTCACAAAGCACCGAGCTGATCTCCCTGTGCTATGAGGCTGCTTCCCACCAGCTATCTACCTTACGTTTGGTAGTGTATATATGTCCATGCCACTCTCTCACTTCATCCCAGCTTCCCCTTCCCCTTCCCCATGTCCTCAAGTCCATTCTCAATGTCTGCGTCATTATTCCTGTCCTGCCACTACGTTCTTCATAACCAGTTTTTTTTTTAACTCCATATATGTGTGTTAGCATATGGTATGTTTTTCTCTTTCTGACTTACTTCACTCTGTATGACAGACTCTAGGTCCATCCACCTCACTACAAATAACTCAATTTCGTTTCTTTCTATGGCTGAGTAATATTCCATTGTATATACGTGCCACATCTTCTTTAGCCATTCATCTGTCGATGGACACCTAGGTTCCTTCCATGTCCTGGCTATTGGAAACAGTGCTGCAATGAACATTGTGGTACATGACTTTTTTTTTTTTTGGGTACGCAGGCCTCTCACTGTTGTGGCCTCTCCCGTTGCGGAGCACAGGCTCCGGACGTGCAGGCTCAGCAGCAATGGCTCACGGGCCTAGTTGCTCCGAGGCATGTGGGATCTTCCCAGACCGGGGCTCGAACCCGTGTCCCCTGCACTGGCAGGCAGATTCTCAACCACTGCGCCACCAGGGAAGCCCAATGAACACGTCCTTGCGATGGAGACTGTTAAAGTGTTCCCCAAGTAGCAGTGGAGCCAGTCAGGAGGAATGTGGTATATTCCAACAGAGCCGAGAGCATGGACTTTGCCTCAAGTCCTGTCTCTACCACCACCAGGCAAGTGTCCTTGGGGAGCTTATGTCCTCTCTCTAATCCTGAGTTTCCATGACTGTAAAATGGGACGACGATAATAATACTTATCTCCCAGGGTGGTTGTTATTGTTGTTGTTTTTAATATAAAATGGCATACTACAAAGTGTTTTAGAAAGCGTAAAACATCAGAGGATATTAATAACTATTCCACAGCTTCTGTTCTTGCAGAGGAGTATGGAAACACAGCATGCCTTTGTTTATTTACCATGTTCACAGATTCTGTTCCTTGGAGAGAGTTCTAGACGTGCCTTATGTCAGGCTACCAGCACCACTGGTCTAACAGATCAGCTTTTGCTTTTATCCTCTTTGTTTGATATGGACCTGCAGTCTTGCCCAAGGCATGGATAATTCAGCCACAGACTGTCTGCGTATTAATTCCTCATCTCTGGGGTAGTTATGTTCTCTTTCTCATCTCTAATTTTTTTTGTTTTGTGTTTGCATTTTGCTATTTTTTATTAAGTTTGCTAGAAATTTTATTTTAATAAAATTAAAAATAAACAGCTTTTGGTTCTATGTATTTTACTAATTTCAGTTTTTCTAATTTTTCAGCTTTAAATTTTTTTCTTTCCTGTGTTTTTTAAATTTGAGTTGAATGTTTAATTATTTTTCCCCCAAAGGCATATGGTCTTTCCTAAACGAATATAGAGTCTTAAAATCACAATTATACATAAGGATACTTACATTTGCAAATAATTGTTCTTTCCTGTTATAATCATAAGACATTACACATATAATAATATCCCTGTTGTCTGATGGGGAATTTATAGGGTTTTAAAAAGTGTGAGTTCCACAATGATCTCTAGTAAGATCATTGCTTAAATTTGTTCTCCGTGCAGTGCTAAGTTTTTCTGGGGGCAACAAAAAGGAAAACAAAAGAGTATCTTGATAAACTGCATCTCTCATCCCTTTCCTTTTTTCCTATGTCAAGGTTATTCTTTGCTGTTGAATTTACATTCTCCAGCCCATGAATGACACTTAGAATAGCAAATACAGTTGGCCCTCCGTATCTGCAGGTTCTGCATCTGTGGATTCGACTAACTGTGGACTGGAAGTTTCTTTTAATTCTAGAAAGTTCCAAAAAGCAAAACTTGAATTTGCCACACAGCAGCAACCATTTACATAGCAGTTACATTGTATTAGGTATTATAAGTAATCTAGAGATGATTTAAAATATACAGGAGGATGTGTGTAGGTTATATGCAAATACTACACCACTTTATATAAGGGACCTGAACACCCATGGATTTTGGTGTCTGTGGAGTTCCTGGAACCAATCCCACATGGATACTGAGGGTCAACTGTGTAGTTCAAATACAAACTGCCATAAAAAAGGGAAAAGGTGCTCATTCTCATTATCAGTAGGAAAATGTGAAAGGTAGCCTGTTTTGGTTAGTGAATTTGGATTAACTTCCGCCGATTCTGTTACTGCCAGATGAGCCAGATGAAAATGTTAATTCATTTGGGTGCATTTGTACCAATACCTCTTAGTTAAAAGGTGTGAGATATTCCTCCTTATATCATCTGTTCCATCATCAAAAAGCTCTGGTCCTCAAGGGGGCAAGAAGTTTAATTTCTGTGTGGTTGCTCTGCCCTCAGCGTGTAATGTACTGACATCACAACTACGTGCCTTTTAGTTGCAGCACAAATGGAACGTGCCCCACGTCTTACACTCCCGATTCCTTTTTCTACGACAGCTTGTGGATGTTTAGCTACACACGAACACACACAGGAGACGGGACAGCATTGTGCCCTGGTTCACCCCACATCTGGCACACTAGACATGCTAGAGTAATTCCATGCCCAGGGCGTTTTCTAAAATGTTTACGGAATCCGTGGGTTGCCTCCCCCTCTACCAGCTACTTGAGATCCTGAATCCACAAAGCATTGAGATGTAACCTTAAAAGATGTCTGTCTTTTATAAAGGAGAGAAGCTGCAAAGCAGAGGGCCTCTCCAATGAGTTCTTTCCATACTGTGGACACCATGACAGTCTCCACATGCTCCAACAGCTGTTATTTTTAGAACCCAGGACTACTGTAAACACTGTCCGCCTCTGGGCAGCATTCTGCATTTGCATCAGGAGTAGCCAAGGCATCGCTGACTCTTCTCTGCCAAGGAGAACGTTCTGCAGTTGCTGCTGAACGTTCTGTAGCTTTCCTTCTCCGCTCTGGGTTATTCACAAGAATGTCAAATTGAAACAAATCTATGGAACCCTACTTCCGGGGTCTTCTGAGGGGTAGAAACAGGTCCTCCCGGTCCAAAATGTTTCTCCCACTGACCTGCAAATACGCCTGGAGGCCTGAACTGAATGAAGACCTTAGGGTATCTGAAAGGAGTAACAAATTAGCTAGGTAGAAATATTAGGTGGAATTAACGTATCCCTCCTTTCTCCTTGCAGAGGAAAGGAGACTCAGGTGGACAGAGTTCCAGGGCAGAAGTCGACGAGGTCTGGAGGTCAGAGCAGCCTGGGGTCAGGTCTGAAAGCTGTTTAACCTATTCAGTTACTAATCAGATGTTGCCCATCTACTGTGAGCCAGGGCTGTGTCAGGTGACAGGGTTACAACATTAAGTGCCATCAGAGGCCACCTCAGTAGCTCTGGGTGATGGAGGCAGATGACGGGGCTAACCAGCCACTCTGAAAAGCACATGGGTCAAGGAGCGCATCCTGCATTTGTGTCTGAGGGCATCTGGCCAGGTTAGGGCAAAACAGGCTCAGAACAATCACCTCTTCCAATCAGCAAGTGTTTTCTGGCTGTGGAACCCCCAGCACAATTCCCAGCAGTGCCTCTCTGTACTTTGCTCTCTCACTTACCCTTAACCAGAAACATCTATTCTAGCATATCAGGGGTGTAGCTTTCTTTCTCAGCTCTGGGTTATTCACAAGGATGTCAAATTGAAACCAATCTATGGGAAACACTTTCTACACAGCTCACCAGAGAATGGTGCTAATTCTCCCCTAACCTTCAGAAAGCTAAGCACTATGATATCACCTTAATTAAAAATAATTTCTAAAGAAATACCTGATGCAAATGCAGAAGTGGCTATTGGCAAAATTCACTCCATGCTTTGAAATTAATTCCAAAGCCCACTGGCATTTATCTTTGATTTAAAAAGGGGGAAATTGATTTCCTTTTTCTTCTTTAAAATTTATGTAACTATTACAGAGGGAAAATTAGAGTTCATGAAATCTAGAAATTGAATTATAATCCAGTGCAGCCCATTTCCTTTCCCAGAAAGTCAAACGTCATTTGCCTTTGAGCTGATGAACTCCTTTGGGAACCTCAAAAAGACTTTTTTTTTTTCCTTTCTTCCTCTTATATTCTTCGAATTAAAGTTTCATCATTTAAGGAACTCTAGTTGTTCTCCTTTTATGCAGGCTATGCTAAAATGTAATCAGGTTCTCTGAGAAATAAGTAGGTTACATGAACGTACTGCAAAATAGGATTTGGTGCTTGCAAAGAAATGGATGGAAATTACTGGGGAAACAAAATTCAGGCATTTAATGATGGTGATGAAAACCCAATATTGCCTCACGTGGAATATGCGCCATTGGGTTTAGAAATTAGGAGGCCACTGGTGACTTTTCTAAGTGTAATAAAAGCATTTCTTTCTTTACAGGATCGTCTGAGCCTTCAGTGCACTTTACACCAATTTTAATTTTTTCTGATTGTAATTGGCATTTTAAAAACTACATACAAAAGGGCTTGGCTCACTATATTCTAGGGCTATGAGAGATAAGACTCAGTGAAGTTTGGTTCCTGTCCTCACATTGTTTTAAGTCTACTTTCTAGCCTGGCCTACAAAATTAGGTAACAGATGATAACATATGTCTCCTAAGATAGAGTCTTTATTCACCATCAGCTAAGGTGTGTAAAAGAGAAACAGAGCAAGATGCTAGTTAAGGGTGACAGATTTTATTCAGTATTATTGCAACAGGGGAGAGAGACATCAATAAAGCTGAGCTTAACTCCCAATACAGCAAAAACGGCTGGGGATTTATAGCCAAGCAGAGGGAGAGGGGCAGTGAGTAGAAAATTACTAAGAGGGGATGTGTCAAGAGTAAGGAGATTCTTGCTAAACTGGTCTAACAGGATTCTTGCTGAAGGCAGGCCAAGGATTTAGACATCAATGGTGGGGGATGAGGAATTTAATCAGATATCAAACATGGGGAGACTCTAAGCCAACTTAGCAGGTTTTTTCCTAAAACTGGGCTTGGTAGGCCAAGAACAGAGCCCAAGGAGGAGGCCTAGCTAAAAAGAGAGCTCAGAGAAGCCTACCTAAAAGTTTGGTCAAGGAGAGAGTCTTGGGCTTCCCTGGTGGCGCAGTGGTTGAGAATCTGCCTGCCAATTCAGGGGACATGGGTTTGAGCCCTGGTCTGGGAAGATCCCACATGCCGCGGAGCAACTAACCCCGTGAGCCACAATTACTGAGCCTGTGCATCTGGAGCCTGTGCTCCGCAAAAAGAGAGGCCGCGATAGTGAGAGGCCCATGCACCGTGATGAGGAGTGACCCCCACTTGCCACAACTAGAGAAAGCCCTCGCACAGAAACAAAGAGCCGACACAGCCATAAATAAATAAATAAAATTTTAAAAAAAAAAGGAGAGAGTCTTTGTAGGGTGGCAAATAAGTATCATCCCACTTGCCCCCTGTAATCAACTGACAGTGGTTGCCTGGGAAAGCTTTAGAAGAATACTGGCTTTTTCTCTGGGCTAGGAGTCAATTAGAAGTGCCCAGCCCTCCCTGGTGCAGCAGAGAGGGTGCAGCTCACACACCCCATGTGGGTGGACTTCTGCTTCAAAAGAATATGCAATCCTTTCATCCTGAAAGTAGCTCCTGCTCAAAGATTGGTTCCCCTAGTCCAGGGGTTCTCAAACCTGAGAATCAGAATCACCTGGAGGCTTGTTACAACAGAGAAGGCTAGGCCTGCCCCTAGAGTTTCTGCTCCAGGAGGTCTGGGGTGGTGCCCAAGATTCTGCATTTCTAGTAAGTTCCAGGCGATGGTGATGCTGTTGCTTTAGGGGACCTCTGCCCTAGGGACCTTTCTCCACCTCACCACTTCTCCTTGAAGGAGCTGCTGGAGGCACCCATAGCTCCCCAAATATAACCACCCCAACCCAGTAACTTCCAGATGAGAGAGAACAGATGTGTGCAGGCACAGGTGTTGGGAGGTGGTGACTGGCGAGAGTGTATCTTTGCTAACAAACTGCCCACCCCCTTTACTGGACAGGAAACGATTTGTGAAGCAGAAGTGGGTGGAAATCTCCATGGCGTGGAGCGGGCTGTGCGCCAACTCCTCTTCAAGTATTTTGGAGAAATGAGGTAGGTATGTTAACATTAGGAAAGAGATAACATATGTGCCACATCAAAACACGTGTTTTTGTCACATGTTCTTTGTGCAAAGTCAGCTGGCCCTCCCGCTGTAGGACTGGATTGGTTCCCTCCAGAACATTAGTTCTCTTGAAGAGGAGGTGAGTTTAGAGCTGAGCTCTGTGACAGCTCCAGTGGGAATTCTCCTGACTTTCTCCCTCACACGTGCCCCCTGGGTCATTTATAATGTGGATCATCAGTTATTAGTCACAGAAATAACACTGGGATAAGGTCAAGCTGCCTCAGTCAACCCCTCTGCCACGTCTGTGGATACTTCAAGCTCATTTTGCTAAGCTGCTTTTTCATAGGGTAGATATTGAACTTAACAGTCTTAGATAAAAATATTAGTATTGTTCCCCTTACGTTTTACTATTAAATATTGTAATTATCCTACAGCAATTTCTACCATATTTATTTAATCACTAGATTTGAATTCTGGATTTCATTTCATAACCTAAAAGTCCACTTATTCATCCAACAAGCCTTTGTTATGAGCCATTCTTCAAATATAGCCCCCTCCCCCATTCTCTCCTTTCAAAACTCTTCCAAGACATAAATTAGAGCTTTTAGTTTTACCCCCATGTGTCTTAATTTCACTTTTGTTTTATCCTCTGTGCTGCATTTTGGGTGATATTCTTACACTTCTCTACAAATTTACTAATTTTCACTTTCTGTACATCTATTTTTCTAATCTTTGAGCTTTTGAGTTCCAACGGCCAAGTATTTAGTTTCAAGACTATCTTTTTGGTTCTGTCAAAGGTTTGCTCTTTTTTCATGCTGTCAGCATCTTATCCCATTTCTTTCTTTAAACATTTTATTTATTTATTTATTTATTTATTTATTTTTGCGGTACGCGGGCCTCTCACTGTTGTGGCCTCTCCCGCCGCGGAGCACAGGCTCCGGACGTGCAGGCTCAGCGGCCATGGCTCACGGGCCCAGCCGCTCCGCGGCATGTGGGATCCTCCCGGACCGGGGCATGAACCCATGTCCCCTGCATCGGCAGGCCAACTCTCAACCACTGCGCCACCAGGGAAGCCCATCTTTAAACATTTTAGACACGCCTGTTTTAAATTCTCTTTTATATGGTTCTATCACCTTCCAGTCCTAGAAGGCACAACTTCCAGCAATATCTACTTTCCTGATGCTCTTTGTTTTGCTTTCTCATGTCACTTTACAATTTTTATTAGTATTATGTTTTACTGTGAGATTCTCTTCCTTGGGTTGTTTTCCATGGGGATCCCCTGTGTGCTGGTTGCAACTTCATCCTTACACAGTGGTTTCGTGTTTCCTATGTTGGGAGCACAATGGGCTCACCTGTGCTGGATCTCTCTTGTGTGTTAAGTTCTTAACCTGGTGTCCCTCCCACGTGAATGCAGACTTCACACTTACGTGCAGTGCAGGACTAGGGTTCAGATTTCTGAGTGGTTTTTTTTTCTCCCAAACTCCTCAGGGGAAGGCAAACTCCCATTGACTTTCCCACCGGAGCTGCTCTTGTGCTCAGTCTTGGGGCACACACACTGGGGGCAGAACTCACTCCCCACTCGGCCCTCAGTCCCCAGGTGTCAGGTCCCACATATGGAATTAGTTCCCTGGCTTCAGCTTCCACTCACCATTCTGACCTGGAGTTTCCTGTTCATTTCTAGATTTTGAGCTGAGTAATGTTTTAAAAACTTTTTTTGGATCATATTCAGCATTTTTATGTTCTGGAGGTTAAAAAGGTGTTTGGGGTTTTTCTTGTTTTGTTTTCATCCCCTGCACCACTTCGGTCCCCTTTACTGACCTCAAAGACCTGAAGCACTGGATCATTATCAATGTCATCCCTAATGAGGTGTGCTTCATTTAATACAAGGTGTAAACATCCTGACACTAATTTTTCCTACTTTTTGATTCTCTCTTCCTCTTTCTCTCTTCTGTGTTCGGCCCACATCGCCCCAACCGGAGGGCCTTTCCTGGTATATCTCTTTTGGTGGGGAGAATGATTTTCATTTTCAGTCTACGCTATAAAGGATTCCCCACTGGGCCAAATCCACTTTCTTCCCTACTTCATATGCACATCTTTCCTGGCAGCAGTAGTTCAGGGTTTTTAGCCTTTAGTCCTCCCACATCCAATACTGGGTGGACGAGACTTCCACATACACTATCTCATTTGACCCTCTTAAAATCCAGCACAGCTACTACTATCTTAGTTTCATAGCTGGGAAAACTGGGCTCAGGGGATAACTAACTTATCCAAGGCTAATATCTAACAAAGCTCCCCTTCCTCCACTGAGGAGGAACCCTGCTTAGAAACACGGCCCACACAGAGCTCACTGGCCCTGCTCCTTTCCTGCCATGGTGATGCGTGAAATCTAGAGGGCTCCTCTCAGCCAGAGAACTTGTATTTGTAAACCCACTCAGAGAATCCTCTGTATGATTCTGCCCTTTGTTTTGCATCTCTGAGAATTCCTTGGAGATGATTATGATTAAAAAATGATTCTGAGAAATGCATTCATTTGCTCTCTAAAAAAGAAAAAGCTGTGTGTTGCAGTTTTAAACTTCTTGGACTTATTATCTGAGATTCCTAGGCTTGATCTTTTGGCACTGACTGCTACAAAATTACAGAAAATGGCTTTGTAGACTCAATATATTTACATGAAGATATATTAGTTTGATAATTCTATATGGAATATTACATATTTTAATCCTCAGAAATTCAATTGGTATACTGATGTAAAATTCATGAAACTGAAATTGTTTTGGCTCTGATCTCCATAATGAAAGTTTTGTGATGCCTTTAAAAAATAGCATTAATGTCCTACTTTTTTTTTTTTTTTTTTTTTTTTGCAGTACGCAGGCCTCTCACTGTTGTGGCCTCTCCCATTGCGGAGCACAGGCTCCAGACGCACAGGCTCAGCGGCCATGGCTCACGGGCCCAGCCGCTCCGCGGCATGTGGGATCCTCCCGAACCGGGGCATGAACCCGCGTCCCCTGCATCGGCAGGCGGACTCTCACCACTGCGCCACCAGGGAAGCCCAATGTCCTACTTTGAGACCCTCAGTTCTCCTTGTTGTCTTTGTTGCTCTCACCCTGCAATACGCGATCCCCTGAAATGACCCGATGTTCTGTGCTTTCTATCTTGTTTGCCTTGTGGAATTAATAACAAAGGAGCTACAGGCAGCCTTGGGGGACAACTCCCATTTCTTTCTGGTGTCCTCAAGGTGCCTCACGAGGGCACCCCTCTGTCTTCTCCTTCCTTACCTTCTACACAGAAAATGGAATTTGAAGGTATTTTCACCCTCCCTGCGTTTGTTTTGTGGCTTCAATAATATGAAAATTGATCAGAAATAGAAACTGCCGTTTTTCATAACATGTAGCAGTAGGGGTTTTTACCTTAAGGAGACAGAATAAAAAGGAGCAGAAACACACAAATTGACAGTTAAACCCACAGGATCCAGAAACCTTCAAAGTTTTACTTTTAGGGTATTTTCAAAAGAGAAAAGGTGTTCTGAAGGTTTTCACGTCTGGGTCTTAATGTACAAAGATGTTTTTGGCACTTCAGAAAGCTTTGATGTTTCATAGTTACGGGCAGATTTCTGCCAACTGTTCTGTTCTAATACTTGGCTCAATACCATTCTTCATTTCGCCATTTTCAGTTACAGCTACACTTGAACATCTTTTACATCTTGAGAGCATTCACTGTTACAGACTGAATGTTTGTGTCCCACCCCCCCCCCACCAAATTCACATGTTGACACCTAATCCCTGATGTGATGGTATTTGGAGGTGATTAGGTCATGAGGGTAGGACCCCCCCAAAGGAATTAGTGCCCTTATGAAAGAAGCCACAGAGAGCTCCCTTGTTCTCTGCCACGTGAGAACATAGCAGAAAGACAGTGCCTATGAACCAGGAAGCAGACCCGCACCAGACTCTCAACAGACACCTAGTCTGCTAGCACCCTGATTCTGCATTTCCCAGCCTGCAGAACTGTGAGAAATAAATTTATTTTGTTTGTAAGCCCCTCAGTCTATGGTATTTGGGGTACAGTAGAACAAATGGATTAAGACACTCACCCTGCTGCTCTAGGGAATTCTAATCTTACAAAAGCTAAAGATTTCACCTAAATACCACTGACTAGGTAAAGAAAAGAAACAGATGATGATCTTTAATTATTGCCTTCAGACAGACGCTCAGCAACTTCTGCCCACTCACGGTCCTATAAAATGTTCTTAGGGGAGAAGGATTATCTGAGAGCTATGCTTATGTTGGTTAGTAAGGATCGATTTATATGTATGTGTGCATGTAATTTGCTATGCTCCCTAACACCTTCTGTAAGCTTCTATTTCATTTTCTCAGTTCCAGGACACGTGTTCAGGGCTTCCCTAGTGGCGCAGTGGTTGAGAGTCTGCCTGCCGACGCAGGGGACATGGGTTCGTGCCCCGGTCTGGGAAGATCCCACATGCCGCGGATAGGCTGGGCCCGTGAGCCATGGCCGCTGAGCCTGCGCATCCGGAGCCTGTGCTCCCCAACGGGAGAGGCCACAACAGTGAGAGGCCCGCGTACCACAAAAAAAAAAAAAAAAAAAAAAAGATGAGACCAGCACCCAGAGTGGTGCAGAAGTAGCAGGAGGACTCTGCAGTCAGGAGCAATGGAGACTGTGGGACAGTGACCGATGACCAGGGTGTCCCCTGCCCCCAGTGCTTTGGTGCTGCGTTAGAACCATGGTGTCATGGCAGAACCCAAGAGGAGGGAAGGAAGCACTGAGAACACTTGGGAGTCCATTAAGAGATTAGATTAAGAGATTTGCATGCAAGAAAACGTTAAAATTCTATTTCTCTCATTTATAAGTTTTTCACGCGTTTTATATCCAGAAAACTGTTCCTCTCCAGGTAGTCCCTGCAACAACCCCCCACCCCTGTCCCCAAACCCAAGGAAACCATTCTTCTGATTTCTAATGCCATAAATTAGTTTGGACTTTCTTATTAAATGGCATCATACAACCTGTTTTCTTTAACGTCTGGCATCTATTCTACAGCATAATGTTTCTGAGTTTCATTTGTTGTTACATGTATTAGAACTCTGATTTTTATTGCAAAGTAGAATTCCACTGTAATAAAATACAATTTACTTGCCCATTCTGTTGATGATCATTTGGGTTGTTTCCTATTTATGGCTTTACAGAATAAAGTGCCTTTGAAGATTTGAGTACATGTCTTTTGTTTAAAAATACAATTTTAAATGTCATATATCAAAAAAGAAACCACAGTGTATGATGAAGACAAACTTAGAATTGAATTACATTCAAAGCATTACATAAAATTTGTGGGAATGCAATAAAACAGTGCTTTGAAGAAAAGTGATAGCCTTATATGCTATCATTTATCATTTATAGCCATAAAAGAAGACTACAGGCTAAAAAATTAATGATTAGGGATTTAGTACTGGCCATGAGGGAGTAGCAAGTAACTTTTTCTTCTGCTGTAAACACCTATAAACCTGTATAAGATATATATATATTGTGCAACCATTTCAGGCAATGGACGATAGGCAGCACAAGGTTATAATCTTTGAGAAAAAGAAACACACAGAGCGAGCTCGATATTCATGCTGGTTTCTGTTCGGGGCACTTTCCAAACTGCAGCACAGAAGTGGTGCCCAAATATCAGCAGTCCCAGGTGAGGCGGGAGACACAGGTCCGCGCCAGTGCTGCTGAGGCAGCTGGAGTTTGTGGGGAGGCTACTGGAAGATGTGAATCACACAAATAAAGAGCCCCAGAAAAGTGCACTGAAGTGCCCTGGAGATTCTGAGCAAACACTAAGCTGAATATGGGCAGAGTGACACTTAGCAGAGAAGGAGTATGGGGGTGCGAGGGGAGTCTGGAGGCTCTGTGGTGGTACCAGGTGGGGAGACACCGGGATTCTGAGCTGCTTGTTAATGGTTTTCAACCAGCCTTGTAATTTTATACAGATAATACCTGTTAGGATTTACCTAAATATTCACCACTTTATTGTCTACCATTCTGTCTTGCATCCCCGACTATCGTTTTGGAATCGTTTTCCTTCTCTTTGAAGTCCATAATGTAAAAGTTCTTTGGAAATAAGTCTCTTTGTAGTAGACGCTCCCATTTATAGGTACTCTTTTTTTTTTTTTTTTTTTTTTTTTTTTTTAAATTTTGCGGTACGTGGGCCTCTCACTGTTGTGGCCTCTCCCGTTGCGGAGCACAGGCTCCGGACGCGCAGGCTCAGCGGCCATGGCTCACGGGCCCAGCCGCTCCGCAGCATGTGGGATTTTCCCAGACAGGGGCACGAACCCGTGTCCCCTGCATCGGCAGGCGGACTCTCAACCACTGCGCCACCAGGGAAGCCCTATAGGTACTCTTAATTTATAAATATTTAATTTGCTTTTATTCCTGAACAAGTTTTGTGGAATGCTGGGTTCTAGGGTGAATTATCCTCTCTACACTTTGGAATTATTATTCCATTGTATTTTAAGTTCCATTTCTGCTGTTGAGAAGTCTGTTCTCATGTTGCCATAGTCTGTCCTTTCTCTCTAACTGTTCTTAAGATCTTCTCTTCTCCTTTGGTATTTTGCAGTTCCTCTGCAATGTTTCTAGGTGTGAACTTCTCTTTAGTATCCTGCTTGGTAGGCACTGTACATCCTGGCTCCTTCTGGATTCATGTCAGGTTGTTTTTTTTTCCCTAAGTTTTGCAAAATCTGCAGTCATTTTCCTTTAAAGTATTTCCTCTCCTCAGTTTTCTACCTTTACCCTCCTGAGACACCAATCATTTATATGTTAGAACTTTTCATTCAATCCTCCTTGTCCTCTAACCTCTCTTCCATATTTTCATTCTTGTTATCTCTCCTCAGTATGTTGGTTAAATTCTTCAGATATATCTTCTCTTTGGCTGTATCTCATCTGCTGTGGAACTCATTCACTGTGTTTTGACATCAACAATTAAGTTTTTCATTTCTTAAAGTTTTGATTCAAGTTTTTTTCAAGTTTTTCTATTAATTCCTCTTTTTTCTTTATTACAACTGTATCCTTTATACCTTTATATAACTCACAGCAACTATTCTGCATTCTGTATCTGATTGCTCTAGTAGCTACAGGTTTGGGGAACCTAAATTGACTGTTTACTGATTCTGTAATTTCCACTCATAGTTTGTCTTCTCATGTATGTGGTAATTACTATCTCTAAGATCATGCTTGATTTTAGTCATTTAGGCCAAAGAAGAGAAACTTTACTCATATGGGAGACTGTTTCTCCTTCGGAAAGTGGTACCCTGCCTTCTGGCTCCCCACCTTCCCAATGCCCCTGTTGGGAGGTGACACAATAATTCTTCTAAGTGATCCATTGATATTTGTTCAACAGATATTTATTAGCATCGATGCTGTGCAGGCACAGTTCTAGGTGCCTGGCACATAAGAAAACTGCTAAATGTTAAGTGCTTTGGGAAAAATTAAGGCAGTACACGAGGACAGAATGGGCTTAGGCTTAGGGAGACATGTTGCAATCTTGAACAGAGCGGGCAGGGAAGCCCTCACTGAGAAGCTAACATCTGGGCAAAGTCCTCAGTGAGATGAGGGAGCCAGGTACACGGATGACTGAGCATTCTGGGAGGAGCAGCGGCAGATGCCAAGGCCCTGACGTGGAAACGCGTCTACTGTGCTGGAAGAACTACAAAGAGCTCAGTGTGGCTGAAGGGGAGTGAATAAGGGGGAGAGCGCAAGGAGCTGAGGTCAGAGAGGAAGGCACAGCAAGAGGAAGGGCGTGGCAGGTCACTGTAAGAATGCAGACCTTTACTCTGCATAAGATGGGAAGGCTCTAGGGGTCCTGAGCAGGAAAGGGACATGATCTGACTTAGGACCTAACAGGATCACTCTGGGTTCTCTGTTAAGAATGACTGTGGAGGGCTTCCCTGGTGGCGCAGTGGTTGAGAGTCCGCCTGCCGGTGCAGGGGACACGGGTTCGTGCCCCGGTCCGGGAGGATCCCATGTGCCGTGGAGCGGCTGGGCCCGTGAGCCATGGCTGCTGAGCCTGTGCGTCCGTAGCCTGTGCTCCGCAATGGGAGAGGCCACAGCAGTGAGAGGCTCGCGTACCGCAAAAAAAAAAAAAAAAAAAAATTGTCAAAATCAACTTTTTCAGAACTCTGGAAAGTAACCAAAGAATTGCAAAAATCTCAGGTGCTTATATTCAAGACAAATGGCTAAATCTTGGCAAGCGTGCAAGCTTCATGTTTTTTCATCTTGCTCTATTCCCACCAACTTCTCAGTTTTGCAGTAGCCTTGAAAACCAACAGCTTTGCAACTATGGTAGCTGTGAAAACTATCAGGTTAGTAGCCAGGGGAGGAGCCAGAATGGGTTTGAAGCTCCTCAAAAGCCCCATCTCCAGAAAACTGTCACTATTTGACCTATGTGGCAACTCTCTTAAGAGCTCTATTATCATGGGATTTCCCTGGTGGTCCAGTGGGTAAGACTCTGCACTCCCGATGCAGGGGGCCCAGGTTCGATCCCTGGTCGGGGAACTAGATCCCACATGCAGCAACTAAGACCCGGCGCAGCCAAAATAAATATATATATATATATATATTTTTTTTTAAAAAAGCTCTATTATCAGAGATTGTCTTTATTTGATCTGACTCAAAGCTGGCTCTGTGCAAACAGCCTTATCCCTAGGCATCTGTCAAAAACAATCGCTGGTAGTTGTTTAACATCACAGATGACTGAGGGAGAAACACCACCTGGGGATAACTTTGACTAAAAAACTTAAAAGGAAAAATCGGGGAATCACATGTACATAGGGAGCTTTGAAAAACTTTGACAGATTGCCGAGGATCTAGAAAACCATGTGCATGTGCTGCTGGTCTGTGCACGCTCGCAGGAATGATCTGAGAAGGCCCTGCTCTCTCACCTCTAGCTGACTTTGAGGCTTTGTGTGAACAGTAAGTGAAGGCTAAGACAGAGCTGTAAACTGCTGGACTGTTGAAGACATGCCCAAACACACATAAATAGCCCCGCAGCAAAGGCTGATAGAGGTACTGGATCAGAGTAGCTAAGGTGACCTCTATCCACTTATTATCACCAGGCTACTCAAGCAGAGACATCACAGGGCAGAATAAAGAATAAAGAAGTAGTCCAGGAAACTCACTAAACAAACTAACGGCAACAACGACAAACCCCAGGAGGAAGGGACTCTGATTTCCCAAACTGTCTTATCACTCAAAATACCCAGTTTTAACTGTTTGGGGTCCTTTTTTTCCTTGTATCCTGATACTAATGTCCTATTAATTTATTCATTCCAAAAGTAACTCACACTCATGGTAAAAACTTCAATCAGTACCAAAGGATATAAAAGCCTGTGTTACCCCACCCCGCCCCATTTCCACATCCCAGAGGTAAATTCTGCTTACAGTCTATTGTGCATTATTCCAGAAAGTTTTTTAAATCATCTCCCTACACTAACCTATATCTAAGTCATTCTCTAACTTCTCTCCCTTTTCTCAAATGGAGAAAAAAAAAAAAAATATATATATATATATATATATCTTTATAGTTCTGTATAATTCAGCGTTCATTTTCCATTTAACAGCATTTTGGATACCTCTGAACAAAAATAAACTTTGGTTTTTTTTAACTGCTACATAATTTTTCAAATTATGAATTAATAATTTGTTTAATCAGCCCTCAATTAATGGCCATTAAGATTACTGCCATTGTAGACTTTTGCTGCCATGAGCTTCTTTGCACATATTGTGTACTGCTGAGAGTGAATCTGAAGGGTAAGCTCCTAGCAGTGATGTGGCAACCACAGCTTAGTGTGGCAACCCAGTGGCCACTCTCCTTTTCTTCCTTGCTAACCAAACCCCAATTTTGTGCAGGGTGGCAAAGTGCCCTGCTTTCAATGCTCAGCTTCTTGGACTCCTTTGTAGTTTGGGTGGCAGATGGCAAAGTGACCAAGGTGACAAAGTCAATGATATATAAGTGCATGGGACAGATTTTCCCATCTAGGAAGGCTTGTTGATGGGCATAGGCCCAGCTGGACATGTCCCTTTTGCCCTTTGCCCTTTACGCTCTCCTCTGGAATTTGCCTGGTAGAGAGAATTGTACCTTGTAATCATGAGGATAAAAGTCACACACTAAGAACAGCTGAATGGGGCTTCTCTGGTGGCGCAGTGGTTGAGAGTCCGCCTGTCAATGCAGGGGACGCGGGTTCGTGCCCCAGTCCAGGAAGATCCCACATGCCGCAGAGCGGCTGGGCCCGTGAGCCACGGCTGCTGAGCTTGCACGTCCGGAGCCTGTGCTCCGCAACGGGAGAGGCCACAACAGTGAGAGGCCCGCATACCCCAAAGGAAAAAAAAAAAAAAAAACAGCTGAATGCCTTAAAGATCCCCTCTTTAGGACAAAAATAAAGCTTTATTTGGTTAAGTCTCTTATCAGATTTCAGTTGCATGCAGCCAAATGCATACGTGACTGGTACAAACGGAAATTCTGCGTCAAATGGTACATGCATTTGAAAGTTTTACAGTATGGCCAAAATGTCCTCCAAAGTGTGGCCATGCTCCCTGGCATTGCATATGGGACTTCTGGACCTACCTCACAAAGGTCAGTTTTTGTAGCTGGGCCAATTTCATCACTCCCCGCCCCCGCAAGCCCCTGGCCATTACTAGGCTTCTCTTTCTTCCCCAGCACAATGTCCTGTATGGCTGTTGGTCCAGGAAACCTTATGCTTGTGTTGCTAAAGTTACAATATGAAGCAACTGATGGTCACAGCAGAGTCTGCTGACTAAAAAATGCTTAAATGACATTTTGTTTCTCATCGGTAAAAGTAGTGGCTTTTTCTTTGGTGTAAAATGCAAATGTTTAAAAACGACATGTACTTATGGAAATACAAAAATGTTTCCATTCACTAATGATTATAATCAAGGCAAGGGATTTTACATAAATTTGTATGATTAGGTTGGATAAACACAATTCCTGATTTTGCTCAGTGATTTCTCCAGTTCTGTTAATGACAACATCAGAGGAAAAGCTTGGGCCCAGACTACTGAACTATAATGAACTATAACGGCTGGGATAATCAATGTCAGGAAAGAGTCCAGGTTTAAAACCATAGCGTTAAAGCTGAAGAACAATCATTTTGGGGTTATAAGAGTTGAAAACTGGGAGATCAAGATTTGAGGCAAAGCAGGGCTTCTCAAAACTTACAGTGCTTGAGGATACTGTTAAAAATGCAGATTCTGATTCAGTAGAACTGGTTTAGGATCTGAAATTCTGAATTTCTAACAGGTTCCCAAGCTATGCCTGGACCACAGATAGGATCCTGAAATAACAGGCAAGGAAGTGATGCCCCACTATCAGAGGTGTGCAAGGTAGGCACAATTATCCTGAGTGTCAAGGTCAGCATGGGAGCCAGGGAGAAACCTGCAGAGAGCTACAGCGATAGTTAATATAACATGGCATCTCTAGAGGCAAAATAGATGGGTAGTCAACAACACATTGCTCCATCTATACCGCCAAAAGAATTCAAGGATGGATAACAAGGAGGCTGAAGAGCTTCCCCAAATAAAAAGTCCTCATCCCTTGCCCAGTACCCAGCCCTGATCCATCCTTCTGACCTGGAACTCTGACTCAGAAGGAAGGTCCCAGAGGAAGGAATTGGCGACACCATGGCAAGTGATAATTCCCCCAGCCCTTTCCCAAAGGGTTTCAACCATTTACTTGGGTAATCATGTACCATGGAAGGGGAAATACCGCTAGATATTTGAGAAATGTTGAACACAGGATCTGGGTTGATATTAATACCCAGGACACAACACCATCAAGGGCCTCTTCACAGAAGTGAGACGCATGTAGGCCAGGTAGTACATGGAATCTTGGCTCAGATCAGTTCACAGCAGGACCACTTGTCCAGCAGTCATTACCCTAGTCTCCCAATGAACAATGGGAATAGACCTGTCGTCAGCACATTTATTCCTTGGTCTGTTGCTAACAGCCACAGTAGTTGAATATGCTGAGTGAAAGCCTCTGGAAATGCCTCTTGCCAAGCCAAGAGAGTAAATCACAGGAAGAAAATGGCAGAGATCAGTGAGACCCTTAGAGACCTAAAAGATGCAGAAGTGGTAGTTTCCTTAACATATCTAGTTAATTCACCAGTCTGGCCCCAACCAAAGCCTGGCAGATCCCAGAAGGTGACCAGGATCTCAATGTAAACTCAATGAAGTCTTAGCCTTAACTGCAGCTGCTGTGCCAGATATACTCAGGGATACTGCTCTGAACCATTTATCAAGTGAGTGTGGCCCAGAGAAAGAAAAAATTGTACAACAGGTCCAGGCTGCTGTGCAAGCAAGCAGCTTGTCACTCGGGCCATACATCCGCGAAGTTACTAGAGTATCAGAGGAAATCTGAGGAGGGAAAAGACATCATGTGGAATTCAGAGCAAGCCACAATGGGAGAACCACCTTGGTGACCCCTAGGATTTTAGAGGTATTTGCAGCAGAGCATCATACACCAACTGAAACATAAATCTTGGTATACTCTTGGACCTTAATAAAGACAGAGTGTTGGGCTTCCCTGGTGGCGCAGTGGTTGAGAGTCCGCCTGCCGATGCAGGGGACGCAGGTTCGTGCCCCGGTCCGGGAAGATCCCACATGCCGCAGAGTGGCTGGGCCCGTGCGCCATGGCCGCTGAGCCTGCGCGTCCAGAGCCTATGCTCCACAACGGGAGAGGCCACAACAGTGAGAGGCCCACGTACAGCAAAAAAAAAAAAAAAAAAGACAGAGTGCTTCGTATATGTCATCAAGTCACCATGCATCCAAAGCTGCCCATCATGAGCTGGGTTCTGGGAGACCCATCAAATTAGGAAGTCCAATGGGCCCAGGAATACTCCACTGTAAAATGGAAGCGAGACACCCAGGATCAGGCATGAGCAGAGCCAGAGGGCAAAAAGAGGCTACAAGAGCAGGTGACCCAAACTGACATGTCATCCACCACTGTTGTACTGGCACCTTTGCCTCAGCTCACACCTCTGACTGCATGCGCTGGGGACAGGGTATCTTTATAACCTGCTAACTGAGGAGCAAGAAAGCCAAGCTTATTTCATGGGCAGTATGTTGATACAAGCTAGAAATGGATGGCTACTGCACTACAGTCCTACTCAGGAGTGGCCCTGAATGACAGCATTAGATGAAATTCTTCCGATGGGCTTCTAGGGCTACAAATGGCACATCTGATCATTTACTCTGTGTAGAAAGAAATGTAGTCAAAGAAAGAATAAGTACAGGCTCATGAAGAGTAGCAAATGTCTTCGATGGTTGGCTGGTTTCCCTAAAAGATAAAGCCTTGGGAGATTTGGGATAAGAAGATCTTGAGAAAAGCAAGTGACTGGACCTACAGGAATGGATCCATCAAATGCAAAGATCTTCATGTTAATGGCCCTCATACAGCATCTACTTAGAAGAGGCATATGACACTCAAGTAAACAGAGTAACTCTGTCATTTTTCACTCTGGTGCTGTAGGATCGACACAAGTAGAGTGGCCATGGAGGGAAGGAGGGACGCCATGCATGAGTCCAACAATATCGGCTCCCACTGAGACTGACCTAAGGACTGTCACTACTGAATGTCCAGTCTACCAGCAACAAAGA
Organism: Mesoplodon bidens; assembly: GCF_964165515.1. Taxonomy (NCBI): domain Eukaryota; kingdom Metazoa; phylum Chordata; class Mammalia; order Artiodactyla; family Ziphiidae; genus Mesoplodon; species Mesoplodon bidens. The sequence goes on from NC_138174.1 coordinate 8,189,045, forward strand.
CCAATAATGAGCCTTCAGTAAGGCACCATTCCTCAAGGAGTCCAACCAGCCACTTGGTGGTAAGTTGACTGTGTTGGATCTCTGTCCCCTCTGAAGGGCAATGTCATGGGTTGACTTGTGTCCTCCTAAAAGGTACGCTGTTGTCCTAATCCCTGATACCTGTATGACCTTATTTGGAAACAGTTTTGAAAATGCAACCAAGTTACGATGTGGTCATTAGAGTGGGGCCTAATCCAATGTGACTAGTATTCTTATAAAGAGAAGAGACGAAGACACAGACACAGAGGAAGAAGGCTGTATGAAGATGGAGGCAGAGGTTGCACTTAAGCAGCTGCAGGAAAGGGAACATCAAGCCCTGATGGAAACCACCAGAAGCTAGCAAGAGGCAAGAAAGGATTCCCCCCAGAGTCTCAGAGGGAGCACGGCCCAGCTGACATCTTGATTTTGGATTTCTAGCCTTCAGAACTGTGAGAAAATAAATTTGTTATTTTAAGCCACACATTTCATGGTACTTTGTTACAGGAGCCCTAGGAAACCGATACAGGCTGTACTTCATAGTGACTGAATTGACACACATTCCAAGTAAGGGTTTGCCTCCTTTGCCTCTATAACCTGGGCCAACATCATGATTCAGGTCCTTAGAGCGTTCTGTCCTTTGACATGAAAATCTGTATGACATGACATAAGCCAAGGGGTCCACCTCTCCACAAATGAGTTGCAGCAGGGAGCATGTGACCACAGAACTCACTGATCTACTTACACACCTAACTATCTGGAGACTGTCAGCCTGAGAGGGCAATAGAAGCTTTTTGAAGGTACGGCTCATGAGCCAACTTGGAGAGAACACCCTGTGTGGACAGTGTGCCATCCTCCAGAATTTAGTATGTAGTATACACCCCAGATCAATGGCAATACATAGTACTGTGTCCCCGGCAGATGAACACATGGGTCTGAGAACCAAACACGGAAGCAGAAGCTGTCCGGTTACCAGCATTCAGGGGCCCACTGGGGGAATGTGTTCATCCTATCCCCATATCTTTAGGCTCTACAGATTTAAAGGCACTGGTTTCTAGAAGGAGAACTCCACCATGGGACACAGACGAAGTCCCATGTAGGTTTAAGTATGGCTGCTGCTTAGTCACTTAGGCTTCTTGTGCTAAAAGACCAGCAAGCAAAGAAGGAGAAGTCACCATATCGGCAGGAGTAATTAATCTGACTGTTAGGACAGAGAGGTCTCATTACACAGTGGTTGCAGAGGAAATATCTATGGAACTCAGGTAATGCACTGGAATAACTCTTTGTGTTGCTCTGCCTGGTTTTCACGGTAAATGAAGAAAGACAATTACTATGACTTTAGAAGGTCAAAGTGACTGGAACTTAGAAACCTCAGAATGAGGTTCTGGGCCATCCTACCAGGTAAGTTACCGAAACCCACAGAGGTACCAGCCAAGGGCAAGAGGAATCTGGAATGAGTAACAGAAGACGGTGATAATGAGCATTAACTGTGGCCTTGAAACCAGGTGCAACAATGGGGGATAGAGTTCGTACCAACAAACTTCCTCTTGAAAACTGCTCCAGGAAAAGAGACTACCAGCATTAAACATTAACATTAAATGTGTTATATGACAAAAGTAGATCCAAGCACACGGTGCAAAGGGAGGAATATGGTCATTGCTCTGATAAATCACCCAGATCCGGCTGCATTACTCTCTGGGAATTTCCCTGGGATGAATGTGGCTGTCTCCCCCAGGATTATTCCCTGTTCCTAGATGTCGATGACATCGAACAACTGAAAAATGCCCGATGGCCAGACTCCCCTGCCTTGATGTGGACTGGCTGAGGCTGCCGTTGCACCTGTATCACAGTTCAAATTCTGTTCAATCCTCCTTTCTGTGTTCCTTTACTAGTGTTATTTCTAAGAATACTGTATAATAAACCCCTGAACTCAAATCTCAGAGTCTCAGAGATGTTTGCCAGAGGAACACTCCCTTTCCTGTGACAGCAGAGGTCTGGGGTCATAGATACACAGTCAGCTGACAGACGGAAGCATCATCTGAGACTCTGGGCTGTGGACTCCATTAGCAGTGCAGACGGCATCACCAAGATAGGTAAGGCTTATGTAATATATAGTTTAGAGAGCTAAGAGATAGCACTTAAATAACAGACTCCGTATCTAATCCGAGCTGTGGACTTCTCTCTCCAAGATTGCCCTCTGGCAAAGAACAGGAAGAGGGGCAGAAATAATACCCATTCGAGATTTTCCAAAGATGATGTAATAGGACCATATTTGAGGCTTGTGCACATTTCCTCATGGTCTTGCGGAAGGAATCTAAAGTATCTGTGGCCAGAGGGCAGCTGCAGCGTATTAAAGATGTGCTGCAGATTCTTGATACTCTTCCCATAGAAATGCGGGATGTGTTTCCCCACCCTCTGAATTGGGGCTGGCCTGTGACTACTCTGACCAATGGAGTATGGCGGAAGTAACAACCACTCTGGGCCTAAGAGGACCAGCAGCTTCTGCTTGGTCTCTTGGAGCCCTGCCCTGTAAGCAGTACAATCACCCACGTGGAGAGGAGAGATCCTGGGACAACATGAGAAGGGAAAGCGCCCAGCCAAGTTCACACCTCACATCTCCACTAAAGCACCAAGCATGGTGCTTTAGTAATCTGGACCCTTCAGACCAGACCAGCCACCAGCTGAGTACCATAAAGTGATCCCTGTTGATGTCACATGGAGGAGAAGAATCTCCCAGTCCAGCTCTGCCCCGAAGACCCATCAAATAATGAGGTACAAAATGGCTGTGTTTAAAACCACAAGTTTGGAGAATAGTTTCTGTTGCAACAATGGATACCCCAAATGATTTCCATTTCGTTTCTGTTGCAACAATGGATACCCCAAATGATTTCCATTTCTTCTTTTTTTTGCTAACTTCCACTTTATGGCCTTCCCAGACCCACAGGAATAGAAATTCTGCCTACTCTGGACTTCTTAAATCTCTCCTCAGAGAATAATTTGATACCTTCAATAGTAACCTCTCTGTTTTACTGCACACATTCAAACAGCATTAGGAAGACCCTGGGTGGATCCTGGTAATTCAGTATTCTCTCCCGAATTCTATAATCCTGGCCATACTAGTTTTATTCCAAAGGCTAAAGAATGTCACTTGGCTGCTTGATTGAAGGCACATTATGGTAAATAGCACTTTTCATTTAAAAGACAAGAATGCACACTGTAAACAAAGAATGCTTTTTTTTTTTTAACATCTTTGTTGGAGTATAATTGCTTTACAATGGTGTGTTAGTTTGTGCTTTGTAACAAAGTGAATCAGCTATATATACACATATATCCCCATATCTCCTCCCTCTTGCATCTCCCTTCCACCCTCCCTATCCCACCCCTCTAGGTGCTCACAGTTGATCTCCCTGTGCTATGTGGCTGCTTCCCACTAGCTATCTGTTTTACATTTGGTAGTGTATATATGTCCATGCCACTCTCTAACTTCATCCCAGCTTACTCTTCCCCCTCCCCATGTCCTCAAGTCCATTCTCTACGTCTGCATCTTTATTCCTATCCTGCCCCTAGGTTCTTCAGAACCATTTTTCTTTTTTCTTTTTTTAGATTCCATATATGTGTGTTAGCACACGGTGTTTTTCTCTTTCTGACTTACAGAGACCTGTATGCAGAACACTATAAGACACTGATGAAACAAATTAAAGGTGATACAAATAGATGGAGAGATATACCATGTTCTTGGATGGGAAGAATCAACTTTGTGAAAATGACTATAATACCCAAAGCAATCTACAGACTCAGTGCAATCCCTTTCAAACTACCAATGGCATTTTTCACAGAACTAGAACAAAAAATTTCACAATTTGTATGGAAACACAAAAGACCCCGAAGAGCCAAAGCAATCTCGAGAAAGAAAAATGGAACTGGAGGAATCAGGCTCCTGGACTTCAGACTATACTACAAAGCTACACTAATCAAGAGAGTATGGTACTGGCAGAAAAAGAGAAATGTAGATCAATGGAACAGGATAGAAAGCCCAGAGATAAACCCATGCACCTATGGTCACCTTATCTTTGATAAAGGAGGCAAGAATATACAATGGAGAAAAGACAGCCTCTTCAATAAGTGGTGCTGGGAAAACTGGACAGCTACATGTAGAAGAATGAAATTAGAACACTCCCTAACACCATATACAAAAATAAACTCAAAATGGATTAAAGACCTAAAGAATGCTCTTTTAGTTTGCCCATGTGGTCAAAGGCATTTTTTTCCTATAGAATCACTGCAGCCTGATGTGACATGGAACGCTTATATTTAGAAAGCATTTACTTCAGACAAGCAAGCCAAATTTGTGCAGTTGCACACATATGCATTTCAGTTTGCAATAATCTATTCTGAGATTTCTATTTTCCCTGTTTTCCTAGGTAGTCTTTTCTGAATGACAGCATGTTAAAAATTGCAGGAGCTACCTTTACTGGCTTACGAAGCATTGAATTCATTCTTTTTTACTTGAAGTATATTTGATGTATCATATTATATAAGTTACAGGTGTACAACACAGTGATTCATAATTTCTAAAGGTTATACTCCATTTATAGTTATTATAAAATATTGGCTATATTCTTCTTGAACTCATTTAAAATACTGGCTTCCTGGTATTTATTAAAACCTTTAACTTTAGATATTATTATAAACTTATGTGTAGTAACTTTTCCTTTGGAATTCTGTCATTATGTTTTTAGGTTTCACCTATTATTAAAAGCATTAAATATGCATTTATGAATGGGTTCCTAACCTTCTCCCATAGATACTGAATAATCAGCTCTTATAATAGGTTTGCTGATAATTCAGCTGCATGTGGTCCAGGACAAGCTTGGAAGAGAAGGAAGAGCCTCATTCCCACCCCTATATTTCAACTAGGGGTTTGACATAAGAGTTCTGCTTTGGGGAGGGGAGGGTTGAGAGTGAGGAGAGACTCAACAGAGAGCCCTCTCACCAGCCGCACAGGACTGACCTAAGCTTCCTTCAGAATCACATAGGCAAATGAGGAAACTCAATTTACTCTTGCCAGACAGCAGGGTATAATTTACAGAATTATAAAATTAGTGCTGTTAGCAAGGACGTGAAAACACCCTTAATGCAGTAGTTGACAGCACAAGCTGCAAAGCAATCACCTGGGAGCTTTTAAAGATCTCCATAGCCAGGCTATAACCTAGACCAACTAAATCAAAATCCCTGAGTGGGGCATCAATATTTTTAAAGGTCTCCTGGAGATTTTAATCAGCAGTCAAGGTTGAGAACCACCTGAATGTCAATCTTAAGGAACTATAACATCTGCCCTCAATTTCTGGAATTAGTAGGAAACATGACATGACAGGCAACACAGTCCACCGTATGAACTGGCTGTCTGAGGAACGTATGTTCTAATAGGAACAATGGACATGGTGGACAAAAGGATTAAGTGGCTAGTGTGCTTGGGGAGTGACATGCAGGTGGCCCTGGGTTCCAGGAATTATCACAGAATTTAAGAACTTGAAGGGATCCTTAGGCTTCAATCCTCTAATTGGCTGGTTTTACAAATAAGAAAAACAAATGAAGTCACAGCAAGTCAGTGGCACAGTCAGGATGTGGGCTGTGCCTCCCAGGTCCTGTTCCCAGCAGCTCAGCCTTCGCTTCGGGAGCTCATGGAGCCACATGAACCCAGAATGGCTGGACTTAATCCCCTAACTCACTCCTGGAGACAAATTTTTATACAGAGAAAATAGGGGTCAATATTTCATTCACGTCTCCAGTTTATTTTCCAGTTAGCAAGTATTTATGCCTTTGTTAATGATGAATAGTCTCTCTGCCCTTAGTTTCTTTTCACTCTGAACAGGGTATTAGGGACTGGAATATAATCCCATTTGGTCTTTGTAATCTTCCACCACGACTCAGAAGTGATTTCCCTTTTTTCTGATCTCTTATAGAATATGCATCTCTCACTCTTTTGACCCTCATTATTTACTTCCCTGTATGTATATAAATATATATTTTTTCTTTCGAATAAATTGTTAGTATCTCAAAATCTCACACGAAGTTGATACTCAATATAGGGTACCAGATTTACTGGATTCTATTTTAACAGTAATTCATTTTATACTCCCATTTTCACGTTTTGTTACAATGCTAGGGAAGAGAAAGATTTTACATTTACAGAACAAACAAAACTTGAGCTCTACATCTGGCTTTCCCACTGCTTTCTGAACCAACCAGGGAGCTTCAGCTTCTTTTAAAAAGCATAGGTGTCGGGCTTCCCTGGTGGCGCAGTGGTTGAGAGTCCGCCTGCCGATGCAGGGGACATGGGTTCGTGCCCCGATCCCGGAGGATCCCACATGCCGCGGAGCGGCTGGGCCCGCGAGCCATGGCCGCGGAGCCTGTGCTCCGCAACGGGAGAGGCCACAGCAGTGAGAGGCCCGTGTACAGCAAAAAAAAAAAAAAAAAAAAAGCATAGGTGTCAGGGGTGTTCTCATATTAAGCTACTGTCAGTGATAAGACATCTCTGTCACCCTAACTGTTCATTTGCCACCCAACATCTTTCTACATGACATCTTGCTTCCCTGAAAAAAATGTATTTTCACATCACTGGGATGTGAATTACAGTGAAGCACTGGCTCAGCAATTTGTTTCTACTGTAGCTTGGTGCACCGTTCTGGGGGGTTATGGAGAAAGTGACCATATTTTCCAAGTGAAAAGCTAGCATGGGCTGACAGGAGACTAGAATGCTGGGACTTAACACTGTCATAGTTAAGAGCCCTTCCCACCTCCCAGTCCCTGGAGAGGACTTAAATAACCCGATGCTTCATTAAACACACTGAGCATCCTAACCTCTGAGACCCATTTACTCGTTTACAGAACAAATTTTATGGCTCAAAATAGTTTTTGAAATTTGTGTTCCTTATCAAAATTTAGCTTGAGAAGGAATACTTCCTTAATTTTAGTTTCTTAAATTATCCTACTTGCTTTAGAGTTCTACTTAATCTTTGATTTTGTAACTCCAACTGATTAGACTGAGTGGCAGTGACTTCTTATGAAACAAGTATTAAAAATCATTATTTTAATATCATTATGTTATATATACAGTTTTATGCATATACTGAGCTACCATGTTCATTTACATGTAGACAGTGGTGTGCTTTAAACGTTCACATCGGGCTTTCCAAAAAAGAAAGCCCTGACTTGTAGAATCTTCCAGTTTCTGTGGTGTAAATACTCCTGCTATATCTGATTCCAAAGTACCAAATGACATCACTGAACACGGAGTTAGGAAGAGATTTGCACAACTGGTGTTTGCATGCCAGCTCCTGTATACCCCTGTACGTCTCCGACTAAATTTGTGCCCTACATCTTCCTAGTAGAGAGATTTTTCGATCACATCAGCAGCAAACGTTTTAGAGACTGTTTGGCTATCTGGAGTTCTTTCTGGTTCATGTGAATTTGGGAACTGCTTCTTCTATTTCTGTATAAAAATGCGACTGGAATTTTGATAGGGATGATGAATTTGCAGACTGTACTGCGCAGTATGGGCATTTTAACAATATTAAGCCTTTCAATCCATAAACACAGGATGTCTTTCCATTTGTTTGGGATCCTTTAATTTCCTTCATTCCTGTTTTGTAGTTTTCAATGTAAGAACCTTTCACCTCCTTAGTTAAGGTTATTCCTAAGTATTTTATTTTTTTGATGCCATTGTAAGTGGGACTGTTTACCTAATTTCCTTTTCAGATAATTTGTTGATACTGGATATAAACATAACTAATTCTTGTATGTTCATTTCGTATCCTGCAAATTTACTGAGTTCATTTATTAGCTCTAACAGTTTTTTGTGGAGTCTTAAGTGTTTTCTCTCTATATATATATAAAAGATCATGTCATCTGCAAACAGGGACAATTTTAATTCTTCCTTTCCAATGTGGATGCCTGTTATTTCGTTTTCTTACCTAATTGTTTTGGCTAGGGCTTCTACTACTATACTGAACAGAAGTGGTGAGACTGGGCACTTTGCCTGTTCCTGATCTTAAAGGAGAAGCTTTCATATGGAAGCACAAATGATTCTGAATAGCCAAAATTATGTTGAACAAGAAGAACAAGGCTAGAGGCATCACACTCCCTGATTTCAAAATATATTACAAAGCTATAGTAATAAAAACAGTATGGTACTAGCATAAAAACAGACAGATGAACCAATGAACCCATGAGACCTGAAACCATAAAACTCCTAGATTAAAACAGAGGATAAAAGCTTTGGTCTTGGCAATGATTTCATGGATATGACACCTAAAGCACAGAAAAAAAAATACAAAAAAAAAATAAGAAAATGAGACTACACAAAAGGAAAGAGAGTGAAAAGGCAACCTACGAAATGGGAGAAAATGTTTACAAACTATATACAATATATCTGATAATGGGTTAATTTCCAAACTATATAATGAACTCCTACAACTCAATAGCAAATAACCAATAACCCAATTTAAAAATGGCCTAAGGACTTGAACAGACATTTCTCCAAATACCAAAAGGTAGATAAAAAGGTACAAGGGGCGACCTTCAAGATGGCGGAGGAGTAAGACATGGAGATCACCTTCCTCACCATAAATACCTCAAAAATACATCTACATGTGGAACAACTCCTACAGAACACCTACTGAACACTGGCAGAAGACCTCAGACTTCCCAAAAGGCAAGAAAATCCCCATGTACCTGGGTAGGGCAAAGAAAAAAAGAAAAAACAGAAACAAAAGAATAGGGACGGGACCTGCATGTCTGGGAGGGAGCTTGAAGGAGGAAAAGTTTCCACACACTAGGAAGCCCCTTCACTGGCAGAGACGGGGGGTGGGCGGGGGGAAGCTTCAGAGCCAGGGGAGAGCACAGCAACAGGTGCAGAGGGCAAAGCAGAGAGATTCCCACACAGAGAACTGGTGCTGACCAGCACTCACCAGCCTCAGAGGCTTGCCTGCTCACCCGCTGGGATGGGTGGGGGCTGGGAGCTGAGGCTCAGGCTTCAGAGGTCATATCCCAGGGAGAAGACTGGGGTTGGCGGTGTGAGCACAGCCTGAAGGGGGCTAGTGCACCACAGCTAGCTGGGAGGGAGTCTGGGAAAAAGTCTGGATCTACCTAAGAGGCAAGAGACCACTGTTTCGGGGTGCACGAGGAGAGGGTATTCCTTCCCCCTCTGCACAGAGAAGGCAGACCACCACCTAAATGAGCTCCAGAGATGGACGCGAGCCGCAGCTACCACCTCATACCCCAGAGACAGGCATGAAACACTAATGCTGCTGCTGCAGCCACCAAGAATCCTCTGTGCAAGCACAGGTCACCATCCATACCACCCCCCTCACCAGAAGCTGGGGCAGCCCACCACTACCAGGGTCCCATGACCCAGAAGAACACATGATGCGCCTCAGGCTGTTGCAATGTCACGATGGCCTCTACCACTGCAGGCTCATCCTGCATTCCAATTATGACTACCACACCACTCCCCCACACTGGCCTGAGTGAGCAAGAACCCACTAATCAGCTGCTGCTTTAACCCCGTACTATCTGGGTGGGAACAGACGCCCTCAGGCGAACTACTTGCAGAGGTGGGGCCAAATCCAGAGCTGAAACCCAGGAGCTGTGCCAACAAAGAAGAGAAGGGAAATCTCTCCCAGCAGCCTCAGGAGCAGCGGATTATATCTCCACAATCAACTTGATATATCCTGCATCTGTGGAATACCTAAAGAGACAACGAATCATCCCAAAATTGAGGCGGTGGACTTTTGGATCCACTGTAGACTTGGGGTTTGCTGTCTGCGACTGATTTCTGATTTTTCTGTTTATCTTAGTTTAGTTTTTAGCATTTGTTATCATTGGTGGGTTTGTTTACTGATTTGGTTGCTCTCTTCTTTTTCATTATTATTATTATTTTATTTTAATAATTTTTTAATTTTTTTTTCTTTCTTTTCTTCTCCCTTTTCTACTGAGCCGTGTGGCTGACAGGGTCTTGGTGCTCTGGGCTGGTGTCAGGCCTGAGCCTCTGAGGTGGGACAGCCACGTTCAGGACATTGGACCACCAGAGACCTCCTGGCCCCAAGTAATATCAGTCGGTAAGAGCTCTCCCAGAGATCGCTGTCTCAACATTAAGACCCAGCTCCACCCAATGGCCACCAAGCTCCAGTGCTGGACGCCCCATGCCAAAAACCTAGCAAGATAGGAACGCAACGCCACCCATTAGCAGAGAGGCTGCCTGAAATCATACTAAGTTCACAGACACCCCAAAACACACCACCAGACGGGGTCCTGCTCACCAGAAAGAAAAGATCGAGCCCCACCCACCAGAACACAGGCACCAGTCCCCTCCACAAGCCACTGAACCAATCTCACCCACTGGGGGCAGACAGCAAAAACAACAGGAACTACAAACCTGCAGTACGCAAAAGGGAGACCGCAAACACAGTAAGTTAAACAAAATGAGAAAACAGAGAAGTATTCAGCAGATGAAGGAGCAAGGTAAAAATCCACCAGACCAAACAAATGAAGAGGAAATAGGCAGTCTACCTGAAAAAGAATTCAAAGTAATGAAAGTAAATATGATCCATAATCTTGGAAACAGAACGGAGAAAATACAAGAAACATTTAACAGGGACCTAGAAGAACTAAAGAGCAAACAAACAATGATGAACAAAATAAATGCAATTAAAAATTCTCTAGAAGGAATCGAAAGCAGAATAACTGAGGCAGAAGAACGAATCAGTGACCTGGAAGATAAAACAGTGGAAATAACTGCTGCAGAGCAGAATAAAGAAAAGAATGAAAAGAACTGAGGACAGTCTCAGAGACCTCTGGGACAACATTAAACACACCAACATTCGAATTATAGGGGTCCCAGAAGAAGAAGAGAAAAAAGAAAGGAACTGATAAAATATTTGAAGAGATTATAGTTGAAAACTTTCCTAACATGAGAAAGAAAATAATCAATCAAGTCCAGGAAGCGCAGAGACAGTCCCACACAGGATAAATCCAAGGAGAAACATGCCAAAACACATATTAATCAAACTAAAAAAATTAAATACAAAGAAAACATACTAAAAGCAGCAAGGGAAAAGGAACAAATAACATACAAGGGCATCCCCATAAGGTTAACATCTGATCTTTCAGCAGAAACTCTGCAAGCCAGAAGGGAGTGGCAGGACATAATTAAAGTGATGAAAGGGAAGAACCTACAACCAAGATTACTCTAGCCAGCAAGGATCTCATTCAGATTCAACAGAGAAATTAAAATCTTTACAGACAAGCAAAAGTTAAGAGAATTCAGCATCACCAAACAAGCTTTACAATAAATGCTAAAGGAACTTCTCTAGGCGGGAAACACAAGAGAAGGAAAAGACCTACCCAAAACAATTAAGAAAATGGTAATAGGAACATACATATTAATTACCTTAAATGTAAATGGACTAAATGCTCCCACCAAAAGACACAGACTGGTTGAGTGGACACAAAAACAAGACCTACATATATGCCGTCTACAAGAGACCCACTTCAGACCTGGGAGATTAGGAGATTAGGACACAGACACACACAGAGGGATGATCATATGAGGACACAGGGAAAAGATGGACATCTACACAGCAAGGAGAGAGGCCTCAGCAGGAACCAGCCCTGCTGACACCTTGCTCTGGAACTTCCAGCCTCCAGGACTGTGAGAAGTAAATATCTGTTGTTTAAGCAAAAAAATAAAAAAGGCACTAAACATCACTAATCATCAGGGAAACGCATATGAAAACCACAATGAATTACAACCTCACACTTCTTAGGATTATTATTATCAAAAGAAAAAATAAAAGACAAGTGTCGGCGAGGATGTGGGAACCCCTGTACCCTGTTAGTGGGAATGAAAAATGGTGCAGTTGCTGTGGGAAACAATATGGATATTCCTCAAGAAATTAAAATTAAAACTACCATATGATCCTGCAAACTCACTTCTGGATGTCTATCCAAAAGAACTAAAATCAGAATCTCAAAGAGATATTAGCATTCCCTCATTTACTGTAGCTCTATTCATGATAGCCGAGATGTGGGAACAATGTAAATGTCCACGGATTCATGAATGGATTTTAAAAATATGGTATATATATGCACACAGTGGAATATTATTCCACCTGAAAAAAGAAGAAAATCCTCTATTATGTTACAACATAGATGAATCTTGAGTCATTTTGCCAAATGAAATAGGGCAGTCAATCCAAAATAGCTTAAACCAAAATGGCATTTGTTTGCTCACATGGCTGGGAAATTCATTTTGTAAATTCAGGCACAGTTGGATGAAGAAGTTCAAAAGATGCCATCAAGTCTTTCTCTCTTACACTCCCTACCCCTCCCTTCTTCTCCTGCTCTCTCTCCATTTCTCAGCTCTATTTGCCTCTGCTTGTCCTCACCTAAGTGGAAGCCAGACTCTCTCACTGGGCAAAAAGATGCTCATGGCTGCTCAGCAGTCCCTGAAGATGATGGTCTCAGAAAATGAGACCTCCCCTCTCCTGCTCCATACCCCCAGTGTCTGAATCAATCCCAGAATCATCCCTGTTGGATCAGATGCCCACCCACACTCCTAGGGGAAATAGCTGTGTCCACGGAGATAGAGTATCCTATTGGCCACTCTGAGTCATGTGCCCATACTGCCCGGGCGATAGGGAACTCTGTTATATGATGCTGATACTACTGCTACTAATATCAATTCACCTCTGTCCACAATCTCAATCAAAAACAATTTGGCCATAGAAGTATATTTCCTCTTATCAATAAATTGATAAAAGTATCAATTATACATCAAAAATACAATCAAATATGTATGTATGTGCTGGGAGGGACCTCAGAATAAAAAGGAATGAAAATATATATGTATGACACTTTAACCAGACTTATTTCTTAATCATCAAAACTCTTTTACTATTTTGATTGGGCATAATAAATTTCAACAGAGCCAGAAAAGCAGGAATATGGTGCTGGTGCTACTTAATCCTAATTTAAAGTTTGACTCTATTTTAGAACTCAATTATCAGGGAGGTCTGTACATCTCACTAGTTATTTTCAGAGAAGGAGACGTTAGAGAACAATATATTATAACTGAAAATGAAAAGTAATGCAGGTTCATCATCTGTCTCCTGAAATCCTTGGAGTCAGAGGTGCTGCCTTATTCAGAATTTTTCATGTGTTCTAAGGCAGTATCAGTAATCAAATACATTAATAATTCTGCATAGAAATGTATGAATATTTACATAAAATGGGATGAATAAAGACTAACTATAGCCTCATGTCAGCTAAGGTTGTTTTGTAGCCAAATGAGATCAGATCAGATCAGGTTTTGCAGCCAAATGAGTTACAAAAAGATCTTCAATTTTCAGGGCTTTTTTTACACCATGGAAATGCAGGTAAGAGTTCGAGAACCTACACTGAAAAGAAGAACTTTGTTTTTCAAGAGCTTTACATTGTTATTGAATGATTTTCTTTAGAGCTTTTATACAGAATCTAAAATGACTGTAAAATGCTGTAATTAACTTACATTATCACAAACAAAACCCAAAAAACTCTTAATCTTTAAGACCATCTAGCCTGTACAAGTAATTTACCGTTCTCTCTAATTTTCTATACGTTATGTCCATTTTCAGCACATCAAAATCAGTAAACACCAATGTGGTTATTTTAAGATTTTTGACTACTCACAGTTCCAAAGGGACATATGACTGCAAAAAAAATGAAATTATGTATGACTGTGTGTGTTTGGGGTGTGTACAAGTGGCACAGCTGTCAAGTAAATCTTTCCTTCTCTTTAATTCTACGGCACAAATTAAGAAATTGTTTTCAGTTGCAGAAAATTAAAAGATTCTAGTGACTCACTGTTAATAGTTATCATTTCTTTTACTCTTCCCTTTGTCCCCCATCTCCAGACAATTATATACTTACCACCTATTCACACCCCCTCTCATTTTGGAAGAACTAGAAAAAGTCGTCTAGACTTTTTGTGAGACATTAAGCCAATCTGAAGCAATAAGCAGGACTGTCAGAAAAGTTCTATGTAGGAAGTTAAAAAACATCAGTCCCACAGATAACAACTGAAAGATCTAGATAAAATCCCTCACTTGATGATGCTTTCTTTTCAGCGTAACTCAGCTCTCCCACTGGGGAACTTCATAAAATATATATAAAGCAAAAAGTACACTTCTTGGCAGTGAAATTTTGTCAACTGCGTCTAAACAATCTTGTTGAAGTGATGTGGGACCATTTAGGGCATTTTTCTGAGCCTCCAATATTTTGCCAATACATCAGCATGACACGGAGCTAGAAGTCGGCTGTAGAGAAGCTGCTATTTTCTTCGAAAGAAAAATGTTTAAATTCCAAACTGAAAACTTGGAAGATGATTTTTGGAAAGCAAATGTGTCAATATATGAGACTTTAAAATATTTAAACCTCTCAGCCAGAAATGAAAAAAATAGACAAAGACAGGGAGACAAATATAGACAGATGCTCCTCCTAGCATTATTTATAGTAGCAAAAAGAGTAAACAGCCCAAACACGTAACGTAAGGAGAAGGCTTCTATAATCATTATATTTGTTCCAGGTAATGTAATACAGCCATTAAAGCCATCTACAAAAATTAAAATAACAGGAAAATGTTCATAATGGCAAGCAGAAAACAACAGGATCCAAAATCTATAATAAAGTGTCATCTTAGTTGTCAAAGTTTTCCTTCAGTATTGGACCATTTCTACAAGCAAACATACCTGCTCTATTATTGACCAACTTAAAAGAAAACCCTTAAGCCAAATATCCACCTCAAGCTCCTAAATCATTTCTCTGCTCCCTTTCACAGGAAATTTTCGTGAAAGAGCTGTCTATACTTGCTTTCTCTCCTAAACCTATTCCAATCAGGATGTTGCTTTCACCACTACACCAAAATGCATGACCTCCCTGTTGTCAAATACAGAGATTGATTCTCCTGCCTCATGGGAAACAACCCACCAGCAGTGTCTGATACAAGTGCTCTCTCCTCCTCGACTTGCTTTTTCTTCTTGATTCTAGAACATGCTTTGTCTCAGTCCTCCTACTTCACTGGCTGACCCTTCTCACTCTCCTTTGTCGCATGCTTCCTCTTCACCTTCTTGCCGTCTGAACACTGGAGTGCCCTAGGGCTCAGCCCTCAAACTCCTTTTCTAATACACTTACATGCCTTAAATCATAGGGTCTCATGTCTTTAAGTGTCATCTATGTGATGACTCCCCAATCTACCTGACATCTCTAGTTATAGCTTCCACTTTCCTGACTCATCTGATTCTCCCACAGTTTTCCCCATCTCAGTAAATGGTTTCTAGTTGATCAGGCCAACACATTTGGCTTCATTCTTGTCTTCTCTCTTTCTTATACCCCATATCCACACCATCAGCAGATATGCTTGACTTTACCTTCAGAAAAACTCCCATCTTCCCACTCTCCTCACCTGTACCACTACCTCCCAGGTCCAAGCCCATCCCCTTGCATCTCACCTACTATTTACAATATCCTCCAACTGGGCTGTCCCGCTCACTTCCCGTCCTCATCCTCTCTTGCTCTCTCCTGTGGTCCTTTCTCACAGATGCCACAGTGATCTCTGGAAAGGTTAAGTGAAATCATGTCTTCGATCCTCTGCTTAAACACTTAGAAATCTTCTCACCTGTGCTTGATACTGTGGATCAATACTCAGCGTTAATTCTGAACCTCTCCAGGACGCAGAGCCTAAAACTACCTTGCGCTTGTGTTCTGGACGCACATTAGATTCTGCTGATTAAGATGAGGCTAGCTAGCAGCTGCCTTAACTGCTGCTGGTGGCAAGCACCGTCATAAACAGTGCGGGTGTTTTTTGGTTTTGTTTTCTTTTCTGTAGCAGCAGCCCAGTGTCCAGGAACCAGTCTGCCAGATGTAGTGAGGCAGGTGCAGAAGCAGCAGCTCCTTGAACCCTGACCCCACTGCCAGCCGTGTGCTCCAGGGAAGAGTGGATGCTATGTGAGCCTGATTCCCTTCCTTTCTGATACTGGTACAAGAGCAGCTTCCATGGCATGCCCTTGTTGGGGAGTTTTTCTGAAAGGTGCTCCCAGAGGTCCACTGAGAACCCATTCCTCCAACTTTTCCTAAGATTTTATAAGGACCAAATGCACTGAATTATACCCTTTTCTCCTTCAGTCAGCCAGAGGTTTCCATTCTCTGACACCAACGAATATGCCATCACACCAGAATCAATTCTCAAGTCCTTACTCTCACCCCTGAGGCCCTATGTGCTCTGCTGCCCTGTCACCCCCTTGGTCTAACACCTTCCACTGTCCTCCTTGCTCATTCTACTCCAGAAACACAAGCAGAAAACTAAGCATACTGTCAAAAGAAAACGGAAGAATTGAAGATACAGCTGCTGAGTTGCATTCTCAGTCACTAACAAATATATTCACATTGCCCAGAACAATAAGGTAAAATACTCAATATGACAGCATTCACATGCATTGCTAATCCTGAAGAAGATTCTGAAAGCTGGCCTCTTCTAAGTGATTCTCCGTATTTGCTCCAGCTTTAGAGTTCTTACTTATCTGCTCTAATAAACACGGAATCCAGGATTACCATCTCCCTGATAGGAATACTCTGTTTATAAGGTATCAGGTTTTTTTTTTATTATTCCTCTGCGGGATATTCAGATTATTTTCAATAAAAAGTAAAAACAGGGCTTCCCTGGTGGCGCAGTGGTTGGGAGTCCGCCTGCTGATGCAGGGGACACAGGTTCGTGCCCAGGTCCGGGAAGATCCCACATGCTGCGGAGTGGCTGGGCCCGTGAGCCATGGTCGCTGAGCCTGCGCATCCGGAGCCTGTGCTCCGCAACGGAAGAGGCCACAGCGGTGAGAGGCCCGCGTACCGCAAAAAAGTGAAACAAAAAAAGGTTTTTTTTCACATGAATTGCTGTTAAGGCTTGCATCCCTCAGTTTACATTTATGTTGTTGATATTTATATTTAGAGGAATTTTACATTTGAATTTGTACAATTTCAACATACTGGCTGATGTCCTCCAAAGGGCCAATCTATGTGGATTTTATGAATTCTGAATCTGTCATCCTGCATATTAGCGGTGAAGTTTACCATAGCTCAGCCAATCCGATTATTTTAGCTGCCTACACACTTAGAGCTGAATTCCACAGTCAAAAATCTGTAAATATGTCCAAACAACTAAAAATCAATATGCTGAAATCTGACATGATGGGGAATTTAAAAAGGTACATTCATTTATTCTTTTAGCCTCCGAATTAACAGTGAACTCTAGTATCCTGAACTGCAAACTGTATGTACGTATGTATTTTAAGCTTTGTGTTTGATCTCCAAGAACAAAAACACGTATTTATGCTTTAGTGACCTTTCTGATGATATCTGGATATTAACAAACCTACTGAAAAACACTTTCAAATTGCTCTGAATTAGCAGATGATTTTGATTCATCTTCTCCTCGTTCATAAATAGATGGATGGCTTTGTTCATGAAGAAGTTCAGATTTAAGAGTTAGATTTGAAGTAAATGCTAGAAATCTCTCTACTACAGGTATTCGTGTTTTGCAAAATGGGATTTCACGGTTAGTAAGAGGACTGAAATGAAAAGCTTGAAAAGCTGCAAGGCCTCAAGTACCCGTTATCACCGAGCCCATGGATTCTTGGAAGGAGACTACTTCCCTGATGATTTTGGTATATCTAGTTCGTAAGTTAGGAATGTCCTAGAAAGGGGAAGGGGGAAACGACCACTTTAGCTTTGGGGATTCTGCCATAGTGTTGGTGGAGGACCTTGAAGGCAAAACACTTTTGGCAGAAAGCTATAAAATAAACTCAGTAAATGAATTTTTTTCAGATGATCTAGAAATAATTTCACCAGCCAAAAAAGGGTCATATTTCAGCTTTTCAAAAACCTTCAAAGTAAGTATAATTGACTATTTTACAATTTTTCCATTAATTTTGAGTTGGCAATATCCCTCACGGACATAGATGCACAAATTGTCAACAAAATATTGGCAAACCAAATTCAAGAATATATTAAAAGGATAACACGTCGTGACCAAGCACTGTTTATCCTAGGAATATAAGCTTGTATTTGAGGATAAAAATGATAAATCCATGTTGAGTTGTAAGGTTTACATGAGATGACAGACACAGTATCTCAGGTTAACAAAACCTCAGTGGATGTCAGCTATGACAACTGAGGGTCATTTTTTTTTTTTTTTTGTGGGGGGGAAGTGCTACAAAATTAGATAATTTTCTGGGCATGAGGAGATCAATACTTAAGAGAAATAATGAAGGCTTAGATCAGCCATGGAGGGGCATGGACAAAAGAGAAAACTGTGATGTAATGAGAGGATGGGTGGGCAAGGCCAAAGGCCCACCGGACACTTGAATTCAAGGATTGTCACGGCACCAGTATCCATTGTTTTGTCATAACATCCAGGAATGCTAGGCCATTCCTATCTGGAAGGGTAAAAGGCAGATTTTTAGATCCAGGGTTAGATCTGGGCCAGTGAGTGCAGTGAAGGCCAGTGGTGGAGGGAGTTGAGGATGCTCAAGGGAAAGTAAACAGGACAGACGATGCAGCTGAGAGCCCTGGCTGGTAGGAGAAAGAGGGGGGCACATGGGGCCAATAGCCTAGAGGCAGATGGAGGGACCAGATCTGCAACCTGCGTGAAAGTGGAAAAGCAGTTGCAGAAGGAGTAATAGAACAGGAGGTCGAAAGACGGAGGCCGTGGTCTTCATGAGAGGCGGCATAAGGTCCTCCACCTTGGCACATCCACGCCCTCCCCCTTCAGGAAGCATTCCCTTTTAGTCTGTAATATCATCGTCACAAACATAAAGTCTACACTTCTCAGACTCCAACTTGGGCGACATCAGGCCAGCGAGGTATAAGCAGAGGGTTGTGTGGAACTTCTGGAAAGGGATGAAGTGAACCCTTCCTCTCTTCCACCTTGTACCTCCTTCCCCACACAAGAGGCCATCCTGGCCCCTGAGGCAGCTCACTGAAGACGGATGAGTAGCATGATGGAAGACCCTGCCTTGTCTCCCACCTCTGGAAGTTTTGGTTTTGGTTTTGGTTTTTATGTGAGGAAGATATAAAGCCCTATGTGGTTTAAGTTACTGTTACTTTGGGATTTCTTATTTCTCCCGGCAGAACCTAAACCGAACACATACAATGGGACACTGGGTTTAAAGATTTCTGAAGTGAACCGTTGTCAGGATGTCCAAACTCCGGCTGTGAGAAGTACAAGAAGTGTTAAGTTTCTATCTGACTTTGGAAAGTTTTCAATTAGGTTAAACTCTATGCCCCAGTAGCTGTCATCAGTTTCCTTAACCTTTCCCTAATAGGTCATGCCAAATAAAATCAGTTTTACTATTTTCCCTCATGACATCTGAAAGCAGCAGCTGGGGCTGCAAGTCATCATTTTTACAGGCTGCACATCCCCTGGCTTGCTGAGCTCTGAGTGGCAAAGCCCTGCGTTTCTGCACCCTCCTGCACACTTACCTCTACACATGGTCTAGTGTGTACGTTTCTTTCTTTAAGTGTGAGGTCTGGACCTCAACACGGGGCACAGGCGGGTCCGAGCAGCCTATTATCCTTCACTCCAGATGACATGTTTCTATTATTACTATATTACCTTTTCCAGCAGAGACACCACATTTTGCATTCATATGAAACCTTGTTTTGACAGAAATGCGTATCTTTTCCACCCAGGTTGCTGTTAAAGACACATCTTCCCCAATCTCAACTTGTGTAGTTTTGATATTTTTCAAATGCAAGTGCACAGCCTTACAAAGCTAGTTCCATTAAATTTCACCTTGTAAGATCTGACTCACTGCTTCAGCCCATGGAGATTTCTGGAACTCTAATTCTGGCACCCATTCCCTCTTATTAAGCCTTGTATTATCTGCACCTTTGATAAGCCTGTTTTCTGGTTCTTCATCTAAATCTCCAATCAAAAGACTGAACAAGGCACCTGGTTCCCGGACAAGGACCTTCCTCCCGCTGCCATTCATCAACCAACTCATCAGAATTTGGAGACTATATTTTGAAGCAAGTGATTGTTCTCCTGACGGTATTCAGGATTTCTTAGCACAAGAAAAGGAAAGCTTGGGGCTTCCCTGCTGGCACAGTGGTTGAGAATCTGCCTGCCAATGCAGGGGACACGGGTTCAAGTCCTGGTCTGGGAAGATCCCACATGCCGCAGAGCTACTAAGCCTATGTGCCACAACTACTGAGCCCACGCTGTAGAGGCCGCGAGCCACAACTACTGAAGCCCACGCACCTAGAGCCCGTGCTCCACGAGAAGCCACCACAATAAGAAGCCCGCGCACCACAACAAAGAGTAGCCCCTGCTCGCCGCAACTAGAGAAAGCCCACACCAGCAATGAAGACCCAACGCAGCCATACATACATACATACATACATACATACATACATACATACATAAAGAAAAGCTTAAGAAAGATTCCTACAGTAAATCATTTGGCCACTCAAGGTTATTTGGAGTTGGTGGGTGTCATGGACTAAATGTTTGAGTGTCCCCAAAATTCGTATGTTGAAGCCCTAACCCCAATGTGATGGCATTTGGAGGCAGCACCTTTTAGAAGGTAATCAGGTTTAGATGAGGTCACAAGGGTGAAGACTCCATGATGGGATTAGTGCCCTTATAACAAGAGGAAGAGGCACCAGAACTTCCTTTCTCTGCCATGTGTGAATATAGCAAGAAGGCAACTGACTGTAAGCCAGGAAAAGAGTTCTCACCAAGAAATCAACTCTTCTGGCACCTTTATCTAGGACTACCAGTCTCCAGAACGGTGAGAAATGTCTGTTGTCTAAACCAGCCAGCCTGTTAGAGCAGCCCAAGCTGACTAAGACAGTGGATTTCCAACCAGTGACCTTCTCAAGGTGCCTATAGTTCTCTATTGTCAAAGCTCTGATGTGTCTAGCTCAAGCTGGGTCACTCTTCCTCGTGGCAATGATGTGTATGTTAAGACAGGGTACTGAATCACTAGCCTGAATCCTGCAGGAGGCCACTGGAAGTGTGCCCATGTGGAGGAGGTAGTCTTAAATCCTTCTCCTATTTTAAGGCCTTGCTTTGGAACTGTGCCAGTGATCACATGAAATTGCCCAGAATTTTTGACTCTTAGTATGCATGCTGTATGGATTTGGATTTTTGTTCCTACTTTGTATTTCTGCCAAGCCAGAGAAGCCAACTTAGGCATGTTTTGAAGGGTGTCAAATATCAGTTTCATTAGGCTTGGTAAGGGGAAAGTGTTTGAAATTTACACAAATCACCATAAGCTTTTATAAGACCTTGTCCTTTCTGGTTGGAGAGACCAGATGTTACTTTTTGTCCCCAGATGACATACTCATAAAGAAAAACAGTTGCCTTTTCAAAGACACTTATTCTACTCAAGCATTCTTGTCTTTTGAAATGCTAAAACTGTTAGGCTTTCTTATTTTGACATTGGTATAGTAGGGAACAAATTTAGTTTCATACACAGAGGGCTTGAACCCAAGGAGATTCCAAGTTGGTGTATGTGATACTGATGGCAGGGTGATGAACTTAACCTTCTTCACTGGCTCTCAGGGGCATTCAGGCAAAAGAAGGGTACGTGGAATGAAAACTAAGAGTCTGATAAGAACATATATTGGTTCTGTACCCCCATGAAACAGTTGGGGCCTTTGGGGACCCAGAAACTGATCCTCTGACTGTATCCCTATTCAGGGACCCTCAGAACAGGTGGAAAAGTGGCTCAGGAACAGAAAAAGTGGGCAGGAGATTCTCCGATCTGGGATTCCCTGTGGAGACCCAATCTGGTACCAACTATGATCCAAGCCCAAGGTTAGGCCAGGCGACACTATTAGCTTAGGGATTTCTTTCAGGTAACTTTCTCACATAATCTCACATCAATAGCTTCTCTGCTCACATGTATCCTATAGTCTCCCAACAAAGACTGGGTATGGCTGTACTTCACACTGTGATTCCCAAGCCAATCAGAGGCATGTTCACATTTTAATTTCTTGTTCAACTGCTGGTATGTGTCAGGCACATAGGTTTACAAATATCACATTTAGCAAAAGCTCTCTGAGGTAGCTATGATACATTATTATTCACGTGCTACAGATGCAGGATGTGAAGGTCATATTGGTTAACCAACCTTAAGGTTACACAACTAGAAGCAGATGGGCCAGGACTTGGACCCAGGTCTGACCTGACCCCAATCCTAGTTTCTTTTACTACACATGCTGCTTCCACTTGCTCTCAGCAGAATTCTTCCATTCCAACTTTGCTCATGGAATATGGGGGGTAAGAGCAACTTTGAGAAGCAGACAGACAACGTAAAAGATCTGTCTGGTCCTGCTTAGCACTTCTTTCTGACTCATGTATGCTTGCTTCTGAATCTGCTCACGTAACTCAACTACTTCAAGGTCTGTAATTTCTGAGCTTCAACTCTGACCGGACGTGGGCACTGATCCTGCTAAGGGGGAGACAATTTGCTCCACCTCAAGGGACATATTATCAAATGCTTTCTGGTTCATCTACTATTTGTAGTTATATGTGGCCAATGGCTTGGTCACCAGTGTGCTGGTCACAGGTAAGTGGTCCCACACCCTCAGAGAACGCCAGGACCAAGGGAATCTGGGATCAACATGACCATGGGTTGAAAGTTCAAATAGAGACATTATATTAATTCACAGAATTTTCATGGCATATCTGTATCTTGTTCTGAAGAACAAGAAATTCCTTCTGACAGAACCATACAGACAGGCATTGATTACTGCAGTTGGGCTCTAGGAATCAAAACAGCAAAGCCAAATGTTGAAAGAGGTAGTGGCTCCAAGAGGCCCAGCTGAGCCAAAGGGCTCTACCCACCAAGAAGACAGCCTCCATTCAGTGTAAAAGCAGCCTTCCTGCCTTACAGTGATTCTGCTGTTCCTGTCAAATTTCCTTTCACCTAGAAGTGCATTTTTTTTCACTATCCAAACCTATTTTAAATACTAACCAAAGAAACAGTGTAGTCTCAGAAACCTCTCTAATAGATGAATACCAGAAGCTTCATGGAAGGAGATGTTGTTACTGGTCACATTCAGATGGTTTCAAAATATAAAGAAATGTGAAAAGAAAATCTCATATGAGTTTTTAATTTGAAAACTACAAAGCAGATCGAGCACAATAAATCAGATATTACAAGATAATTAGCCCACCTTTTCCATATCCTGATTGAAAATATGAATAAATCCAAATTTAGGAACTGTCTCCATTTGCTAGGGCTGCTATAACAAAGTACTACAAATTTAGTCACTTAAACAAACAGAAATGTATTGTCTCACAGTTCTGGAGGCTAAAAGACTGAAATCAAAGTGTCAGCAGGGTTGGTTCCTTCAGAGGACTGTGAGAGAGGGTTTTTATTCACCACAGTATTGCAAGTCCTAGCCAGAGCAATCAGACAAGAAAAGAAACAAAAGGAATCCAAATTGGAAAGGAAGAAGTAAAACTGTCAGGGTTTGCAGATGACATGATACTATCAATACAACAGAAAATCCTAAAGATGCCACCAAAAAATGACTAGAGCTCAATGAATTCAGTAAAGTTGCAGGATACAAAATTATACACATATATCTGTTGTGTTTCTATACAGTTACAACAAACTATCAGAAAGAGAAATTAAGAAAACAATCCCATTCACAATCACATAAAAAAATTAAATACCTGGGAATAAATCTAACTAAGCAGGTAAAAGACCTGTACTTGGAAAATTACAAGACACTGATGAAAGAAAAAGATGACTCAAACAGATAGAAAGCTATATAATGATCATGGATCAGAAGAATTAATAGTGTTAAAATGACCATACTACCCAAGGCAATCTACAGATTTAATTCAGTCCCTATCAAAATAACAACGGCATTTTTCACAGAACTAGAACAAATAATTCTAAAATTTGTATGGAAACACAAAAGACCCCAAATAGCCACAAAAATCTTAAGAAAGAAGAGCAAAACAGGACGTATCATGCTCCCTAATTTCAAACTATACTATGAAGCTATAGTCACCAAAATAGTACGGTACTGGCACAAAAACAGACACACTGATCAGTGGAACAGAATTGAGAGCCCAAAAATAAACCCACACTTATATGGGCAATTAATCTGTGACAAAAGTGACAAAAATACACAAAGGGAAAGACAGCCTCTTCAATAAATGATGTTGGGAAACCTGGACAGCTTCTTGCAAAAGAATTAGATTGGACTACTTTCTCACATCACACCATATACAAAAATAAACTCAAAATGGATTAAAGACTTCAATGTAAGACCTGAACTATAAAACTTCCAGAAAAAAACATAGGCAGTATAGTCTTTGACATCAGTCTTAGCAATATATTTTTGGATATGTCTCCTCAGGCAAGGGAAGCAAAAGCAAAACTAAACAAACAGGACTACATCAAATTAAAACCCTTTTGCACAGCAAAGGAAACTATCAACAAAACAAAAAGGCCACATGCTGAATGGGAGAACATATTTTCAAAAAATATATCTAAACAAGGGGTTAATATCTAAAATATACAAATAACTCATACAACTAATCATCAAGAAAACGAACTACCCAATTAAAAAATGGGCAGAGGACCTGAATAGATATTTTTCCAAGGAAGACAAACAGATGACCAACAGACACATGAGACGATGCTCAGTATCACTAATCATAAGGGAAATGCAAATTAAAACCACAATGAGGTATCACCTCACACCTGTCAGAATGGCTATAAATAAAAAGACAACAAATAATAAGCGTTGACAAGGATGTGGAGAAAAGGGCACCCCTGTACACTGTTGGTGGGAATGTAAACTGGTGCAGCCCCTATGGAAAACAGTACCAGATTGCTCAAAATATTAAAAATAGAACTACCATACAATCCAACAATTCCACTTCTGGGTATTTATATGAAGAAAATAAAAACACTAATTCAAAAGGATATATGCACACCTACGTTCACTGCAGCATTAGTTACAATAGCCAAGATATGAAAGCAATCTAAGTGCCCATCTATAAATGAACGGATAAAGAATATGTGGTTATATATATGTGTGTATACACACACGTCCGCGCGCACAATGGAATATTACTCAGCCATAAAAAAGAAATGAAATCTTGCTGTTTGCAACAACATGTAAATCAGACAGAGAAAAACAAATACTGTATGATTTTACCTATATGTGGAATCTGAAAACAAAACAAATGAACAAGCACAACTAAACAGAAACAAAGTCATAGATACAGAGAAAAAACAGGTGGTTGCCAGAGGGGAGAGGGCTGGGGGAAGGAGAGAAATAGGTGAGGGAGATTCTGAGGTACAAACTTTCAGTTATAAAATATTAATAAATGAGCCACAGGTATGAAGTGTTCAGTGTGTGATATAGCAATAATTATGCAATATCTTTGTGTGGTGACAGACAACACCTAGACTTATCATGGTGATCATTCTGAAATGTATAGAAATATAGAATCACTAAGCTGTGTACTAGGAACTAACATAGTGTACATCAATTACACTTCAAAAACAAACTCATAGAAGAAGAGATCAGATTTGTGGCTACCAGAGGTGGGGGGTCCGGGGAGGGGCAATTGGATGAAGGTGATCAAAAGGTACAAACTTCCAGTTAAAAGATAAATAAGTACTAGTGAGGTAACGTAATATACAACATGATAAGATAGTTAACACTGCTGTATGTTGCATATGAAAGTTGTTAAGACAGGAAATCATAAGAGTTCCCGTCACAAGGAAAAAGTAAGTATTTTTCTATTCTTTAATGTGTCTATATGAGATGATGGATGTTCACTAAACCTTTGTGGCAAATATTTCATGATGTATGTAAGTCAAATCATTATGTTGTCCACCTTAAACTTATACAGTGCTATATGTCATTATACCTCAATAAAACTGGAAGGAAAAAAAAATAAAGTGAAGGTGAAGCCGAAAAAGATCAGAGGGCATCAGGTGCTGGGTGTGGGGTGATGAGGACTTGTTGTTTAGTGGGTACAGAGTTTCTTTTTGGGCTAATGAAAACGTTTTGAAAATAGTGGTAATGGTGTCACAACACTGAATGCAATTAATGCCACTGAATTGTACACTTCAAAATGGTTAAAATGGCGAATTTTTTATTATATATATAGTTTACCAATTTTTTTTTTAATTTAAAGATACCTTAAGGAAGACACAGTAACCACTGTCTTTGAGGGGTCAAAGAGGAAAGGGAGTGTAACCATTACATATCTTTAGCTCTCAGTGGAAATAAGTAATGCTATTCAAGTAACAATATTTTATTACTATCATTACAATTACTACCCTCTTACCTGACTTCGGAGCTCAGTACTCCTAACATTATGAGCTACACATACAATGGGCACTCCTGAATGTCATCGTGAGAGGCCTTAACCGGGTATGAATCATGGAAAGGATGCAACAAATTACTGTGAATTCTTTGCACAGTGGAACAGGGGCATATATTAAGGCAGAAAATCTGAGGTTTTATGGTCTGCCTAGTGAGTTGATAATAATGAAGAATAAGCAACCTACCTCTATTAACTAGTCCTGCGAGCTCCCTGCTTTTCTACACATGATTACCTCCACGAAATTCTCCTCACTCTTGTATTGATTCAGTCCCCTGCATGGTTGCTAACTCCTTTCTGTTACTTTCTCAAGGGGGAAAAGAAAATCAATTCAGAGTAGCTGGAAGACATTCAGCTTTATCTAAAAGTGATCAATGGCAATAAAGTTCATCTTTGTTATTCTCTTGTTCCAAGAGGCTGAGCTTCAAAAAGCTTTGCAGAAAAGAAACAGATGGTAAAGAGAAACACAAGGTAATAGTTCCCTCAGCGGGAGGGGCTCAGGACAGCTTTGTGGCTCATTCAAGGGCACGTTCCGAATGCAAATGGGGAAAATAATACGAGTGTTAGCAAGGACAAAGATTAACAAAGAAGCCAAGGAAAATAGACTTTGACTATTGTTCATTTACTATGCATATTTAAAAACAGACTCAGTCATGAGTCTTCAATGAAAACAACCATGTTTGCTAAATGTTTGTTGGACAGCTTGGTAACTGCCTTGGAATCTTAGGAGATGAGTGCTCTGATTATCATCTTTATATTGCCAAAGGCAGAGAGTAGGATATCTTGGGAAAGAAGACCAGAAAATCACTTTGCCGTATACCTGAAACTAACACAACACTGTAAGCAAATATGTTTCCACTATACTTCAATAATTCTGTATCCCATGATGAAAAAGTGACGCATGTAGGTACTGAAATAAAATCCCTAATTTTCAATCCAAAGGGGAAAAATAACCACCTTAGGCAAGTTAAACTGAGGATTTCATATTGGGAAATTAGGTCAGCTTTCATACGCCAGTCTCTCATGACACCTGCTTGATTTAAACGCTTCACTAGCGGCAAGCGTGGCACTCTACCATGGCTGGTAAGTCAGATATCAGAGAATGTTTGTCTATGCAATGTGGAGTCACTGCACCCTGCTGTGAATTCAGAAATGCACATTTCTCTCCTTGTGCATGTTACAAATCAGGCCCTGAAATGGGACCAACTAAAATTGTTGGTGTCGAGTACAATTTACCTCTAGATAGAGAGGCTCTGCTACTTCCAAGTCCTGTGACCAGGCATAGACGCATGTGAACAAGGTATGGTTTGCTGTTAGTGTCTCTGAGAGGTGGGAAACTTCCTTGAGGGGGATATTCTACGTTGAGTCTCCTGAGTGCTCTGGGTGTGAGCATCAGAGTGTGGTGATATCCTGTCCAACTGCTAGCCCTCCACAGGAGGTTCCCAGGTTGTTAAACTAGGAAAACCAGGCTTAAGTAGGGATTAGTGGTGTTCATCAGTTCCATGTGCCACGGAGAACAGGAGTACTTGCTCTCAGAGAAAGTAAAAAGATACTAAGAATGACTCTGCTAAGCTCGAGGAAGGCAATGCAGTCTCCTTGGACAGGAAGGAGTACCCAACAAGGAAAAGAGGATGGAATACATTTAGAGGGACTAAAGGGAAATCAAACGAAGGTGGAAGAATAGGGTACCTGAAAGAAAGAGAAGGCGCTCACCGTCGCATTATACCTCCAGGGCTATGCATCAGGCAAAAGGCTCTGTCCTCAAAGGTGACTAAGACCTCCAAAAAGAAAGCTGTAGTTTAAATAAAATGGATATTAAGAAGAAGAGGAAAGGAAGGCTTCTGTCACAGACGACAGAGAGGAGAACAGATGAGTCAGGGCTGCCGGTCACTCCAGAGAGACGGCTTAGCGGGGCAAGGGACCTGTGAGAACACTGGGCTCAATTTCCTCCTTTTATATGCGAGTAGCCAAGGGACTCCTGGAGTCACGTGAGCTGAGTGGGCTCAAACCCACAATCCCTGCTTTGGTTTAACCACTGGACTCATGGGGAACTCTTTTTAAGGTGTATGTAACTGTGGGAAAGAATAACACCTCTATCTGCAAAATATTCCTAGAGCGTGTAAGAATCATAGCTCACACTGAGCACTTGTGAGTGCCAGGCACTGTTTCAGGCACTTTTACATGTATTATTTCATCCTCACAACAAACCTATGAAAAGGTTACTATTATTATTCTCTTATGAGGGAACTGGAGACATACACCGGGAGCTAAGAATGAAAGGATTAATTTTGTGCTGCATCTTTGAGTGTAAAGGGAGATTATTTTTAAAGTATTCTTGCAACATACAGAAATTAACATTTTCTCAAAGCATTCGATCACTCCAAGAAAATCCCATATCCAAGTAACCATAAGGCCCAATTACCACAACCATAAAAGTCATTTCATCACAGTAAAGGAGCCATATTCAAACACATTTGGAAATTACACAGCTCCTTCTATAGCTATATACTTTCCTGTTTCCCTTTTCCCAGCCTGACTTCACTTTCATATTTTAGATTACATACTAATTGTGCCTTGGGGATGTGAAGCCATGAAGTGGAATATCTATCAATTTTTAAGCAAGAGCAACCTTTAAAAAATGTTACTAATGGCTAAATGGTCGCATTTATTTCTTGTAAAATTACTCAATGATAAATTCAAGCCAAATACTTTGAAGAAAAAAGGAGATAGACTTCTTCCACTTAAATAATATTTTAGTGGTGGCATGCAAGTCTTTCAGGCAGTATAAGCCCACTACCCCTTCCCCATCCACTTCCTGCTCCCATATGAAGAAAGAGACAAATGCCAGCAGAGCAAATTCTGAGGACCAGACTGGTCCAGCAGCCATGGATCGGGTGGGCCGTAGAAGAGGCACTTTCTACTTCTCTCCATCCCTGTGGTAGAAGGTTAATTTGGTGGCTCCCAAAGAACCATGCCTCCTGGTATTCACACCCCATGTAGCCCCCAAATGGGCTTAACTATGTATCTAGTTTTGGCCAATAGGGCGTTAGCAAGTGTGAAGAACACGGAGATGTGATAAGCTCTTGCACTTGGGGCTTAGACTCTTGATACACTGTTTTTTAAACCCAGCCACCATCCTGTAAGGAAAGAAGCTCAAGAAGACACGCAGAGGCAAATACGTGGAAAACTGAGACCTCTGGTTGAAAGCCCAGCTGAGGTCCCAATTGGTGGCCCGCACCAACTGCCACTCACATGAGTGAGGTCATTTAGACCTTCCAGCCTTTCCCAAGCCACAGTGGACATTGCATCATGCAAAAGAACCAATCACTCAAACCACAGAATCACAAAACAATAAACTGTTCCTTTTTTAAGCCAGTGAGTTTTGGAGTAGATTTTTACACACCGATAGATAACTTCAACAAGTCCTCTGCATCCTGTAGTCCAGACCATCATTAATTCCCCTCTGGATTACGGTCATAATTTAGGGAAAAAACTCCCCATACGCAAGCCACTCCAATGTACACTCCAAACTCGAGCCAGAAGGATCTTTCTAAACACCATCAACGGCTCCCTAGGGCCTTTAATATAAAGTCTAGCTTATAACACAGAACGTGATTATAATATGACCCTTACTTATCTCTCCAGTTTAGCCTACTACTTCACTCCAGCCCACACTTAATGTTCCAGTAATAGTGGTTATGCCCTGCTCTACCAAGAGTCAGTCTCTCTAGAACCATCTGTCGCACTCTCACCTTACCATGCTGATTCCTCTTTGCTTTTTAGGACCTGGACCATGTGTATCTTCCCAGGATCCTTTAGCACTCTGCTTACATCCATCAAAGCACTTACCTGCTGCACTGCAATTGTATCTTTTATTTCTCTCCTTCTTAAACTGTAGACTATTTGAGGACACGGAATAAGTATTTCCTTTGGTCTGAATGTGTGTCCCCCCAGTATTCATATGTTGAAATCTTAATGTTCAATGTGATGTATTAGGAGGTGGGGCCATTGGGAGGTTCTTAGGTCACGAGAATGGAGCCCTCATGACTAGGATTAATGCTTTTATAAAAGAGACCCCCGGAGAGTTCCCTAGCCCACCTCTACATATCAAGAAGGCATTGGCTATGAACCAGGAAGAGGGTTGACATCAGAATGTGACCACGCTGGTGCCCTGATCTTGGACCTTCCAGCCTCTGGAAGTGAGAAATAAATTTCTATCATTTATAAGCTGCCCAGTTTGTGGTATTTTGTCATAGTGGCCTGAACAGACTAAGACAACATTCACTTCCGTTTCCAGTACCAGCCACAGTGCTTCGCACATTGTAGGTGTTCAGAATGTGTTTGCTCAATGAGTGTTATTTACTCCACTCTGCCATCATTGCAAGATGACCTTTGTTTTCCCCAGGTTTATCCTTTTTCCAAACCAGGGATGAATGGGGAAGCTATTGCTTACAGAAGAATGATCTGATCAATGTCACATCTTATATTCTAGAATAATGTCAAACAGGTCCCAGAAATTCAAGCTAAGCCAAATTTCAAAGAGGAAAGCCAAGATCCAAGATGGGACTTTGTTAGACAGAAGGGCTTAGAGCGTGACCAACTCCTGCACATCCTCCGGGACTCATTTCACATCTGACTTCCTCTGAGACTCCATCCCTTAGTCACATAGGTTAGACTGGAAGGCTTTTCTCCACATTCTCATGGGACTGTTTATTCTTTGTTTAGCATTGATAGTAAGTGTCTATCTGCGCTTTTCCCTCATTAGACTTGGGTTTCTGAACGAAAAAGCTGTGTCTTATTTATATCTCAAGGGTCTGGCACAACACTGACACAGAACAAATGCTCAAGAAATATCTGTTGTGTGAATGAATGAATAAATGAATGAATAAGCCAGAGAATGAAACTTAGTAAAAGCAGGCTGAGATCAAATGGGGTGAGGGAGGGAGCAGACTTACCTTGAATACAGGCTGATATTTGTGGCTTCCTTAACGGTTCACTGAGTACGAGCCTAGCTCAATGGCCAGAGGTGAGATAGGCAACGCAGCCCGGGTTTGGTACCTCCCTGGTTCTCCTAGTGGAATTCCCTGATGTGATCTTTTGACTTGCAAATGTCCTTTAGGCTCTAGAATTATTACAGTGAAGCTCAATATGTAAAATAGATGAGAGCAGAGTTCTTCTGGTTGAAGTCGATGAAGCAACCCAGATTGCCACCCACTATTTCTTCCACCACCGCTCAGCAGCCCCCAAAGGTGCTTCACAGAAGCCTAGTTTGAAAACCACTGTTCTACAGCTTTCTTACGATGTGGGTTAAGTTGCCATAACTGCTTTTCTGGTCCACTTCTTCCCTAATGGCAGCAAAGTAACCACCCACACCACAGTTCAGACACAACTAACCTGCCTCCCATTATGCCCACCCAACTGGTGGCACACGCATTGGAGCTGACAGTGGGCATGCAGCACAGGTGGTCTAATGCCTTCCCTGACCAGCTAATATAAAAATTGCCTCAAGTCATCCCTATTTTTGCCTCACTTTATATCCTGTCAACCAGCCTTTTTCTCCAGTCATCACTGGGGCCACTAGCTTCATGCACATGTAGCCAGGCAGCCCCTGCCCAGCTGTGCTGCAGAGCTCCTGCTTTCTGCTCCTGGGCTTCTCTCCTGACCCTGCCTGTGGGACACCACCACCCCCCAACCCCCGGCCACCCCGGCACATGCTCAAACCTGGAACCAAATGAGGGAACCCTTGACCTATGGGAATAGGACTTATGGATAAATACAACCATCTCCTGTGATTTGGGCAGACAATTCTAATGCACGTTCAATGACATTCCTCCAAAGATCCCCATGGGGACTGAGTCCCAGTTGCCTGCACCAGTAACACACCCTAAGATGGGCTCTTCTTCCTTTACCATTTTACTCTTCTCAGTCCTGTACCTTGGGATCTACCAAAGATAAACTACCTACACTTAAGCCACTATCTAAAGCTGATCTGGAAGTCAACAAAGTTAAGATGGTTCCTTGGCTCTTTTATTTTTCTTCTTAGCACTTATCCCTGACGTATTTTATAAATTTGTTTTTCCATTTGTCTCCCTCCTCTAAAACAAAAACTGCACAAGAGCTGGGACTTGGTTTTTTTCACTCGTATATTACCAATACTTTGAATAATGCCTGATACATGGTAAGTACTCAGTAAATTTTTTTTTTCAAATTTTAAAAAGCTATTCATGCAAAGCATTTAATTAGGTAAAAGTTAAGGCTCGGGCAAGGTGACAGAGGAAGGAATTTTTTTTTTTTTTTTTTTAATTTAGGGCTGTGTTGGGTCTTCATTTCTGTGTGAGGGCTTTCTCTAGCTGTGGCAAGCAGGCGCCACTCCTCATCGCGGTGCGCGGGCCTCTCACTATCGCGGCCTCTCTGGTTGTGGAGCACAGGCTCCAGACGCGCAGGCTCAGTAGTTGTGGCTCACGGGCCTAGTTGATCTGCGGCATGTGGAATCCCCCTAGACCAGGGCTCGAACCCGTGTCCCCTGCATTAGCAGGCAGACTCCCAACCACGCAGCAGCTCCAAGCAGTAGCGGTCAGTGCCCGAGGCGCCAGGTCCGCTGACCGCGGCCACGCTCCGCCCGGACCCCGCGGGCTCCGGGAGCTGCCATGCGTGCGCCCACAGGCCCCTGGGCGGCCGGCAGCGGCACAGCCCGGGGACGCCGGGCCGTAGCGGGCCCCACGCCGACACCAGCGTGGAGACCGCCATGACAGGGACGCAAGTAAATATTTTTAAAATTAATCTGTTGAGGGACTTCCCTGGTGATGCAGTGGTTAAGAATCTTCCTGCCAATGCAGGGGACACGGGTTCAAGCCCTGGTCCGGGAAGATTCCACATGCCGCAGAGCAACTAAGCCCATGCGCCACAACTACTGAGCCTGCGCTCCAGAGCCCACAAGCCACAACTACTGAGCCTGCGTGCTGCAACTACTGAAGCCCGTGTGCCTAGAGCCCATGCTCCGCAACAAGAGAAGCCCCCACAATGAGAAGCCCGTGCACTGCAACAAAGAGTAGCCCCTGCTCGCCATAACTAGAGAAAGCCCACGGACAGCAACGAAGACCCAACTCAGCACCCCCCCAAAAAAAATTAATCTGTTGAGTCTCCGGGTATATTTCTGATTCCCTGGTTGCCATGGTGGATGTGAGTTAAACAAGTTCATCAGTAGACACACACACCTTGGAAGGGGACTGGAATTCAGTGTGGATATAATATAGGGCTATATTATAGGGTAGGGTTTCCACTCTACCACTGGGATATACAGTCTTCTGTAGACAGGGAAGTTCTCCTCACAGTAGGCAGCACTTGACAAAGGAACCATCCAACTGGAGTTCAGACACAGCTGCCCTGCCCCACATTACAGCCATTCAGATGGTGTCAAAAGAGACTGAACACTTGCAGTCAACTGCTCTGGATCAAATGTGAGCCACTGGGAAGGGATCTCGTGTAGCAGGACCAAGTTGGGCCTCCAGCCCAGGGCAGGGCTCACCATGGCTGGCTATACTGGGGTTGACTCCCACATGCACAAGGTAGAATCAGATTTCTCTCCTGACAACGGGTGATGCCAGGGACCCCAAGGTGACGGGTGATTCGAGGGGACCAGATTGTCTAGAAGAATAAGAGATGTTAGGTCTAACTGTCAAAAAGAATAGGAATGGGCTCCAAAACTGGAAGCCCAAAGAGTTAAGAACTAAGATGATGAAACCAAGTGAAAACACATCAGAATCAAACAGGTAGAAATGGTGCATCTGAGTTTTTGCACCGAATTCTGGCTAATGTTGGCTTACAACCTGGCTTCAAGGACAGAGGTACCAGGTCAGCGGCTACGAGACAGCTTAAATACACAATGAAGAAAATGACTGGGTTCATGATCTAAGAAGTAATAGATTTGGGGATAAACAGGGCAAATTTTTAGAATCGGAGACTGGTTGGTTACTATAATTGTATTAGGTCACTCTTGGTAAAATATTTCACTCAATGCTGTGAAGGCTTATCTCTGCTAACTGCATCTTAAATGCTCTGTTTAGAGAGACTGCTCAGGCTAGTAACAATGCTGACTCTTCAGGATTAGGGGCATTTAAAATGACTTAAAGGGGTGTATCTCAAAAATTGCCTGGAAAGCTAATTAGGAATGCAAATTCCAGGACCTTATTCAATGAGCTTTGAGCTTCACAGTGAGTAGGGAATCTTCATTTTAATCCAACACTCCAGGCAATGCTGGTACAGGCCATTCTTGAGAAACAGTGACTTAATACTTAACAGGATTTTCTGACACAGGAGCTTTTGAAATTCACTGGCATTTATGAAGGCATACACTGGTAAACAATTCTATATTCCTGTATCCCCCAAATACAATCCTCTTTACCACGCAGCTGGAGTACCACAGTTTTACACTATATTTTTTCCTGCTGAAAATCTCACTTTTGTTCTGGAATACATCATGAAAGAGGGAATTAATTTCATTTCCAGTTTTATCAACTGAGAATGGAACACGTGACACTCCAGCTGCCCCAAACCTTTCTAGAAAAGACATGGATAATACACACACACAATTTAAAATACAAATATTAAAAGATCTTTCTAGAAGGTTGTTTTACACTTTTAACCCATGAAACTCCATAAAGACAAGGATTACTTCTGTGAGTCAACTCATGTCAACGCGGGCAACTAGATGCAGAGATGTCAGTAAAGAATGCAAAATTAAGTAACTCATGCAGAATCTTATACTTCGTGTGTGAAAGGAAAAGGAGGCAGATGCTGAAAGGAGGCAGAGAGGGAAAGACCTGAGGCCTATGAGCCACCCGCAGTCAGCGTTTCAAGGCCAAGGACACAGGATGGTTGCTTGGCAACTGCTGTTCTTCCTTTATACCGCTTAAGTAGCACTTGTTCTTTAGTGAGCTCATTTCCCATCCTTTCTCCTGTCTACAGACCAACCATCTAGAAATCATGCTCTGCAACAACTCTAACAATAGTAGGGCAAAAATCACTTTTATATGATCCTTGAGTCAAGCAGAATAGAGCAGGAGCCTTCGTTCACTTATGTGAGGAATCTATGACAGAATCCATTCTGGAAATGTGTTGTGTTCAGTTCTGGTCACAATAGTTTATGCAAGAGGAAGAGTGACAAACCGAAAGAGGAAGGTGAGGAGTTGTTAAAAATATTTTAAATATGAGAAATGTCTGAGAAAGTAGTGTGTGTGTATATATATATATATATACACACATGTGTGTACATGGACACATTTAATCTTTAAAAATGTTATTATGAAATGCAATATGTCAAGAATTCTAAGATGCACATATCTTCACCTTTTAACATCTGAGATCATTCAAAGAGCAGTGACTCAGATTAATAAGAAGAAAACCAATATCACTGCAGCCTCTTGTAGCTCATCTGGGTTACATGCTACTCTCTGACCTCCTGAGATAGCCACTACCTTCATTATTTACCATTCCATTTCTTTTTACTATAATCATATTTCATATGTAGGTATCTTTACCAATACAGTCTTTATGATTTATGCTTCTGAGACTTTGTAATTGGTATACTACAAAGTCTCCTGTAAATTGCACTTGACATTGTTTCTGAGATTCGTCCATGCTGTTTATGGTTTAATCATTTGAACTATCATTCAGTAGTAATGTACCAAATTTATCCATTTTCTACTGAAGACATTTGGGCTGCTTCTAGATTTTTGGCTACTATAGACAATACTGCAGTAAACATTCTTGTACATGTTAAAACCTATTAATTTATAGATCTTTAATAGGTTCAGGACATAATTCCTTGTATTATGTGTACTACATAGATCTTCCAGTTTATGGGTGTCTTTTTTACTTTATTATACCATTTTTATTAATAGGAGTTTCTTGTTACCCAAATATATATCAATCTTTGTTTTATATTGTACATATGTGTATATTTTGTCTTAAAAAAAAGTTTTGCTACCCCCAAAATCAGAAAGACTTTCTCTAATATTTTCTTTGACATTTTTACATACTTTTCAAATTTAAAATTTTAATCCAACTGAAATTACTTTTTGATTTGTGAGATATGGCTCCAATTTCACGTTTTTCCACATGAATAGCCAAGTGTCCGAGCACATCTGTAAACAGTCCATCTTTCCTTCACTGATCTGCCCTGCCACACTGGCAAGTGTCTTTTCCACATCTGCATGAACCTATTCCTGACCCCTCTAATCTGCTCCACTATTCACTGATGCTACAATGCTATTATCACTGATGTTTCATAGTAAATCTTCACCTGGCAAGGCAATTTCCTTTAATTTATTATCTGAGAGAGTTTTGGACGTTCTTGGACTTTGCTTTTGCACACATATTTTGGAAATAGCTTGTACAATTCCTCAGAAAAAACTTTGGTGGGATTTTTGTCAGAACCACTTTGAATTTATAAATCTATTTAAATGAAAACTGTCACCTTTATGGTATTGAATCTTCCTATACATGAACACAGTATATTTCTTAATTGAGATCTTATCTCTCAGTAAAGTTGCATAAGTATCTGCACAATGGTCCTGCACATTTTTCATGGCATTTATTTTAGGACGACTAGTTTTGGCAGTAATAAATTATATCTTTTGTACAATGATATTTTCTATCTCTCAGTAAAGTTGCATAAGTATCTGCACAATGGTCCTGCACATTTTTCATGGCATTTATTTTAGGATGACTAGTTTTGGCAGTAATAAATTATACCTTTTGTACAATGATATTTTGTCTCTGTTGTATAAAATGTAATGTTTTGCATAATGATATCTAGAAACCTTACTGAAACCTCATTTTATTTGAAAGTCATTACAGATTTTCTATGTAGACAATCATAACTTTTATAAATGATGACATTTATTTCTTCCTTTCCAATTCTTGTAACCTTAATTTCTTTTTCTCATCTTAATGCACTGGATGAGACCATGAGTTCAATGTCGAAAAGAAAACAATGAACATCTTTGACCTTTTCCTAATTATGAATGAAAATGTTTCTAAAATCTCAGCAGTAACAATAATGCTAGTGCTATTTTGGGAGGATACACCCCAGATTTGAAAAGTTCTTTTCTATTGCTAGTTTGCTAAGACTTTATGAAGGGTACTGAATTTTACTGAATGTTTTTATGCCTCTATCAAAATGACTATATAATTCTTCTCTATTAAATCAATACGCTAAATTAATGAGAAGATTTTCTACTTACAAACCAACACTGCAATTCCTGGGATGAACCTAGAATGAATTGATTTGATTTGCCAATTTGTTTCAGGTTTGTTTTTTTAATCACCATTCATGAGTGAGATCTGTCTTCCATTTTCCTTGTTTGTAATGTATAAAAAACTTATTAGTAGCTTCATAAAATGTATTATGAGGAAGAATCGCATGCATCATATAAAAAGTAAAAGTCACCCCACTATTACGGTACTTTGCACATAGCATTCGTGTTTACCCAAATTTATTGATTAAATAAAGTGGGGTTAGGATCAGTTGTCAAGGATCTCAATGATGCTGAGTGGCATCGTTGAAACCTGAGAATCTTAGGAATTGATTCGCTCTTAACAAGCTAGATAAAGTAACTTAGAGACTACTGTATAGGCCCTATGGTTCCCTGATTTGGGTTTTAGAGCTTTACAATTAAAACAAATATAGGGGGAGAGACTTCCAGTAGGAACATGGTTGAGTAAGTCAGTATCTTTTCTCTTCTCCTCCTACAAGTCATATGAAAGCCAACAAGGAGAAGGGGGCAGGGGGGGGACACAAACTTTGTTTTCAGTAAATCTAGAAAACAGTTATTATCCATACAATTCAAAATTTGTGTGAGGATGCCAAAATGAGCTTAGACAGGACAAAACCAAGTAGAAATGTAGAGAAAAATCATAAAAATGCTAAGTGTCTCAGAGCCAAGAAAAAATATACTTTCTGAAGATAAGAGGTCTCACTCTGATGTGCAAACCTATATAGATGTTTTTATTAATGGGAGTTAGAATTGGGGTTACCAGGAACACTTGAAGTCTCTCTGGACACAGTTTGGCAGAGAAGGAAAAGATAAAAGACCAGATAAAGAATAACATGGAAGAACCATTCTAGCGTAAAGCAGTTTGTCTGTGTGGCAGAGAAGGAGGAAATGTTCAGGATATGAAGTCTACACACACATGCTACCCCTACACAGATGGGTGTGCACACATGCATGCATGTAGCCACTCATACACACACATGCATATGTGCATGTACATATACACCAATCAACCTTCAGCAAAATCCAGTCCCAGAAAAATGTATTTGGATGAGTTATAAGAAAAAGTCACTAGAAAAGCATCGCATCAAAGAGTATTAAAAAAGTATATGGGAAAAAACAGAAAACTTGGAACAAAGAACATTTCTCACTAAAAAATGTGCTATGCAGCAAATAAAAATCATGTCCAAATGTTTCATATGAATTTAAAAGAACTTAATAAGGAGTACCTTCAATGAAGAAATACAGGAAGTCAAACAAGAGACAGTAAGGTAACAGAGGATGAAATTAAAGTAGCAGAACTCAGAAAACAAATAAGAAAAAATGAAAACTCTCACAGAAATAAAAATGAAATTTGAATGAGTACGTGGGAGAAGTGATACTTCTGAAGAAAGCACAAGTGACACAGATGATATATGAAAAGTAAACAGTGTAAAGTGGAAACAGATAAGGAAGATTATACATACACACAATGATAGCTAAACAAGATAGACAAAGGTGACCCAATTTATACATTGAGTCCTACGGAGAACTAAACAAATAAAGGTATATATCATATAAAGGTATACAGACATTTCAAACTACATAAAGACCAGCTATTGTTATTAAAATATCAAAAGACTTCAAAAAAATAAAAGGTATAATTCTTGAAATAAACGGAAACTTGGTACATTATGTGTTGGAAAAATTGCCTCTCAACATTCAACTCTGAGACATGAAATAAAGCACAGAGACTCCACAGAGTACAAAGCTCATAAAATAAACTATGAAAAAAAATATAATGTAAAATATATTGACAGAACTAACACAAAATAAAACTCTAATAACAAACAAAAAGGAGTTTACATGTATACAAGATATGGCTCAGAAAGGTTAAAAATAAAAAGGATGAATAAAGGAGAATTGGGCAATGCAAGCATATCAATCAAAAAGCAGAGATTACAGGGGCTTCCCTGGTGGCGCAGTGGTTGAGAGTCCGCCTGCCGATGCAGGGGACGTGGGTTCGTGCCCTGGTCCGGGAGGATCCCACATGCCGCGGAGCGGCCAGGCCCGTGAGCCACGGCCACTGGGCCTGTGCGTCCGGAGCCTGTGCTCCGCAATGGGAGAGGCCACAACAGTGAGAGGCCCGCGTACCGCAAAAAAAAAAAAAAAAAAAGTAGAGATTACAATCTGAATAGCAAACAAAGCGGGATTTAGGTTTAAAAAAAGAAGACAAAGAAGAGAACTCTATAATGCTTCTGAAGATATGAGATTATGAGTATCCACATATCAAATAATAAAGCAATAATATTCATAACCAGAAAATCAAGAATAAAACTAATGACCCAATAGAAAAACGGGCAAAGTATATAAAGTCTTAACAGAAAAGGAAATACAAATGGCTCTTAAACATAGGAAAATCTGTACATCCTCATTCATAGTAATATAAATGCAACTTAAAACTGTACAGGGACTTCTCTGGTGGCACAGTGGTTAAGAATCCACCTGCAGGGACACGGGTTCAAGCCCCAGTCTGGGAAGATCCCACATGCCGCAGAGCAACTAAGCCCCTGCGCCACAACTACTGAGCCTGTGCTCTAGAGCCTGCGAGCCACAACTACTGAGCCCGTGTGCCGCAACTACTGAAGCCCACGTGCCTAGAGCCCATGCTCAGCAACAGGAGAAGCTGCCGCAATGAGAAGACCGCACACTGCAACGAAGAGTAGCCCCCGCTCACCGCAACTAAAGAGGGCCCACACGCAGCAACGAAGTCCCAATGCAGCCAAAAATAAATTAATTAATTTTAAAAAAACTGTATAGATAAGCCATTTTTCACCTATTAGGTTGGTAATAATCCAAAAGATTCACTGTGGAGCTGTCGGAAGATAGGTACTTTCATACATTGTTGGTGTGGGAGCGACAATCGGTATAACCCTCCTACCTCACTGCTCTACAAAGGACAATCTGTCAACATCATCAAAACTACCTTCACATTTATCCTCAGACCCAGCAATTCAGCTTCAGGGAATCTGTCCTATAAATATAAACTTGCACAAGTGTTAAGTGACAAATATGCCTGGTTATTCACTGCAGCATTGTTTATAGTAGCAAAAGATTGGAAACAGTCCTATATCCATTAATGGAAGACTGCTTAAATAAATAATAGTTTCTTCCTACTTTGAATTCTATGCTACCATTAAGAAAGAATAAAAGATACTTCTATGTACCGATATAGACCAAAAAAAACCTCTAGTATAATATGTTTATGCAAAAGAGCAAGGGGCAGAGCAGTGAATATTATATTTTGTCTAAAATAGGCTGGGAGAGAAGTAAAAACAATAATATATATATACACACATATATATACACACACACATATATGCACAAAGAATCACAAAAATAGTAAGAAATCATAACAGAAGTAGGTGGGGTTCAAGGGAACCATTTCCTTTTTCCTTTTTAATTGTTTAACCATGTGAATTTATTACCCATGTAAAACTTAACTTAAAATATGATAAATATGAAGGGGAGATGGTCACAGTCCTGCCAGGTTTATATTTTTCCAAGAAATGACATTTAAAAAAACTCCCACCATCCATTATAACTATTACATCATAAAAGAAAAGAAAAGGCCTCTTGAAACAAACAAAAAGCAATAAAGAATGTCATTTTTAAGGAAAGTCTTTTAAACTGAGAACATTGTCATATTTTTCGCAGGTCACCATAGACCCGTGAACACTTCATCGCGACCCAGCGCTGGCCATACAGAAGGAGGCAGAAACCACTAGCAGAGGTGGCGGGAATGAGGGAGCCCATGAGCCAGGAACAGATACAAGACTTCCTCTGGAACCAGCTGGAAAGACTCATAAGATTCCATGATTCTTATGCATACATATATATAACTATTTGTACCTTACCACCTCCTGAAAATTTTTAAATGATCAAAAAGACTAAAATCATCAAAACAAAAGTAAGAAACTAAGTATCAATAGCAATTACAGTCCAAAAGCTAACCCCGCAAGTGGAGACTGAGGTTCTGGGTGAGCAGGAAAACGGGCCCTCCCAGAAGACCTCTCTCATCCAGGGGAAGCATTCGGGCTGCTGCCTGGCTACAGAGAACCCTGTTGGCCCCGGGCTGTAGAGCAGTGCATGCGTTCTGGGTGATGACCAGTGAAGGACACTTTCTTAGATCTGAGAGCTGACGCTGGACTCTCCTATCCTATCCCTCTTCTCCATAGCTGCTTCTCAGAATGATGGGCCAAAAGGTACAGATTCAGTTTCCCTATCACGTGCAGTTAGGTAGCAATGATTAGAGCACAGAATCCCACTCTTAGTTTTTGAAAGGAACACTTACACATGTTACTGTGCAACACCAATGCCTAATGTGCTGTAACAGAGTAAGTAAACTGAGACAGAAATGCTGGATTGGTATCCAATAATAACAATGAGAAACAACACTAATAATAATAGATAACATGTACAAAGCACTACGTGCCAATCACAGGTTGAGCTCTTTATATGCATTACTGAATCTGCACATCTCAGTGACATAGGTAATATTACCATCCCCATTTACTTCTGAGAAAACTGAGGCACAGAAAGTTGAGGCCATTTGTTTTAGGTCACATAGCTCATAGAGAATTCATGAAAACAACATACAGAGATCATGGTGCAGTGGAAATAGCTCTGGATTGGGAGTCAAGAGACCCAAGTTCTATTTGTAATTCTAGCTCCTTGGTAAATACTTTTATTTCTCCAAGTTTGTTTATTCGTCTATAAAAAGAGAGAAACAGAATTTCTAACAGCTAAACTTTTCCAATTCTAAAATCTGATGGATCCAGTACAATATTAGGTAATTTGGTGAATTCTACATGAATGTGAAAAACTATGTCTCAGTCCATAACCCAACCGATTTAATTCAAGGAACTATGTCTTCTACAGTACATGGCAATGTAACAGAATGTCCAGAGTTATTTTCCCTGTTGACTTCGTCTTTTAGGTGTTGAGGCATCCACCAGGCTAGGGACAAAACCTCCCCTCCCTCTCTTCATCATTCTAAGGGAGCTACCAGCAGCTGGAGCCAACCAACTCCCTGTAGGCCCTGCTCCATCAGCCCTCCTATACTGGGTGGGGGGGGGGGTTGCCTACAAGTTGGTGCTTGCTGAGCTGTGCTCCCCACGAGCTCTCTGGTGCCTACATCAAAACACAGTGAGGCGGGTTCCTGCAAGCCTGGGAGTATGTGCCATGTGATGTTGTCAACATCCCTTCCCCAGTAAGGGAGAGATGAGGATGATGCTTGGCATACGTCCCCGGAGATAAGGGATATACTTAAGCAAAGATTGGCATCGACTGCTGGTCCAAATAGTTCTAAAGACAGTGGCCCACTAGAGTATGTCATGACAGCAACACGTGAACAGAGAGCAATGTGATAAACCTGGGGAGAATGTGGGCTCTGTCTGCCCTGCCACGTTTCCCGTGGCCCTCAGATGATGCAGAAATGGTCTCCAGGGGTTCCTGAGGCTCTGTGGAAGGAACACAGACATAAGAGGGACAGGCACTCTGGGGCTACCAGGTGGCTGCCGGGGAGCTGGGCAAGGTTGGCGTGTCCCACAGCTGGAGCCAAAGGGCAACATGGCTGCTCCCTGATGGGTTGTGTCAGTGATGGAAGGAGTCAGGGTGAAAGTACCCACGAGAAGCACCCCATGAAAAGCACACACATGCCAGAGATCCCCACATTAGCAAAGCCACCAGCATCAGGCTAAACCAGAGTGAGACCCTAGATGCTTCCCTACAGCCACATGAGGGCAGTTATATAAGAGGATGTCTAAGAAAACATCTGCGACCCTCTTCCTCCTCTTGCTCTCAGAGCCACAGAAGTTTTTAAAAATATATACAACACTCAGCTGTTACAGCTGGAATGAGCCTGTTCTTATAATCAAATGTAACAAGAAAGTTAAGGAGACACAGCATAATAATATAGTTGAAAGCAATGGTGAGGAAAAAAAATCCATTTCACATTTACACCCCCAAGAAGTTGAAATCTCTCAGCTTGTACAAAACATGTATGATAAAATAATTAAGAACATGGATCACAGGATGCTGTCAACAGCTCCCAATGTTGTTTTATCCCTTTCCCACCCTTTTGTCCTTCTTTCCCAAGAACAGCTACCATCAAGCCTTTCTATTTAAAAATAAATATAACAATACTTTTGTTGCAAGACTGCTTTAAGTGTTAAACAGAATAATATAAATGTTCAATAATGGCAGGTGTTATCAGTATTATCATCATCTTCCCAATGGAAGCATGATTTCTACATTGCTTTACCTTTTTCTTACATGTCTTCCATTTTAGGAAAATGTATGCGCAACTTATATGTGGGCAATTAAAATCATATTTTTAAGTTCTCTAGGACAGTGGCTTTCAAAATTATTTTAGTCTTGGCATGATTTGCACAGAAGAAGTCTTGTGTGGAAATCTCATAATAAAACAGATGAAAAGCAAATCTGCTCCAGAAACAGAGGTATCCTCAATATTTTAATTTAAATTTAAGGTGAATAAATCTGCTCTCAGAAAGGGAGCAAAAGCTGGGGGGAAATGGAATCTACTAGACATGATGAAAGAATTGTCTAACAAAATTTCTACTTTGTCTGCATTTATCTGACATTTTTTTTCTTTAGGTCCCTTTGAAAATAATAAGAACTTCAAATATACTCAAACAATACCTCAAATACATTTACAAAGTTGTTAAATTTCAGGGTGCCCACATACTATTTTATCTTGCCATCAAAATTGCCCCATGAACCAAACAGGAAAGGTGTTGTTGTTGTTATTATTGTTATTATTAATCCCATAGTAAAGATTAGGCAATATAGCCACAATTGAGTTGGGATATTTTTAGAAATATCTGTAGATAACTATCCAAATAGTTGATTGCATTCATATTTG
The DNA here is from genome assembly GCF_964165515.1 of Mesoplodon bidens. Lineage (NCBI taxonomy): Eukaryota > Metazoa > Chordata > Mammalia > Artiodactyla > Ziphiidae > Mesoplodon > Mesoplodon bidens. The sequence continues at coordinate 8,233,716 of NC_138174.1, forward strand.
ATATCATGAAAACTGTTTTAGGAATGACAATTCACAATAAATTACTGAATTTATTTAGGTTTATGCCAACTGAATAAAAGAGGGAAAAGTAGGATATTACTTGGATTATAAAAGATTTTTATAACTGTTCCCTTTGCCCATCTCTGAGCTGATTCTGTTCTGCAAAATCACTTACTTGCCTAATATACCCTCAGGAGCTATTCAGTTCTCCTCTTCTGCAAGAGCTACTTTATTTTACTTTAGACTCAGATAAAACCAACATCACCCTTGGGGTTGGATTTACTCTTTGTTTATGCCCGACAGGAAGCCTAGCTAGCAGGAAGTTGAGTGTTGGTTAAGAAGTGTTGATTAAAAATAAGGAGCTAATTACTTCTATGCAAACTACTTTAGTGATTTGGATGCATGCAAGGAGGATCAAGGGAAGCTGAGCCATCTGGAATCCAAAGAACTGAAGGATCTGGGGATCCTGTCCTGCTCTGCGCATTCCAAGGGAGACCATTTCTGGAGTGGCCACATGATACGCTCTGCAGACCCCCCCCCCCAGCAAAACAGCCATAACTGGTAAAAAGCTGTGTAAAAAATAACTACTTAGGGTCCCTGAAAATTGTCCTAATGTCATACAACAAATGAGGAAACGTTTATTCAAGAAGATCCACGATATCTTGCTAAGAAAGTCAGTGTGCAGCACTTGAACCATACCTGCTCCCTTTCCCCCCCCCCACCCCCAGAGCTCTGTGTGATGGAAATTCCACTCTGGCGGGTGTGGCCAAGAAGACAAGTCTTCCTCTCCCCCAAGAGAAGCAGGCCATCAGCACATCCCATTACTCCCAGTTTCATGCTGCAGAGGCTAAACTCAGAAGCTCCCTTCCTCCACCTAGCCCCCACTCATAAGGTGGAGGTTCTACCTCAGGTGTGTTAGGTTGAGGATATAAGGAGTCCCAGTGTCCCTTACCCCAGGCTGCTCAGTGTGGAGGTTCCATGCTGGGTGAGGAAAGCCAAGAAGACCAGAAGTTATGGCCCCTGCCCAGCATCCTTCTCACAAAGCATGGTGACACTCAAAGGACAGGGCATTTGAGCCCAGCTCTGGAGATTCTGCCCAGGGGAGAGACACACCGTGAGAACACAGAGCTCCAAAGCTCTCCATAAAGGAACTGTCTTTATTTGGAAGAAATGTGGGGAAGTGCAAGCCCAAGGCTGTTTTCAGACACAAGGAAGATTTGGTGGATAAGCACTTAAGAGGAGGCTAGTACCTCCCTAAAAACTAGGAGCTAAACCCTAGGGCTTGCTTGTTTACCAGGAGAGAATCACAGAAAGACATGGCTAAGAAAATCCCTCCTGGGGTAAGAACAAACATTAAAGACTGGACTCAAAAATTACCCCTGCAAAGAGGCACAAATTAAATTGGATGAGATGGTGGAACAATTTATGTTGTAGGGCACTGTTGCAGACACTAGAGCAGTCATCTGACAATTAGTGAAGCCTCACGTCTGACTGTGATGCTAAAAGAGGCAGGCAGCCTCTGGGAAAGGCTTAAAGAAAGTGTCAGTGAAAGAGCCCTGCTAAAACCACGTTACCCCAGGGTGAGGGTACACGCCCAAGGCTGTGCCTCTGAGGAATGACATTAGAGGCTTTATAACCATCAGTGAATATCACTGAAATAGTCCAATTGAGTTGTTAAACGAATTAACAAGCAAAAAAGAAGCCACTGGCAGGGACATCAGTACCCAGAGTTGCTACAGTATATTATTTTAAATGCCTAGTTTTTAACCAAAAACATCAGAGTTGCTACAATATATTATTTTAAATGCCTAGTTTTTAACCAAAAACATCAGACTTGCAAAGAAAGAGAGAAGTGTGACCCACGCACAAGAAAACAAAAACATAACAGTGAACAGAAACTATCTGTGAGAGAGCACAGATGTTAAATTTAACAAAGACTTCGAAGCAGCCATTATATACATACGTTAGGAGAACTAAAAGAAACCACACTTGCAGAAAAGAAAGGGGTGATGACAAAGTCTCACCAAACAGAGAATATCAAAAGGAGACAGAACTTATTTAAAAAATGGAAATTCAAGAATTGAAAAGGACAATAATTGAAATGAAAAAGTGTACTAAAGGGATTCAACAAAAGATTGGACTGGCAGAAGAAGAATCAACAAACTTGAGATAGAGATTATGTAACCCAAAGAACAGAAAGAATAAAGAACAAAGAAAAGAAAAATGAACAGAACTTCAGAGAAATGTGCAGCACTATTAAGGAAACCAACACGTGCAATGAGAGTGCCAAAAGGAGAGGAACTAGAGAAGGACCAGAAAACATGTTCAAAGAACTAATGGCTAAAAACTTCCCAAACGTCGGGCTTCCCTGGTGGCGCAGTGTTTGAGAGTCCGCCTGCCGATGCAGGGGACACAGGTTCATGCCCCGGTCCGGGAGGATCCCACATGCCGCGGAGCGGCTGGGGCCGTGAGCCATGGCCGCTGAGCCTGCGCGTCCGGAGTCTGTGCTCCGCAACGGGAGAGGCCACAACAGTGAGAATACACACACACACACCTCCCCCTCCCCCAAGAAGCTCAACGAAAGATAAAGGCAAGGAGAAAATCTTGAAAACAGCAAGAGAAAACCAACTCATTTTGTACTAAGGAGCCCCAACAGATTAATAGCTGACTTATCAGATACAACAGAGGCCAGAAGGCAGCACAATGCCATATTCAAAGTGCTGGAAGGAAAAAAAAAACGATTAAGCGAAAATCTTATTTCCAGAAAGAGTGTCTTTCAAAAATTAAGGTGAAATAAAGATATTCACAGACAAACAGAAAAAGAGAATCTGTTGCTATCAAGCCCTCCTTGCAAGAACATTAAAAAGTTAAAATTTTAATTTTATTTCTTTATATAGCATGAGTTACCATCCAGGCTCCTTCCATTTCAACCTTCAGGACTCCCTTCAGAATTTCTTCCAGGGAAGATCTAGTGTTAACAAACTCCCTCAGCAATTTTTTTTTTTTTTTTTTTTTTGGATCTTATAAGAGTTTTTGTTTTGTTTTTTTTAACATCTTCACTGGAGCACAGTTGCTCCACAACGGTGTGCTAGCTTCCGCCCCACAACAAAGCGAACCAGCTACACATACACACACATCCCCACGTCTCCTCCCTCCTGTGCCCCGCCACCCTCCAGGCGGCCACAAAGCACCGAGCAGATCTCCCCGCGCCACGTGGCCTCCCCCCACCTGCCATCCACTTCACACCCGGCAGTATCCGTAAGTCCGTGCCACTCTCCCACTTCGTCCCAGCCCACCCTTCCCCTCCCCGTGTACCCAAGTCCACCCTCCACATCCACGTCTCCACTCCTGCCCTGCCCCTAGCTTCCTCAGAACCACTCCTTCTGATTTTTTTTGATTCCACACATACGCATCAGCATAGGGCAGCTGCCCCTCTCTCTCCAACCTACCTCACCCTGCACGACAGACTCTAGGTCCACCACCCCACCACAAACAACTCAACTTCGTTTCCCCTCATGGCTGAGCAATATTCCACTGCACACATGCGCCACATCTTCTTCATCCATTCATCTGTCGATGGACACCCAGGCTGCCTCCATGTCCTGGCCACTGCAAACAGAGCTGCAATGAACACTGTGGCACATGACTCCCCCCGAACCATGGTTCTCTCAGGGTACATGCCCAGCAGTGGGATTGCTGGGTCGCACCCTAGCCCTACCTTCCAGTTTTTTAAGGACCCTCCATACTGTTCTCCATAGTGGCTGTATAATTTACATTCCCACCAACAGTGCAAGAGGGTTCACTCTTCTCCACACCCTATCCAGCATCCATTGCCTGCAGATCCTTTGATGATGGCCACTCTGATCCCTCAGCTTTTATTTATCTAGGAATATCTTAATTTCTTCCTCACTTCTGAAGGTCAGTTTTGCTGGATATGGGATCTTTGATCAATAGAGTTTTGGTTTTTTGTTGGTTTTTTTTTTTCCTTTCAGCACTTTGAATCTGGCAGCCTCCTGGCCTCCACACTTCTCGATGAAGAACCCGCTGATATGCTTATTGTGATTTTAGCTCCATTTGTTACTGTCCAATTTACTGTCTTCATGAAAAAGGTAGTCACCAAAAAGGTGACCGAAAGCGTAGGTGGTATTTGGCCAACTAGAAGTCAAGTGAGAACTTGGAGCTAAATTCTTATGCTAATTAGTGGTCAAGGAAAATGTTCTCACATAAGAAATAAACCCTGTTAACTGATCATTTACATCACATTTGGTACAGATCACAGCCCCTACAGATGGTTATACCTCAGTCTGGGTTGTAAAGACCATGAAAATACACAGGCTGCAGCACTTGGCTCCCCTACATTGATTAGACAAGACTCGCAACTACCATAAATAAAATCCTTAATACCATTGAAAATAGCCAGGATGGGATGATAAAATGAATAAAGGATGAGTAGAGGTTCCCACGAAAGCCAAAGGTCACCACTGATTTGCAATGAACAACCTAAGATAGCTGAATCTTTTTGCGAATGAAGAAACTGAGATTTAGAAAGATAAAGTGACTGCCTGGTATCAGCTATATCACATAGCTATACAATTTCATCCTAGTTAATAATCTAGACAGCTGATGCATGTACACATTTGCCTTCTTGCATATTTCTCTTCTCAGGAGAACCTACTATAGGACAGGTATTTACCAGGTTTTATATTATTCTCTAGTCCAAATCTATTAAGTAGCTACTGGTATTCCCATTACATAGATGATCGTGGCAAAGTTAGGTAATCTGCTTAAAGTAACAAACTTTAAATTTGTTACTTTAAGCAGATTACTTGTTAGTGGGGGAGCTGAGAGTCAGACCCAGGTCTGTCTAACCCAGAGTTTGTGACCTATTTCCTAAACCATATTTCCTTGCTAACCAGCAAGTTTGTGGTTAACTGCTTCATGTCCAAATTGATTAGGAACTCTGGGTTTGAATCAAACATTACCGAGCCATCTCACCTTCAGACAGAGGGAAGAAAACTCCTGACCAAGTGCACTCAAGCTTTCTCCCTGGTTCAATCCACAGGGCACCCCAGAAGCAGAATTTGCTAAGACCACAGACACAGAGCTGTCAATCCTGACTCCCTGAATTTGGAAGAGTATATGGTCTAGTCAATCATTCTACAACTACTTACGGTGGGAAGTTGGTGCCACAAAAGAGTTCCCTAGGAGAGCCAGAGATGGATTTAGTCTTCTAACACTACAGCTGAAGGCGACTGGAGGGATGATTTAGTCATTAGAGTTGTTCTCTGATGAGGCCATGAGGGAGTTTAGCCGCTTCATTCCAGCACACTCCCACTCTGAGATGTTTTTAGTATCTACTCCTAAAGTTAACATGCAGTCCCCAAAGTCATAGGCTTTTGTAAAATGCACACTCTTCAGAGAACATTCATTTCCTGGTATCTAAGAGAAATATTTATGTTCCCAGTGAGGCACAAACAGATATAACTCTGGAAGCATTTTCTCAAGAATTTAAACACTATGAAACAATACAAATACCCACCAATAGAATGGTTACATGAATTATTAGACAGCCATACTACAGAATAATCTTTGTAAAGTGTCCGGTAAATTTGTATAGTTACCTGAAAATATTTCCAATGTTAAGTGAAAATGTAAGTTACAAAAAAAAAATGTATATACCATATGATCCCCTCTACACAAACCAACACAAAAATGAAGCCTGTATACTTCTGCACAGTTAGCCCTCCATACATGGGTTCCACATCTGCAGATTCAACCAAGCACAGATCAAAAATAATAGGAAAAAAAATTCTGGAAAGTAACAAAAAGCAAACCTTGAATTTGCTGTGCACTGGCAACCATTTAACAGCATTTACATTGTATTTACAACTATTTACAAGCATTTACATGTATAGGTATTATAATATAGAGATGATTTAAAGTATACAGGAGGCTATGTGTACGTTATTTGCAAATACTACGCCAAAGGGACTTGAGCATCTACAGATTTTGGTATCCATGGGGGATCCTGGATTGGCGGATACTCCGTCCTCTGCCTTCTCTCTCACACAAAGTTGAGTCAGGCACCACGGGAAAGCCTATTTTTTCTTGAATAGTTCAGGTAGAACAGGAGTCACAGATGTAACCAAGCCAAGCCTTACTCAATAAACAACTCCCAAATCATCATTTAATTGGTCATAAGTCTGTAGCTGCCTCAGAGCACACAGCTCATCCACCCTCCCCCCTCCAACTAGTTCTTTCAAGAATAAAATTATTTGTACTTTACACTGTCCTACTTCGGACATGAGGATAAACTCACTTTTAGTAGTAGGGGAGATAGTTACATGATTGAAGCAGAAGTATGTCTTGCTTCCTTTCCCCCTCCACCCCACAGAAATCTCTGTATTATGTTGGGCACCCAAAGAGAATTCTACATGGATATTTAGCATCCACCTTTTGGGGATGTCTAGCATTTGCACTCTCTTCCCACATTTGGGAAATGCCCAGAATTCTCCACTACCTGGAAGAAGCAGCCTGCTTCCTATCATAGAAGGTGGACGCTGAAGTACAATTAGTTAATAAACTTAGCTCCAAATCCTGGAACTCTGGATGATGTCCATTTTCCCACTAACTCTGTCATGTTACCATCTCAATCTTTTACAACCTATGGATTAAAATATGAAGTTGAAATCATCAACACACCCTTTATAAAACAGTAGGAGAAGGGGAGTGGAAATAAGTAATTCAAATACACAAACATGTATGTGCTTCAGCAAGAAATAATTTATGTATATGTTGCAATCCTCATTTCTGCACTTGTCACAAGGCCGTATGTGGTTTAATGACTTCTCTATTTTACCAATTCCATTCTCCCCTTGTGTTTAGCCAAACCTCCAGCTAGTTCAGATTCTTTATTATGTATGGTGACCTCTTTAGGTAAGGAATCTGAACCACGAGTATTTTACCTAGATTGGGTTGTTGTCAAAAATCCATTAATTCTTACTACTTGACTTGGTACGATAGGAACTGGTAGATTACCTGGAGTTCTGTGCAAATTCCTCTCTTCCATTAAGAGTATCAGCCTTTTTTTCTCTTGACAATCAGAATCAGTCAACACCAAAATCCCCATCTCTTTTTTTGTTGCCCACGTGTTAATTGGCAAGAGGAACCAGAAATGATCAGGGGGCATCCTCAAGTTCCAATTCAAGGGAGCTACTGTTATGTTCCCTGGTGGAAATATCTTTATAATCAAAGAGAATAAGGCTATTCAGCTCATGTAAAGCCTCCATCCCTGCCATCATGTGCTCTTTGTTCAGGATCCCGTTAAGAGTATTAGAAAGATTAGGGAACGTACATTCACGAAGCCAGACATTTTGGCTCCCCGATTAGCACTAGAGTGCTTTCGGGAGAACATTCATATGGAACACAAATTCTTACACTCTGGCCCTTTTCAAAAACTTGACCTTCATAACTCTCCCCCAAGCATCCTTGTCACTCGGCCTCCAATCTTGTTCCATATTCCTATCTCCCAGAACCATTAGATAGTCAGTGATTGACTGTAGGTCCTTAATTTAAGTAATCTCTCCTTCCAGGCAAAATACTTTAACATAACACTGGGAGGATTTTCACTTTTTCCTATGTTTCAGTGTCATCCCAATTGGGTCTGTAATTCTACAGAAGCCAGCTTTTAACAGTTCACATATCATGCAGGGTCTTTTACAGGTAAGATTAAATTTTCTTTTCTCTTCAGTCAACTGGCTACAGAGAAGAGTAAATTGCTGAAGGAGTGCAGGTTCCTTCTTGGGATTCCAGGATGAGAGTCACTGTAACCATCTGTGATGTTATTACAGGGTTTCTTCCTCAATGGTACCTTGTCTTCCCTTTACTCAAGATATTCTGGGCCTTTGAAATGACTTAGGTTTGGGGATTGCGTGAAGAGCTGTAACTATCACGGTGCTTCAAGTCAGGTCTCTGTGCACCAGATCACATTTTGACATGTACAAATCCCACTTTTGGTTTGTGCGCTGCCTTATCGCATTGGTTCCAGAGACCTCCAGAGCACTGAAGTGCTGCTAAGACCAATCAACACGCTTGACCCGGCACACTGAATCAAATCAAAATTACATTCTAAGCCTGACATCTCCAAATATATTTACAACATATTCCCCATGCTTTACCATATGGCGTATAGATATGTAAGTCCTCTCCTCCTGGGTCAGAGTTTGTCTAACTCTCCCGGCTATGCTGCTGTACACCTCTAGTCATTGGTATGCTGGTAAGAGAGCATGCTATACACTGACTTTGCCTTTCAGGATAGCATTACTCCTCAAAAAATGTAGATACAGCTAATAGATGGGGAAACTGGATTCTTGGCTGAGAAGGATCAGCAGAGGTTGAGGTAATCCAAGTCTCATGATTCCTCCCTTATTTTCTGTTCCACGTCATGAGTCCTCAGTCCTTCTCAATCAATACTTGAACTCCTACATAAGTGACCTGGCAAAGCCGATAAATCAACAGCTTTTAATTCTGCAGTCTGGATAAACCTGTATAGGTTTTATTTATTTATTTAACCCCAATGGCCTTAAGAGTTGAGACTTTTTTTGTTGCTCCTGTTTTTTTTTAAGCAGAGTCATAGAAGGTCACTGTTTTTAAGTCAAAGATAGATGAACACTTAGATATAAGTCTACCATTCTCTTTCTTAAGCTGTTGAGAGGTTGAATAGAATTCTGAAGCACAATCTGCCACAACCAGTCCAGGAAGTCAAACCATAATCTATGCAGCAACTGGCTCAAAGCAGCCAGCACTTGATTAATAACTGAGAACTTCTCTAATATTTGCCCGGCTTTCAATTGACACTTTATTCCAAATAAATACTGGTGATATTTTAACTAGTTTTTCGGCCACTGAGTGCCATAGCAGTCAGATTCCCATCCCCAAATACTGGCTGGATTTTCACTGTCTGCAGCCCCAAGCAGGTCAGATAATCTCAAATTGCCTGACTGTCCTTCAAGTCTATTTACTGCCTGCAACTATTTCTGTATCTGCCAAGTTTCTGTCTCTAGCTGAGAAGAGAAAAATGAAATGAAATTACAAAGAGAACACTGAACAGCTTTCAACCAACTAAAGAACCAGGCTTAGAAAACTGGTAGAAATGAAGGTTAGGAGCAATCAACATTACACTTCCTACTCCTCCCATTTTCCCTCAAGCAAAGACTGATCACTGAGGACACCACTCCTGCCCACCACTGTCACCACTGGCATGGATACAGGATGCCACAGCTGTACCACCGCCTCCAGTGACTATGGAAACACACTGATGTTGTGACTGCTGCTGTTTCCTACACCCAGAAAGGATTCTCTCTGGCCCCTCCTTCTATGTACAGCCCTTGATTCAAGAACTAAGGCTGATGCTTCCCACTGGTAAATCAGTACTCTTTACACGCCCATGCTCGGACTACAAGGGAATAGAAAATCCACAGCTGGGATTTTCAGCTTTCATTGGGGGTAGGCTCTATTTGCTTCCCATACAGACTTATAAGGAAATTTTCAAACTTAAGAGTTTAAGTGCCAGATAAACAGAAAAAAATGACAAATGTCAATTACGAGGAATGGGGGAGAGGCAGTCACTTGATTTCTTGTGTTAGGGAAGTCAAGGATCACATGAACCAGAACTAGGACTGAATCCCATCAATATCCAGTAGCATGAGGCTCTGAACACCTGCTAATGTTATCCTCAGGGAGAGAAAGAAACAGATGTATAATTACCGTTATTTTTTAAACAGTATTTTTTTTTACTGCACTGTGCTTATGGTTAAAGTTACATAATTAAGAGTTTGATGACATTTGATGACAAAAAATGGGACATTCTGGCCTATTTTACTTGGTGTTTATTTCTCGGTCTGAAAGAGAGAAATGCATTTGATTGCAAGTGACTGATCTGGTAGCTCCCTTTTTGTGTTTTTTTGCTCTTTGTTCTTCTACATATTATGTCTGCAAGTAGGGCATATTTTTAAAACTTACTGTTCCCACATTTTTAAAAAACTTTATACCATTTCTTTTTTAGTCATGAGAGAAGTCGATTTTCTCCTAAGGAATTTCCAATTACTGTCGCAGTTGAGTCAGAGAACCTGCCTTTCATCTGTCTCCCTGACAAGCAATGCTCCTTATAAAGAAATCTTTCTCAGATCTTTTCTATTTCAGAACAAAGGGCATTTGGGGAGCAGCGTACTCAAGGTATATTTTCCATTCACGGAAGAAAAATACACCATCTTCCTAGCTTTACATCTCTGATATTTCTAGTTTTGCCTTTAGTGCTGTAAGCCCTGCTCTTGCAAATATCTGTGCACACCTCCAATTTTCTCATTGTAATACCTTGTATTTATACAATGCTCCACATTACCGCAATTTTACAGACAAAGCAGCAGACATCCAACAGGATTAAATAACTTGCCCTTGCAAACAGCACCAGGCATACTCAGGATTCAAGGGCAGGTTCGCCTACCCCACGTCCCCACGCTTGCCAGCCTATTCAGGCCTGACGTACGTACACGCTCAGTAGATGTTTGTTGGATACAAGAGGAGCTTGATAATTAAATCAAATGCATCAAAATATATTTTATGTTCTCTGGATAATCTCTGGTTATGTAAGTCTGGGATACTTAAATCCACTGATTAAAATCTGCTATTGATACTTACTAAGTGCTAGTGAAACATCCAGATTCCCTGGAAATTCAGGTAATTTTCATCGTTCAAAGTTTCAGAAACACTCTTTCAACCAACCAGCTATCAGGAAAACAAGAAGCTTCAGGGTCAGGGGAATAGGATTAGATGTCATGAGAGACTCAATGCATATCCTGAACCATTTCATCTGGGTCTCAATGAAAGGTGAAAACATCAGTCACCTGGCAAGACAGTCTTTTCCTGTTATTGCAATAGTCCCCATCTTTGCTGATTTTTAAACAGAACACTAGATGATTTCATTTCCCTTTTCATCTGTATATGTTGGTGTTCTAGAGACATGACCTAAAGTCATACAGAACTATTATGCTTCTAGCACTTCTAGTGCTGTACTATGTACCTCTTAGAGGTGGTATTAATGTCCTAGGGCTGCCAGAACAAAGTGCCATAAACTGGGTGGCCTATGAAAACAGCTTCTGGTGTCGCCAGCAATCCTCAGCCTTCTTGGCTTGTGGATGCAGCACTCCAGTCTCTGCCTCTGTCTTCACCCGGCCTTCTCCCCTGTGTGTCCCAATATCCCTCTTCTTCTAAGGACACCTCATCTTAACTTGATTACATCTGCAAAGGCTCTATTTCCAGTTAAGGTCACATTCACAGATTCTGGGTGGACATGCATTTGGGAGGTGGGAGACACTATGCAACCCAGTACAGGAGTTAAGAAATACTAATTGAGAAAAGGAAGAAAATGTCCAAGTCTTATGCTGTGGTCTGTGCTGAGAAAGAAATGCAAGAATCTCTGTGTGGAATGATCCCTTCCTCTGAGTTACAAACTGACATTATTTCACTCCAATCAGAGAATATAAGCATCTCTCCCCATGAAATTCTTTTGTGTTTTTCCTTCACAGTGTTATCACATTTTCTAATCAACTATTTCTCTGACCAAGTTAACTAGATGCACACTTGCAGTTTTAACAATTTTCCCTACTCCACCCTTCATATTTCTGCATCCTCTTGGAAGTGATGCATTTTTCCAGATAGACAGGCTTTCTAGAAATCCAGTAAGAGTTCTCAATTGCCAAGGATTCGTACTGAGTACTATTTCTGGGGAGCCCCTAACCAGGTCTATTGCTATAAGAATTCAACTTACAGGATGAACTCCCTTCCATAACTTCCTCCGTCAGAGACATGACTTACATGAAATCTGTTTCAAATGAGCTCTTAGGCATTGTCACAGGGAGGAAAAGACACAAAATTGTCTGAAGGGGGGCGTGTGTGTGTGTGTGTTTATGTGTATAAAACTAGTGTGAGGCCAGGTCATGTCCGCTCCTGAGATTTGGGCATCCTGAGATTTGTCTAGGCTTACCTGGCAGGACAGGTGAGGAGGCCCCTGCAAATGCTTTTGTCAGAGTGACTGAGGATCCTCCTGAGAAAGGAAGCCAAGCCCAGACAGACTGGCTTTAGTTTTGGAGACAAAGGTGATTCAGAGTGCAAGATCTACCCACTGCCACTGGGCTGGGCTCTTCTCTGAATCATGTGATGGAGGTGGAGGGTGGTAAGAGATTAGATATAAAAACATAAATGTTTCCCTAAAGCCCCTGCGTCATCCTTCAACAAGTGCTAACTAATGAGTGCAATTCAAAATACGGGCCGCAAATTAGCGCCAGCCTGTGAACTATCTGTTACAAGTCTGTGATAAAGTGAACACACAAACCGAGAGTGTTTAGATGCTTTGATTCCAAGTTGACAGTGCTTCAACATCAAAGCACAAGATCCACGGATCTGTCTCACTCAACGGGGGGAAGGCTACAAGTATTAATATCATTCACCACTCATATTATTAGAAGCACTGATATAAACCACAGGGCATAATTGGAGGCAGGTGGACCCAGCGTTCACTTTGTGGTCTAGAGCTCTTTCTAGCCTTGTCCTCTCCTACCTGCATGTTCCGGCTTTGTGTCCTTCTGCTTACCTCCTTAGAGTCACAAGATGATTTCTGCAGCTTGAGACATCACATCCTTATACCAAAATCCCCATGAAGGAAGGAAGGGACACACAAAGGCTTCTACTTCCTAAGGCCCTCTCTTCTTATTTAGGAAGAAAATCCTCCCTGGAAGCCCCCTGAAAAACATTTCCCTGCGTTGCTCAGCTAAAGAGGAGACTGAGGTACCAGGTTGCTAACAAACAGTAATGGGATTATCATGACTGTCTTAGGCTGATTATAATATAGCCCCCGAAGCTGACACAGGGTCTGCCCTCCCAAGAGGTCAGAGGATTTCCTCTTGCTACCCGAACTAATTACGGTTCTGTTAGAGAGGAGGAGGACATGATAGACAGTAAACAATTCTGGGGACCCTCTGTTAAGATATGGGCTCCATGCGGGTAAACATGGCTAATCCTCAATGGTCAGCATATTCCTGGTATATACTGGGTTCTCATGAAAACCAAATGCAATGACGAAACTAATGTATTCAGCCCATCATCTAAATGCTCAGTCTTTACGATATCAAGCGTCCAGGTATTTAGGAGCATTCCCCACCCCATCGCCCTCTTTCTCCCACCTCCTTGTCCCAGGTCTTAGCTAATGTAGGCATCACATTCTGTTTCAGTCAAGGTTTTTGGATGCAATGATGTAGACTCTGAATCATGGCTCGGAAAGTGCCTCCACTTCACCTCATTAAAAAAAATAGAGACACAAATGTAGAGAACAAATGTATGGACACCAAGGTGGGAAAGGGGGTGGGGGCGGGTGGTGGTGGGATGAACTGGGAGATTGGATTGACATATATGCACTAAGATGTATAAAACAGATAATAAGAACCTACTGGGTTAAAAAAACAAAAACAAACAACAAAAACAGTTCTCCCCAAATTCTAAAACCCTAAAAATGACTTTGTTTCATTAACACTCACTAAAAATCATAGATCTCAAAATTTTCAGTTTCAGCTTTGACATGTAAAGAGTTTTCAAGGTGTCACCCCTGTCCTTATAACAAGAAAAGGCTGGACAGACTGAAAAACTAAAGTCTTTTCTTGGACCACAGGGCAAACGGCCACCCTAAAATCTGGAAAGTCAGAGCAATCCAGACAGTCACAGCCAAGGACTGCTTACCTGGAGCAGAAGCTTCTGGAGTCACACTGGTGGGAACATGTAAATGAAAATTTGGATGAACTGCTGGAGGCTGAGCGTGCACCAGCTTGAGAGTGAGAATTTCCTTGGGACTGTGATGGGGGAGGGGCAGCAGCACACATTTCATTGGCTTTATCTCCATGAATCCCAATCCCACCAGCTTCACAGGATGACGAACAGCTGATATAGATACCCTCCCAGCTCTGGCATGGGAGATGAGGAGGAATGCTTGTGAAACTGGCCCAGACCTTTTCTATAACTATAGTCTTCTCTCCAGGGGGGAAGACTTTACCAGAGACTTGTCCTACAGCTGTGGGGGGGGGGTCATTCCTCTGATTCCTGCCCCCATTTAGCCTTCTTGTCTTACCTGAGGAGCATGGGGAAGGCAACTATACAAGAAACACTTGGGGTCATAGGCTACAGACACAGGTCCAATGAAACAGACTTGGAAGATTCTAGAATGTGCCTTCTCCCAAGTAGGCCACCATACAAACAGAGCCCCAGCATAATAAGAGTGAGTTATAGCTGAAAGGGCTGTGGGAACATGAACTCCCTCTGAGTAGAACTTAGAGAATCCCAAAGTCAAGAAAGGACACATAATCAAGGACAATAAAAGAATTTGAAGCACCTGGCACCTACAGCAAACATCAATCACTGCCCAACCCCCAGCCAGATTAGCATAAAACCTCACACTCAAGGCCTACTGACCTCAGTTTCTATTACCCAAAAATTTCTATTACACAAAAATACCCAAAAGTTTCTATTACACAAAAATACATTGTGTCCAGATTTCAACAAAAAAATCACTGCAAAAGGCAAGAAAAAAACAGTCTGAAGAGCCAAAGCAAATAACAGAACCAAACTCAGCAATGACACAGATATTAGAATTGTTCAGTCATTAAAAATAAGTCTAATATTTTAAGGTCTATAACGGAAAAGTTAAACAACATGCAAGAAGAGATGGGTCTCAGACAGAAACTCTATGAAAGAAACAAAAGAAAATCCTAGAATCGAAAACACTGTAATATAAATGAAGCTTACCTTGGATGAGCTCAACCGTAGACTGGTCACAGCTGAGGTCACTCACTGCTGGTCACAGCTGAGTCAGTGAGCTTGAATACAGGTCAGAAGTTCCCAAACTGGAAATCAAAAATAAAATAAAATATTAATAATAAAAATAACAATGAAAAGAACAAGTACAAAAGGCACAACTATGCATAATGGAAATACCAGATGAATTATAAAGAGAAACAAGAGCAAAAATAAATTTCAATAAATAAAAGCTATTTATTTTAAAAAACAAAATTTAAAAATAAATTTTAAGAATTAAAAGTTCAAAATGTATGACAGCCACTAAACCCCAGATCCAGGAAGCTCAGAGTAACCACAAAACAAACAAATAAACAAACCCACCCCCCAAAAAACCCCAAACCCAGAAAAAGCCCACACCTAGATAACCATATTCAAACTGTAGAAAGACACAGGCAAAAAGAAAACCTTGAAAGAGTCCAGGAGGTGGCGGGAGGTGGACGGCCTTACCTGCAGAGAACCGAAGGTTAACAAGTCTCTGACATCCAGCCCACTTCTCCCGGAAACCAGCAAAAGCATTTATTGATTCCTTTTCCGTGGGGTAGCGGGCAGGCCCCGGATGGGGCTTGGCCTGGGCGCGCGGAGCGGGTTTCCCCAGGAGGGCAAACAGGGCACGGCTGGAGCTTTGGGGGGTGCTACGTGGCCTCGGGTGCGTGGGGAGTCGCCGGGAGAGGATGGGCTGGCGTTCTGCAAGCACCGCTGGCAGCTCACGGAACCGTGAACTCAGGCCCCAAGCCCTGACGCTGCAAACTCTCTTCCCAGAGGAAGCCTGATCTCGCGAGATCTCAGGGCTCTACGATGCTCAGCTGGGGAGTCCTGGAATGAGAGACACCTGGGTTCTCTGGGTGCTGGAGGGCTCTGGTCCCGCATTTCATTCTCAAGGATTCCGCCCCACACCACCCATCAAGCAGACCCCAGTCCTCGCCAACACCTCGTCCACCCCTCCCCACGGCCCTCACCTCAGGGTGAACACCTCTGGCCCAAAGCCTGTGCGGGGGCAGGACTGCCATGGACCAGACGGAGAGGCGAACTAGGCATGTGCAGGCAGCAAATCCAGAAGCCTTCCACAGGACCGTTTGGTGGGAAATCTAATCTAACCCACCAAGGTCCAAGGATGCAGCAACCCAAACGTGTGGACAGTGAGGCCAGTTGTCCCTCCAGCACCTGCGAGGTGGCCTCGGTTCGTCCCGGGAGACCTGTATCCAGTGAATTATCCTTCCAAAGTGAAAGGGAAATGAAGACTTTCTCACCTATACAAACACTGAAGGAATTCATTACCAGTAGAGCTTCCCTGGGAGGAATGTAACAGAATTGAAGGAAGAAATATAGATAGCTCTCCAGTAATACTTGGAGACTTTAATACCCAATCTAAATAATGGATAGGACAACCAGACAGAAGGTGAGGAAGGAAATAGAGGGCTTGGACAACACAATAAACCAACTAAAACTAACACACATATACAGAACACTAATCAAAAACAGTACAATAACCATTCTTTTCAAGTGAAATGAAACTGGAACATTCACAAGTGTGTGGCATTAAACAACACACTCTCCAATGGATCAAAGAAGAAATCACAAGGGAAATTAGAAAATACTTAGAAATAAATGAAAATGAGAACACAAGATACCAAAAGTTATAGGATGCAGCAAAAGCAATGCTAAAGGGGAAATCTGTAGTTATAAGTGTTACATTTAAAAGGTTAAACAACCGGGTCTTAAAAAGCTACGTAGGGCCTCCCTGGTGGCGCAGTGGTTGGGAGTCCGCCTGCCGATGCAGGGGATGCGGGTTCGTGCCCCGGTCTGGGAGGATCCCATATGCCGCGGAGCGGCTGGGCCCGTGAGCCATGGCCGCTGGGCCTGCGCGTCCGGAGCCTGTGCTCCGCAACGGGAGAGGCCACAGCAGTGAGAGGCCCACATACCGCAAAAAGAAAAAAAAAAAAAAAAAAAAAAAAAAAAAAAAAAAAAAGCTACGTAATGTATGATTCTAATTAGATGACATTCTGGAAATGGCAAAACTATAGAGATGGTAATCAGGTCAGTGGTTGCCAGGAACTTGGAGGAGGGCTGGAAAGTTGACTAGGTGAAGCATAGGAAATCTCACAGGGAGTGAAACTATTCTGTATGATACTTTAATGGTGAATATAAGACATTAAGCATTTGTCAAAACCCAGAGAACTTTATAGCACAAAGAGTAAACCTCAATGTATACAAATTTTTAAAAAGTCACTTGGGAGATAAGGGATCCCAGGATGGAATGCAGAATGGGACCAAAGAATCTAAATACATTATGAATGTATGAAACAATTTCACTGAAGAAAGTGAAAGAATAAGATGCTGACCTAAATAACTTTGGAAAGGAATGGTTCTTAAGACTAAAGTCAAAAGGAATTATACATAAGCACTGTACTCTAGCTGATAAAGTTTTCCCCGTGGGGATATGGGTTAACAGTTCTAAAACCAGTATACTGGAATTGAACAATTAAGTAAATGGCTGAGGAATAGTGAGAGCCAGGTTTCTCACTTTTGGAGTGGGAAGTGGCAGGTGAACAAGAGAAGGCAGCTAGAAGGACTGTGGTAATGGACTAGAGATGGAGACATCAGTATGAACTCATGTTTAACTTAATTCACATACAGCTGATTACGTATAGAATAATTATAGTTGTGTGTACATATACAGGTTGGTATGTACATATGTATATCTGTGCCCTGTCAGCTGAGAGGATCTAGAAGTAAGGGCAAACACTCCAGGGGCAACAAACGTACCTACCACCCAGATCTTGGTTTCGAATACAATTATCCAATAAAAGGAACCAGAGCTCCTTGTAGAAATTATTGATTCTGGGACTGGGCCAGAAGATATGCAAAACGAGCCTAGAGCATATTGTAGTTAGTGCCAAAAATTAAGAAAGTTTCAAAATTTTTTAAAAAATGCAATGATAGGAATATATAAAAAGGACATAGAATCCAACCAAAAGAGCTTCCAATAACAAAGCTGGAACAGTTTGAGCAACAAAATAAATATAGTAGTGTGAAATAAATATAGTAGTGTAAAATAAATATACATGACTCTACAATAATGAAATTGCTTAAGTGAATAAATAAGGGAGAATAGACGAATCTCCCAAGCAGAAGAATTCTAAATAATTCGTGTGCATACTCCGCCCTCAGGAAGATCGAACATAATTCATTACCCTTAAGCGTTGGCTTCACATAGTGACTTTCTTCCAAAGAGTACAGTATGGAAAGGAAAAAATAATAAGTAATTATAGTGGAGAAACCTGACAGACACTACCTCAGTCAGGTGATCAAGGTCAACATCAAGAATAGGTTATATTGATGGTATGTACCCTTGACACAACTTGATGAGGCTGGCATTTTACTTCTCTGGTTTTCCTCCCCAAAACTCATTTTCAGTCATGAAAAGAACATCAGAAGAATCCCAACTGAGGGACCATCTACAAAATACATGATTGGTAATTCTTAAAACTGTCAAGGTCAGCCAGAAAAAGAAAGTACGAGAAACTGTCACAAGCCAGAGGAGCCTGAGGAGACATGAGAAATAATCTAATGTGAAATCCTGAATGGGATCCTACAACAGAAAATGACATGAGGGAGAAACTGAGTAGATCTGAATAAACTATGGACTTTAGCTATAATAATGTTTTAATATCGGTTCATTAGTTGTGACAGATGTACCTCACTAATGTAAGATGTTAGTAATAAGGGAAACTGGGTGTGAGGTGTATGAGAACTCTCTGTATTATGTTTGCAATCATTCTGTAAATCTAAAACTGGCTTCATTAAAAAAAATTCTTCCTGATATCTGAATGAGTTGCAAAGTAATGGATAACCAAAGATCACTTTAGTAATAAAGGTTACTTATATATGTATCACACATTAAGCATTTTTTTTTTTTTTTTTTTTTTTTTTGCGGTAGGCGGGCCTCTCACTGTTGTGGCCTCTCCCCTTGCAGAGCACAGGCTCCGGACGCGCAGGGTCAGCAGCTATGGCTCACGGGCCTAGCCGCTCTGCAGCATGTGGGATCTTCCCAGACCGGGGCACGAACCCGTGTCCCCTGCATCGGCAGGCGGACTCTCAACCACTGCGCCACCAGGGAAGCCCAGCATTTTTTAATGATTGACTTTTAGTATAGGTTTCACATGTGCTTTAAATAACATTTTATTTCATTTAAAAAAGACCTGGGGCTGTGCGTCCAGAGCCTGTGCTCCGCAACGGGAGAGGCCACAGCAGTGAGAGGCCCATGTACAGAAAAAAAAAAAAAACAAACCTGTATCAGATAACATTTAATTATATATCTATTGACTCACATTGAGGAAAATAAGTGATTGCATGAAACCAGAACTGTTCAAGAAAATTTAGAGCAACATAGAGATGACCACAAAGTCAGCAGTTGCACGTGCCCGTCAGGAATGCCAGCAGACAGCCTGCCCAGTCTTCCAGTTACGTGGTTCTTCAGGGCTGTGCCATCCTGTAGCTGTGCCCCACATATCCCAAAAGGAAACTTCTCCGTGGGGACCACCATTAAAATATTCTGTAGCATGCCTGTCCTCCCCTCACAGAGTGTTTCTGGAGGCTTGAATATTGACTGAATTTAACTTTGTGATTCTTTAACTCCTTAAGAAACTTCTAGATTCTCTTAATGAACGATAAACAGCTTGGGTATTGGATGTTAGATATTTTTCTCCTTTTCCTTTTAAAAAAAATGTAGTTGGGAATTCCCTAGCAGTCCAGTGGTTAGGACTCCGTGCTTCCACTGCACGGGGCATAGGTCCAATCCCTGGTGGGGGAGATATTAGATCCTACCTGCCACAAGGCACGGCCAAAAATAAATAAATAAAAAATAACAAATTTAGTCAATAAAGAACTATCTCTGATCTCTTACTTCCTAATAGCAAAATTACAATTCAACCAGCTTTCAAACACAAAGGTATTGCTATATATTTCTGCATTTCTTCCCTCTGCCTCCCATTTTCAGATATTTGGGACAAAAAGGATGCCTACTTAGAGAATGACAATAGAATGGATTCACTTGAAAAGCACTCATGTTAAATGATATATAAATTCTCATTCCAAATCTTCCTGATGAAAATTAAAATATTTGAACAACCTTCAAAACATCCAATTTAAGCAAGTTTAGGCAACAAAAGTGGTTTTTGGCACATCACACCTATAGCCCTATCTACACAGCATCAAGTGATGGGGACTTCTGGATTGTGTAAATCACTCAGAGATAATAGTCACTAGTTCTCAATGTAGAGGTCATCATAAATGTAGTTTCATGCCATGGTTACGTCTTCTTCTAAAATGACAACAACAAGTGGTCTATTTTGTTTATTCGATTATTGAAATTTCCCAGGTCTCCACTTTATATTCCCTGGCAGTGCCTGAGGTTGCAATATTTTTAATCCTTCCCAGATCAAAACCATACACCTAGTTAGCCCTTTCAGAGATAATTTAACAAACCTATCTATGATCTTCAAACAAACATATCTATGACATTTTCATTTTAATGGCATTTTCATTTTAATGACAGCTCTTGGAAATTTTATTCCAGAGGTTATCTTCCCTTTTTTCAGAGATTTCATTGCCTTTAACTGAAGAAAGATGAAAATGTAAATTCTTGTGATTACAAAGCCAAGGACAAATGGTCTGGATCAACACTATCCAGTATAAGTGTAATAGAAGCTATTATGAAGTTTCAAATTTTCTAGAAGTCACATCAAAAAACGTAAGAGGTAAAATTAATTTTAATAACATACTTTAACCCAACACATCTAAAATATTATTTCAACATATAATAAATACTTTAAAATTCTCATCAAGATATTTTAATTCTTTTTCATACTGTCTGAAATCTTACGTGTTTTACATCTTTACTTGGACTAGCCACATTTCAAGGGCTCAATAACCATGTATGCCTAGTGGCTACCATCTTGGATTGGGCACTTATAGACACAGTGGTAATTAAGAGGAGGCAGCTGAGCTTGGATGGTTTAAGAGTTGGAGGCAACATGACATAATGGGGAAAATGTGGGGTTTAGTTACCAACATTCAGATTCCACCTTCCACAATCAATTAAGAACCTTCAGAAAAATTTCCTTAAATGTTTGCACGTTTGTCAAGTATAGAGAGTGTTAGTTACTTCATGGGGTTATATATAAGATTAAATGAGATAATGTGCATAAATATTTGGTTACACTGTAGATATTCATTAAATCTTATCTTGAATCCTTAAGAGGGAATATATCCTGTGAAGTTATTAATTCTGCAGCATATATTTATTGAGCAACTACTCAACTGTTACACATGAGTGAACAAAACAATTATACCTAGAAAGTAGAGGAAAACAGACAATAAAGAAATAAAATATGTTGTAGTATGTTGGAAGGTAATAAGTGCTAAAGGAAAAACAAAACAAAGCAAAGTAAGGGGAATCAGGTATGAAGCAGATGTGGCATCGTTTTAAATAAAGTGGTCAGGCTTATTGAGGGGGAGACATTTGGGCAAAGACTAAAAGGAGGTGAAGGAGTTGACTATGTAGATTTCTGAAGGACAAGTGTGCCAGGAGGGGGTCGGCTGGAGCAAAGACCCTGAGGTTTCCTGGCGTGTTTGAGGAGCAACAGGGAGAGGGAAGGGTGGAGTGCAGGGAGTGAGGGGGAAAGAGGTAGAAAAGAAAGTCAGAAAGGTCCTGATCATCTGGGGCTTGGGAGCCATTATAAGAATTCAGGCTTTCACTTGAAGTGAGATGGGAACTACTGTAAGTTGTTAAGCAGGGACTGACATGCTCTGACTTGTAATTGAAATGCATCGCTCTTACAGCTGGGTTGAGAACAGGCTGTGGGGGGTGAGGGCAGGGGTCAAGCAGTGCTGGGAGTAAGGGAAGAAGCATAGAGACTGGGGAGGGGCTACGGCAGTCATCGAGGAGAAACTATGGTGGCTTGGACCAGAATGGTAGCCGAGTGGTGATGGAAGGGCTGAGAAGTGGTGAGTCTCTAGATCTATACTGAAGGTACAACCAACAGTATTTCTCAGTCATTGCGTTGTGGAGTATGGGAGAGAGAGAAGCATTAAGAACGACACCAGCATTTTTAAATGATACAAGTGAACTTATTTACAAAACAGAAATAGACTCACAGACATAGAAAACAAACTTATGGTTACCAAAGGGGAAAAGGTGGGGAGAGATAAATTAGGAGTTTGGGCATTAACAAATATATACTATTATATATAAAATAGGTAAATAACGAGAACCTACTATATAGCACAGGGAACTATATTCAATATCTTGTAATAAACTGTAATGGAAAAGAACCTGAAAAAGTATATATATATATATGTATCTATATATATATACATATATATATAACTGATCACTTGCTATACACCTGAAACATTGTAAATCAACTATATTTCAATAAAATAAATCAATTTTTAAAAAATAGAATGACACCAGCATTTTAGAATAAGAGACTATATATTTGTCACTAACAAATGAGAAGACTGAAGGAAGAGCAG
The DNA here is from genome assembly GCF_964165515.1 of Mesoplodon bidens. NCBI lineage: Eukaryota > Metazoa > Chordata > Mammalia > Artiodactyla > Ziphiidae > Mesoplodon > Mesoplodon bidens. Next base: position 8,256,147 of record NC_138174.1, read on the forward strand.
TTTTGGGGGAGAAGAGCAAGAATTCAATTTAGGATGTACTAGGTCTGAGATGTGCCTCTATTGCCCAGAACAATAGCCACAGGTGAGAGCTTAGAAGATTCCCTCTCTGGGGAAACCAATAAGCCATGGAGAGGAAGACACCTAGGGGTCCAAGAGTGGGAAATCTCTCATCAAAATATCCCATCAAATCACTTTGCTGAGAAGCTCATCAATAGATAGGTGTTTGTCAATTCTGAAGCTCATTTTTCCATTTTAAGAACTTTAACAACTTTTTTAGATGCATTTTAGAATAGTAAACATTGTACAATCATCCTTGGCCACGGGACAGTCATGAGGTAGGCAGTGTGAAGCTGGTTTTCATTCCTGATAACGAGACTAACTCAACACCGGCAACCCTTCATTGAATATTGATGTAACTAAAAAATATGACCTAAAGATATATGTGGGACCTGAATCCTCTGTTCTATTAAAGTTGGAAGTCAATAGATAATGTTCTACACCAAAAGAATAAAAATAAAAAAGCAATAGAAGTTATTTTTCATTATAAACCATGTGGCATCACATTCTTGTACAGCATTGCTAAAAATAAAAAATAAATGATAACAAATAGGACAGGATATAATGGTGCAACATTTTTATGCTTTGAGTCCTTTCAGAGATCTGTCCTTCCGAAAGCCACCTTCCATACCACTACTAGAAGAATATTCTAAAACTTGCTTACATTTTGACTATTTCCAGAGATCCGTTTAGAAAATTCTGTCACAAAGTTTTCACATCTTTTAAACAAACCAGAAAAGCAGTGTTCAAAGCATGGGGCTGTCAAGGGGGCTGGAACCTTGAAGGAAAAGAGAAACTCCAGGAGTCCTAGAGACCCAACAGGAAGTGAATCAATCTGCTGCTAGATTCCCTCGGTGGGGGGGGTGGGGGGGGGGTCAGCTCGGACAGATGTTGCTGTAATCGTCACTGACATGAAGAAAGGTACTCTTGGGTCTAGCAGCTGAGGTTCCTTGCCAACTCCATAGGCCACTGACAGCTGCTGATAGACCCACATGTGGCCCACGTGGAATCCTCTGGGGCTGGTGGAGTGAAGCATCAATCTTAAGTAACTGGAACTGTGTTCGTTGTTCACAGCTCAGCTGGAGCTGGGTCCTGGACAGGGATTGACACTTTTTGTTGTTCTCCTGATCTATAAATCAGAAACCTATAATTGATCAATATGGCAAACCAAGCAATACAATCCTTTCTAAAGGAGAAATTGGAGGGAAAAAATAGCCTAGGAATGCCAAGTTGATCTGATGCTAAATAAAGGGAAGGGTGTACATTTACAGTAAAAGTAAAATTTGAGTTTCAACGATGAAAACAAGAAATTCAATCTGCTAAAGTTGTTGAGGCAAACTAAAAACAAAAAAAAAAAAGGGAAACAAACAAAAACCAACAGCAAAAAAAAAGAAACATATTTGTTTCATCAAGTATCCAGAAAGATGAGATAATCTGAAAAATAATCTTAAAAAGATGTAATCAGTTGTATGTCCCTCAAGGTAGAATGCACAGAAATGTCTGTTTCCAGCTGCACAATGTCTTTTCCATAAGAAGAACAATGCAACCACAAATCTTTAGAGTATGCATAAATAAATAAATAAAGTAGGTAAATACAGAACTATTCAAGGGAGCAGAACAAGAAGTTATAAAAATGAGAAAAAGAGGAAAACCATTAAGTACATAGGGCGTGGATACAGTAATGGGAGAAAACACAAATCCCCTGCTATCAGAAGACTATATTTCAGAGGATCAGGAAAAAACAAACCCCAGTGCAGCAAACCCAAAGCCCAAAGCCCAAGGACAGTGTTAACAGCATAAACAATTCTTTTTTGGTGGCAGGGGGGATGAGGATTATCACTGCAGGTATCACTCCAGTCAAGAAAACCTCCTAAATGAACATCCTTTTTTTTTTTTTTTAAACATCTTTATTGGAGTATAATTGCTTTACAATGGTGTGTTAGTTTCTGCTTTATAACAAAGTGAATCAGTTATACATATACTTATATCCCCATATCCCCTCCCTCTTGCATCTCCCTCCCTCCCACCCTCCCTATCCCACCCCTCTAGGTGGTCACAAAGCACCGAGCTGATCTCCCTGTACTATGCGGCTGCTTCTCACAGAACCAACTAATTTGGAGGTAGCTGTATTCTAAGAGTATGACAAAGAAATTCATCCATTAAATGGCAAACTTTTCTAGTGACTTTTCTTTTTTTGAACCCAGCTATTCCACCTAGTGGGAAATAACTGCATTGGGGGAAATGGTTGACAAGCAAGTGGCTTTTCTAAAACTTGGCAGGGGGGATATAAAGCTGCATTCCTTTTCCAGCCTGAGAAAATACCTGAAAGCAATGACTATGTTCCAGTGTCACCTAGTGGTCTTGAGGGACAGGATCCAGAACCGAGGCAAATACTGGTAATGTACGGTTGGTTTCAGAAGCCTGTCATTTCAGACAGCAGCCTTCTCCTTTGATTGGGGGAGGGAGCGGAACAGGATTAATAGCTGACCTCAGGGCTCTGCGGTGAGGCTAAAACTCTCAAGCCTCACCTACACTGTGTTTCACAGCACTGACCTCAATTGCTTTTATAAGCCTAAAACCACAGCTTTGAAACTGGGTTTCCACTTACCTGATGTGAAACATTTCCATTGGGTGTTTTTGAGATTTCTATCTGAGAACCAGATAGCGAAAATATCAGATAAAGAGATGCATGATTTTATGCAAGTGTCATTTCTGAGTTGTGTGGAAATGATTTGTACACAAATGGCCTCATCTCAGGTTCCAGTCTCAGTGTGACTCCAGGCTGGTTTGTCATTTGATTACAAGATCGTGGGCCTCACTGACACGGAAATGTTTAGTTCAGGACAGTCTCCTCTGTTTCCAGAATCATTGCAACTGACTTGCCTGCCTGCAGCCTGGGCCCTACAGAATTTATCACCCACAGCGCTGCCAGTCCACTTTCTAAAACATAAACGTGATTGTGTTGCTCCCGACCTTAAATCCTTTATGGCTTTCTCTTTGCCCTCCGCAGAAAGTTCAGATTCCTTAAGGGACATGCAAGGCCCCTGACCTCACCCTGTTTACCTCCCAGGTAGAACCAGCCACTTCCATTCACACTCCACGCCTGGCCAGACTGAGCCCTCCCGGTGCACACCTGGGACCCGGCCTCTGGTGCCCCCACTGCTACAACACTCTTCCCCATCCTCCTTTACCTGTGTTATTCCTGCTCATCCTTTGTCCTTCTCCAACCTCAAGCCTGGGTTAGTGGCCTCCCCACAGTCCCCTAGAGAATTCCACATGTGATACATCCATAATGTGATACATAATAATCTGCTTGATAAGTACTCCTCCATCAAACTACTAACTCCTGCAGTGTCTTACAGCTCCATATCTCTAGTGCCTGGAAGAGTGCCAGGGACAGAGTCACGCTTGATAAATACTGGAATAAAAGAAGGCACAAATGATTGAGTCAATGCCCTGCTTCTCTGTCCCCTAGCATATCCAGCCCATCAACTTAGTTCCAAATATAAATGTGACCTGATGCCTAGTGGGACTAGCCTGTGACTATTAAACCACAGAGTCATAGACAAGAAGGTGTGACACATTCTAAAGAGAGCCCATAACAAGAAAAGCCAGATGTCCATCCCCCACCCCAGGCCCTACTACAACTAACCACCACCTACATTCAGCATCCTCCAAGTCTCCTCTGAGAAGAGGTCCCGGGAGAGGGAGGAAAGTGGCCATCATTAGCCTTATGGGGACGGTGGTATTCCTGTGGGATTTATGCCTCTGCCTCCAATACCAAGTGAAGGAGGAGAGTCCCAGGCACCCATGTGCGTCCATGAGATGTGCCAGCAAGAAAGGAAGCCCAGCTCTTGTTCCCCAACTCGGTACTGGCTGAGCATGGTGAGAGAGTTCCTGGGAAAGTCTGGGGTGTCCTCAGGAAGAAGGATGTAAAAATACGGAAACTGGGGTTTGCTTCTCAGGTGGATATTCCCAAAGGCAGGAGGCTTGATGGTGGAGCCCACATCAAGTAAATCGTTTAGTAAGCAAAAAGGGGCCTTATTATCATAGCCTAGTGTGCCTGGAAAGAAAAGGACAGGAGTGGACACCCTCACGCTAATTCCTCATGTCCTTTGGTCCCATGAAGGAGCTTGGGGTAGAGGACCAGACACAGGAGGTATCGAGTAGCCAAGATGGACACCAGGCCAGGAGGGAGCCCCCTGCTGGGCAGTGAAAGTAAATGTCCCTGCCTGAAGGGGTCCTCAGCAACAGAGAGAGCCAGAGAGACACTCAACACCACGTGTCCATCTACAGCGACCACTGTGTCAGCAGAGGACACCCAGGAGCAGGTATAACCTGAATAAGGCCAGCGACACTCCCTGCCACCAGGATATGAGACGTTCCTTATCTTCTCTGTGATTCCTTTCTTCCTCCTTCCAAGTTAGGAGGGACTAGTCCTGAGAGAAGCCTTATTGCAGAGGCAGACCATGCACCCCACCACCTCCTTCAATTCCAAGCAGATGGGTTTACAGGTCAAGTCTATGCTGGGATGTAGGAGCCAGAATAGGCTAGGTGCAGAATAGGCTGCAGCCTCTCAGAAAAGTCCCATGTCTCAAAGGCTCAATATAGCAAGTTACTTCTCACTCATGCTGTTTCCGAAGCACATTGGCAGGGGGCTGTACTCACAGTGGTCGCTCACAGACCTGAGCTGAAGGAGCCTTCACCTGGACATGTTCTTCCCTCACCAGCATAGGAAGGAAGGGGATGCGGCAAATCATGCACCAGCTCTTAAACCTTCCGCCCAGATGTGATACATGTCATTTCTGCTCGTATTTCATTGGCCAAACCCAAGTCATATGGCCAACCTAAGTTCAAAGGCGGTGGGAGTTCTTTCCTGCCATGTCCTCAGAAGGAGGACGAGAAGATTCTTAAACAGTTCTAACGATGACCACGTGGGGGTAGGGGAGAAGAGCTTCAGAATGAAATCCAAATCTGGTTTAAGCTTGAGATGTTGAACCAGAGTGGATTATAATATCTGAAAGTGAACAGAAAGATCTAGAATCCGCTGAAGGGACATTAAGGGACCACGAAGCATGATGCCAAAGAGCACAGTTGGTGGTAATGTTTAGAGAAGAGAAAACTGCTCATGCGTAGACTTACTCAGTAGATGTTTCTTTCAGTTCTTCACACATAGAGTCCCGTCCTCTACAGCTATGGGAACCAAACTCCAAGGAGGCATTGAATAAATCCTCACTCCTCAGCACATCGTTTGACAGCCTCTTTCCTCTGTCTAATGTCTATTCCACTCATATCTACCCATGCTTGTTTGGGCTAAGGAATATGTGACTGTGTGTGGGGGGAGGGTATGTAATTCTGAAATTTCTTGAGAAGAAAAGTATTTTCCAGTAAAAATGTTACATTGGCATGCAGAGGAATTACTTAAAAATTAACCCTAACATCCTGGATCCATGCATGAAAATTCTCAAATATCTAAGGGAATGATTTCACTTTAGAAAATTCCTATTTGAATTATTTTCACTGTATTGTAAACACAAAATTCATTCTGATTCCTTTACATTTACCTAAGTTGAGTAGAACCCTAATTCAAATATGAACTCCTTCTAAATTGCCTTTATGAAGAAATTGGTGGCTTAGATTTTTCACTTTGCCAAGTGGAAAATACCATCAGATGCTTAGAAAGGCTCCCAACAACTTGATAGACAGTGATGATTTCCATTTGTTGAAATGTTTCCAATTTGTTGAAATTGGTTTTTCTTGATTTATTCCCTAACAAATAGTGGTACGAAAAGAATTTTTACTGTCAGGGATGATCTAAGGAAATAACAATTTAATATATTTGGTGTTGAATAAATGAGAAAATTTTATATTCTTTTCACTTGTATCAAAGTAAAGGAGGAAAGCCATGTAATAAAATGTGATATAAAGTTTTATTTCAGATCTTACAGAAAAATTTTGGAGGCAATAAATTTTTACATTACGTGTCAAGTATTTTTGTTGAACTAGTAACAACTCTATTATCAGATGAAAATTTTCTCTCATTGGATGTATCAAGCCTGTCAATCTCCTCCCCAAAGAAATTTATAAAGAGTAGTTTTTATACTTATATGAAACAGAGACTTAGTGGGCTTTGTAAATATCTTGAGTGGCCTCTGTAAATATCTTCATAGAAGATAAACTCTGGTTCATACAGAAATGGTCCTTTTGCCATTAATGTTGTAATTTCCTTTCTTGTCCCATTCTAAAGCTATTTTATGATATCTGAAAAGGCCTCCCATACGTTGTACAACTCTCAAGATAACCAACTTCAGAAAGATCTAGAGGGTGGAGTGAAAATATTCTTTCCATTATATCTGCTGAAATGTTGAGCACTAATTACTCACATATATTTGATTTATGAAAGTATATTCCTCATGCTCAAATTTTTGTTGGAACCAAATTGAAGTATGGAATTGGAAGTCTTGTATTCTTGCTCTGTCTTGCTCACTAGCTGTGTGATTATGAATAGAATCTTTTTCTGGGCCTCAGGTTTCACATTTGTGAAATTAGTTGAACTAGATGATTTCCAAGATCTCTTAATTTTCATAGAGGCTGAAAGTGATTAAATGTATTAGCATGTAAAAATTGTACTTCACATCAATAGAATATTTTCTTCTCTTGAACTGCCAAACGATTTTACACTTTAATGATGCAGAATTTGCATGGAGTGCTCTCTGCAATGTTTTTGAGCCTGTGCAAACTCATAAAAATGCCTTCATTGAATCTATTGGCAAGAAGTATTAATCATATTTTCCTTTGAGATTAGAACCTGAGGCAGTGTCTGTTAGATTACCACTTGATTATAGTTTCAGTTATACATCCTCTAGCCAACATTTCCCAAAATGTATTTCCAAATTGCCTTTATGAAGAAGTTGATGGTTTAGAAATTATTTCACTTTTCACAGTGAAAACCACCAGCTGATACTTAGAAAGGCTTCAGATGCCAAGCTTGATTGACAGTGGTAACTTCCATTTGTTGAAATTGGTTTCTTTTTCTCTACTTCTGGCTCTACAGTGAGTTAACAGATATTCTGCTTTTTAAAAAGGAGTCTTGTTGGCAACGAATTTGGAGAAATGATGGGCTGACAGAGTTAAACCAGTCTCCTTACCATGTTCAGACTATTAAACTTGCTAATATGATTTTCATTCTCCTACACAGGAGTGGAGTGCGCTGTAAAGGGAGGGGCCTGCTGCCAGACCAGTAGGTAACCCCCTGCACACCCCACTCCACCCCCCAACACAGCTCTCACAGTGAGTAAGAAGACAATGAGGGTTTTGGCCGGAGCAAGTCTTTCTGTACCAGGAATATAGACACTAAGCCAAAGCAGTTTTGTTATGAGAAGTAGGGCATATCTTGAACCAGTCCAAAAGTGTTCGATTCATAGTTCAATTTAAGCCATTTACAGTTCTATCTAAAGAAGGACTCTTTACAAAGCAGAGCTAAGTAAAAATGGAAAGGACTCTTTCTGGAGGCAGTTGGTTTCGGTCCTGGGAAATGTCCACGCAGAGGCAATCTGGAATTACTAGCAACAGGTACTCTGAGCATTTCCTGTGGGAAAGGTGGGATGTGATTTTTAGTTCAGGAACTGATATTTGCTTCAGCTGCCTTGTGAAGGGCAAGAGCTTACTCAGTGACAGGCTTCATGGCAGGGCCCTGCCATCCAGTCATTTTGCTGGGGGTGTGGGTTGATACCCATGTGGTAGGGGACAGGGCTTATCTGTATGGCCTCTGGTCTAGGCTAAACATAGGCCAGGGAAAGGAGGAGCATCTTCCCTGAGGTCTAGTCCTCATTCAGCAGTGCCCACCTCTAGCACCATAGACACCTGGCCCAGCCTGGCCCCATGTACTGTCCACAGGACAAAGTTTAATAAACAGGCAGCAGAATTTAGGGGCTAAGAGCATGGCCGCTGAAGTCAGACTCCCTGGGTTGGACCCTTGAACAGGTGTGTACTTTCTGTATCTTAGTTTCCCCATCATAAAATGGACATGACCTTAAGAGCTGCCCCAGAGTGTCGTTCTGAGAGACAAATGAGTTAGTCCATGTAAAACAATTCACAAATGTCATCATAATAAGTAATGCTTAGCATTACTACAGAAGATTTAATTTTTGAAGTAGTATTTCCAAACCTATTATCTTACTTGAATCTCATATAACAACCTTTTAAATTAGGTAGGGCAGATGTAGAGTATTATGCTTTTTTCCCCTAAGATATGGATATCGAGATATAAAGCAATTGAGTGACTTAGGTAGTTAAGAGCTTTAGAACCAGGGAGAACTCCTTTTGAATCTGAGTCTACCAAACCACTAGCTCTGTGACCTTTAGCAAGTAACATAACCTGTCTGTGCCTTTATTTCCTCATCTCTGAAATGGGCATTATAGTAATATTTACCTCACAATATTGCAGTGAGAAATCAAAGAGTTAGTACATGCAAAAGCACTTATAACAATGCCTGGCAAGTAAGAACAAGTCATTTTAATTGTTGCGTTTACTATTTCTCCCCTCTGATTAGTTATATTATTTTCCCACTGCCCCAATTCTTGGTATAGTACTTGATACATAAATGGTGATCAATAATATTTTGTTGAATGAAAATGCTATAGGATTTCAGAAGAGATCATGAGACCTAGGGAAATTCTAGAAGGTTTTATGAAGGAGATGGGGCTTGGGTTGGTTTCATTTGTGATAGAAAACACTTCAGTATTTTTGAAGGTGACAGAAAAGAGATTATATATTATACATATACTCCTGGATTACATATTTTACATTTTCTCTTGGATTTAATGAATTCTACATTATTTAATTTCCTCCATTTCTAGTTAATTAACGGCAAAACCTGTACAAACTGCATTATAAAACCTAGCTTTATCTTACACATATCTTTTGTGTGTTTGTTGTAAATTCCAGTTAACATAATCAGAAATCAAACTGAATTTATCATCATTGTAAGATATGAAAAAAAATCACACCAAACAGCCTTAGGGATATGGTTCAGCTGCATTACAAAAAATGACCCACAATAATTTCACAGAGAACTTTCATTTTATCTAAATTTTATTTTTGCTAGATGAGTCCAATTACAGCTCTGTTTCTCTTAGTAGCTTGGGATTTTTTTTTTTTTTTAATAGTCTCCAGGCAAAACCTCTATGTTTAGTCTGCCTGGAGTGAAACTCCTTCTTCCAACGTCAGAAACAGTGGAGTTATTAGTATGTTTTTCACCCACCATTTGCTACCAGCCCTAGAGCATCTTGATTTCTTTGTTCAAATGTCTGCCATTGCCAGTGGGGGTACATTAGGCATATTGTAATGTAATTAACACTGAGCATTCTTCAGAAAGCAGAGGTTTTCTTCCCCTTTTTAACTCTGTATTTGTAGCCCTTCCCACACTGTGCCACAATATCCAAACAAAAATGAAAAAGCACAGGCAACCAGCTGCACATCTGACCTCTCTGATGTTGGTGTCCAGATCACGTGGTCATTTCTAACTCTCCAGATGACCAACACCTCATCAGCTGAAATCCACGCCATCACACTCGACCTCTTGCTGCCCCTCTTCGTTGTTGCTGTCTGTAAACCCCTCCCCACTCCCTCTCATCCTTCTATGATTTTACCAACTGTGCTCTTTCTCACTCCTGTCATCAATCTTAACGACTTCAACATCCACATAGACAACTGAATCAGCATCTCGGTCTCTCAAATCCTTGGGCTGTTTGCTTCCAGCGATGTGTTCATTCTTCCCACCTCAGCAGCTCTTCTGGAATCTTTAAAAATCCCTCTGCCTGGGGCTTCCGTGGTGGCGCGATGGTTGGGAGTCCGCCTGCCGATGCAGGGGACGCAGGTTCGTGCCCCGGGCTGGGAGGATCCCACATGCCGCAGAGCGGCTGGGCCCGTGAGCCATGGCCACTGAGCCTGCGCGTCCGGAGCCTGTGCTCCACAACGGGAGAGGCCGCAACAGGGAGAGGCCCACGTACCGCAAAAAAAAAAAAAAAAAAAAAAAGCCCTCTGCCTGATGACCACATCTTTTCCTTCCAGGTTTCCTACCCTGAGTGTCCACTCCAGAAATTCTCAGACCTACCAAAGCATCGACCTGATCCTTTCCTACAGCCACGCCCTTGGGCTTGTGCCCCTTCTTACTCGGCATAGCTTCCATAGATCATTATTAGAAACAATCCCCTCACGCCTCCCTCCGTAACTTCACTGGCCTTGCAAAGCTGAAACCCTACTTAAGCCGCACTATGCATCTGCTTCCCACCTGCACACAAGCAGCTCAACAATGCTGTGTCAAATATACAATCAAGCAGACTTGTTTCTCTGTAAGTATATAATGACAACTCAGATGAGCACACTTTCTATTATGTGCGCTTGTTCACTCTCCAAAAAGATAATTTCCTGTCTTCTCCTTTCTGCTCAGTTCTACTCATCACACACACACACACACACACACACACACACACCTGTTCTCTCCTCTCTGCAATCTTTGCTTTCACCAGTTAGCCTGCTTCGTGTGCTACTAAAAGAAATACACAATCAGATACGCACAGTATTGATTGATTTTACCTGGACAAACCTAGATTAAGCTTTGCTCTTAGGTACAATGACAAATCAAGATAGAGAACATATTTAATAAAAGTATAATTACATTGTTTTGTTTATCAGAGTTTGTGAATTGAGAACATTATATCTTCAGTAAAAGCGGGTTATTTGACAGTGTCTTTTAAACCTTCATTAAAGAATATTTTTTAAATATTGCTATGAGATAGTATAATTAGCTGTGTTCCTATCTGGTTGAATAAAAAGAAATCCAGCATTATCTGAAGGATCAGTGGCAACTAAAGATGATCTGTAGGGCCATAAAGCTATGTTCTTGGATCGATCTCTTTGACATCTTATGGGTAAAGGTACACAGATACTAAAAACTTGGAGAAAAAACTAATATGCTGGATCAAAAAAATGTTGAAAAGATTTGATGTGCTCAAAAAATAGGCTGAAACAAATAAGATAAAATTTAATAAGGATAAATATAAAATCCTTCATTTACCTTTAAAAATAAATTTGTGATATAGTGCAGGATGGACAACACTGAATTAACAGAAATAAATGCACAGAGTAGTCTTTCATTAACAAAGAAATAGGTTCATCGCCAAAAAAAAATTTATGTTCATCACAAAGAAAGCAATAGACCAACCATCCTATGCCCAGGCCAGACCTCAGCTGAAGGAGGAGATTTAATTCTGGGGACTTTATTTCGAAAGAGTTGTAACATCTACAGCACATCAAATGAAGGGGAGACAGGGCAGTGAAGAATGGACACCTTGTATGAAGCACCACTCCGAGAGGCTATGGGTGGATCCTGCAGTGACTGAAGGACAAATCCAAGGCTGTCTGGCATAACTGAGTCAGGTGTCCTTCATAAGAAAGTTCGAATCCCAACTCTGCCAGTGCTACACCTTGTAAACTTGGGGAAGTTATTCCCATCTCCAAGCTTCAGCAGCTTCATTTACAAAAAAATTATGAGATAATCTTATTAGCAACTGCCTCATGAGAAATGGTATAAAAACTGAATGAGATAATCCATTTGAAGCACTTGGCCCATTCCTAGAACATAACAAGTGTTAAATAAAATTTGTTCTTGGTCAAGGGCAGAGCTGGTAGGAGAATAGATTGTAACCAAAGAGCCCAAAGTTGGTACTTTCAAAGTTCAGTACTTTTTGGGGCTTCCCTGGTGGCGCAGTGGCTGAGAGTCCGCCTGCCGATGCAGAGGACACGGGTTCGTGCCCCGATCCGGGAAGATCCCACATGCCGCAGAGTGGCTGGGCCCGTGAGCCATGGCCGCTGAGCCTGCGCGTCCGGAGCCTGTGCTCCGCAACGGGAGAAGCCACAACAGTGAGAGGCCCGTGTACTGCAAAGAAAAAAAAAAAAAATTCAGTACTTTTTTATGTTCAGAAAATATTGCTCTATTTTATCAGTTAATTTGGGAGGGTTTTTTTGTTATTGTTGTTTTTCTAACCCAGATGATTTTAGTTCTGGTTAGGGGGAAAGTTGAAAAGAACAATATGTCTTTTCCACATGTGAGCCTGAGGGCAGAGGGATAGGAGTGTCTGAACGCATCAGGTGTCATGGTGATGAGAACCACGAAGGGGTGACATACACAGGGGCACATTGTCAGGAACTACTTGGTTTCTGTCCCCCAGAGTCTCTTCTTGAAACCTTTGCTTCTGTCTTGAGGATATGTTTCGTCTTTATGAGGGGGGCGTTTCCTTACCTGCTGCATCAAGGGGACTGGATCCTGAGCTTAGGGACAGAAAGTGACATTCTGTGGGAGAAAGTCAAAATGGCCGTTTGACTTGAGCTCCCGCCACTGTGCAGCGCAGCCCAGGCCGAGCTGGGAGCCTTTCTATCACCGCTCAGGAATTAGGCTTCGGTGCCTTACCTCTGCAACAAATACGGAGCTTTTGTCATCGACCCTTTCCAGTTGGGTCCTAACAAGGGTCCTCCTGCCCTGTGTCGCCGGCATCAATGAAACGAGTTCAGAATTTGGTTCAGAAGCAGAAGAAAGCGTTCCTCTTTGATCAGAGAATGGAGAGACGAGAGCTCCCACGCTAGAGCAGACGTTCTCCGGACAAACAGTGGGTGGAGCTGCTTTATACGGAAATTGGAAATCGACTGCAGGGAGGGGAGGAGGAGGAGTCTTTGCGAGGGGGCGCAGGCGCAGTTGTGCTATTCTCGCTCCAGCTCCAGAGCCCGGCACCGCCTCTCTGCACGCCCCGCTGCCGCCATCTTGGATTGAGTGTCGTGTGCAGACGCTGAGCTGCGGTGTCAGCACAGCCGGTTGTTACCGGGAGCTCTGGTCTAAAGTGCCGGATGTGACGCCTCGGAATGCAGCACCCTGTGAGCCAGTGAAACTAGACTAAGCACAAAGGAAAAGAAAACAAAAGGTTAGACTTTATTTTGTTACCTAGCTTCTATTTTTATTTCCCGGGAATTGTGAATGGGCTTTGCCGGTGACGCTTTGACCTGCATCCCTCTCGTCGGTGTTAATCCTGCTCCTCCTAGACTTGGCCCATCAGAGAAAGATAAGTGCTAGTCGCTCCTCCTTCAGGAAGAGCACAGCTGCAAAACTTGCCGGAAGCCTGTTTCTTGGTCCTCGGACCTCCTCTGATGGGCCCTGCAAGGCTGCTAAGCGTGTGTCCACTCTCCCCTGTGCCTTCAGCTTCCCAGTCTGTCTTTTGAAAAAGTGCTTTTCCTGCCTTCTTCCCGCTCTAGCTTATATCACTCACTTTATTCTGTCCTTTAGAATCAAACTGCTTGGAAAAGCGGTCCTCAGGGCCTGGTAGATGCAATAGCATTGGCTGTGCTCTCTTCTTCAGGCAGGTGGTGGTGTTCATTTCATCACTATGTACCATGACTTACATGCATGTTACATAATGTGCTTTGTGTGTGTGTGTGTGTGTGGTACGCGGGCCTCTCACTGTTGTGGCCTCTCCCGTTGCGGAGCACAGGCTCCGGACGCGCAGGCTCAGCGGCCATGGCTCACGGGCCCAGCCGCTCCGTGGCAGGTGGGCTCTTCCCGAACCGGGGCACGAACCCGCGTCCCCCGCATCGGCAGGCGGACTCTCAACCACTGCGCCACCAGGGAAGGCCCATAATGTGCTTTTGAACATATCAAATAAGGCAAAAGAAAAAAAGAGCAGCGCCATGAGTTCCTGTTGCCTCATTGCCTGGTCATTCCTGACCCCCCTGGAATCTGGAGCCCTCCCCAGCACTCCACTGAAACTGCTCTGCTAATGTGACCCATGGCCTTATGTGTCTGTGCCCATTTCACAGGAATTCTCTGAGGTGTTTGATGGAATTAGGACTCCATGTCTCTTGGCACCCTTTCTTGTTTTCTGGACAACCCCTCTCCTTCCTAGTTAGCCTCTTAATCTTTTCCCTCAGAGTCTCTTTTTTTCTACTTAACCACCTGTAGTTGACCTTACTAGCACCCACGGCAGAGTGTGATCTGTAAATTCTGCTCTTCAGCACACTGCTTGTTGAAGAAGCAAAATGATGGGGAAAGGTGAGCTGGGCTTGGGAAGGGGACTGGCTGGAACGGGGCTGGGAATTCTCCTTCTGGAGGCTGTGGCTCCCTCTGTGAGGGCAGGAAGGTGGAAGCAGGGAGTGGATGTACAGTTGACCTTTAAACAGTGTGGGGGTTAGGGGCACTGACCCCTCTGGACAATGGAAAACTCAAGTATAACTTTACGGTCATCCCTCTGTATCCACAGTTCTGCATCCGTGGATTCCACCAGCCCTGATCATGTAGCACTGTAGTATTGGGTTGGCCAAAAAGTTCGTGTGGGTTTTTCCATAAGATGTTACGGAAAAACCTGAACGAACTTTTTGGCCAACCCAGTACATATTTGTTGGGGGGGAAAAACCTGTCTAAACTGACTATACTGCTGAACTGAATGAATAAGCATTTTCAGAACTCTAATGGAAAACTGATGAACTCATAAAAGTGCTAACAAAAGATCAAGATGAAAAAAAATTAATTATATGGGACTGAATGAACTGATGAGGATGATTATAATTTTTGTGACTTTCTGTTTGAACAACAACAACAAAAATCCCACAAGGACTCAGAGGCAAAAAATATACCAATCAATTTTCACTGCAAAGTAAAGGAGCTGTTACAATGGAGGATTACTGGACTGAATATCAATATTATGACACAGTATGAGTGTGTTTCGTGTTTGGTAATTGCAATCATTGTTGCTTTTGTTGTGGTCATCCATTTACAATGCTTGGTGTCAGTCTATTTATCTCTTGTAAAAATAAAATACAGTGTGTGCGTGTGAAAAACAAAACAAAACAAAAAAACCTGTCTATATGGGCCCTTGCTGTTCAAATCCATGTTGTTCAAGGGTCAACTGAATACAAAATTCACAGTCTATGTGGCAACATTCCCAGCAGAAGGACGTTTTACTCAACTGTGTGAGTGTCCACCTCCATTTGACTGTAGGTCTGAGGCAAGTGGGTGGTTTAGACCTGGCTTAGTCTTAAAAGTGTTTTCATGAGGCTTTTTGATAACTGGATAAAATCTGAGACTTCCAGATCTCAGAAGGTGTAGTCGGGAAGGCAGAGAAAGGGAAGAAGTTTTACAAATATAAACGTGAACCTGGCTTGAGGGAGGCCTCGGCCACACCAGGGTTCTTATCCCCCAAAGCAGGCCAGAGTCAGCCCTCTCTGCTCCATGACAAAATGCTCATGTCTTAGTTTATGAAGAAGTCAGCTGGGTGCCCGTATGGGGGACCCTCACTCTTCTCTCCAGGCAGCCGACACAGTGTAGAATGGAAGCAGAAGATTGCCTTTCTCTTTCCTCCTGTTCCCACCTTAAGCTCAGAGCAAGCAATCCGTTTTCCATTTTTCTCTCCTGTCGGGTGCTACCCAACCCCTCAGATCTCCAGACTGAAATCAGTGGGAGATCGTCCATGCCCCCAGGTCAGTCAGCAGGGAGAGAAGCAGGGGGGAGAGAACACTTGGGAAGATGCTTCCTTTAACTTAAAATGTTGATCTGGTCCCTAGCTTTCCTACCAGAGGTGTCTACTCCTGTCTTGTGAGGTCTGAAAAGGACTGCAGATGGAGGGGCAGAGCCGGAGGATAAAGGAATCTAAGTTTGCATGTTTCCAGAAATCCATCCTGAACGTCACTCAATCAGTGGCCTATCTCCAGGGCCTGCTTTGCTCTCCTCTTTTCACCAAGTCATCCTACCGTCTCCAGAGGCTGCCCCAGGCTATGCTGTGCTGCTCTGCCCAAGTCCACGGGACTCAGGCACACAGCTGAAGACCCAACTAACACTTGAGGGCAATTCACAGAAGACTTGGGGGAATAACACAACTTCAGATGGAAACAAGATGCATGTCTTAGCCTGGTCAGCTGCTCTAACAGAACACAGACTGAGTGGCTTAGAATTCCTCACAGTTCTGGAGGCTGGGAAGTCCAGAATCAGGGTCTCTGGTGAGAGCCCACTGCCTGGTTTGCAGATGGCCATTAGAGGCACACAAACATACATTCTGTAGCTAGGAACCTTTTCTCAGAGTCTGCATGCCCCCAACCCTCCAAATAGGCCCTCGTGGTTCCACCTTTTCTCTGACCCTGGTGTGATGCTAAATCTTGCCCCTCACATGGGCAGTGGGCCTCTCCTTGACAAATGTCCCTCCTGCATAGTGTCTAGTTGCCAATATGAAGAAAATGACAAATTCTCCCAATAGATGTAACAGTTGGATAAATGGAGAGATCCACTGAGTTCTCAGGTGGGAATACTGAATCTTTTAAAGATACTGACCCTATTATCTTAGAGGATTAATATAATTACAATGTAAAAGTCCCAAAAGAGTTCTGGAAATTTGCAGACTGATTGCAAATTATTGAAAAAATAATCAGGCAAAATGCTTAAAAAAGATGAATTATGAAGTGAACTACTGGGTTTCAAAATCCATCTTAAAGAAAGCTAATGACAGTGATGATGATGATAAACTATCATCTGCTGAGCACTTGTGAGGTGCTGGGCATTATGCTAACCACTTTCTGCACATTATCTTTTCTAATCTTCACAGTAATGCTGTGAAATAGGCACTATTATTATCCATTTTTTACAGAAGAAGTGATGGAATTAAAGTGGTTGTTCAAGATCACTAACTTCTTCAAGATCAAACAGCTAATCAGCTGTGAAGCCAGGGTCTGCCTAATTCCTGGGCTTATCTCTTCACCCCTCTACACTGACATGGAACCCACATGCTGCTGATGAAAGCATAGGCAGATGGAACAATAGAATAGAACAGAACGCTCAGGGTAATTTTCTCAGTTAAAAGTGATGAAATAAGACACCAGGAAAACATCTGTGAAAGTAACTATGCAGACATTTAAGCCTATATCGTTACAAACACATAACACCCAATACACATACAAATGAAGGCTAAAAAAACCAAAATGACAGCAAATATAACAAAGAGTTGGAATGGGGTTAAGGTCAGAATTGCAGTCTGCAGCTGGGAGAGGAAAACAAGTGCAAGCAGAAGGGAGTTGAGGATGAAAGAAAACCTGGAAACACTTGGAGTAAATTTCTAGCTCAGTATCAGCTGCCCTTTGGCTTATTTGGCTGAAAGCATCAAGGATAAATCAGACAATGTGTGAGAAGCCATATTAAAACAATAAGCTACTCACTTTTACCCACCAAATTATCTCCCCTTCTAGGGATCCACAGCCCCAACCCAGGGCAAATGAGTGACCCAGATGGCAAAGTGCCATCTTCATGCTGGGGCACAATTGTTCCTGGATCAGGGGTGGGTGAGAGCCACCCCCCCTAACTAGCTGCCCACTGAACATGCTGTGGAAGCGCCAGCGGGGGTGGCCAGGTGCCCAGCCCTGACCTTCCTTATATTTGAGTCCAGGAAATGCCCCCACCAGGGTAGCGGTGGTTGCAGGGACAGAGAGGGCCCGGGGCTTCGTGGGGTGGGGAGCATATAGCAGAGAACCCATCGTAGGGAGGTGGTGGACCACAGGAGCCAAGCTCCAAGCCTTCAGCATGTGCTCCATTGTCCCAATGGACTTCACTTACAAAACACAAATTCAAAGATGAAATTATTAAGAATTTGGAGGCTGCAATCACAGAGCATTAAACCCCAAGCACAGGGTTCTTCTCAGCATGGGCCCCTGTGGGACTGCACTAGTCCCAGGCCTTGGGAAGAGTTGGGTAGTTGAGAGAGACCTTACAACCCCTAAAATAGCTATAGAAATATTTTAGAAAAACGTTCACAGACCCCCTGGTCTAGAGGATTCTAATAGGTTATTGGATTTGGGGGGGATCTGAGCTTTTCATTGGCTTGACAATTTTGCAACTCTATAGAGATAGAACTTAATTCTTAGAGGGCCAACCGTCATGCTAACCACGCCTTTCACAAGGTGAGGATGTGATTGGCTGCTCTGTGCAAGAGGCTAGTTTTGCATCTAATCACAAGTGCACCTCTGCGTTTCTGATTGTTTATGTCTGTGTCTACTCTTTGGATTTGTCCTTGCCCCTCCCACCTTTTTTACATCTTACTGGAAAATGAACTAAATGAAACCTTTGACACATGTTCGTTCTATATTTGTGGGGCCAACATGATTCACTTTTTTGAAAAAAGTTATCCTTTAACAATATTGTTATTTATCCTTTAACAAAGTATTGTTATTCTTCCTTTGACATAATATTGTTATTTATCTGTTGATTTTCCTTTATTCAACTTGAGAAAATGTGTGTTTGTTCAGTATCAGGAGTTGAAGCAGCTTTTCTTGTTTTGTTTTGTTTTTGAGATTGCGTGTTAAACCTTTCAGCGGTTGCCAAATAGTGAAAGAGGAAAATTTACATTTTCTAAAGTTTTATTTCACCACAGTGTGGTCCCCATGGGCTGTGGGGTGTGAGGGTAGAGTGATCAGAAGCCTAACCTGCCGGCTGAACGATTGTTCTGGGCAGTGAGGTAGGTGCACAGGTAGGGGGGTGAGGAGTGGGGGAGAGAAGAGGCTGCCGTGGGTGGAACCATCCCTGCTGGGCACCAGTGGTTGGATTTTGCTGCTGTTCCCTGTGTGGGTAATGCAGCACGGCCACTGTCTTCATGAGCCCACTGCCGACCTGTGTCAGTGAAGACTGGGGCAAAAGTGGGGGAAACTGGTGCCATGAAACAGGTATCACCCCTGCACCCCGTGGACTGATTGATGGCCAGCCTTCTCTTCCGGTGTCTGAGGTTTCCCAGGGCTCATTGGGGTCCCTTTGGGGGATCCTGTGCACTCATTTCCTAGGTGAGGTCTCTCCTTTGCTCATGTTGAAATGTGAGCAGTCTTCTCTGGTTACTGCTATATAGTCTAAAAATGATTCGTTATTTTCCCCTTGTTTATAGTAATGTCCCTAATTTTTCAGAGCGGATATGGGATTTCCTCTTAAAATTTTCCTCTTAATTCTTTGCCAATTTCAGTGGAATTAAGGAGAAAAACAAGGCAAATCAGTGGACTCAAACAATTGTCAATCTACATCATTTCTACTTTTTAGCTTCTGTAAATAGCGACAATGTCATCTTCATATTTGGATGATTTTCTCAGGATCTAGTCTCACAGTGAGATTACTGATCTATGCATATTGACATATTTATGTCTCTTGATATATAATTACTAAATTGCTTTTCTAAAAGGTCAGTTCCTTTTCCAATGACTTCAGTGATATATGAAGGTACGAAACGGCAAGACTCTAGCTCATCGTGAATATTTTCCCTCCCTATTTTGATAGCTAAAATAGTGCCTGGTGCTTATTTTAATTTGTCCATCTTTTATTCTTTTGAGGAAGAATCTGTTACCTTCACATAAGCTGCAGGGATGTTAGCAAACTCTCCTGCTTGCTGGTTTCACCTTGTTCCATTATATTTTTTTATTTTTTTATTATTTTTTTTAAATTTATTTTTGGCTGCATTGGGTCTTCTTTGCTGCACGTGGGCTTTCTCTAGTTGCAGCGAGCAGGGGCTACTCTTCATTGCGGTGCGTGGGCTTCTCATTGTGGTGGCTTCTCTTGTTGTGGAGCACAGGCTCCAGGCACATGGGCTTAAGTAGTTGCAGCATGTGGGCTCAGTAGTTGTGGCTTGCGGGCTCTAGAGCGCAGGCTCAGTAGTTGTGACGCATGGGCTTAGTTGCTCCGTGGCATGTGGGATCTTCCCGGACCAGGGCTGGAACCTGTGTCCCCTGCATTGGCGGACAGATTCTTAACCACTGTCCCAACGGGGAAGTCCCTCCGTTATATTTAAATTAAAATATTCTGTAGCTTCAGTTCCCTTGGGTGATGAAAACCTAGTGTCCCCTGTGACAGGTCTGGAGACTTGATATTTTTCATCTAGTCAATTCTTACTCCAATTTTTTGAATCAGTGGAACTCTCAGTCTCTCCCATTTCTTACCTCATGTGACTCTCATCACTCTCTTCATATGAGGGGCAGCAAAAGGAGGGATGGAACTTGCAAGTAAACAAAACCTCTTAGGACGGCAAACAACCTAAAAGTTAAACATGAGACATTTCTATCATAAAAGGGCACAGCTGGGACCTCCCTGACGGTCCAGTTGTTAGGACTCCATGCCTCCACTGCAGGGGGTACAGGTTTGAGCCCTGGTTGTGGAACTAAGATCCCACATGCCATGTGGGCAAAAAAAAAATTTTTTTAATTAAAAAAACACTTATCTCATTTACTTTAATTTACTTATAAAAAATAAAATAAATAAAAGGGCCCAGCCATTCCTGCTCCTCGGAAATTCTCATTGATCCCTTTCCTTCTTGGATCCTGGTTCCCTGCATCTGGCTGGCCTGCCTCTTCCTGACCACACCTTGTCAAGCTCCCCTCTCGCCCCTGAGTCCTGCGCTCCTTGCCCTGTGCTTCTCAGAGGCCTGTGGTCCCCCTCTCATTTCCACTTGGCCATGTCCTAGGGCTGTCTTTTCACAAGCTGAAATGGCCCATTTAGTGTTTTGCTAAACAAATGCAGTTTTCTCCCTGAGTAATTATGCCAATCACTTTTAACCATTATTTTTTCCTCCGTTTTTCTCCAGCCATATTTCCTCTTTTGTCTGTTTTCTGCTCGAGCTCTTTGCTCGTTTATCTACTGATGTCTTAACGTTTCTCTTATTGGTTAATGCCCTCTTTTCGTTCACTTAAAGATTCCTGAATTAAGAAAAAAATCATAATTAACAGATGTTCTCTTTACAATAAACAGAAGGTACTATTTCTTAGTTTCTGAAGAAAATTACTTTCTCCTGGAAGAATCAATAAATCTTTCAAAAAATTCCATATATGGCTTCAAGCTAAAAAGCAGAAACTCAGATCCCATTTTATGTATATATATATATATATATATATATATATATATATATATATATATAAAATCAGAAGAAATTTCCCATAATTGTGTTTATTTATCTCTGGTTTATCTTGGTAATCAGTATCACATTGTTACCCATAAAAAATACAATAAATAGTCAACATCTGAACTTTACTAGACAAAACAAACATCTTTGCTTTGAATATTAGACATGTGTTCTTTTATTTTGAATCTTATACTTAATAGTTTGAAAATCATCTAGTTCTAGAAACTTATTCTATCAAACTCAAATCTTTGGCTGTGTCTTTGCAGAAGTTACCTTATCTTGCTGTTTATTATATCTCAGATGAAAAGCGGTAGATTTTTAGAAAATGCAATTCATAGTTGTGTACTTTATATCTTCTTTTAAAATCTGAGCAGCTACATGGCCAGTGCAAATTAATAAAGATGCCCAGACCCTTGCCAGCATTTCTCAAGTCTTCCCCAGTATACATGCAGTGACCCTTTGAGGAAAGGGGAAGTGCTCTTTACAAAAAAAGAGTCAAGAATGATGTATAAAGGCAGACTATAAAGAATCAATGGGGAATCAAAATAAATAGAATATAAATGAAATAAATATAAATATTCAAATGTATTTTATAAATTAAAAAATCACATCAAAATAAAGGGGTTTGCCAGGCGTCTCTGGTGGCACAGTGGTTAAGAATCTGCCTGCCAGTGCAGAGGACACGGGTTCGAGCCCTGGTCTGGGAAGATCCCACATGCCACGGAGCAGCTAAGCCCGTGAGCCACAACTACTGAGCCTGGGCTCTAGAGCCCACGAGCCACAACTACTGAAGCCCGCATGCCTAGAGCCCATGCTCTGCAACAAGAGAAGCCACCGCAAATGAGAAGCCCGCGCACCACAGCGAAGAGTAGCCCCCACTCACCACAACTAGAGAAAGCCCGCGCGCAGCAACAAAGACACAACACAGCCAAAAATAAAAACAAATAAATAAATTAATTTAAAAAATAAATAAAATAAAGGGGTTGCCATGTCAAGAGCTTGAAGGTGAAAGTAATTCTCTGCCACCAAATATGTGTGACTAGCTTTGGGCTTCTGTCAAAGGGTTGATGTGCATCTCCTGAACAATTAGCAGGGTGCAGAAAAACAATGAGGCTTCACGTGCCTTAGATCGCAAGTGAAACCTTAACCCCATCTCCGAATGGTGGTTAATGAATTCCAGCCTTTTCTGGAGAGGTCCCTCCCATCATCCTAGGCACAAGGTTCACCACCTGACTTTGTTCTTTATGAGCTGCTTATCCAGCAGAGAGCCTGCCAAAATACAGCAAACCTCTTATCGACACTTCAGCTCCTTGCATCTGCCCACACATATGGGAATAATTCATAGAAACTGAACAGACCTGCAAAATATCTCCAGTAACTTTCAAGTGCTGGGAAGGAAACTATAGGTCTTAAGAACACAGACAGTATTTTCAGGTTTTCTTTAACTTTGGAGGCCAGGTCATTGAAAGTGAAGAGAAGATCAATAGGATAGAAGTGAAAACTTGCTTTCATGGATGCTGTCAGGGAATGGGATTTGCTAAACATGCTTTCTACCACTGAGCTACACCCCTGTTGTGTAGGGGTTTGCTTTTCTAGATTACGGCCCAAAGTTCCCAAACAATTGGTCTTTAATAAGGGACAGAATGATTATCCTGAAGTCCAGGGAAAAAAGCATTTTTTCCCTTTCATTCCAATTTACAAAGGCTAATTATCTGAATAAGAATTCTCTTTAATCAGTTTGGGTGTAAATTTTTAAAAATGCTCTGTAACCCTTGATATCTGAGGGTTGTGGGAAGATAAATAGAAGTGTGATTAGTATTCTTGTTGTCAATGAATATATTCTTTGGTTCTGAGCCTAAAACAAAGGATGTTGAGAGCCCAGCACCTGCTGCATCATCTCCCACATCCTAGCCTTTGCCAGGTAGATGGGTGGCTTTTCCTCTCTTGTTGTGTGTATGATGTTGGTGGGGGGTGTCGGGTGTGGAGGTGTGCAGTGCAGAGAGAACAGAGCAGGTTTGTCTCCTGCTGTCTGGAGCATCTAGCTCAGTTCCTGGAGCATGCTTCCTACGGGTATGGTGAGGATGCATGGAATAATAGGAAGAATTGTAGCATTGTACAAAAAACCCTGTTTCAGGAGTCAGATGATATGGTTTCAAATTCTTTCACTTCCTGACAGCATAACTTGGCAAATCACTTAACCTCTCTAAATCTCCAATTCTTCAGCTGAAAAATAAGGATAATAATAGTCTCGTTTTGAAATGTTGACTCCTTACCAAAAATAGGATAACTCCAAATTCCTTATCAGTACATTTAAGCTTCATATTTTAGCTTTGAACTAACCATTGCTGCCTCTTATCTCTTCCTAATGCACCTTATTCTCCAATCCCACTAAGCATCTGACCTTTTCCTAGTAGGACAGCAGGACACAGAAGGATCCCTTAATAATTGGTATCTGTTAGACAAGGTAACTTTTTCTGCCTTGTAAACTCCTTCTCACTCTTAGTGTTTCTCTCAGAAACCTGCCCTTTCTGATTTCTCTAATTCGTGGGAAGGAGTTAGATCCTCTCCTCTGAGTGCACAATGAACTCTGAGTTTTCTTCTCTCTACCAAATATCTGTTTTACACTCTTTATGCTGTAACTTCTGAGCATCTTGAGAGCAAAATATGTTTAATTTATCTTTGTCTACCATCTCTAGCACAGTAATGGTACACAACAGACTATCAATTAGTGTTGAATGAATTAAGTTCTTCCTTATGTGTTTTTTAACATGGTTTTTTAAAAACTAAACTTAATTTGACAAATAGTCTTATATAAGAGTTTATACAATAGCTCAATTTGATCAATGAGTGAGGTAAATGAATCTTCTTACTATTGAACATATTCACTGATGTTCAATTCTGTACCTTGAGACTGGTTAATTCTAACTTAGCTCATAGAAGAAAAAAAACAAATAGCTGGTAAACATATGAAGAAAAAGGTTCAACTGAACTAATAAACAAAGAAGTTAAAGTATAACAGCAAGATATGAAAAACAAAACAAAACAAAAACAAACCCAATGGAATAAGCAAAAAAAAAAATTTAAAGATACACAATTCTGGTTAGGGTGCTGTGAAACAAACTCTAATACATTGCAGGTGGGAGTAGTGATCTAATATTTTTTTAAAGCAACTTGATAGTATGTATAAAGAGTCTTAAAAATCTTCATGTCTGTTTTGAGTAGTCAACTTCTAACAATCTCTCACAAGGAAATAAACAGAAATGTAGACAAAGCTGTGTGCACATAGGTACTCTGCACACCATAATTTATGATAACAAAAATTGGAACCAATCCAACTGGGAAGAGTTAAACAAATTATAGTATATCCATGCAAGAAATATTATGTAGTCACTGAAAATTGTGAGTATCAAGAGTCAGTAATAGTGTTGAGAAACGTTGAGGTTTGAAAGGGCATCATCAACTTCAGCACAAAGATGATGGTACATAGCAGTCCAAAATGGCAACGGCACTTTCATTGGGTACCTTTTATTTATTTTTTTTACTACATTTTTCCTGTCTCTTTTCAGTTTTCCGTAATGAACATAAATTTTATAAAAAAGTAAAGCATTAATTTAAAATTAACACACTGAACTTATCAGAGAGCTACAATCGTGGCCTCAAGTGATTTCTTCCATAAATGGATCCTCTAGCCACCTTTCCTTTAAGAGCACCCCTCAGGCAAGGGCTCACTAATATTTAAGTTGAACTTTGAAGAATCAGAAGGGGTTTGTCAGGCAAGAAAGGGGAATAAATGGCCTTGGCACAGGACATGAGATATCTTGACAATCAGTCTTAGGAATTGCAGAGTGGGATATGAGAGATGGGTCTGAAACAGACCACAGGTTCATGGAATGTAGGGCGCTGGGGTCTGTGCTATGGAGTTTGGATTTAAATGTGCTGCTTGTGAGGAGCCTGTGGCTGAGCAATTCTGCTCCTAGGTATTGATATATACCCAACTAAATACACACATACGCTCACCAAAAGACACATCTACAGATGTTCATGGAACCACTGTTTGCAGTGGCCACAGACTGGAGCAGTACAGAAGTTCATCTGTGAGGGGTGGTGGATGGGTCTACATACAGTCTTTGGTGGAAAACAGTGAGAATGGATGGAGGTTTAGTTGCAAAATTTAGTTGAATTTTGCAGCTGTGGTGTTGAGTGAGGAAGGCTACTCACACAGCAGAATGTGTGCGTGATTCCACTTGTGTGGACTAAAAGAACAGGCCAAAAAACGTATGCTTTTGGAAGTCACAGTGGTGGTTGCCCAGTGGCAGTGGGCAGGGATAAGAGGGAGACGTAGGAGGGGTGGTCTTTGGTGCAGTGCAGTTTCATAATCTGTGTCTGCAGATCACATGAGTGCATCCACTATGTGAAGATATATTCAGCTGTACGGTTAAGATTTGCACACTTTTTTGCATGTTATACTTCAAAAATATTTACAAAAATAAAATATGTTAAAACAAAACCAACCCTGGAAAAACTTTTCTTTCCTGCTTCTCCACTGCAACATACATAGTTGGAAGTCCCAGCTTCCTGACTACAAAGGTCTGGAGGAGTTGAATAGCTGTCTTCTGCCTTCCTAGCTCCCAATCCATCAAAGATCCCCAACCACTCAGGGCTCCAAATTATTGTATCTGGCTTTTACTTAATCAATAGAGTAGCGAGGGGAGAAAAGCTCTAAAGGTTACCTTAGACCTGAGACAATGGCTGGTCTAATCCAGGAAAATCTGCAGCTGCTTCTCTGTTTTTAGAATTCCTCATTTGTAAACAGATTCGATTCTGCCCCTAAGGAGTGATAATGTGATGAATCATACCCCTCAGGCAATCCAAATTACAGTGCCTGGCTTTCATCATCAGGCTGGACTTCTATATTGCCAAGTAATCCAGATGTTTTTCCCTATTTCGGTTTAAAAGTTGTTACTATTTGCTACATACTTACTCATAATGGATTTCATTTCAAGCAAAAATTATGGACCAGCCCCTGCAAGGTGGGTGGAGAATTTCTTACCCAGAAAGAAGCTACATTAAAGTCATAAAATCCCTTTGGAGCAGCAAAATCATCTCAGCTCTGTTTTCTGGACTGACTTCTACTTTCCAGAGTCCTTTCTTCAAATCTTTTCTTTAGATAAGGTGACCTTAGCAGACCCTGATGCTTCCTCCTCTAGGTAATGTGTTCTCAACACAGAGGAGCCACGTGGCTTATTGAGAGCACATGTTCCCTGCTGTCATCACTCAGTGTGGTGGCCGCTCCACGCACCAAAGCCACGAGCAATGACAAAGCCATTAAGCTAGAGAAATTGCTCCCAAATTTCAGCATGCCAGCCCTTCTCTCTTCACACTATACAGAGGTTTTCATTCGCACATGAATTCACTCACTCAGTCCCTCCACATATAACTTATTGAGCATCAGCTATAGCCAAGCATGTTGTAGGTACTTGGGATAGATAATGAAGAAAACAGTCCCAGACCTTGGCCTTGAGGAACTTACATTCTGAAGACAGGAGACTGACAACACATACATAAATATATAAAATGATTGTGGGTGGAGAGAGGGCTAAGAGGGAAAGCAGAGTGACGGGAAGTAGCAGGATGGTTAGTTGGATATTTTGGATAACCTAGTCAGCAGGGCCACTCTGAGCCTGGACCTGAGTGAAGTGAGAGCTTTAACTCCACCAAGATCTGGGGAAAGCGCATTCTGTGAAGAGGAACAGCCTGTGGAGAAGTCTGAGGGAAGAGTGGGTTTGGTGGGTTCAGATTTGTGGATCAGTGTCCAGCAGGTCGGCCACCTCGATCGGTTCCAAGGTTTACTCTCTGGACTAATACCTAGTTAAATGCCCTTTAGCTTCTTCTTGGCAATTTGCTCCCTAAAATGGATTTTTCTTCTGACCATGTCCAGAACCGTGTCGTCTGGGGAGTACTGTCGGGAATGTCAGCCAAGATCCCTTCATCGGTGCCTTCTGGGCCTTCCTTTGATGGCAGGCTACAACACTTAGCACGGGGGCTGTATAAATCCATCCTTTGAAGAGCCACCAGTGATAACAAGCTCCTTCTGGATTGTAGCATTAGGTGCCTAATGGCTGTGCCCCAAGAGCCAGGAATGTGTTCAAGGATCCAACACAGACCCAGGGCTGACTTTGGATGCTGGCTCTGCCTACCTCAAGCAACTTGACCTCTCTGTGCTTCAGTTTCTTCATCTATAAAATGGGGGCAATAATAGTAACCACCTCATAAAGTTATTGTGGAAATCACTTTAAGTAATATAAATGTTTAATATCATGCCTGGTACATAACAAGAGCTTCATAAATATTAGTTTTTGTTGGAACCATCATTCCCCTGTCCTAACCATCTTCCACACTGCTGACAGACATATCTTTCTTGAGTAACAGTTCTCTGATTATAAAAGTAATACATGCTAATTGTGAAAAAAATTGAAAAATACAGAAATGTATAATAGAGGAAAATAAAATAATTTATAATTCCATCACCCACTGAGATTATAATTTCAGTTGTTTCCAGTTTTTCACCTATGCATGTATAATTTTCATTTTAAAAAAATTGGGATCATACTATCTAAATAATTTAACTTTCTTTTTCCATTCAATTTGCTCTGTGAGCATTTTCCATATCCTTAAGTTTCTTTTTTTAACATGCTTTTTAATAGTTGTGTAATATTCTTTCCTACACATCTGTAGTATTCACTTCATGAGATTGTTGTGAGGATTAATATAGTTAAAAAGTAGTAGTAAAAAGTAGTTAGAACATCATTTTTGTATAGAAAGAGCTTTAAAATATTAGCTAAAAATAATAATGGTTGTGGTGTTGAAATCACATTTGGAACAGTTTAATTTATTTCCAGTTATAACCAGACATTTTCCGACTGAGCAGGACAGACAACCTTCTTTGTTCTACATCCATTTGTGCACATGACTTTCATTGTGTGACTGGAAAGGAGAGAGAGGTTTAGCATAAGTAGGGGCTTGAGGGGAGGGTGGAGATGCAGCTTCCTCCCCTGATCTCCCCACCCCATGGTCTTCCTCACCCCATGGGTAGGGGTGGTGAGGGGTCTACTGCTACACAGCCCCATGAACCAAATTTGAACCTCTATAATTAGAAGAAAGAGAACCAGGGACCTCACATAACCATTTCCATGAGTCACGGCATGAGGTTCTCAGTGGTGTGAAATCACAGACTGGTTGTATTGTTTCTACTATACGAGTTTCTGAGCAGAGGCATGGTTACTCTGAAAATAGGTGTCCACAAGTGGCACCTTTTTCTGGGGACATTTTCTTCTCCTGGCCTCTCTGTGGAGCCCAACTCTGCTCGGGCTCCCTGAGGCTCAATACCTTTCACAACCACGGAGGGAAGCCTCCCTAGCAAACCACTGGTGTCTTTACAACAGCTGCTTCAGCTGTGGATATGGTGAGATCCCAAGTGACTACTCAGGTAATTGAAGTTAAAAACCATGGCAGCCAGAGAAAAAGAGAGCAAGAATGTATTTCCTCTGGAGTCAACATGGGCCACTCAGGAGAGAAAGCCAATCTGGGTCCATTTTAAATATTGCCCCAGAAGACAGCCAGGAGGAGTGGCCCCCCACAAAGTTATCAGAAGCCAGTGGAGGAACCTCAAGTGGCCAGCCAGGAGAGTGTCCAGCAACCGTGGCCAAGTGTTGCCAGTCAGGACTTCTGAAAGCCACAGACCTGCACCCCAAGAAAAAGAATCAGCTTTGCTCATTCGCCACCAAGCCCAGAAAATCAGCTTTAAATATCTGCCAAAGAAAGAGCCAAAGTCTGGTTAGATTGGAACAAACCAAGTAAGTCCTTTCCTGCTTCTCCTGCTTTTTTTGTGGCTTCTGCTTAGACCCTGGAAGGGTCAGAGACCACACCAGGGACTAGGTAGCCATGCAAGGAGGAGAACACATTACTCCTACAAAACACAGCATGGCAGTGTGTGCCTCCTCTCTTTGCTGTTCTTATGGGCTGAATTGCATGCCCCTCCTCCCCAAAATTCATATATTGAGGTCTTAACCCCCAGTCCCTCAGAATGTGACAGTATTTGGAGATAGGGCATTTATTATTTTTTTTTTATTTTTATTTTCTTTTTGTGGTATGCGGGCCTCTCACTGTTGTGGCCTCTCCCACTGCGGAGCACAGGCTCCGGACGCGCAGGCTCAGCGGCCATGGCTCACGGGCCCAGCCGCTCCACGGCATGTGGGATCCTCCCGGACTGGGGCACGAACCCGTGTCCCCTGCATCGGCAGGCGGACTCTCAACCACTGCACCACCAGGGAAGCCCCCAGAGACAGGGCATTTAAAGAGGCAATTAAGATTAAACGAGGGCTTCCCTGGTGGCGCAGTGGTTGAGAGTCCACCTGCCGATGCAGGGGACGCGGGTTCGTGCCCCAGTCCGGGAAGATCCCACATGCCGTGGAGCGGCTGGGCCCGTGAGCCATGGCCGCTGAGCCTGCGCGTCCGGAGCCTGTGCTCCGCAACGGGAGAGGCCACAACAGTGAGAGGCCCACGTACCGCTAAAAAAAAAAAAAAAAAAAAAATATTAAACAAGGTAGGAGCTTCAAGATGGCAGAAGAGTAAGACTCAGAGATCACCTTCCTCCCCACAGATACATCAGAAATTCATCTACACGTGGAACAACTCCTACAGAACATCTACTGAACGCTGGCAGAAGACCTCAGACCTCCCAAAAGGCAAGAAACTCCCCACGTACCTGGGTAGGGCAAAGGAAAAAAGAAAAAACAGACAAAAGAATAGGAATGGGACCTGCACCAGTGGGAGGGAGCTGTGAAGGAGGAAAGGTTTCCACACACTAGAAGCCCCTTCACTGGTAGACATGGGGGGTGGGCAGAGGGGAAGCTTCGGAGCCACGGAGGAGAGCACAGCAACAGGGGTGCGGAGGGCAAAGCGGAGAGATTCCCGCACGGAGGATCGGTGCTGACTGGCACTCACCAGCCTGAGAGGCTTGTCTGCTCACCCACCAGGGTGGGCGGGGGGCTGGGAGCTGAGGCTCCGGCTTCGGAGGTCAGATTCCAGGGAGAGGACTGGAGTTAGCTGCGTGAACACAGCCTGAAGGGGGCTAATGCGCCACAGCTAGCCGGGAGGGAGTCCAGGAAAAAGTCTGGAGCTACCGAAGAGGCAGGATACTTTTCTTGCCTCTTTGTTTCCTGGTGCCGGAGGAGGGGGGATTAATAGCACCACTTATAGGAGCTCCAGAGATGGGCGCAAGCCACGGCTATCAGTGTGGACCCCAGAGATGAGCATGAGATGCTAAGGCTGCTGCTGCCACACCAAGAAGCCTGGATGCAAACACAGGTCATTGTCCTCCCATCCTGGGAGCCTGTGCAGCCCACCACTGCCAGGGTCCCTGATCCAGGGACAACTTCCCCGGGAGAGCACACGGAGTGCCTCAGGTTGATGCAACATCATACCTGATTCTGCTGCCGCAGGCTCGCCCGCACTCCGTACCCCTCTCTCCCCGCGGCCTGAGTCAGCCAGAGTCCCCGAATCAGCGGCTCCTTTAACCCCGTCCTGTCTGAGCGGGGAACAGATGCCCTCAGGCGACCTACACGCAGGGGTGGGGCCAAATCCAAAGCTGAACCCCAGGAGCTGTGCGAACAAAGAAGAGAAAGGGAAATCTTTCCCAGCAGCCTCAGGAGCAGTGGATTAAATCTCCACAATCAACTTGATGTACCTGCATCTGTGGAATACCTGAATAGACAACGAATCATCCCAAAGGAGGATATAACAATTGTAAATCATCCCAAAATCTTGGAAATAGAATGGAGAAAATACAAGAAACATTAAACAAGGACCTAGAAGAACTAAAGAGCAAACAGTGAGGAAAAGCACAATAAATGAAATTAAAAATTCTCTAGAAGGGATCAATAGCAGAATAACTGAGGCAGAAGAACAGATAAGTGACCTGGAAGATAAAATAGTGGAAATAACTACTGCAGAGCATAATAAAGAAAAAAGAATGAAAAGAATTGAGGACAGTCTCAGAGACCTCTGGGACAACATTAAGCACACCAACATTCGAATTATAGGGGTCCCAGAAGAGGGAGAGAAAAAGAAAGGGACTGAGAAAATATTTGAAGAGATTATAGTTGAAAACTTCCCTAATATGGGAAAGGAAATAGTTAATCAAGTCCAGGAAGCACACAGAGTCCCATACAGGATAAATCCAAGGAGAAACATGCCAAGACATATTAATCAAACTATCAAAAATTAAATACAGGACTTCCCTGGTGGTGCAGTGGTTGAGAGTCCGCCTGCCGATGCGGGGGATACGGGTTCGTGCCCCGGTCTGGGAGGATCCCATGTGCCGCGGAGCGGCTGGGCTCATGAGCCATGGCCGCTGGGCCTGCGCGTCCGGAGCCTGTGCTCTGCAGCGGGAGAGGCCACGGTGGTGAGAGGCCCGCGTACCACACACACACAAAAAAAATACAAAGAACAAGTATTAAAAGCAGCAAGGGAAAGACAACAAATAACACAAAGGAATCCCTATAAGGTTAACAGCTGCTCTTTCAGCAGAAACTCTGCAAGTCAGAAGGGAGTGGCAGGACATATTTAAAGTGATGAAGGAGAAAAACCTACAACCAACATTACTCTACCCAACAAGGACGTCAGTCAGATTTGACAGGGAAAATAAAACCTT
Source organism: Mesoplodon bidens (assembly GCF_964165515.1). Classification (NCBI taxonomy): domain Eukaryota; kingdom Metazoa; phylum Chordata; class Mammalia; order Artiodactyla; family Ziphiidae; genus Mesoplodon; species Mesoplodon bidens. The sequence goes on from NC_138174.1 coordinate 8,287,861, forward strand.
TACAGACAAGCAAAAGCTAAGAGAATTCAGCACCACCAAACCAGCTTTACAACAAATGCTAAAGGAACTTCTTTAGGCAGGAAACACAAGAGAAAGAAAAGACCTACAATAACAAACCCAAAACAATTAAGAAAATGGGAATAGGAGCATACATATCGATAATCGAAAATGTAAATGGATTAACTGCTCCCACCAAAAGACATAGACTGGCTGAATGGATACAGAAACAAGAGCCATATATATGCTGTCTACAAGAGACCCACTTCAGTCCTAGGGACACATACAGACTGAAAGTGAGGAGATGGAAAAAGATATTCCATGCAAATGGACATCAAAAGAAAGCTGTTGTAGCAATTCTCATATTATACAAAATAGACTTTAAAACAAAGACTATTACAACAGACAAAGAAGGACACTACATGATGATCAAGGGATCAATCCAAGACGAAGATGTAACAATTGTAAATATTTATGCACCCAACATAGGAGCATCTCAATACATAAGGCAAATACTAACAGCCATAAAAGGGGAAATCGACAGTAACACAGTCATAGTAGGGGACTTTAACACACTACTTTCAACAATGGACAGATCATCCAAAATGAAAATAAATAAAGAAACACAAGCTTTAAATGACACATTAAACAAGATGGACTTAATTGATATTTATAGGACATTCCATCCAAAAACAACAGAATCCACTTTCTTCTCAAGTGCTCATGGAACATTCTCCAGGATAGATCATATCTTGGGTCACAAATCAAGCCTTGGTAAATTTAAGAAAATTGAAATCGTTTCAAGTATCTTTTCCAACCACAACGCTATGAGACTAGATATCAATTACAGGAAAAAAATCTGTAAAATATGCAAACACATGGAGGCTAAACAATACACTACTAAATAATCAAGGGATCACTGAAGAAATCAAAGAGGAAATCAAAAAATACTTTAAAACAAATGACAATGAAAACACGATGATCCAAAACCTATGGGACGCAGCAGAAGCAGTTCTAAGAGGGAAGTTTATAGCAATACAGTCCTACCTTAAGAAACAAGAAATATCTCAAACAACCTAACCTTACGCCGAAAGGAATTAGAGAAGGAAGAACAAAACAACCCCAAAGTTAGCAGAAGGAAAGAAATCATAAAAATCAGATCAGAAATAAATGAAAAAGAAATGAAGGAAACAATAGCAAAGATCAATAAAACTAAAAGCTGGTTCTTTGAGAAGATAAATAAAATTGATAAACCATTAGCCAGACTCATCAAGAAAAAAAGGGAGAAGACTCAAGTCAACAGAATTAGAAATGAAAAGGGATATGTAACAACTGACACTGCAGAAATACAATGGATCATGAGAGATTACTACAAGCAACTCTATGCCAATAAAATGGGCAACCTGGAAGAAATGGACAAATTCTTAGAAATGCACAACCTTCCGAGACTGAACCAGGAAGAAATAGAAAATATGAACAGAGCAATCACAAGCACTGAAATTGAAACTATGATTAAAATTCTTCCAACAAACAAAAGCCCAGGACCAGTTGGCTTCACAGGCGAATTCTATCAACATTTAGAGAAGAGCTGTCACCTATCCTTCTCAAACTCTTCCAAAACATAGCAAAGGGAGGAACACTCCCAAACTCATTCTACAAGGCCACCGTCACCCTGATACCAAAACCAGACAAAGATGTCACAAAGAAAGAAAACTGCAGGCCAATATCACTGTTGAACACAGATGCAAAAATCCTCAACAAAATACTAGCAAACAGAATCCAACAGCAGATTAAAAGGATTATACACCATGATCAAGTGGCTTTTATCACAGGAATGCAAGGATTCTTCAGTATACGCAAATCAATCAATGTGATACACCATATTAACAAATTAAAGGAAAAAAACCATATGATCATCTCAATAGATGCAGAGAAAACTTTCAACAAAATTCAACACTCATTTATGATAAAAACCCTCCAGAAAGTAGGCATAGAGGTAACTTTTCTCAAAATAATAAAGGCCATATATGACAAACCCACAGCCAACATCATCCTCAATGGTGAAAAATTGAAACCATTTCCACTGAGATCAGGAACAAGACAAGGTTGCCCACTCTCACGACTATTATTCAACATAGTTTTGGAAGTTTTAGCCACAGCAATCATAGAAGAAAAGGAAATAAAAGGAATCCACATCGGAAAAGAAGAAGTAAAGCTATCACTGTTTGCAGATGACATGATACTATACATAGAGAATCCTGAAGATGCTACCAGAAAACTACTAGAGCTAATCAATGAATTTGGTAAAGTACCAGGATACAAAATCAATGCACAGAAATCTCTTGCATTCCTATACACTAATGATGAAAAATCTGAAAGTGAAATTAAGGAAACGCTGCCATTTACCATTGCAACACAAAGAATTAAATATCTAGGAATAAACCTACCTAAGGAGACAGAAGACCTGTATGCAGAAAATTATAAGACACTGATGAAAGAAATTAAAGATGATACAAATAGATGGAGAGATATACCATGTTCTTGGATTGGAAGAGTCAACATTTTCGTATTTTCAAATATTTGCAAATCCTATATCTAATAAGTGGCTAATATCCAAAATATATAAAGAACTCCTTCAACTCAATAGGAAAAAAAATTCGATTGAAAAATGGGCAGAGGATCTGTATAGACGTTTTTCCAAAGAGGACATTCAAAAGACCAACATGTATGTAAAAAGTTGCTCAACATCACTAATCTTCAAGGAAATGCAAATCAAAAACCACAATGAAGTATCACCTCACACCTATTAAAATGATTACTATAAAAAAGACAAGAAATGACAAGTGTTAGGGAGAATGTGAAGAAAAAGGAACTCTTGTGCACTGTTGGTGGGAATGTAAATTGGTGCAACCACTATGGAAAACAGCATGGAGTTTCCTCAAAAAATTGAAAATAGAACTACCATGTAATCCAGCAATTCACATCGGGGCATTTATTCAAAGAAAACAATAATTTATAACAAATTTATAACATATAACAAAAAGTTATATGTGCCCCCATGTCCATTGCAGTTTTACTTACAATAGCCAAGACATGGAAAGAACCTAAGTGACCACCAATGGATGAATGAATAAAGAAAATGTGGTGTGTATATATATATATATATATATATATATATATATATATATACACACACACACACACACAAAATGGAATATATTCATCCATAAAAAGAATGAAATCTTGCCAATTTTTACAACATGGATGGACCTTGAAGGTATGCTAAATGAAGTAAGTGAGACAGAGGCACATACCATATAATCTCACTAATATGTGAAGTTTAAAACAAAAACAAAGAAACCGAGCTCATAGATACAGAAAACAGATTGGTAGTTGCCAGAGACAGGGAGGGAGTAAGGGTTGAAATGGGTAAAGGTGTCAAAAGGTACAAATCTCCAGTTATAAAATAAATAAGTCGTGGACATGTACACCATGATGACTATGGTTAATAATACTATGTTGTATATTTGCAAGCTGCTGAGACAGTAAACCTTTAAAGTTTTTATCACAGGAAAAGAAATTTGCAACTCTACATGGTGAGGGATAACTAGACTTATTGTGGTGAGAGTTTCACAATATATACAAATATTAAATTGTGATGTTGTACACCTGAAAGTAATATGTTATACGTCAATTATAGCTCAATTTTAAAATATGTATGAAGAAGAAAGATACTCTCAATGGAGACCAATTACCTATGAGAATATTTGGGCTAAAATATTTCTATTTGAATTTTTCAATATTAAGAATAAGCTAGAATCAAATATATCCGTAATTTAGCAAAAATTTCTCTGAGCTTGACACTTAGCGTGTTTCCTGGGTACTTGCTATCCCCATTCCTACCCCCAGGTGGTTTGTAAACAAGTCAGCCAAATTTTTTTTTTTAAGATGTTGGGGGTAGGAGTTTATTTATTTATTTATTTATTGCTGTGTTAGGTCTTCATTTCTGTGCGAGGGCTTTCTCTAGTTGTGGCAAGCGGGGGCCACTCTTCATCGCGGTGCATGGGCCTCTCACTATCACAGCCTCTCTCGTTGTGGAGCACAGGCTCCAGACCTGCAGGCTCAGTAGTTGTGGCTCATGGGCCTAGCCACTCCGCAGCATGCGGGACCCTCCCAGACCAGGGCTCGAACCCGTGTCCCCTGCATTAGCAGGCAGATTCTCAACCACTGCGCCACCAGGGAAGCCCCGAAGTCAGCCAATTTTAAAGCCTGAAACCAAGCTTGCAATCTTGCTTCTAAATGAACTGTTTGATTTCTGAGAAGGGGGCACAAAGGTGTCTATGAAAAGCACAGAGTTTTCCTCAGTTCTAACGTTCATAATACACCAGGTGCGGGGCTTTGTTCCCACACCCACCGATTCTCCCACACCAGCTGGGTGTCCTACAATTCCATTCATTTCTAACACTAAACAGAGTTATCACAGACCCCACAAGACTGCCCCCTCCTTCAGATGCCCATCACAAGGGTTGAGTCCTCAGGTTGCCCACCATTTATGTCCTCCTTGGCTAAAATTAGAGGTTCCCATGACCCTCTCCTTGGGTTCAGTAATATGCGAAAGCAGCTCACAGAACTTAGGAAAGCAGTTTACTTACTACTGCTGATTTATTACAAAGGATATTTCAGTGGATACAAATGAACAACAGGAGAGAAGTGTTACATAGGGCGAGGTCTGGAAGGGTCCTGAGCACAGGAGCTTCTGTCCCTATAGAGTTGTAGTGCGTCTTCCCCCAGCTTGTAGATGTGTTCACCAACCTGGAAGTTTCTCTGAACCCTGCACCCTTAGGGATTTTTTTATGAAGGTTTGATCATTTATTTACTCATTGCCAGCCCCTCTCACCTCTCCCGAGAATGGGAGGTGGGCCTGAATGTTCCAAGCCTCTGATCATGCCTTGGTCTTTCTGGTGACCAGCCCCAATCCAGGAATCCATCAAAAGTCACCTCATTAGAACAAAAGACATTCCTATCTCGAGGAAATTACAAGGGATTTAGGAGCTCTGTGTCAGGAACCAGCATCGAGGAACAAACATCAGGAACCAGGGGCAGAAGCCGATAGATATTTATTTCCTATTATTTCACAAAAGGTTGGTCCTCATCTCAGTTTCAGCAGTGCGTGCCTTACCCATTCATCCTCTTTTTCAAAGAACTCCTTTTTTGTTTCACAGTTATTTTACAACTAGTCACAAGGGAAAGTGAAGACTTTGGGGAAGAACAGTAATTAATTACAAGAAACTCCACAATACACTTAAGGTTCCCTGCCCTTGTGTGTCCCTTCCCCAGAGCCCCACTGTTGGGTGGTCTTAAGGAAGATCTGTAGGACTTCTCCCCTCAGGGAGCCTGCCAGCAACCCCATTTCCTGCTATAGAATGAGAAGGGGGATAATCATGTCTGTTCTGCTTCACACTGAAGGGTGATGGGATCAACTGAGAATAGATATTTAAAAGTGCTTTGGTAACTATGAAAATCTCTATTCAGATAGAATGGATTGGTAATTTGGTTTCCAAAACAGGCTTCACTGCTAGGAGGGAAAATGTGTTGATATTCCCTGTCGACATCCTGGCAATCATTTTCCTCATTAAAAATGGCTAAGTTGGCTTTCTGCTTCAACTTGAACTGCTATGGGTTTGGACAGCATCGCCCTGTTTCCCAGAGTTTTATTGCTCTAGGTTAACTCAGCCACAAAAGAAGCTTGAGATTTCAGTTCTTCCAAGCTGACAGAGCAAACGGAAGTCATGTGTCTCTTCTCACCACCACTGGGAAATAATCATAAACGTGAATCTTTAAAGTGGGGCAAGTGCATTGGACAAGGAGCTGAGATACATGGGCAGTGCTGAAGTGACCTTGAGGAAGCCATTTGAACTCTGTCGGCCTGAATTTGTCACCTGATAAAAAAACGGGGTGAAAAATATTAATCGTGCCTATTTCAGAGTTGTTACAAAGATTAAACGAGGTCTGTAAAGACACTTTGCAAAGTGTAAAGTGAAATATTATCAGTTATTATATTTATTGTTATATAACTGAATTACTAATTAGAAAAGGGATCAAGTTAAAACCGAATTGAAAAGTCAGGCGTTTCTCATATCATAAAAGCCAGTATTTGAGGAGGTCATAAAATAACAAGGCTAATAAACCATGGTTGAAATGTATTACCTCATTTACTGCTCATAAGAACAAAGCTTCCAAGAGTAGGGGAAAGTCTCCCACTTTTATTCTTCAAACTAGAGATCAGACATACCTTTTATATTACAGTGAGCAGATAATTACAGAGGAATTACTATAACCGACTCACTTTAATGCACCATGGACATCAAGATCTCTGCCACTGAAGAGCTTAGAACTTAGAAGAGGAATGAGAACATATACCCAAAAGAGCAAATAATGTCACCACACTATATAGGCAGCAATAAATTATATATTGTGAACGAAAACTGCCTCAGAAATTGAGAAGAGGGAGAAATATCTGAGCTGGGAAGTTTGGAAGAGTTTTGATGAGAAGGCAGTGAGACTTTTATCAGGTCTTGAAGGACACATTATATGTATTTGGACAAACGTAGACTCCTAGGCAACCACTGCAGGCAGGGAGAACAGTATGTGAGCAGAGGTTGTAGGTGAAAAATCATGGATGCATTTGAAAAGCATTAATGTAGACTGAGTGGCTGGAGTCAAGGAAGCATGAAGTGGCCCACACTCACACAGGGGATATTTGTCAAGGTTCAGATGAACTAGAGTTGAAGCCAGATTTGGCCCATGGGCTGGAGATTTGCCAAATCCAAAGTAATCCAACATGTTTCTCCAACAAATATTATACAATATGTGATCATGTTCTGAGTTCAGAATTTCATGATCCTAATCAAAAGTTACGTATTTATGGAATGCCAACTTGTTTGTATTCCTAAAAGACACATTAACTGAAAAGTGTTCAATTATTCAATATAATTGAATATATAATTACTCAAATACATAATTGGTGCCTGTTATAAAATCCAACAGATTCAATTTGCTAAATTTAGTACTTAAGACAGTTTTTAAGCTACAGAACTACTTCAACATATGCTAAAGACAGACTCCGCAGACTTATCAGAGTCTTGGTGTTTGTTTCAGCAAATGAGGTTTTCTGGTTTATTCAATGGCCAGACTTTCTGGATTGTTAACACTATTTTGCTCTTTCAGTTTTTTCAGACTCAAAGGATTCTCTCTCCCCCTCCCCCTCCCCCTCCCTCTCCCTTTCACTCTCCTCCTCTCTCTCTCTGTCTCTCTCTCTCTCATACATACACACATACTACATACACATATCCTCCTCTATTTCTGTAGTGTTCTGTTAGCAATGGCTTCTGAAAGGGACAGAAAACATGTCTGAGAATGCAAACCAAGGAAAGGTGAAATATATTCTGCTTTAAAATACTGGAGAAAGAGTTTTACAAAGCTGCAACTTTCTAATTTAGCAAAAGTGTAAACTTCATATTATTTACCATTTATAGCTTTAAGCAAAACAAGAAAAATAATTGTGTAGATTTAAAAAATATATATTATTAGAGTTTATTTGCATTTATTTATTTATTTTACTGGAACTGCAAAATCTTTCTTTATATAAATTAAAGGATATGCTGTATCATGAAACATGGTTTTCCTGATATTTTAGGGCCAATGTTTTCTAGAGAAATATATTTTTGGTTTTATAATGAAAATCAATGGGTCTTATTGACTCAATGGAAAGACATGTATTTTACAGATACTATTGTTGGGAATGCAACTATTTCAAGATTCTGTTATACATTAAGAATCTGAAGTTTTGGCAAGATTTTTAATTTTTCTTTTGACAAGACAATTCCCATGGAAATTCTATAATGTGCGATCTCTGTAATAAAATAGAACCCAACTAGTGGCCCCTGATTTGCCTCCTTCCAACCTGTCTTTAAAATAGTCATGAAAACAAGAACAAGGTATAAAACTGATGCACCAGTAGAAGCTAGAAACATGGGTCAACATTTATGGGAAGAATTCACCTATCCAAAGTGCAGATGGGGCCCTCAGGTAGAAGAGTGGGAGTGAGGGAGAACAATATGGCACCTCGCATGTCTCTCTGAAGTCCCCACTTCACAGCTAATGGAGACTTTACTGGGCAAGCGTGGACTGTCAGCTGTTTAGATCACAGAGTCTCTTCTTCAGGTAAATGAGCTCTTCAACAAATATAGTAAACCCTTCCCTCCTTAGAAGAGCTCTTTCTATTTAATTTAGGGACTGTAATTTCCAATGATACGATAAAGCCATAGGTAGAAGTGGCAGGAGTTTTTCAAGCAATATAATTCAACATATTATACATATGTATATGACAAGGACTGTGATAAGAACTCAGGATAAAATGATGATGAAGTAATAGTCTTTGCTATTGAATATAGTGGTAAAGGAAACAGACATGAATTACTATATAAAAAGCATCCTAACACTGTGGTAATCTAAATGGGAGGGAAGTCCAGAAGGGAGGGGATATCTGTATGTGTCTGGCTGATTCATTTTGTTGTGCAGTGGAGACTGACACAACATTGTAAAGCAACCATGCGCCAATAAAAATTAATTTTAAAAAAAAAGCATCCTAAAAGAGGTTTCCTAAGACCTGCAAGCTAAGGGAGGGTGCTTTAGAGATTGCAAGCTGACCATTGCAACATCCCCCTCTCCTTCCTTCCTAGTAACTTAGCCCTGCTTTTTCGTTAGCATGTTTCCACCTGGAATGAAAGACTACATCTCCTATTCTCGGTGTGGCATGAGTCCTTGTTGACATAGCGAGTCTACCAAGCCAGCCTGGACAACCAACTTTCCAGAATTATTTTATGTGAGAAATGGTTAAATTTTTCTTTTACACCATTATGTAGGGGTCTAACAGGTGAACCCCTAAATATGATACAAGGGCTAGTCAGAGGCGGAGAAAAGGAAGAAAGGGCTGCTTGGAAGAAAAAAGCAAACGATGGAAAACTTCTGAGAGCAGAGCCCTCTGCTATTGTAGTTTTTCATACCCTACTTCTAGTAAAGGAAGACCTAAAATCACAGAGCAGCTGCTTCTCATTCTAATAGAGCCACAGTAGATAAATGAAACCCTGGCCCAATAAATTTGACAGAAAGACCAGCACATCAACACGTCACCCAGCATTCTAGTAGGAAATGAGCTAACCCAACGGTGAGGGTTCCCATGAGAAAGCACCAGTAGTAAGCATATATATATATATATTTTTTTCTTTTATTACCTTTGCACTTTGATTCATAGTTAGAAAGTCTTCCCTTACACCTTAAAGAAGAATTCATCCATGTTGTCTTCTAGTGCTTGTGTGCTTTAATCTTTAACCTTTTGTGCTCTAATCCATTTGGAGTTAATTCTTATGTTCAATGTGAGATACAGATCTAATTTTATCTTTTTCCCAAATCGCTCTCCTATTTTCTGGTCTCTCCCTCTTAACTCTGTTGCATCGTTCACACCACTGCTTGACCTGTCTCCCCAAAACAGACCTTCCCACACATGCTTCTCCTGCTCAGTGGCCACAAGCGGCTTCTTGTCACCTGCGGCATCAAGCCCAAAGCCTTCATGCCAAAAAAGTTAAAGCCCTCTATAATATTTACCACCCAGCATATTCAGTCCATCTCTGTAATTCTAGACTGTAACAATTTTCTGGTCTTTTAAACTTAAATGTAAGAGGTAAAATTTATATAAATACATACACAAAATTGGTATATAGGCTATATTTTTTAAACATTTTATTGTATATAATCTACAACTCAGTAAAGTTGTTAAAATATATAAACATATACCTATTATTGTACACAACATTTTGGTTTACATTGAGTCTAATAGAAGAATGAGTTAGAAGTGATTTTCCCCTGGGAAGATAGTGTTTTACAGAGTGCTCCGTTCAGACCATGAGCTCATTTAGGACCCAGAGGTCTGTCCTGGGAAAGTCTTAGAAATCAAATCTCTCCATTTTATAAGAAACACAGAGTTGCATATTCTGTTTTAATTTTTTAGGGATTTCCTGTATGTATCTTATATCCATTGGCGACTTCATTGCTACATTTGGCAGTTGTTACAAAATTATGAGTTTCAGATTTTTTCTGAAAAACTTCAACAGCAAAAAACTGAACGTAAAAATTGAACAACACAAAGAAAAGGAAATGACAAAAGAACTCTGCTATAGGAAAGTCAAAATTCTTTGGAAAAATTTTTGGAAAATTTTGTAGGAATTTTCTTGGGAAATTTTATAGGAGAGCTAAATATTTCTTGAGCACCAGTTCATGTAAATGTCATAGTAGTCTGTGATGATGTAAGCTTTGGCCTTCCTCAAAAATCAGCATCCAAGCCACTCCTGGGAAGACTGCTGTTTATTGCTGAGCCTTGGATTGTTGTTCTATTAACAATTATCTGTATATGATCCTGCCTGGTATGGTTGTGTGACTTCCAGAATAACTGGTTATTAACTGTGTCGAATAGAAAAATAACACTACCAGATGTGAGATGAACAAAACTGTAATTATTATTAACATATTTTTGGAAGCTTTTTCACTCTCTGAGCTTTCCGGAGCAGAAAAGAAAAAAATGTATATAAGTATACAATTCTGGATTTTCCCTTTTCTTCCGTGGGCTTACTCTTAAGTATGGCTATGACATTTGGAAACATCTATTTATTTTAGCCTATTTTTCTTCACTGTTCTCCAGTGTACATGTTCACTTCATAAGTTCTTATTATCAATTGTTCTACTACTTAGTTCCTTCCTCTTGGCCTATTTGCTTTTCAAATACTGTACTCTGATGGTGCATCCCCTCCCTCTACCATCTTCCTATGTCATATGTGTGTCTGTGTGTGTATACACACACACATATATATGTTAAATATGACTAAAAGAATGGGAGATGTCTTAAGCCTACAGAGGCATGTGGACAGGAAGAAAGTATTGATTCCAGGCAGCCTGCTGTGCTGCATGACTCACGTAAGAACTTTAGGCCACTGTTGGCACTAGCCAGTGAAATCATTTCTCTTTCTCTCTCTCTCACCTCAGCTCCTATCCAGGCTGCCTTCCAGAGTCTCTTTGAGCTCCCTTGGTTCTCATTGGAGCTCAGGGGACTCCTAAAATACCTAGAGAAGTCATCCTTACATGCATCTGCCTCAGGGACAGCTCTGTGATTTAATAGAGAATTTTAGCCTTTATCTAGCCTTGTGCTTGGCCCTACTTATTTGGATTCATCAACTTGATTCTGAAGTTAGCTGCTGTATCAGATCCCACAACATAAAACTTTTCGATATTTTCACGAAGTTTAGTGTTTACTCCTATTCATTTGTCAGCTTTATGTGCCTTAAGTATGCATTCTAAAATCCAGTACCATTGTATTGACAGGATCTAACTAATTTTCTGCATATGTGCTTGGAATATGCATGTGTACATATAATTACTTCACCTACTCTCTGTGATATTGTCATTTTTTTTTTTTGTGGATCTTTTACTTTGGTTTACCCAAATGGAGACCAGGTATGCTGGTCCTATAATGAATGTTCATTGGATAGTAATCTGAAATTAGCTGTGTGTAGCTCTAGTGCCTTAGAATTTTAATGACTTTTAAGTAAAGCTTCCAATGAATATCTTCTTATACATATGTATAGCAACTATATGATTAAAATTTTTTAATTGTAGCTTTTCAATCTCTTTATTTTAAAGTATTTTAGGTAATTATTCTATGAATGAGACTCCTTGTTTCCCACACCATACCTCTTTCCTGAATTCTAACTTCTATTTCCAACTGTTGGCTAGACATTGCTATCTGGATGTGCCTCAGGCCCCTCAAGTTCAGCACATGGAAATATTCAGTCAACGTTGTCTCTGATAAAACACTCCTCCTCCTGGGTCTGCTACCCAGTGGCTCAGTTTAGAGATCTGAGAATCACCTGAGGCATCTTTCTCTCCTTTCCTTCCATTGCTCACCATATCCCTTCAATTTTACCTCCTAAGTATATCTCAGCTTTGTTCCCTCTTCTCTGTTCCTTCTGCCTTGGTCCATGCCTTCCTGGGCTACTGCAGTGGATCTAATGGGTCCTCCTGCTTCCAGGCTGTGTCCTCTCCGGCATACCCTCCACACAATGGCCAGCCCACTTCCCCTTCTATTTGATTAAAGCTTCTCAACAACTCTCCCTTTCCTGTCACATAAAGTCTACGTTTCTTCCCATGGCTTAAAAAGCACTTCCTAAGCTTGTCCCTGTTCCACGAAAGCATTGGGCATCCTCCCACAGCCCCGTTCAGTCCACCCTCTGTAAGGCCACACGCCCCCCACTTTTCAGCTCCAACATAAGTAAGCTCAATAAAGATATGTTGAATGAATAAGTCCACAAATGAAATGAAAATATCCATCATGAGTTAACAAAGAGTTGCCCAAAGGTGAACAGCGTTAACTCGGCTGTCCAGAAATTAACCGGTTTATTACCTATTTAGGGTCTTCCGCTTACTCTCCCATCTAAGGCTAACAATTTGGGCACTTTTCTGGATACTGCATCCAGCTGTCAGAATGTAAAATTATAGAATGAAGAAGCAGTGCACAGATCAGTGTTCATACTCAAGCAAAAGGCAAAATAAGAGAACAGGATGAGAATAATGGCTGTCGTGAGCATTCGGGCTGATTTGAGGGCATTGGTAGGCTCTGCCAGGTTTGTGTTTTTATGATCCTATAAAACGAAGGGCTGGCGTAACGAATGCAAGAAGAATTTAGATAAAAATGATTTGTGGCTTTTCACTTTACATCAAAGATCATTACTCAGCAATATACAGGATTGTATTTTATAAATAAAGGTACGTTCATTCAGGGTAAACTCAATACACAGACCTGAAAATTAAAACATTCACCAAATAGTGTTCTAATTTATTTTATGTTACCTGAAGCTTTAAAATGGAGGCAATTAGAGACCACGGTACACATGCACTAGAAAATAGCACCTATTTGTTTATTTAAGCTCAGTCATATTATACAGAATTTCAGAAAAACAAAAGAACTTAGTAACTTTAGGAATGATTTTGTGAATAATGAAGGGAACGTCACCTCTGCAAGTAATACCTTAATAATTTACTCTAAGAAATTTGGGAATAATATATAATGTAAAAGACATTCCAAAAGAAGAAAATTTCTTCAAATAAAAATGGAATTTGTGCACTAATTTATTCAGTATATGTAGCACATGCTGCTAACCCAATATCCTCAGTTTTTGTCCTGAAAAACTAAGATCAGGACCAATGACTTCCAGATCCATCTGTCTGAGTTAGGGTTTGTTGTGGCAACCAAAACAGCAGCAATAAAATAGAAATCTCAGTGGCTTACAGCAATAAACATGTAAGCCTTGCTCACGGGTCTGTGGGTCATCTGTGGCTCTTCTGGGCTTGGCTGGATTCAGGTTCAAGCATGCTGCACGTGACTCTCGTTCTGGCTAGGGAGTGTGGGGGGGAACCAAGCCGCACCACACAAGCACATTTAAAGCCTCTGCTGGAACGTGGCACATGCTACATCTAGTCACATTTAATTGGTCAAAATCAGTCTCACGACAAAGGCGAAAGTCAATGCAGCAGAGAAATATACACTACCTATAAGAGGTATTGCCAAGTCACATGGCAAACAGTGGAAGTGCATAATCCTTTTGCAGAAAGTGGAATAATCGGGAATGCTAATCTAATGTACCACAGTATCTCTCATATGCTTTTTGAGTAACTATCCTCTTTTTGGTCTGGCCATGTATGTGTGGGCGGTATTCTCTCAGTCTCACTCAGGTACAGGAATCTGCTTTACTTCCTTCTGCCATCAGCCTGACTTGAGAGTATCTTAATACCTCTGTAGAATAGCTGACATGACTTCTTAATCTCTCGATCTGTTCGTTATATTCAAGATATGCAGAGCACAGGTTTCATCTAATGGTCTTTGCATCTCAAACAGATTGTTCCCTTCTCTGAAAGGCCATTTCTTATCTGTATCCTTCATTTGGGTTCTTACTTAACTTTTTAATATATCTTTTGCTCCCTTTAAAATATAGTTTTCCTAGGAACACGGTTTTTAGTTGCCAGTCATTTTCTCTCAGAATTTAAATGCTATTGCACCTATTCTGGCTTCCATCATCGTTGCTGAGAAGTCTGGTAGTATTCTAGTTTTCCCTTTGTAGCTCACCTGTTTTTTCTCTCTGCTTTCCTTTAAAGGCTTTCTCTGTATATTTGATATTACCCCATTTCAACACCAAATGTCCAGATGTGGATTTATTTTTATTTGCACTGCCTACTAGAAATTGTTCTTCCTACATCTGTAAAATTTATATTTTATCATTTCTAGAAAATTCTTAGTCATGATCTCCCCCAAATATTCTCTCTTCCTTATTCTCACAATTCACTCCTTCTGGGACTCTAATTAGCGGTTATGTTGAAACTTTTCACTCTTTCCTCCTAACTCTTAACTTCTTTAATTTTGTTCATTCCCTGTTTATCTGTACTACATTCTGGATAATTTCTTTACCTCTTTATTCCAATCTACAACTTTTTTCCTCAACTGTGTGTTTTTTTTTTTGTTTTTTTTTTTTTTTTTTTTGCGGTACGCGGGCCTCTCACTGTTGTGGCCTCTCCCGTTGTGGAGCACAGGCTCCGGACGCGCAGGCTCAGCGGCCATGGCTCACGGGCCCAGCCGCTCCGCGGCATATGGGATCCTCCCAGACTGGGGCACGAACCCGTATCCCCTGCATCGGCAGGCGGACTCTCAACCACTGCGCCACCAGGGAGGCCCCTCAACTGTGTTTTAATGACTACTTTCACCCATCCATTGGGTTCTTTTTTTTCTTTTTTTTTGCGGTACTCAGGCCTCTCACCCTTGTGGCCTCTCCCGTTGCGGAGCACAGGCTCTGGACGCTCAGGCTCAGCGGCCATGGCTCACGGGCCCAGCCGCTCTGCGGCATGTGGGATCCTCCCAGACCGGGGCACGAACCCGTGTCCCCTGCATCAGCAGGCGGACTCTCAACCACTGCGCCACCAGGGAAGCCCCCATTGAGTTCTTAAGTTCCACAAATATGTTGTTCATATCTGAAAATTCTCCTTGGTTCTTTTGAATGGTTTATTTCTTACTCATTTTTGTGCTTCCATGTGTTTCTTCCTGTAAACATTTTATATTCCATAACTGATAATGTCAATATTTGAAGTTCTTGGGGTTCTAAATCCATTGCTTTTATTTCTGCTAAGTGTCACCCAAGTGTGCTTGGTTGATCTTTGATAATAAGCCTATATTTGGTCGATGTTAATCTGGGTAAACCCTAAGGAACTAAATTAAGGATGTTTTCTACAGAGTTTATGTTTCTCTTTCACGGTGCTACAGGGTGCCTCTTTGACATTGCTCAGCTTAATCCTCTGGGGAGGCTGAGGCTGAGCCCTGAGACCTTGCCG
This sequence comes from Mesoplodon bidens, assembly GCF_964165515.1. Lineage (NCBI taxonomy): Eukaryota > Metazoa > Chordata > Mammalia > Artiodactyla > Ziphiidae > Mesoplodon > Mesoplodon bidens. Next base: position 8,303,338 of record NC_138174.1, read on the forward strand.
CTGACACAAGCTTGGTCTAAAAGTTGAGATCCGCATTTGTTTGTAGGCACGTCTTGCCTTTTATGTTTGTTTACTGTTTACTTGTTTACTGTTCTGCATTGCCGTTTCAGCATTTTATTTTTGTTTTGTCTTGTGCTTTTCCTTTAGACTTAATTCTTCTCATTTTTAACACTCCAGAAATGCAGTGAAAATTGTTTTATGCAGGAGCTATTATTTTCAAGCAAGAAGGCTTTTTCAGAGTATCTAATCTACCATCCTGCCAGGAGTGGATGTCTTGGTGATATTTTTTACTCTGGGTTTGTAGCTATGCTCCTAATCACTGAGCTTGCCAAGAGTTGAAATTCCCAGATAAATGGAGCATGACTTAAATTATTTTAAATGTAAAATATCAGAGTTAGAACACCTAACTGAGACTTCTCTTCTCAAAATGGACCCTATATCAGGACTGGTTTGCTTAATTGACTGACACTCTATGCTAATGAGATGATGTGATTCAGTTAGGTTTGCTCTGTCTACAGAGTGCAAATAAGTCTGCAACCATTGCTGAAAAGGTTACTCAAAATATCAGTCTTACTGAATGACGAGTTAATGATATAATCTCATGAAGAAAGGCTAACATAATTATAATCACAAATACTTAGCTGGTATAGCTGAATATCTAAGGTTTTGCTCTAACTTCATATATGGAGGCTATTCAAGTGAACATTGCCATTGTTGGCCTAATATCATGAGCGTGGGATTCTTATATTTATTTTTCTATAATTTATCTTTTTGGGGAAAATCTTATCTATTAATATAATTCCTTCATTGACTATCCTATGTCCTTTCCCTCAAAACAGAAAGTGATACTAAACAGCTAATGAATAGGTTTTGTGAATGAAAGACTAGAGACTGTGGAAATAAGAGGCATTTAACAAGCCTATACAGTGTGAGTGTTTAGCAAATATCTTGATTGAAAATATTGATTTAGCAAGATAGTAAATTATAGCTTATAGGAAAAACAATCACACACTTCTGAAAGTGAGTTAATATCAGGGTTTTCTGACCATATTTAAACTATGTTCTGGATTTCAGAACTTTATATGTAACAATGGCTTCTAAGATGTGAATAAAAGTTACAGTAGAGGCTAAGAAAATGCCCCTACCGCTGCGCCAACCTCGCCCCCCCACTGTTAAACTAGGTAATTAGTCCTTTCAGTAAATAAATTCCCTTGAATTAGCGAGAATTATATTGAATTATGCTATTTATTAAATACTATATTTATATGAGCTTTTATAGTGTTATTGCCAAAAATACGAGTGCTACCCACAGGAGATTGGAATGAAGGAATAAATTGATTCAGGCAAGGATCAATAAAATACACTTGTGCAAATTTGGAGTTAATATCCAGGGTTGAATCAGTTTGTACAAGTCTTCCTCTCAGCTCTGCATGAAGCACTCTCTGGAGCTTCCTTACCAACCGTGTCTCCAAGGAAAGAGTAAATCCATTCACCCTTATTTAAACACATATATTATATCCTTGTGTACCTTTCAACCATTTGGGTTTCAGTTCAAAATGCTGGATACTCATACTAAGTAAATCAAAGTTAAAACATATTAAATGAAACACGTTTCAGTACTTGCACTCTCCGTCCTTAGAAACCAATAATGCTGAATGAGCCTAACATGTTCTTAACTATTATTTATAATTATGGAGTTCTGAATTTTTTATGTTAATATTTCAAAGATCAACTTTGAAAAGCTTAACACAAAGGGATGGTGATTCAACTTTTTAACAATTTAAATCTATTTCTAAGGCTTAATATTCATGAAGAAGTCGAAATTAAGTTCTTTGAAATCTTGACATTTCTTCTTTCTCCAAAAATTGTGTTTTCATGGAGTATATATTTAAATTTCAAATAGACTTGTGATGGGCAATTCATGGTATTTAATTGCACTTAAAAATTCATGCTCAAAGTTTCAGTGCCAGAAACTAGCACCCATGATCTTGTTAGTAGAACACAAAATGTAAGAAAAACTGATCACTCTGAATTTTTTTTACATGAACTAAGGCAAATTTTATCTAAAAAGACCCCGAGGTTAATGAAGAGAAAAAGTGCTTGAAATATAAGAAAAAACCTTGAAATACTTCTTTTCATTGTTTTTCCTTTATTTTCTTTGTTGCTTTCTCTTTTGGTTTGAAAAATAAGATGAGAACACATCTAAATGTATCTGGAAAAAGTCTTAGGGAATTTAGCTCACTTCTTAAAAGAGAAAAGAATTAACTACATTATGTGATAAATAAAATATTTTCTATTTGAAATTCCCTTTGAATCTTTATTCTTTCAAAGGCTGGAATGAAAGAAAGAGCAATGAAAACCCCCTCTCTTATGATTTGTGATGACGATAGCTATTTGTCACAGGATAGTTTTTCAGTGTTGTTTCAGTGTTGTTATGGTTAATAACATATAAGAGAACCTGTATCATTCCCTTACAAAATCCTATGTCCAAATCAGAACTACAAAATGTTTCATATGTCTACATAGACATTTCTCAGAATTTCATAGACAATGAAATTCTACAATGTCCTTTTGTAGACTCGTTATCATTACACTAGGATCAACTGAATCCTACAACCAAAGTCCTTTTCTGTACTTTAACTTGCACTATGCTGTTTTAAAAGCTGCTTTCAGGATGTAAGAACTGAATTATAATTAATATTTTCTAATAGGTATGCAACATGGGATTGAAAGCAAGAATAAAATCCATTTTAAAAAAAGAATATGATTATAGAGGAAGTAAATGAAGTTGACAATATTGTGTGAATGTCTTACAATAAGTAACTATTAAACACAGGGCCGTATATTTTAGTTATTACTTTCTGTATGTCATTTGAAAACATTTAAGTGCATTTGAATGGAAGTAGGAGTTCTTCACGTATTTGCCAGTGAGTATTTTTTTTGTCACTTTTTTATTGCATGAAAAATACACTTTCAAAGAGTTTCATCACCTTTTCAGTGTAAATCTATATCCCTTTCTATTTGAGAATTTCTGTATATGTTACTACATGTTCTAAGGGGAACATATTTTTAGAGTGATGTAAAAAAATGTTTCTTATCTAATAATACCAGAGTCTTATATATGTCTCTCTGTACATACTATAATGAATTAACGACCAAGAATACAACTGTAGATTTAAAATAAAATGAAACCAAAAAAGAAAGAATGAAAAAGATAGGCTGCATAGTGACAAAGACCGTCTCCTCTCGTGCCAGTAAAGTTCTAGCTGTTGAGCATGCTCAGACACAGGGGAGGCACTGAAGTTACTATATCAGAACTCCTTCTGAGGTTAAGGAGCATACATCTAATAACTCAATTGCTGTGAACCCGTTGTTATTTTTCTGGTATTAAGCGTCTCTTCAGCTGCAGATTGATTGCAATGTTCCTTCTACTTCATTTCATCGTTCTGATGGATGTCAAAGGTAAGGCTACTGCTTTCTTGCTTGAATGAGTGCAATTCCAAAAGAACAGAATACTTCTACTTGGTTCTATCATATTTATAATACACTCATTGCAGTGTTTGATAAACAGACATCCAGTTTGCATTGTCATTATCACTAGTTGCCTATAGTCCCATCCTAGCAATTTCTAGATGCAACAAATTTTTCATGGAAACTTGCCTTCAAATGTTGTTAAAATTGTAATAAGATAGCTTTTAAAAACAATGTTGAAGAAATCAATTATAATGGAGAAATTTTTTTAGTATTTGAAAAAATGTATGACAATTAATAACTTAAAATTTTGCCTTATGAAATTTCAACCTGTTGAAATCTGTTCATAAATTTTATATAATTGTTAGTTGCTATGTTTCATTGTTAACATAGTTAAACTGGGAACTGCAAAGCCCAAGACAAATCTAAAAATCAGTATCTCTCCCTAAGAGCAAACCTATGTAAAATAAAATAATTTAAAATGGACAAAAGTTACCTATTCAGATAATTCTATTTTCTATTTTTTACTTTTAAACTTCTCATTTTAGCAACTGCTCATTTTCAAGTTGGCAGTATTTTTATTGTAAAGCTGAAAAAATAAAATAAAATTTAATCTTCCCCTGGTTTTAAAGAAAAATATAGACTTGTTTTTTTATGAGCATGTACACTTGTAAATAATCTATTCATCATACCCAAGGCACGTTGGGTTTATTATTATTATTTTAAAATGTATTTAAGTTCATAGTCTTTCTTAAAGACTTATGATAAACCTCTGAGACTAAAGTTAGAATTCAAAATTATTTTTCTTTTCTGAGAAATTCGTTTTAGGTTTTTAAAATGTTTAATTTTATTAAATGAAGTCAACTGAATATTTTAAATATTGAAATAAAATGCAGTATTTATGAACAGTTATTTAAGAACTTCTAATGGATAAAATATTTTTTAATATTTAAATTTTAGTTTGAATTTGAAATACTAAAACTTTGTTGCAAATTATTTTAAAATATTTTAATACATGTAACATGATTTTTATCTTATATTTTAATCTTTCTTACATGAAAACTTAAGTGTTATCTAAGGAGAAACAATATATGAACTCATTTAGCATGTAATACAGTTGTAGAAAGCAGTCTCCTCTTGATATAAGGTCCTCTTCCCTCAGAAGTTCATGCCCTATGCACATTTATAATATTCAATTCTTTATGATTTTTAAGGATAGACAGTTAAAAAATAGGTTCTTGGATTCAACACATTTCATAGAGGTTATCTATGCCCTTAAAAAATTCTTTAATGTACAAGACAGTAACTATAGTTAACCAGCTTTAACTACTTTTGCTTATGGTAATGCATCTAATTGATTTGCCTTAGAAAAACAAAATCTTTATGAGAAGAAAAATATCTATTACTAAAATAATGTTTCAAGATTTACCACAAAGTAATGGTGTTCTTTAAAAAAAGAAGGAAAGAAATTTTAAACATGATTTTTTTTTTATTTCTAAGTAAATGTCATTTAAAATCCATAGTATCAATCTGATATTTAATTGTAATTCCCTGGAAATTTTTACTTTCTAATTTTATATTATTTTCAATTGATAATTTATATTTAAAATCATTTATTTTCAAAGTTAGATATGTTAACCAATGCTTTGATATCTTAGTCCTACTTATAAAAAATAATAATTTGCTATATATATTAACAAAACTTTTTTCTTTTTCACAATAAAATTAGAGTTAAATTAAAGCAGTTAAAATTATACAGTTAAAGCAGTAAGGCTCTTTATCATAAACAAAGAAAAGTCATTTAGAATTATGTAAGAGTAAAAATTGCTTTTTAAATTTAAATGAATATTTGTGATAGATTCTTAGACCAGATCTAAACAAAGGGAAAAGTTAACAATTATATGATTATCTTTTCTCTTCCGGCCATGATCACCCTTGCATGCCTAATGAATAAATGATACAACCATCTTAAGCTACAGACATTAAATGATAAGTAAAGATAACATGTCTTATTATCACTTTTTTCATGTATTTTTTCATCCATTTATTCACTGGGTATTCTTGTTAACCAGCTTCAAACTCCCTCCAAAAAAAGTTTTTTATGGACTAATTATGAACAATATTGCAAACCAAAAAACATGGGCTTATATGGGAAACTGAAAGCATGAAGTATTGAGAATGCTACTGGATAACTACCAGTTGCTACTTATTCAAATAATTTGCTAACCTTGAAAAAGGTAGTCATCAAAAGCAGGGCTAGAGCAGCATTTGGATGTGAACAGTATTTGACTGCCCCCTAATGGACTAGTTCAAATCTCATCTTGGTTCTTTCTCAGTAATGTCAGTTCGACTTGGATGCTGTGACTTAAGAAAACGTTTTTGAACTAAATTTTAATTTCACACAATTATATCCATGCTGCCGATAGCTGTGAAAATCAATTATATTGCAGGACAGTCATACTGAGAGGCTAAAGCAGCACCACTAATGAAAAAGAAACTCACCTGCTTCAGGGCTGAATGGAGCCTGCTGTGAGGGAAGAGGAAAAATATCAGAAACCCAGAAGTTAAGGCCATTTGAGATAAGTTATCTCTAAAGGCACTAACTAAATACATCTCACAACAGATGTTTATTCATTTGTTCATCTTACTGTGAATGAATGTGACCAGATGCAATAAAAGATTTTTAAGGACTCTCACTTGAAGTGACAAAATTGGCTGTCACCTGAATTTTAATGCGAAAATGGGGATGTTGCTTCAAATAAGCTGATGTTGAAAAATGGCACATTCGTCCTAAGAAATTGTGGCTTGAATAAAATTCAATTAACTAAGAATAGTTTTTGTGTACATAGTTATATGATGATAAATGCACAGACTTTTTAGGAGTATATATATGTTTGAGAACCCAAAACAGCTTGGTTTCCTTGTTTGGTAAAAATGTAACTTACCATTCACCAGGCAAAAGGAATGTGCTTGGTTTATATAAGAAATCATAGTGGAGGGCTTCCCTGGTGGCGCAGTGGTTGAGAGTCCGCCTGCCAGTGCGGAGGACACGGGTTCGAGCCCTGGTCGGGGAAGAGCCCACATGCCGCGGAGCAACAAAGCCCGTGCGCCACAGCTCCTGAGCCTATGCTCTAGAGCCCGTGTGCCACAAGTACTGAGCCCTTGCACCACAACTACTGAAGCCTGTGCACCTAGAGCCCATGCTCCGCAATGGGAGAAGCCACCGCAATAAGAAGCCAGCACACTGCAACGAGGGGTGGCCCCTGCTCGCCACAACTAGAAAAAGCCCATACACAGCAATGAAGGTCCAATGCAGCCAATAATTAATTAATTAATTTAAAAGAAATCATAGTGGAATTAGAGGAAACATTTTTAAGTGCTTTGTTCACATGCATCAATTCTTCATCCCTATAATTCTAGATGTTGTGTATGTATAGAAGAAAACGAAGCTTGCAATAAATACTGTTCTCATCAATGGTATATCACTTTTTTTTTTTTTTTTTTTTTTTGCCCAGGGGAGTTCTGTGTTAATAGAATATGTTTGATAAGGGGAAGATAACGTTATCTCCCAGTTCCCCAGGTATGAATTCTTTCTTTTTTGGAGGCCTGGACATTTTCATGAAGTTGGAGGGATTTTTCTCCTGCACATGTCTCCCTATGAGTGGTCTCAGAATTGCCTCAACAGAGTCCATTGGAGTGTTCAGTTCTGAGCCATAGTTTATGAGTATCTCAGGGATTTTACCTTGTGGGTGATCCAGTTCCAAATCTCATGCTCAGTTTGCAGAGATACCACCACTGCTTTCCCTACAGGCCATGGGCAAGGGGCAGTACTCAAATCACAACCTCAGGTGGTCAGCAGAGGCATTTCATCCCCCATGCATTCTTAGGGGCTCTGTCCCAGCGGGTAGCTTCATGTAGGTCCCAGCCTCTGCTGGTCAGTCTGCATTCAGCCACTTTCTCAAACAAGCATGGGAGCCAGATCTAACTGCTCATCCAGTCTAGGCTCCGGTCCACCAAGTGGGCTTAGCTCCTCTCACAACAGCAGCTTTTTCTCTGTTCACGTTCTGTGGAGATTCTCTCTTCAATAAACTAAACATTTCAGTGAAAGAACATAGTAACAGTCTTCTCTATCTTTGGAAAAGTAAATGTTGTGGGAAGCATATTTAGGATTTGCTCACAATAGATCATCTTTGACCCAAAGCTTAGAAAACAAGGTAGGTTTTAATTCTTCAGATTTTGCTTAATCAGAGATGGGACATGAAAGGGCATACACACCAGAGATTTGAAATAATGAAGTAGAGTGCTACACAATGGAAAGGGTTAGGATAGGAGGGGCAGCAGAGTGGCAAGGATGCTAGATTTAGGGGTGAGCCAACCTGTGGTCAAGTCACAGCCCTGATCCTCTGAAGCCTTTGACCTTCAGCATACCAGAGAACCTCTCAGCCATAGCCAGACATCAGTGCAATTACTGAATTGCTAAGAATCACTTGTGATTATGGTAAAGAAATAGACTCTAGGACTCTAGCCACCCCCATAGATCTGATAAGTCTAGGGTGGGGTGTGGGACTCTGTACATTTAAGAAGCATTCTAGGTCGTCTGATGAATCTGCCCCATAGGTCACACCTCTGGAAACACTGGTATTGCAATTAGCACATCAAAATACGAGTAGGGTTTTTTTCTGTAAGGGATGCTAATTCCTTGTTATACTCTTTGTGCATACCAGGATTGCTAATTGGATTCACTTGGATTATTTGACATGTTAATACTACCTGAAAAGTCTTCTTTTTTTTCAATTTTGGGGGTTATAAGGACAAATTAAGTATTAGGCAAGGGAATAGCTGATCTAATGATCAATATACTGAATGGACAGTAAAATTCAAAAAAAGTATAATTAATACACAACTTTAGCTATAAAGTAGTCTTGATGCTAATTACCACTCCCTCCTTAAGAAATAAGAAATTAGTAAACCAACGACGCAATGGTTTTGCTGAGTACACAAGAAATTAAAGATGACACAAACAGATGGAGAGATATACCATGTTCTTGGATTAGAAGAATCAACATTGTGAAAATGACTACCACCCAAAGCAATCTACAGATTCAATGCAATCCCTATCAAACTACCACTGGAATTTTTCACAGAACTAGAACAAAAAATTTCACAATTTGTATGGAAACACAAAAGATCCCGAACAGCCAAAGCAATCTTGAGAAAGAAAAATGGAGCTGGAGGAATCAGGCTCCCAGACTTCAGACTATATTACAAAGCTACCATAATCAAGACAGTATGGTACTGGCACAAAAACAGAAATATAGATCAATGGAACAGGATAGAAAGCCCAGAGATAAACCCACGCACCTATGGTCACCTTATTTTTGACAAAGGAGGCAAGAATATACAATGGAGAAAAGACAGCCTCTTCAGTAAGTGGTGCTGGGAAAACTGGACAGCTACATGTAAAAGAATGAAATTAGAACACTCCCTAACACCATACACAAAAATAAACTCAAAATGGATTAAAGACCTAAATGTAAGGCCAGACACTATAAAACTCTTATTAGAGGAAAACATAGGTAGAACGCTCTATGACATAAATCACAACAAGATCCTTTTTAACCTACCTCCTAGAGAAATGGAATTAAAAACAAAAATAAACACATGGGACCTAATGAAACTTAAAAGCTTTTGCACAGCAAAGGAGAACAAACAACACTAAAAGACAACCCTCAGAATGGGAGAAACTATTTGCAAATGAAGCAACTGACAAAGGATTATTCTCCAAAATTTACAAGCAGCTCATGCAGCTCAATATCAAAAAAAACCAACAACCCAATCCAAAAATGGGCAGAAGACCTAAATAGACATTTCTCCAAAGAAGATATACAGATTGCCAACAAACACATGAAAGGATGCTCAACATCACTAATCATTAGAGAAATGCAAATCAAAACTACAATGAGGTATCACCTCACACCAGTCAGAATGGCCATCATCAAAAAATCTACAAACAGTAAATGCTGGAGAGGGTGTGGACAAAAGGGAACCCTCTTGCACTGTTGGTGGGACTGTAAATTGATACAGCCACTATGGAGAACAGGATGGAGGTTCCTTAAAAAACTAAAAATAGAACTACCATACGACCCAGGAATCCCACTACTGGGTATATACACTGAGAAAACCATAATTCAAAAAGAGTCATGTACCACAATGTTCATTGCAGCTCTATTTACAGTAACCAGGTCATGGAAGGAACCTAAGTGTCCACCAACAGATGAATGGATAAAGAAGATGTGGCACATATATACAATGGAATATTACTCGGCCATAAAAAGAAACGAAATTGAGTCATTTCTAGTGAGGTGGATGGACCTAGAGTCTGTCATATAGAGTGAAGTAAGTCAGAAAGAGAAAAACAAATACCGTATGCTAACACATATATATGGAATCTAAAAAAAAAAAAAGGTTCTGATGAACCTAGGGGCAGGACAGGAATAAAGACGCATGTAGAGAATGCACTTGAGGACACAGGGAGTGGGAAGGGTAAGCTGGGACGAAGTGAGAGAGTGGCATGGACATATATATACTACCAAATGTAAATTAGATAGCTAGTGGGAAGCAGCCGCATAGCACAGGGAGATCAGCTCGGTGCTTTGTGTCCACGTAGAGGGGTGGGGTAGGGAGGGTGGGAGGGAGACTCAAGAGGGAGGAGATATGGGGATATATGTATATGTATAGCTGATTCACTTTGTTATAAAGCGGAAACTAACACACCATTGTAAAGCAATTATACTCCAATAAAGATGTTAAAAAAAAAAAAAGTAAAGGAGAACTGCTCACTGGCTATGCTTGATCTAAAATCACTTTGAGTGACTTTTTGTTCATTTTCAATACTATATAGTATACCATTGAAAAATATACCACAATTTTTATACACTTTATTTTTTTCAAGGACGTCTGTATTGTTTCCAGTTTGGGGCTATTATAAGTAATGCTTCTGTGAATATTGCTGTCTGTCTGAGTCTCTTGGTGCACACGTGCATGCATTTCTATGGGCATGTACCGAGACCTAAAACTGCTGACTCATAAGGTTCTCAATCGTCAAGTTTAGTAGATAATGACAAACTGTTTCCCAAAGCAGTTGTTCCAGTTAACACTTTCTATCAGTGCAGGAGAGTTTGCATAGCTTGACATTCTCACCAGTGTATGATTGGTAGTTTTTAAAATTATACATAACCATACTGGTCATTTATTTTTGCATATGGTAATTTGCATTTCCCTGACTACTAATAAGATTTATGCCTGGGCTCCCCTGGTGGCGCAGTGGTTGGGGGTCCGCCTGCCGATGCAGGGGACACGGGTTTGTGCCCCGGTCCGGGAAGATCCCACATGCCGCGGAGCGGCTGGGCCCGTGAGCCATGGCCGCTGGGCCTGCGCGTCCAGAGCCTGTGCTCCGCAACGGGAGAGGCCACAACAGTGAAAGGCCTGTGTACTGCAAAAAAAAAAAAAAAAAGATTTATGCCTTTTCAGATGTTTTTGGCCATTTGGATATCCTCTTTTGTTTAGTGTCTGTTCAAGTCTCTTGCCCATTTTTCTATTTACTGTTCGTCTTTTCCTTATTAATTTGTAGGACTGACCTCTCTCTCTCTCTTTCCCTCTCTCCTAATTACAAACCTTTTTGCAAAAACATCTTCTACTCTGAGGCTTGCCTCTACATGTTCTTAATGGTGACTTTGTTTTATTTTTATTTTTGGGTTAACAGAAGTTCTGAATTTTAATATAGTCTAATTTAGCTATCTTTTATGATTAATGCTTTCATTTTTTGTTTTGTTTTTTATTTCCCTTAAAATCCTACCCCTAAAGTGATAAATCTTTTCTCCTATATCATCTTCCAGAAACTCTATTGTCTCACCTTTAATCTTTAGATCCATAATCTACTTAGGGGTGACTAACCCCCACTACTGCTCTGCAGTGCCACTTGGTCCTAAATCAAATGTCTGTGTGTATCTGTATTTTTCTGAACTTTCTGAATTATTGTATCATTATCATAAGTCCTGATATACAGGTAAACAGTTCTCTCACCTTGTGTTCCTTCTTCAAGACACAGCTAGCTCCTCCTGTCCTTTATCGCCACCATGTATATAAAACAGTTTATCCGTTTCTATGCACACATACATATACATGTACACTCCTGGATTCTTATTGGAATTGCTGTGAACCCATAGATCAATCTGAGAAAAGAATTAACTCCATTTATTTAGGTCTTTTTTTTTAATGTCAGCTTTTCAATTATATATATATAAAGCTGTTTTTTAAAAAATATTTATTTTTTTTTTTTGGCTGTGTCGGGTCTTACTTGCGGCACATGGGATCTTCGTTGTGGCGCTTGGGCTTCTCTCTAGTTGTGGCGTGCAGATTTTCTCTCTAGTCCTGGCAGGTGGGCTCCAGGGCACATAGGCTCTGTACTTTGCGGCACACAACTGTCTCATTGAGGCACGCGAGCTCAGTAGTTGTGGAACGCGGGCTTAATTGCCCCGGCGGCATGTGGGATCTTAGTGCCCCGACCAGGGATCGAACCCGCGTCCCCTGCATTGGAAGGCTGATTCTTTACCATTGGACCCCCAGAGAATTCCCCAGTTTGAGAGAATGAACTCCATTTATTTAGGTCTTTAATGTCTATCAATAATTTTATATACTTTACATAAATGTCTTGCAGACTTTTGTTCGATGTATTCCTAAATATGACACAGTTGATGCTATAGTAAAAGTATTTTTTAAACATTTCACTTTCTCATTGTTTGTAGATGATATATAGAAATTAAATTGATTTTACAGAAACCTTGATAAACTCTCTGGCACTAATAATTTATTATTTTGGATTTTTTATGTTCACACTCATATCATTCATGAATAACGACAGTTTTATTTCTCGCAACTTGTATATGATTGATTTGCTTGCCTTGCCTCACTACATTTGCTAAGTCCTCCACGACAGCCTTGCAAAGATGTAATAATGATGGACATCACTGCCCTGATCCCAACCTCAAACTAAATGTCTTCAAAAAGTTACCATTAAGTATATTATACGCTATGGGTTTTTATTATAGAATATTTAAATATTTTATATAGAATATTCTAAAAATAGAATGTTTTCTATTTTTAGTTTGCATAGTTATTTTAAAGTCAGGAACAGATCGTTTCCTCTCTGGAGCCTCTGTTGTAAGCAAAGTTAAAGACAAGTGACAAACTGGGAGAAAATATTTGTGAGTTATGGAACAGAGGGCTAACTGCCGTGAAGAATTCTGGTCAACATTGCCAGATTTGGTTTTCTCACACAGCGTTCCAAACACAGTGTTCCAGGCCACTGCTGTCAGGAATGAAAGTTTCACCAGTCCGTGAGCAAAAATAAGTTAGTTTTTTTGTGAAGCTAAATGTATTCCTTTCAAAGGCTTGTCTTTTCTTCTGTGCATATATTCTCTCAAATTTTTAGCGATAAAATACCATTTTTCTTATAATCATTATTATAATAGTGGTAATTTAGGTTTTTTTAATGTTCTTGTTTGACAAACTAAAATACTAGTAACTCTTTGCAGGCCCCTCTAAATTCTCTGATTGATTTGATTCTGACCCAATGCATATCAGTGACATTCAGGATATTGACCAAAAAAAAGAGCCAGTGCATTAAGGAGATGGGTGGGAATAGAGACAGGGCCATTAGAGAGCGTGGAGAAGAAGGAAGTAAACCAGGGCAGTGAGACATCACAAAGCCAAGGGAGAAAAGGTTTCAACCTGGTGACTGTGATTGGCCGGGTCAGATGCTGCAGAGAACTAAGTAACGTGAAGACTATAAGGTATGTCTGGTGTTAGTAACAAAGAGGCCATTAGTGATCCCAGTGGGAAGGATTTCAGTGGAGCCCAAGACCGAATGCTGTGAGCTGAAGAAAGGCTGGTGAGGAAGTGGAAACACTGGCTAGTATGATTTTTCTGAGAAATTTAACTTTGAAGAGAGAAGGGTGTCTCAGTTCCAGTGTGACTATAATAGCATTTGGGTTGGTTAGTTGGTTGGTTGGTTGGTTGGTTGGTTGGTTGGTTGGTTGCTTGCTTGACTGGTTAGTTGGTTGATTGATTTGTTTGTTTTGAAGATGGGGGATGATTGAATAAGATTAGTGTGAACAGAAAAACCAGTGGAGAGGCAGGAATATTGGAAATACAGGAGAGAAAGGAGATAATGGAGAGAGTTTCTGAGAAGAGGAGATGAAGTGAATATAGAACACAGACGCGAGGCTTTCCCGTGGGCAGGAAGGGAGCCCATCAACCTTGGTGCATCATAAAATAAGCATCCAGGGCCTCAGCCTTGTACTGTGTGGCTTCTACACAGCTCAACACTAGCAGCTGTGTGAACAGTGCCCCATACTTGTGCGAGGTACATCCTGCCCAGTCATATGCAGCAGCCTAGGATACAGGTTAATATGTAAGTTGATTTGACTAGAATTTGAGAGAATGACCACCAAGAAGAACAGCCAGTGAAAGTCCCTAGAGACAGAGCGGTCACCCACTCAGAGAGGAATTGGAAGAGAGCCGTGAAAGGAGAAAGCTATCATCTTCTCTCCTCTCCACATGTCCCACGCCAAGTGTCTGTCAGGTGTCACCCTGTCTCTTTCATCATCACCCCTTCCATGTTCTTCTTCCCTTCATCCACCACAGTGCCCATTCTCTGAGTTCATTGTACACAGGCAGATTTTAGGAAGAAGCCAGTCTCTCAAACTCATGCAGCACAAGATAGGAATTTCAATACTAAAAGACAAGATATGAACCTAAAAGAACGCATCCCTTAAAATGAAGCTTAAGCAGTTTTTACTGGTCAGTAGAAGAGATGTTTTGGGAAGAGAAATCTTTCTTGTGCCTGCATATACCTTAGAACCCACCAAGAACCATGGTGTTCAGTTTGTGACCCACATAAAAGCACCCAGCCAAGGGGGACATAGGATGGAAATCCATCCCTGGTGAGGATGATGTTGGCAATTTAAAATTCTGTTTTTTTCCTATTTAAATCAACACGTATTGAACCTATACTCTGTCCCACATAGTTTAAGCATCATTTCCCCAAATCTGCCTGAACATTGGGCAATAGTCTGAGGAGGGAGATGGGGTGATGGTTTCTGCAGAAAATCTGTGAGTAGGATCCTGAAGGACATTCACCAGTCAGAGGTGGTGGGTTTGTCTCAGAAGAACACTACAGAAAATAGGGGCTTAGAGAAACTCAGTTAAGGTAGGAATCTTTGAAATGGGAAGAAGTTGGGGTAAATGTGTGCATGCAACTGGATCTGAATTCTACACATACTGACTGATATGGCCACACAGTATTGTGAAAGCTGGGAGGTCTGACCCGTAGCATAAAGGGACAAGATTTCTAACTTCGAAAAACAACCACCAAGAGGGTAATTTCTGTCCACTCACCTTAACATAAACACTTTTTAAGGCAGACTTTACTAGTTTCCTTCAAACAAATAATAAATTGGGTGCCCTAGAAAGGTGAGGTTTTAGTGGCGCTCAGACTCTTCCCAGAAGGAGGGGGGCGTCCAGTAGGTGGACTCAGCGAATGAACTGGATTCACCTTTGCTTCACTGAGTAGCGCTGCTGCTCCTCTTGGAGATCCTGCCACCTGAGCTCCAGGTGGGAATGCACGTTGTCTGCCTTGTTGAGGTAGCACGTAGTACGCACTCAGCTAAAATTTCCTAGATGTTAAATGAATGTTTCTTCCTGTGCTGCAGTAACTGGCTCTTTAGAGTAAATGGCAGAGGCTCCCCTGCATCCGAACTGGGTTGAACCCCACTAGGAGCAGTGCACGCTGGGAAATGGCCTCACTGGCCAGGATCCTTTGGGCTTCCTGTGGGTGGTGGGACCTTCATCCCTGGCAGGGCTGTTCAGAGAGTCTCAGCCAGAAAACCAGGCTGAGACGATAAAGGCTTTCTTCAGCTTCATGCAGGAGAAGCATTGGCAGAGAATCAGAGAAAGCAGAGAGGGTCTTGATCACCTCCATCGATTCTCAAACTGAGCACCTGTAAGATCATTCTCACCGGTAGTTTCCCAACAAGGAAGGGGTTTGTGGGCAACAAAGTATGTCCTTAGGCAGCAGTCAGTTGGTTTCCAAAAGCTATCAGGGAGTCATTTTAGAATCCCTTTGCACAGATATGTCCAGAACATTGACCTGAAGAGAGACGAGAAAGACCATTATGGAGAAATTTTCTTTCATATGTTCAAACCTCCTCTCAGCTGTGTGTTTGACACAGGTCCCATAGAAACTGCTGCAGAAGCTACTGACACAGCCTGTATGTAGGCATCCTCCGCTTTTATAATCCCCAAGTTTCAGTAAAACTATCTCCACTTCCACAGATGGCAGGAAGAATAGGCAGCATCGTATGCTGTCTACAGATGGGTATTGATTCTTTTTCAGTATGTGCCAAATACAGCAAGGATTCTTAATCCTTTTCTAAATTGTATAATAACCGAACGATGAATGATAAATACCTTGAAGACTAAAAAATACTTTCTCATCAAAATAAAAACATTACCCTGCAACTATGGGAATTCTACGTTTTTAAAGGGGCTATTCCGTCAACTCTTCTTTTATTCCTAAATCACCCATTAATTCATTTGTTCATTAAAAAGGTTCTATTGAGCACCAAGTAAGTACGAGGCACTAGGTTAGACAACTGGCATTTAGGATACAGAAGGCCAGGGCTAGGTAGGGAATAGATTCTATTTATTTATTTTCCTTCCACACAAAATTTATACCTTGAGTTGTTTTCAGGAATATTCCATTCTGGGGTGAAAATGGAGAATTTTGAGAAATACAGTTGGTAGGTGCCGTTTGTACATGGTCAGTCTTTCTCCTGCTCGTCCTTCACCCATACTTGCTAGGTGAAACCCATTTTTTCCCCAGGGAAAAGGAAATAATCTTGATCCTTCTTGTCTGTGACACTTGATTTTTGTCTCCCTCGGAATGAGTCTGCACCTGTGAGGATGCACATTCAGTTGAGTCCAACCCTCAGAGAACGCAAGGTTATCTTCATGATAAAACCCTATAACGGAAGACAGTATTCCACCTTCAGAATATCTTACACAGCCTCAGTTTTCTGTTTCAAAATTATCTTTAGTCAAATGCTTAATCACCTCTTCTAGATCGATAAAAAATATTACTAGGAAGTTGTAAGGACATTTTTGTTGCTTAATCATTTACAATCCCCCCTTCAGCTTTCAAAAGAGATTGGAGGCTGCTTAAAATAGAAACCATAGGGCTTCCCTGGTGGCGCAGTGGTTGAGAGTCCGCCTGCCGATGCAGGGGACATGGGTTCATGCCCCGGTCCGGGAGGATCCCACATGCCGCGGAGCGGCTGGGCCCGTGAGCCACGGCCGCTGAGCCTGCGCATCTGAAGCCTGCGCTCCGCAACGGTACAGGCCACAACAGTGAGAGGCCCGCGTACGGCAAAAAAAAAAAAAAAAAGAAAAAAAAATCCAGTGGGTAGAAAAGAATCTGAGAGCCACACTCACCACTCAAGGAAGGCCTAGTGGACGCAGCAGCAGCAGCTTCCATGGGAGAATGGACACTGCTTCATCTGGCTGTCCCCAGGAAAGGGCCAGATGCCACTCTTTTATGTGTTTGCTGGATCTTGAGGGCCATCATGACTAAAGGACTAAAGCTCAAAAAAATCACATAATCTACTCATCCTCTCTAACAATATCACTAAAAGCTTGGCGTGCACCATAACTCAGACATAGCTTTAGTGCCTGTAGCAAACCCCTGCCCTTTTACAAACAGCATGATTCGTGAAACAAGGAAGGCCAGCAGCCTTCACCGACTTCAGGAGAGCCTGGTGATCCGTCTGGTGGGAGAACACCTCAATGCAAGGCAGCATTTGCTTGGAGGGCCCAGACCTCGCCAGGGTGTTTTCCCAAGAACCAGAGTAGAAGTGCCTTCATATTCTCAGCCTTCATTCCTCACCTTTACGTGGAGACAATAATACCAACAACACAAAGTTGCTGTTAGGATTAAGTGAAATAATTAGGAAACACCCAGCCCACAGTAGAAGATGCTCCACAAAGGTTGGTTCTCTAGTCCTCTGCAGTATTAAAAAGCCCCGTACCCCCAACCCAAGAAAATTCCTGGCCATGAAGCCAACCTTCAGTGGTGCGGTGAGGAAAACTTTGCCAACAACCCTTGTTCCCTTCAGTTAGTCATGATGAGTCTGTACTGAGTAGACTACTACACTACTCTCTGCCTGAGTCTACATGCTCCTTAAATCTGTTTCTGTGAAGTTTCATCTTGCACTCCTTTTCCCCCACCCCCAGTCACATTTTATACCCTTGACTCATTTATTTTGCAGCTGGAAGTTTGTACCTCTTAATCTCCCTCGCCTATTTCTGTCCAACCCATACTCCCTCTTTAAAAAAAAAATACATGACTTGCAAATTTTTACTAAAGTATTTACAAAAAAACCACATCTCTTTATTTTCTGGAAAGTGATCTTTCAAAATTAAAAGAGTGTCTCTTGTATCTAAAATTCTGGAATTTCTTTGGTCATCCTATCCACAGATAGAGTAACTTTGTAAATGTTAATTATATTTCCTTTCTGTGCTTTCTCATTCAACCCAGCAGCTGTTCAACTCTCATTCATTTTCTCTTACATTCCCAGCACAAGAAGACTGTTTTTAATTCATCCTCATAGAGGACTTATGCTCCTTGAAATGCAGGTCCCTGATTACCCCTAGCAAGTCGGTTAAAAATGGGCCTCTGGGGTCAGAGGGATGATCAAATCTACCTGTGTGATTTTGCATTCTAGTTCCCTAACCCTGAAATAGGAAGGATACTATCACCCACACATAGGCTTGTTGAAGGAGTAACCGAGATTAACCACTGTGCAAACTACCTGGCACACAGTAAGCCCAATGAGCGTTAGATGTTATTACTCAATATTATCTCTCCTTGTTCCAATGCAGTTCTGGATTTCACTGTCATGCACACTTAAACTCTCCTTTTGCATGTGTATTTTCATTATGTCACCTCAAATCCTCCTTATAAAGGATTAATAAGTAAATAAATCCACCTACTTGGTCCTGTTAGCTCATAGTTTTACCTTTTTGTTTCCAGGAGTGAACAGGTCTTTAATTTCATACAAAAGTAGGACAATTGCTTTGGTTTTGTTTACCGTTGCCTTCCTGAAGCAAATTCAAAATGAGCCTTGATTCCACTCTTGGTATAGCTGGTGTTTGGTATGATTGTGATTATTTTAAATGTTATAATTAAAATTATAACATTATATTTTTTTCAGAGAAACTGTACACTAAGAATAACACCAGACAAACTCAACTCATAGCATTTTGTGAAAATTAAATGGGATAACACGAAAAGAGTTTGGCCATATTAACAGTTTCTTCCCATTACCTAAGACTTGTGTCCCCTCTTTCACATAGATTTTGCACTGACCGAAGGAAGTACAGTCACACCTTTGTGCCCAAAAGGATATTTTCCCTGTGGGAACCTGACCCAGTGCTTACCCCGTGCTTTTCACTGTGACGGCATGGACGACTGCGGGAATGGAGCTGACGAAGAGAACTGTGGTGAGTCCTGGGCTCAGCTCCATACGGACAGCACCCCTTGTGAACCGCCCAGAACTGTGGGTGGATCAAATGCTAATGGTCTTTATTCCTGTCTTACCCCTAGCTTCTTCATGACATTTTTTTCCTTTCTTCTTAAATTCCATATATATGTGTTAGCATACGATATTTGTCTTTCTCTTTCTGACTTATTCACTCTGTATGGACTTGAGGATATGGGGAGGAGGAAGGGTAAGCTGGGACAAAGTGAGAGAGTGGCATGGACATATATACACTACCAAATGTAAAATAGATAGCTAGTGGGAAGCAGCCGCATAGCACAGGGAGATCAGCTCGGTGCTTTATGACCACCTAGAGGGGTGGGAGGGAGGGAGACGCAAGAGGGAAGAGATACAGGGACATATGTATATGTATTACTGATTCACTTTGTTATAAAGCAGAAACCAAGACACCATTGTAAAGCAATTATACTCCAATAAAGATGTAAAAAAAAAAAAGAAACATGAAAAAAAATGCTAATGGTGATGAAAAAGGGGAAAAGGGGATTTGGTATTCTATAGGGAATCCTATTGTGACACAACTAATTGCTCCCCAATGGATTTGTGATAATTACCAGAATTTTCATATATTGAGGTTGCTTAAATCAGAAATACAGTATTACAAAAAGCTGTATTTGATGAAAAAATAAAATTTAAAGTTCTACTTGGATACCCATATTTTAATTTTAAATGGCTTACTATGACCACTTCCCTATGGCTTGCTAATTTGGTTCAGCTTCAGGAATATCCTTAAAGTGCAAATGGGCCTGCCTGGAGAATTAAGTTATTCAGTAGACCTGTATCCAGTGCCCGTTGTGTGCTCTCCAAGTCACCAGGACTCAGCAGGCTCAGGGGAGACAAGGGGCCACGTGAAGAAGGAGGACAGTAAACTTGTACGTAAACAAATTAAATAATTTCAGAGAGCGATAAGTGCCATGAAGTATATAGAGCAGAATAATGGGATAGAAAGTGAGTTGGGGGAAAGGCTACTTTAAAGATATAGCCAGAAAAACCCTCTCTGAGATGATGACGTTTGAATTGAGAATGAAATGAAAAGAAGAAAGAAACCATGAACTATTCTGGCAAAATTCCAGGCAAAGGAGACAGCAGATGCAAAGGCCCTGAGGCTGAATGAACCAAGACAATGTGTTTGTGGGAAGGCAAAGCCTGATTGGCTTGGGCGGAGTGAGCAAGGATCAAGAGGGTAAAGAGGTAACAGGGGTCAGATCCCGAAAGGTCTTATAGGCCATTTTAGGTCTGTATATCAGGACTGTACATGTCATCTCATCTAACCCGCGTATTTTTCTCTCGAAGAAACCGAAGCCAAGAGAGGTTGACGTGTCTAGTTAGTCACAGAGTATACACTAGAACCCAGGTCTCCTGAATCTGAATGAATCCTGTGTGTTTTATACCACACAGAACTGCCACTCCCTGGCACTGCCCAGCTAGCAATCAGGCGACAGCAAAGTCCAGGAGTGCCAGTGTGCATCTCTGGAATCTGCTCTCCTGCCCCGGGGAACTCATGCGTGCTCCCAGCACCACTGCCTTCACCACCTGTGAATCACTCCTACTCAGCCTGTAGGGTGCAGTTTAGGTGTCCCTTCCTCTCCTGAGAAGCTTGGCTTTCCCAGCCACACCTCCCCACTCTGAAGCTCTACCCCAGGTCTAGGACAAGCACCCTTTCTCTCTGTTGCCATAGCACCCTGGGTATACCCGGACGACTGTACTAAGGACTGCCTTGTCTTTACACTGTACTTCTCTCA
The DNA here is from genome assembly GCF_964165515.1 of Mesoplodon bidens. Classification (NCBI taxonomy): domain Eukaryota; kingdom Metazoa; phylum Chordata; class Mammalia; order Artiodactyla; family Ziphiidae; genus Mesoplodon; species Mesoplodon bidens. The sequence continues at coordinate 8,324,225 of NC_138174.1, forward strand.
CTGGACATAAACTCCTTGAGGACAGTTCTTATTTGTTTTGGTGTCACCAGATCCTAGAACAGTAGAATACAATCAGTGCTCATGATGGGGCAGCTCTCTGGGAGCCAATGGCAAGTCACTCAAATTCTTGGCCTTTCCTCTTCAGTGGAAATCTTAGACCGTGCACGTTATCTACCTCATGAGGGTGTTAGGAACGCAAATGAAATAATTCATGTAAAGGCATCAAATAGAATAATTTTAAAAACCACTGAGGTTATCAGCAAGAAATAAAAATAAACTAAAAGTTTCAGAGATCAAAGGGACCTGCGGGCAGTTATTTAAATTTACTTTTCTATTTGTATGAACTTTAGTATCATACATCATATTGTGTGTTTTATCACTTTAATAGCTTATGCTAAAGTAATGATGCTTCAAAAATCAAGCCTTTTTTTTATTTATTTATTTTTGGCTGTGTTGGGTCTTCGTTTCTGTGCGAGGGCTTTCTCTATTTGCGGCAAGTGGGGGCCACTCTTCATCACGGTGCGTGGGCCTCTCACTATCGCGGCCTCTCTTGTTGCGGAGTACAGGTTCCAGACGTGAAGGCTCAGTAGTTGTGGCTCACGGGCCTAGTTGCTCTGCGGCATGCGGGATCTTCCCAGACCAGGGCTCGAACCCATGTCCCCTGCATTGGCAGGCAGATTCTCAACCACTGCGCCACCAGGGAAGCCCAAGCCTTCTTTTTTAAAAGAATATAATTTTATTGCAAAAAATGGAAAACTTGGCAAATAAGCAGATTATATCATCTGACAAGTTGAGAAAATATTTTTCTCATCAGGACTAGACAGGCTTTATTAAAAGGAACTTGGTTTTTTCCTTATTAAAAAGGTCAGGTGCTATAAACTTTGTCAGAACTCATTACATATATCAAGTATGTATCTACATACATGTATGCATATGATAAAATAAAATTCAGATTATATTTTCTTCTGAGGACCTCAAAATTAAGATCAAACATTTAAAATGTCAGCATTAGAAACAGGTGATATTTTTCAAGATGGATACATGTGTCTATTTTCATTATATATTTTATGATACACACATTTAAACTATTTGTAATTGCAGAAAAAGACAAGACTCCAGATGTTTGCCTACCTTTTCCTCCCTTGTTATCTTTCTGTTACTTAAATTTTTAAAATTGATTTCATGATCAAATTTTTATACTTTTGTTTTGTAATTTGATATTTTATTTCTAGAATAACTGACACATGTTCATCGCCGTGTGTTTCACAGGAGACACTAGTGGATGGGCGACTCTGTTTGGCACGGTCCATGGAGATGCTAATAATGTGGCATTAACACAGGAGTGCTGTAAGTGGTATTGGTTTGAAGACTTGGCCTCAGCTTTGCGAGCAACATTATTTATGGGGCATGGATTTATATGGGTAGTGTGATAAATTCCCTTTAGAATTTCAATTTCAGTTCAATGTATTTCAGTGGTCAACTGGTCTGTTATCTGCTCTTGGGACTGAAAAGATAGAAAGAAGAAAACAACATGCTCCATTCATGCTCATTCTATGTATTAGCCTGTGAGTGCAAGAATACATAGGTACTGAATACTTGTGACAAATAATAAAGATCTTACTCCCTTTGCTTACTTTCTTTAATAAAGATATTAAGCACCAGCTACTTTCCAGGACCTATGTTAGGCGCTGAGAGTGCAAGGATGACTAAGGTCCTCAAATACCTCACACTGTTGCGGGAAAGACAGACCCTTATAGAAGCAGGAATGGTACAATATTTGTGCGAAACTGAAGGAAGGATGTTTGCACAAGGGAATGTGGAAGCCCTTTGGGAGAAATGATGGCTGTGCCAGGGATGGGGAGAAATCCACAGACAAGGTGACCTTGAGATGGGCTTGGAAGTCCTTGGATGGAGGGAAGGGGAAGAGGTGACAGGATGAGCAGGGGAGGACGATCAGCAAAACAGTGGGGTCAGCCAGAGCCTGCTTCACATTCATTCTAGTACATGCGTTGGAAGGGTGGGGCCAGCCCGCAAAGGGTTTTGGGTGCACTCTTTGGAGTTTGGCCTCTATCCCAGAGATAGAATTATATATCTGTATATACACAGATTATATTGTATGTTAATATATTATTATATTACATATAATATGTATATACATAGATATAATTATGTAGGTGTATGTACAATTACAAGCATACACTAGTATGTATACATAATATATGTATATAAAGTCCATATATTAAATACTACACTATAGTATATTATGTACTTTATAATACCTGGTTATAATTACCACTTATTATATACTTTATTATACACAAATATATCATACATAAAGTTAGAAATTGAAAAGAGTACACTAAAAAGCTTAAAAATAAATATAACTGAAAATTCTAACATTTTCTTCCGGAACCACAGTGGGTCATCTTGTACACATGCCATTGTGGAGGTCACTGCTGTATACAAGGGGGCAACCACCAAAGTTGTGAGCTTATTTCCATTTAGTGAAGAGGAAGATGAAGTGATAAGAAGTGTATGTGAAAATGATTCTTCTACCAGAATTTTAAAGAATGGATTAGAACAGTGTTCTCACCCTGAGAGAATTCTGCCCCTGGAGAACATTTGTCAATGTCTGGAGACATCCTGGGTTGTCACAGCTGGAGAGGGGTGGGTGACTGCTGGCCTCTAGCGGAGGGAGGCCAAGGCTGCTGCTGAACCTTCTACAGCGCATAGGACAGCTCCTCAGGACAGAGAATGATCCTGATCTGACCCCAATGTCAGCTTTGCCGAGGTTGAGGAGAAAGCTCGGTGAAAGAGGCACTGAATATTATGTTTCTCGCAATGCTCCAGACTAATACTAAGAACCTGAGCCCAGAAAAGACCTCTGGGGAGAGTGAGGTAGAGAGAGCTTCAAGAGGTGCTTCAGAAGAAGAATCCAGAGGCTGGGGTTTGACTGACCTGCAGGTGAGGGAGTTACGCTCACATTTTTGGTTTAGTCAACTGGCTCAGCTTGGAGTATGCGAGATTCTCTTATGGGTAAATAAGAGCTTCCAATCCTAGGCTTTCAATCTAATGTAACCGCTATTTTCAGTGTCAATTAAACATTGAAGTAAACAATCTGGAGTTATCTTTAGGAAGTTGAGATGATTAGCATAAGCCTACGAACACCACAGAATATTTTCTAAACACTTTTGCACTCGAATGCATCTTTTGGGTTAGGGAGGCACTCAATAAAAGTTTGTTGGATTTACTAAAATTTGGTGAAATTGATTTTAAAAATAAGGTTTGAATAAAAGTGATCTAGAAGCAGAGCAATTAGAAAGAACTTATAATCAGATTTAAATAAATACGAAATATAAACATTGGAAAATAACTCTCACTTTTTATAGCTCCTTCAAAAAAAATACCCACAGGATCAGAGGCAACATCAAATGCTCCATTAATATCATCCCCCAACTCTCTCTCTCTCTCTCTCTGTCTCTCTCTCTCTCTCTCTCACACACACACACACACACACACACACACACATACACACACACACACAGAGTCATTGTTCTGTGGACCAACTTGGCCTGGTTTCTCCATAGATTTCTCATATGCCATTATTTTAACAGTTAACATAACTAATAACTACATAATATATAAATAAAAGAATTATGTGATACTGTTTATATATTATTAATATATTATGATAAATCTTACTAATTATGGTAATATGCCATTGTATTAATAATTATGTGAGTTCCTTCAAAGTAAATCCTAAAGTGTTTTTCTTCCTTCTGAATGCTTCAGATAGATGGATCTTTGGTCTTTTTCTGCTTTACAGTTTCTCTACAACTTTTACCTACCACGTTAACTTCATAGTAATGAAAAGCTAAGAGCCGGAATGATAGGGTGTCTGGGTTGGTTGATTTCACTAAGGCACAGTGATGGCCACTGCCCAGCCTGCATCTCACTCTTGTCGCAGCTCTAAGAGAAGTTTGAAAGGGGGAAAATAATTGAGTTTAATTTTAACCAACAAGCATTTACTGAGCCACCTCTTTGTGCCATTCAATTAAATGGAATTGACTCCGTTATACCTATTGAAGATTTACTCAATCATACTCATGTTTTTCATTGAGAAGAACTTAATCTTGTTCACCATATGCTTTTATGCTATTTAAACATCCCTGTGGTTTCTTTCTAATCCCTTATTAAATGCCTCTGAAATGACCACTGGAAGTTAGAACTGAGATGAATACCACATGAGTCTATTTGTTTTTGGTTTTGTTTTTCATACTTTATTTATTTATTTATTTTTGGCTGCATTGGGTCTTTACTGCTGTGCACAGGCTTTCTCTAGTTGTGGTGAGCAGGGGCTACTCCTGTTGCAGTGCATGGGCTTCTCATTGTGGTGGCTTCTCTTGTTGCGGAGCACGGGCTCTAGGCACGCAGGCTTCAGTAGGTGCAGCACGCAGGCTCACTAGTTGTGGCTCATGGGCTCTAGTGCGCAGGCTCTGTAGTTGTGGCGCATGGGGTTAGTTGCTCCACAGCATGTGGGATCTTCCCAGACTAGGGCTCGAACCCGTGTCCCTTGCATTGGCAGGCGGATTCTTAACCACTGCCCCACCAGGGAAGTGCCAAGTCTATATCTGACTAGGAGAAAATTCTTGTTTGCTTTTATTATGGGCCAGAATAAGTTCATTTAACAAGATGTGAATGTTATACATTCAATGGAAAAAGAACAATGCCAGTTACTAGAAATAAAGTCATAATTAAAGAGGGTTTTTTTGTCTATTGAATCGTTACTCTTTTTGCCCCCTAGTATTAAGTCAGTACCCACAACGCTGTGACTGCAAAGAAACTGAGTTGGAATGTATAAATGCTGGCTTGAAGTCTGTGCCAACCGTTTCCAGCAATGTGACATTACTGTGAGTAAAATTCACATCTTGATATTTGCTCTTAAAGTCACATGAAAACCGTGTAGTCTAATCTAAACTCTCTTTGTTCTGTTTTATGCTACTTATACATTAGCAAAATCATAGAAAGTCCCTTTAAAACCACCAGCCATCAGAGAACTCTGCACGCTTCTTCTCCAGGGAGAAAATGTTTTAAACACTGTATGTTAGATTAGCCAGGTTATCATTTAGCTCACAAATGTCTGTGGCCTGGAGTTATTTTCAGTTACTTTCCAATTCATATATTATTACTAATATGCCAGTACTATACAAGTAAAAATAAAAATTTGAAAAAAAGGAAAGGTACTCACTTATTCTATCTCATTATAAATAGTGGTAATTTGTCCAAGACTTTAAGGTATAAAAGATCCACGAGGCTAGCTGTGACATAATTGTGCAAGTTTTTCTGAACTCTGCATAGAAGTTTTGAGAGCCTCAGGAATTTGCCTGCGGACATATCATAATTTGGGCATGCATGAGTTGGTTAGGATTTTTGTTGTGTTTTGTTAAATTATCTAGAGAAGAAAAAGTTAAATCACCATAGATGTTCCTGTCTATTATATTGCACTAACTGGCTAACCTTGTCAGATATTTGCAAACTGCTTTAATTTTGCTTTATGGACTTTTCGTTCTCACTTGAAGATTCTTATTTATTATGGGCATTTTCAAACGTGTGTGACGTAGTATGGAGCATCATCAAATATTCTCAAGCATGTAGCTTCTAGGGAAGAGTTTGGTTGGTCATAAAATCCATAATAACGTTTTCTTTCCATGTTATTTTAGGTCTCTTAAGAAAAACAATATTCACAGTCTTTCAGATAAAGTTTTCATCAAATACACAGAACTTAAAAAGATGTAAGTAGCTATTAATAGTGTTTTTATGGGGAAATCTATGGGATGTTTTGTTTAAGATGTTTTTAATCTAAGAGTAAAATGAAATATAAGGTTGATTACCTTTATCATTAAAGTTATTTTTCTAAATGTAATTAAGATTAGACAATAAAGCATTGAAAAGTATGCTTTCTTTCCATTTCATGATTTAAAATAACAACTGGTTTTACTTAAACCTTCCATAGAGAGTTAAACTGGATTGAGCATCTCAGTAAGAAAATACATAGTTCCACGGTTTTACTCCAGATCATTTGGAAAATGACATTGCAGATTCAGAGGCACTAGATGCACTTTTTAACCTGGAAGAGTGTTAGCATAGACAAGAACCATCGTTTAAAACATATAATGATAGGATATGGACTGTTTCCCAGGACAAAAAGAGCAAAAACATGATCTTGGTTGAAATCGGTGATATTAGCATATCTGAGGAAAGAAAACAACAAATAGGACACGGTCAGCCATGAGAAACAAAGTGTCAGGATGCTTCCAGCATCATCAAAAAAAGAAAACCAGGATCTGAGAGATACAATCCCTAGAGATAGTCTCTGTTGGGGGGCAGGGATGGATTGTGCATCTCCACCATGACTCCCATGAACTTTATTGTGACACTGTTCATATCAAGATGGAGAATCTCTTTGCTTTGATTCCTGGCTCATCAATCAACCTTATGATGACTACATTAACTTACCTAATTATTCATACTAAAGTATCTGGGAGGTTACCTTGGATGGGGAATAATAACATTCTAATTAGTGGAGTGGAATACATCCTATTTAAATAAAGAAATTAGGGAATTCCCTGGCAGTCCAGTGGTTAAGGCTTCACACTTCCACTGTAGGGGGCATGGGTTCCATCCCTGGTTGGGGAACTGAAATCCCACATGCTGCACGGCGTGGCCAATAAATAAATAGATAGGTAGATAGATAAATAAATAAAGCAATTAAATATTCAACCTCTTGAGAGTTTGGTTACTATGTGTCAGTCCCTCTGAGCCTGAGTCACTCTGCGATAATGGAGAGGTCAACTTTCTGCACTTGCCAAGATGATCATTAGACTAGATTAGAAAATTAGCAAGACAATGTTGTAAGGCCCCTAGGTAGTACCATCGTCTTACAATTTTGCCCTTTAACATTCAGAATAGAAGGGAAAGTTTCTAGAAATGTGATATATATTAAAATTCAGGATAAAAAATAATCTGATCCTTTGCTGATACTGGACAAACACATTTGGTTTGAAATACCATCAACAGTTCTGTGCTGCTCATGAATTTAGGTACAGACTCCCTTATACAAGAAAGGAAGTCCCTGAAGGAAGTCCATTAGTGAGGAAGAATCTTGTGTGAACCTAGAGAATCATGCCTATGTTTGATTGTAGCCTTCGTGATTCAGTGAGCTCCTTCTTCTCCATCCTGGAGAACGTGGTCATGTTGTCATTGTCCCCTGGAGTAGCTATGCATTGGCTCTGGGGTTCCAGATTCCTCTAGAGAAGAAATCTTAACTATACTGCTTCTGGTCTTACTGGAAATGCTTAGAATCACAGCCTGTTCATTTCTACAAATCAGTATTGCCCTTGCACTCCCTGAATAATGCTGAAGGGAAGAAAACTAAAATAGCCTAGCAGAAAGGAAGGAAAAATATTCATGTTTTAGAGTAGCTGTTTAAAACTATTATCTAGAGTCTCAGAAGTCTTATGAATTCCTAATTAAGTCTTCTCATTATTTACAAGGTAACTAAAGTCTGCAACAGTTAAATGACTTACCTAAGATCTACAACTAACTAGTAGAAGAGCTAGAATTACCGCCCATATCTTCTGATGCCCAGTGCAGTGTTTATTCTACAATAACCAGACACCTAGAGATGGAAAGAAATTGCTCTGGCATCTAACTGAATCTTCTACCAACACATACTCTTCTGTCCCACGCAGGACTCCCTTCTATATCTTTTGCCCCCGAATCTGGGGAAAGCTGACTTCTGTGGGGGGCAGAGGTATCACCAGAAGGTTAAGCAAGGAGATTTAAAATTAGACTTCACAGGCCAAGTCCTCCCCTGGACCACGGATTCGTAGCTTTGTTCTGTGTCAATACTTCTCTCTCGGTATCTGGCAGCCCAGTGAAGGGAAGAATGTGGAAGTGCTATTGATAATACAGGCCCCAGTTTTCCCTAGTGAAAAAAAGTAGAGATCTTTTTCCCACCAGATTGCCCAGATCAGCTGGAAATTTCTCCAATTAAATGTTTAATTTCTCCTAAGTCTGAGAAAACTTAGGTACCACATCATAACCTGAGTATCACTCAGCAGGGGTTCTCTTAATTGCAAGCTGTTATTTGATGCTTTTGAGGCAATTTGATTCTCCCAGAGACTCAGAGAGAAAAAAATTATAAGACTCTTATCCATAAACATTCACCAAGTGTCTCTTACCTGCAAGGCACATCAAGGGGGATTAAACACAATTTCTTACATTCATCTGTCACTTTTTAAAGTTGACAAAGACTTTCAACATTTGGAATTCTCATTTGGACTTTGACCCTCAAGGTCTGTGAGGTAGGGTAGACAGCGTCAGGTTCCTTTCAGGAGTGAGGAAACCATCCTTGGAGAAGAAAGGTTGTTGGTCCAAAGTCAGCCAGCTGACAAGCATTAGAACTTGGCTTCAAAGCCAGACCTCTGACTATAGTCCTCTGGAAGTCCACCCCCATGGGCCAATCTCAGAATATTGTTACCATCGATGAAAGTGTCCAGAAAACAAACTTTGGTTTCAAAATAACCCAAGTTCCTTATAAACATTATTCAAATATCCTAAAGCAATTCATAAGCTCAGCAACTCTTCTTTAAATCTCCTTCCCCTCCCCCATCCCCTTTTCACACCACTCAGCTCGTCCTGTCACGCTCCAGAAGCCGCAGAAAAATCTCCCCAGTGTCAGGCAAGCCCTTGTCCTGTCCTGTCCCTTTTCTTCCTCATCCTGCATTACAACAGTCCAAACAACCAACGTAGCAAAACACAAACCATCCCCAGGAAGAGGTGTCAGGGGAAGGAAGAAACTGGATGGACACCCCCAGACCTCTTGGTAGAGACAGCAGGAGGGTGAAAGCTGGCCAAGCCCACATGTTCGTTCATTCTTTCAACAAATATTCATTGATACCTATGAGGTGTCAAGGATATAGCGGTAAACAACACATATGAAAAGCCCTCTCCTCAAGGAGCTCAACTTCCAATGGAGAAAGATAAAAATGCGTAGTGTGTTAGATAGTGATTATGGGGGAAAAAAATAAACCAGGAAGGGAATTAGGAGGTGCTGAGGGAAAGGAATTTCAAACGCTATGCTAATAAACTGTCCTGTCACATAACTCAGCTACTGCCCAAAACATCTGAAAAGCTCGCCATGATTCTGAGCGTTACCCCATGAGACTGATCAGAACACACCCAATGAGTCTTCTATGTAACTCCTCTGATATTCAAAGCTGGCCATTATCACCATGCACCCCACCACAGGTTTCTCCCCATGCAGCCTTGAATCCTTAACTTCTTCCCCAAAGGGCCTGGTTTCACATCTGTTTGTCACTCTGTATATGGTCACCTACATATTCCTTACATGTAGTATCTAGAATAAATGTAATATGATCACTTGTATGACACATACAAGGGCAGAGCAGGGGGAAGCTAGCAACCCTTCCTTTCTAAACTCCTTATGCCCTGAGGTTACATTTGTTCTTTTTGTGGTTACTTCATACTCTTAACTCCTAGTGATTGTGTCTCTAAAATCCCTCATCCTGTACCATATGCATAACTGACAAGTGACAGCTTCTCCATCCTGTACTTGTGCGCTTAGCGCCTGAGAGCTACTTGTGGCACTTCAGATTTATCCCTATTCAGTTTCACCCTGTTAGATTCAGCTTTTCTTACCAGACTGGGAAGATCTTTTTGGCTCAACCAACAGATTCACTCTTCATCCCAGCACTCTGTTATCTGAAAATAAGATGAGCCGTCTTCACCTAAGTCATGGAGCAGGATATTGAGCAGGACCCTGCCAGTATTCTTTATTTTGTCTATAAAAGCATCATAAAACCACTTAATCAATGCCTGGTAGACATATAAGCAAAGTCGACCACACAGTTTTATCTGATCAGTCTTTGAATGAAGAAAGTCAAGTTGGTCTGACGTGCCCTGTTTTTCGTGAACTACCCTGTTCCTGTTCTCTTTGAGGTGCTCACAAAGCAGCATCAAAATATCCTGTCCTACGATCCCGCCCAGAACCAACTTCAAGCTCATCCAACTATGTTTTTCCAGATCTTTTTCCAGAATCTTTTTGCAGATTCCACTGATCACGACTGAGTGTACGCATTTTCAGTGTTTCTCAGTTTCTAGGAGAAATGTCCAAACCAGAGGCTTTAACTCATTTTGATTAACTTATTCTACCATTTTGGGCTTTCACTGCCACAGCGCTGTATCCTGTTTATTCACTTCAGTCCTGAGATCACCTTCATTGACCAAGAAGACAAGAACAATGTAGGAGTTGAGAATTTATGTATTTTTTATTATTTCATGATAATATAAAACATGTCCCATACAGCAGGCTTGGGCTTTTCCTTAGCATTTTCTTGTTTCCAAAATATAACTAGAAATTCATTTCTACTTCCCATTGTATTCTTCACTGTCTAAGTTTTGAACATGTCTTAGGTCATTCTTTCAATTATGATTCCATTTTGTGAACCCCTCACCTTCATCCTTGGGCTTTGAAGAAACCCCTTATTACCATCCTGTCCTCTTCCTGAACTGGATGGTCCTCTGGCTCTCTCCTACTACCATGTACCGCCACTGCCAGCACCCCTCATTGTCACATACGCTGAAACATATATGAGGATCAGTGTGCATTTGTTAAAGGAATGGTGTGTGGGACTAACATACAGGGCCAAAGAGAAGGTGGGGAGCATCTTCAGCAAGGAGGACCAAAGAAGCATCAGCAGAAACACTCAAAGGATGTTAGGAAGAGGGTGACCAGGGAAGTTTGTCTAAAGGAAAAGAGTTCCCACAGGAATGATGGAGTGTATGCTGGAGAGGACATTGAATCCTGATTGTAGGACCTTTGAACGCTAGGCTAGAGCATCTGGGCTTTATTCTGTTTGACCAGGGAAAAGACATGCATGAATGTGTGTTTTAGATTGTATTGAGCTTATAAAGTTGATATGCATCTTTAAGTTGTATTGGGATATATCCTAAGGGATCACCCAATTTAACGTCAAGTGCGTCTCCGGTCTTGCATGCTCTAAATATTCACAGTGAAATTAAGGTCAGTTAGGCATCCAGAAAGAGAAATTCCTAAGTCAAAATAAAATGTTAATTGCTAGATGAACAAATGTCACTTATCTGAATGCTTTCACTAGCGATCAGTTTATTCTTTTTAATATTCTTTTAAACTTTCTAACATTAGGGGGTAAGAAGCAATTTAAGAGGATCTTTGAGAGAAAGAAATAAAATACAGTTTATGAGCTTGACCATAGTACTTCATCACTGCTACCACGGAAACCAACAGCAGTTCCTCTCCTCACTGTGACATAAATTTTATATAAATTAGGAATTCCTTCTTAAACTGGGTTCCTTTTCGACGCAATCATTGGCAACAGAATGTAATTCAAGGAGTCTGCCTGGCTCATGAGTACAAAATGTTGCATTAAAAAAATAGCCTATAAACATGCATGCCATTAAAGCATTTATTTGCTTTAGTTTCAGGTACATAAATTCCTGGCGTTTCTGCTTGAAAAGTCCTGACAGCTGAAACAGCAGGAATTCATGAACCAGTAAGTTATTCTTAGAAAAACCATTCAGTGTAAAGTATATCCAACGGGCTCATATCTCAGCTGTGAAGAAAAAGAGGACACCACTTGCCAAACTGTCATGTTTCCAAATTTCCCCTCATATTCACCAAGCTACTATTCTGTAAAAAAGAAAGCAGATACTGAAGGATCAAGTTAAAAAATTCAGCAGCCTAAGTCTGAGACGAGAGACCTGGGACTCTAGTTCTCCGTGGGGTGCCAGCAAACTGGCTATTTATAGAAGACTAGAGCTTCTTTATTATTTAAGAAGTTCGAGTCTTAACTGGTGTCAGTAAAGGCAGATAGACTGAACGTATCAGGTGAGTCGTGCAGATCAAAAGCACAAGGTCAAATTCACAGTTTACAACCGCCCCCATCTCTTCAAGATTGACAACGTGTAGGTAAAATGTGCAATGCACTTTTGACTTAATTATCTTAAATGAAATGTAAATAACACTAGTTAGGTAGTACATTTTATATTTAAGAGGAACTTCAAATACGTAGATTATGGTATTCTTTTTCTATTTTCATTTGCTATTGTAATATAATTCACCATATTAACTTTCATTACATCACTCTAAGGGCTCTGAAAATGCTAAAACAGATATTGATATGTATGGGATCATTCTATTCATAGCAGAACTTTAAAGCAAAAGCAGAATTTATGCTACAATGTGAAGCATCTCCTTACAGACATGTTGCAGCAGGGAGAGGGGGATGGAATGGCACGAGTTCTTACAGGGTTTCAAGTTTACTTTGTAGGATTGAAATTGTTGCTTTGTGTGTCACTATAATTGTAATGCATGTGCTCTGTAGTATGCAGCTTTTCCACATGGTGGTACACAGAGAAAATGACAATATTTGTTCAATATTTGGGATAAAAGATGGGTTTGTTAATAACTGGAAGCTAATCTTGGCTTTACTTTGCCACCTTGTGGGCTGAGGACATCAATATCCCAGCACAGCTACAGCGCAGTCAGTCATAACTCAAAGGCTGGGAAGCTTCACAGGGAATATTGTGGTGTAACAAAATTCAGAGTACAGCCAGATGCTGAACAAGCAAAAGATCTACCAGTAGTTTTGCAGTGAAGTATCATAACAATGAGAAAGTGTAAAATATTTTAGGAAACAGGAATTCCCTGGCGGTCCAGTGGTTAGGACTCTGCACTTCCACTGCAGGGGACAGGGGTTCAGTCCCTGGTTGGGGAAACTAAGATCCCACAAGCCACGTGGCCAAAAACAAAACAAATCAAAACAAAACTTTAGGACCCAAATCAAATCAAAATAAGAGATAGGGAAGCCACTCAGAAGATTATGTAGACACTAGTTACTATTAATAGCGTGAATATTTCCTGCCTAAAGTTCTTTAGAAAATATGAAATCAAGGCTAACCTCCCATTGTATTAATATAATGAGCACAGGATATGGAAGTTGTTTACTTAGATACTCCTGAAAGTGCTATTATTTATTTATTTATTTATTTATTGTGGTACACGGGCCTCTCACTGTTGCGGCCTCTCCCGTTGCGGAGCACAGGCTCCGGATGCGCAGGCTCCGCGGCCATGGCTCACGGGCCCAGCCGCTCCGCGGCACATGGGATCTTCCCGGACCGGGGCACGAACCCATGTCCCCTGCATCAGCAGGCGGACTCTCAACCACTGCGCCACCAGGGAAGCCTGAAAGTGCTACTATTGAATCCATGCACTCTTGCTAGATTGCTTCAGCGGTTAAGTAGCTCATGGCCCTGTGAGCTGAAGTTGGTACACTGGCCCCAGTTCAGCCACCGATGCCATTCGTGACCTTGAGCCCCTCTCTAACTAGCTGCATCCTTCTCACTCTGCATCTTGAAACAGAACGAGACTTGCCCTCACCTCGTTTCATGGGAATAGAATGAAGAGAAATGAGGAGTTGAAGGTGGAACTCTGTACTGAAAGAGCAAGAAAGCTCAGCAGTGAGAGCCTGGCTAGTCTCACATGGTGGGCAAGTCCTGCACGTCAGAGAAGGAAGGCCACCAGAATGCCAGTGTGCAGAAATAAGACAAGTTCTGTCCCCACACACAGCATACTGGACCTCAGTGGTTCAAGTCAGAGATGTCAGGGTCTCATTGCACGGGTGCTATCAGGACAGCAGGCACAGCTGGGCTCACAGCCTTCTCTCACTGGCAATGCTTCTACCTCCCAACATGAGAATAAGACAGGATTTTATGAGCCAGGTGCACAAATTGTCTTCAGGCGAAGAAACAACCTAACAAATACATGAGCCATAATCACAGGACTCTTCTATCTTATTCCTACCAGATTCCTTCAGCATAATTGTATTAGACATATATCCAGGAAAGCATTCTTGGGATTACATAATCTGCAAATACTGTGAGTAACTTCTTTATAATTATGAGTACAATTTTAAGTGACAATTAAAAGGGTAGAATGAATGGTACTTTTTTAAAGGCTCGACTTTGGATATAGAGAAATGGGAGAAATAAGTTTTCACAAAGTACAGTGTAATTAGTTATTACACTGAAAGAACTGCTAAAAAATTCCAAGTTTTACCAGAAGACAGGTATAAAGGCTCTCTTTAATCTTGTCTCCCCAAGTTTGGGTCATTTCCACAAATAGAAAATACATAACTTACCTATACACTTTCTTAAAATGTTAGTCTACTAAGGATGTGACCAAAAGGACAAAAGCAAAAATCACCTCACATATTCTGCTGTTACACTCTAACATAATATAATGTCCCAATACATTATTTTTGGCCACTTTCCTGGTCCTGGCCCTGGTGCTTGTCACACTGGCCTTTTGGTTATCTGTATCTCCTGCCTGTTCTTTGATTTTCTGGCCCCTGCTCATCCAGTAGAGTGCTTTCAGAAATAGATGTCCAGTAATTATATGTGACTAAAGTGGAGTATTAAGTTTGCCTAATTTACTCACCCGTGCTATTTGTAGATATCTCAACCACAACTGCATTACAACTCTCAGACCTGGAGTATTCAAAGACTTACATCATCTAACTTGGCTGTAAGTATTCTAGCTTTTCCTTCCCTCGGATCACAGTCCTAATGATACTCATCAAGGCTCATAGTTTCCATCTATTTATGTATCTTCTTTATTATACTTATTTTTCTGCTTGTCACATAATCTGGAGCATGTTACCCAAGCAGTTCAGATAATGGCATGCCAAATGGTGGTTGTGTGAAGAGAAATCAGTGCTATGTTTTTTCAGGTGGCCTCTGTGCCCAGAAGTCGGCTTGCTAAGTCATCCATCCACCTGGCGTTTACCTATAGCAGGGTGTCTCAGCCCAGCTCTACTGGCATTTTGGCCCAGATAATTCTTTGATGGGGGGGGGCGTGCATGTTGGGATGTTTAGTGCCATCTGTGGCCTCTACCCCACTAGATGCCAACAGTACTCATTCCCAGAGTTGTGACAATCAGAAATGTCTCCAGACAATCCCAAATATGCCTTGGGGGAAAGAGTGCCCTCTGTTGAAAACCACAGACCTAGAAAGTAAGCAAGATAAGGCCCTTTTTGATTTCCAGAGGATTCATAGAAAAGACTGAAAATATGTGAGCTTGTTGTGTTTCATCACTTATCAAGCTGAGCCGCCAGCTCCATCCCAAGGAGTCTCACATCAGAGGTCTGTGTTTTCATCAGGAAAAATGAACAAAGGGCAGTTAGAAGGCTGTGTTAGTTTTCGCATTTGCTGTAGGTCAGCCTGGTCTAGTGGAAAAAGCCAGGACTTCAGCTTCATCCAGATCCTTGTGTATGCCATGGCCCCATGCTTAATGTTCCAGGCAATTTTCTTGATCTTCCTAGGCCTCTTTTTCCTCATCTTTAAACTATAATCATAATTCCTTTTTTCTAAGAGGGATGTTGTGAGAATTAAATCATGTAACATATATAAAGTGTCACATGCAGAATGCCTGGCATATAGTAGGTGCTCAGAAGCCCCCTTCTCCAAATCCTACCCTCAGGTACCTCTGAAAGTAAGAGGAAATGGTACCTGGCTTCAAAGGCAATGAGAGAAAAGAAGGCATATTTCCTCTTATCTATTTTTTTCTAGGAGAATACCATATAGAATTAAAAACAGTGATTTGAATTTATAAGTCTTTTCAGTCTTTCACCCTCAAAGCTTCTAATAAGTTTGTTTGCTTAGGCCCCACTAATTACATCATTTAAACACCGTGAGACCAAGGAACCATTTGTGATTTCCTAAGAATTTTTTTCATTCATTTTTCATTCAGTCAATCAGTAGGTCAAAGCATTTATGGAGCCCATAATCAGCCAATAGCTAAGTGCAGCTTGTCTGGACCCAGGAACCCAGAGGTGAAGGTTCTTAAGTCCAAAGGGACTTGATAAATCCTGGGATGGGGATTATGGGGGTTTGGAGGAAAGTGCTGCTCCAGCCATGGGGTGAAGGAAAAGCTCTCTGGGAAGATCCCTGAGCCAAGTGTGGACAGACAGGAAGGAGGAGAGCAGGTGTTGGGGGGAGACAGGATTGACACAGCCTTTTATTTCTTCCTGGTTTAATTTCGCTAGTAACATTGGAAATGTTTGTGATATGTTTTGTCAGAATTCTAGATGACAATCCCATAACCAGAATTTCACAGCGGTTGTTTACTGGATTAAATTCCTTATTTTTCCTGTAAGTATTCATCTACCTTTCAATCCATCTGTCTATAAATTGCAGTGACTTCTAAAACTAGCTTACAAAAAGAGCTTTAAGAAAATCAAGCCCCCTAAGATTTATACTAGTCAAAACTTTTCCTGTATTTCAAACCACAATTACTGTTGCTCCTTCCTGTCCATGGCTCATGGTATATGTTAAGCCGACTAGTTCAATTCCTTTTGATCTGCTTTAATTCCCTTTAGTCCTAAGGCATGTTCTGTTTTGTTTTTTTAAGGCATGTTTTTATTTGCAGTGGTTCACCAAACATAGTATTCATTTTTATCTCCTTACTACATTTAAATTTGTTAGAGTCTTCCAGGAGTTAATCTCCAGCTACATTTTTAACAAAGGAAAATGTGTCTTTATCCAGCAAGAGTACCTGAAAATTCCAAAATCTTTGTCTTAGCAACTAAGCTTTTCTCATAATTACATTTTCAATGTTTATTAGTATACTGGGATGATTTATCAGCAGGGGATTATTATGTTCCTTTACAGTTGATCATATAGCATCATTAATTTCCCATTTGTGAAAAGGGACCACAGTGTCACAAATTTAATCCTGCAGCTTAACATGCTCATGAGTTGTTTTCTTCCCCAAATGCCTCCCACTATCACTTCTTAGATTTAATGCAGTTTCCAATGTGGCCTTTTAATATTGTAAATGATTAACATTTCTCTTAAAATGCAACTTTGGATGTATGATGCTGGAAATGATCGCAGATTTGAAGTTTACAAGGAAAAGTACCATGAACTTCAAAATTATTACCCAGTATATACTTTTGTTTCATCTCATAAAGTCAAACTGTTTCATATTTATTCCTAGGTTATGTATCACACTTATGCATTCATAGTTTCTCTGACATCTGCTCCCTTATCTGTGCCACACACAGATCTAGAGACCATTTTGAAGAGGTAGTTATGTTTATATTCTTCATCCTAATATACTGATTTTAGCATACAAGTTCCCAAACTGTGGAAATAGTAAAACTACTGTTCTTCAAGTGGCATATCATTTCGTTTCTAATTAATCTCTTCTTGTGTAAAGGTCTATGGTGAATAACTACTTAGAAGCCCTTCCCAAGCAGATGTGTGCCCAAATGCCTCAACTCAACTGGATGTGAGTATGCACTTAGCAGCTAATTTGTTATTCACCCAGATTCAGGAAACTAGCCCTGAAGTTAATTCACAATTATACAAAGAACTCATCTCTGCTTTTCTTTCTAAAACCAAAATCTGATCATGTCACTTCCTGGTTGAAACATCTTTGGGGAATCCCCACAGGTGTGAGGGTAAAGTTCAAGCCTCCCACTTTAGCACCAGAGACCCGTTGTCCTCTATCCCTTACTCCACCTGGTCTCTTTGCCAGACCCTTCTCCTCTTGTGCCTTCCTTTCAGATACACCAAACTACTGCTCCTTCAGTCAGTTCCCTGAACACACGTTGTTCCTTCAACTTGAAAGGTCTTGCTTCTTTATTCTCCGACATTTCCTTCAAAAATCAATTTAAGCGTCACCTTCAGGAAGCCGTCTCTGACACACCCACCAGTTCAGTGGCTGCCTCTGTGCCCCGATTAACAGGAGAGCCTCCACCACGCCGCCCCTCCTCCCACTGCACCGCTGTCTCAGGGCACTGTCATCATAGAACCATCTGTTTACCTGTTTATCCCCTACCGTTCAGTAAATTCTGTGATTTTATACCCAGCACAAGAATCAGCACATAATAGTGCTCAAAAAAAACTCTGTAAATGAACGTGCTAAACCATTTCCACTCCTTGGTAGCTTTCGACCAATACACATTTAAACCATTCATTTGGTTTCACCACCACTACCTGCCATTCCACCATGTTCATATTCACGGTCTCCTGAGACAGGCAGGAATGGCACAGGAGCGACTTCCTGTCCTGGGAAAATGCCAGTTGTTTGTACTGTCTCCCCAGAACTCTCCCCATTGTCAAATCAGGGGACTCAATACCCATAATATGATAAAATTTTAGTACCTCAGCTTTGGATCCTCTCTGAACTAGCCTCACTTGTTACAACGCTATTAGATGACCTTGTGTTTATTTACTGACTTAAAAAAATTATTTACATACCTGTTAATCAAAAGGCTTTTAAGGCAATGGGGGTCTCACGTAAGCGTGCTAAATGTTAAAAATGGGAGCGATGGGACTTCCCTGGCAGTCCAGTGGTTTAGACTCCATGCTCCCAATGCAGGGGGCACGGGTTTGATCCCTGGTCAGGGAACTAAGATCCCACATGCCGTGCAGAACTGCCTTAAAAAAACAAAGGGGGGGGGGAATTGATGATCTGAAAAACATGAGAATAAAACTCATTAAGAATAGGTGGAAAGGGCTTCCCTGGTGGTGCAGTGGTTGGGAGTCCGCCTGCCGATGCAGGGGACGCAGGTTCGTGCCCCGGTCGGGAGGATCCCACGTGCCGCGGAGCGGCTGGGCCCGTGAGCCATGGCCGCTGAGCCTGCGCGTCCGGAGCCTGTGCTCCGCAACGGGAGAGGCCACAACAGTGAGAGGCCTGCGTACCGCAAAAAAAAAAAAAAAAAAAAAAAAAGAATAGGTGGAAAATACTTAGAAACTAAGCAGGTACATCCACACAATGGGAAAGCAACAGGAAGGAGTAAAGTTAACAGAAAAATATCAGGCCTCCAGCCTGTACCCATCCCGTCCCCAAAATGGGCATCAGCAACAAGGAGGAGACCAGGAAGCAACATCCAAGCCCTGGGTTCTGGGGACACTCATTTTCACTCTAGGCTCCCACAGACACGAGGGAAAAAGTAGACACTCAGTGAAAAGATGTCGTTAGCAAGATTGGCTGATCACAAATGAGAGCTGAGAGGTCAACCCCAAATCGCCCCAGTTCAAAGGCAGAAAAAACCCCGCCTTGGCCCTGCTTCTCCTCCCTCACTTGCTACCAGCTAGGACTGTTGCTCACAACTGCAAAGTGTTCTGAGATGTAAAAACATTTTCCCTATTCTACTGAACCATATTTGGACTTTCAAGGGACTACACTGTTTATTATTTGCAATTGCTGTATTTTAAGAGTGAAAAAAAAAGTTGAGTTCCTGCAAGACCTCCAAGATGGCTTTAAAATAGGATTTTAAAGGCAATGACAAAGGAACTGGTGATATTAACGTGAATGTGAGAAAGGTTCAGAGGCAGCAAAACAGCTATTGTCGTGTGCGGGAAGCCTGTAGGAAGCCAGCGGTAAACGGAATGAACAGAGTTGGCAGAAGAGCCATTCCTCTCTGTCCTTGGTGCTGCTGGAAGCGGCCATGTCAGAGTGTTCCTGAGGTTGTTCCCTGACGATGTGGGTGCTGCTCTCATAAGGTTCACCTTGGCAGAACGTAAGCTCTCCACCAGTGCTTCTCCAACGTCAGCGTACAGCACAAGCAATGCAAAGACTTAGGACAGACCGCTGGACCTCAGTCCTAGGGTTTCTGATTCAGTGGGTCTGGGGTGGAGCCTGGAAATCTGCGTTTTGACAAGTTCCCAGATGATGCTGGGACCCGGGACCCTCGGAGCAGCACTGCACTCAGCATCAGCATCGTGGAGGGAGGTAGAAAGAGCAGGCACTTTCCTTCACACAGCTTGGGACTCACCATCCTGACTCTGGCATCCAGTATTTGGTAGATAGTTTGGCCTGAGTTTCTCCTGCAGCAAAATAGAGACACAAATATCCACCTGACCCTGGGGGAGGGGAGGGGAGAATATAGCGATCTGGGATGCCATGACTTAAGTGTCTAGGCATTAGATTCAGATGGATCTGAGTTAGAAGGTCAGTTCTACCCCTCAATAGCTGTGTGACCAGAAGAAAAGTAAATTTCCAAGATCCTCGGATTCCTCATACGTTAAATGGGAGGTAATAATGCCAACTTTGTGGGAGTGTGTATTATGCACTCAGAACAGTACCTGACCCTATAAAAGCCCAATAAATGGGAGTTACTATTACTATAGTACAAATTTTATGCTAATTAATAGCATGGTATCTGGCACAGAGACACATTCACTAAATGGCGGACTGCCCTTTCGCTCAATTTTATTAAGTTCTAACACTAATTAGAAGGGGAAAAAACGCAAAATATTAATTATACTGACCCTGCAATAAGTAGGAGGAAAGCCTAAAAATTGGAATGAAGTAAAAATAAAGTTCAGAACTGTTATATCACCAAAAACTGCCTTTAGACATATGATTTGTGCAAAAACATTAAAAATATTTTTCCTCCCTGCCTTTTAGGGATTTGGAAGGCAATGGAATAAAATACCTTACGAATTCCACCTTTCTGTCGTGCGATTCACTCACAGTGCTGTAAGTATACAATGTAATTCAGTAAGTGAGGGGAAACCCAGTAGCTTTGGAAATCGAAAGAAAATATTGGCAAGGAATTTTAAAGTATGTTTTGTTTACAGCCTTGGTCTGAAACTGCAGTACTAGAAAATGTACACATGGATCTATTGACTTGGATGCTAGGGCCAAGCCTTATGTTTAGCTGCCAACCATTTAAGCCTCCTCCTTTCTGAGGGCAATCATCATTTCTCTGCACTCTCTCTGCTGAACTCGTACCTAACCCCATGGTCAACAAGGAAATGAGATAATGTATGTGAAAGTGGTTACTGCTAATGACACTTATCACTTGATGTCTCTCTCTTTAAAGAAAACAAAATTTTATTCTAAAGAGAAGAACCTCTAATGTATTCTGATTGGCCAAAGATTCTGACTGGTGATTCTGATTGCTGACTGTGTTTTTTATGGGGGCAGGAAGGCAGATGGATCGGTTAATTGGCACATTTGCACTGGTAAGCTTAAAAACACAAGAATGTGCTTTTGTTTTAATCATAGTTCTCCATATATAGTAAGTACTTAGTAATGTTTGTTGCTTGGATGGGTGGTTGGAAAAGAAAATTCAGAGCATATCCATTTGTAGTAATCTAACCACTTTTCTCCAACAGACTAGGAGCTAAGGCTGTTGCCAGGTTGCAGATTTATCAATCAGATTGAAGATTAGCATATTTAGTAAGAAAAGAGACTATCCCACATAGGAGATGCAAAGAGTTTATTCTTTGTCTCATGGATAATGAGAGAGAACACTGGAAGATAAACAAATACCATCCACGCCTCCTATTTTATAACACCATGTAGCTTTTGAGTCACCTTCATACTCATTATCTCATTTGTTTACACCCCTGTAAGGTAGTTAGCTGACGACCCCCTCTTTTCTGCCGTTTGTCCTGGAGGATTCCATTTCTAGACAGAGGAAATGTAAAATCACTGTTCCCCCACCAATTTTAAAATTTGTTTGTGGGGCTTCCCTGGTGACACAGTGGTTGCGAGTCTGCCTGCCGATGCAGGGGACACGGGTTCGTGCCCTGGTCCGGGAAGATCCCACATGCCGCGGAGTGGCTGGGCCCGTGAGCCATGGCCGCCGAGCCTGCGCATCCGGAGCCTGTGCTCCGCAACGGGAGAGGCCACAACAGTGAGAGGCCCGCGTACCGCAAAAAAAAAAAAAAAAAAAATTTGTTTGTGGCCCAAGTGGGGTTGGTTCAAGCTTTGCTCTTTTTCTGGACTTCTTCTTATAAGGAATGTGCCTTACCCAGAGATCCTCTCAAAGCCTTCACGGAATTATTAACAGGGTCCAAATTTGACATTGCATGTGTGTATGTTGGGAAAGAAACACTTTCTAAAGTAATCAGAATCCAAATGAAGTGCAGCTCCGTAAACCACACTCAGCACCTCAAGTTCCTTACGGGAGCATGTCCTGGAGAGAGCATATGGATACATTCTCTGTAAGAAACTCCTGCCTGTGTTCCACACCAGAACATGCCTTGCTTTGAGACTTCAAAGGAGGCTTATTAGGGCTTCCCTGGTGGTGCAGTGGTTGAGAGTCCGCCTGCCGATGCAGGAGACACGGGTTCATGCCCCGGTCCGGGAAGATCCCACGTGCCGCGGAGCGGCTGGGCCCGTGAGCCATGGCCGCTGAGCCTGCGCGTCCGGAGCCTGTGCTCTGCAACGGGAGAGGCCACAACTGTGAGAGGCCCGCATACCACAAAAAAAAAAAAAAGGAGGCTTATTAAATTACACCCGGATCAATGGCATCTCCCAATGAGAACTGATTACTACAGCAGACACAAATCAACAATGCTGACTCTTACCATGTCTTACAGGTTTCTGCCTAGAAATCAAATTGATTTTGTTCCAGAGAAGACATTTTCTTCATTAAAAAATTTAGGAGAACTGTAAGTAGCATTGTCTACTGGGAAAATATGATTGCTTCTTCAGGATTACAAATCTAAATGACTAGTGAGACTGCTTTTCATTAGTAGCAATCAAAATCCTGTAGACTACTGGATATTCAAAATCAATTAAGAAAACCAACATTATCCTAAAAGCAAATTAAAAATCAGACAGTGGGCTTAATATGGATTTAGCCTACTCTAATTTCTCTGCCTATTTTCTTTGACTGATTTCATACATATGTGTGTTTGGGAGTAAATGAGTTTTCCATGGCTCCTTAAACTCAGGGATTCTCCTCTCTAATGTCTAGAGTACAATTAATTCTCAGTACATGCTTGCTGAATGAATAAATGACTGAAATAATATTAATCAATTATAACTAAACAAAAGAATGAACATGCTTATTATCCCTTAAGATATTATAACATCCAGAGCAGATGACGCAAATAGAAATGTCTAGAAAGAGGCTCATTGCAAAATATTCAGAGAGCTCACGTACATTTTTCTGTTCAAATATATGTTGTGTAGATCTAAACCTTTTGAAAATCATCTGTCTTGCTATTAATTCATCACTACCTGCAAAATGGTGTATCATTGGCATTTAAAATTGTCTGTTACATTACAAATAGTGGTGATTAGGGTAGAGATCTCCTCCTGATCTGAAGTCTAAAAAATGAAAATTAGTTTCTTAATCACCTTCTCCCCCATTCTTTATACCTTGCTTTGAAATCCAGAAAGGACTGTGAAAAGTAGTTCAATAAGAGTAATTTGAAAAACAATTCACAAATAATTAAGATAATTTAATCTAATGAATGAGTATCATAAACCAAATCCACAAATATTTAAGTGACTGTAATGTGCAAAGCACCGCATTAGAACTAAAATATTATCATTCTATGGCAAAAAATTAAAGACAGCTCACTCAGGGGCATTCCTGATCAGACCTTGGAGGATGGATACAGATTTGGGTTACGGGGGTGGAATGGAGGAGTAGCCCAGGACAAACAGGAGTGTGTTTTTATACAAACTAAAGGAGACAGTGGTGTGGAGTCCACATTCTGAACATTTTCCTAATCCTCCTCTTATACTACACTTAGGCAAAGCCAACCCCTTGCCCCCACCGAAAAAAAAAAGAGCCTAAATAAGAGACGCTAGCTTTCTTCTTTTAGGACCACCAATAATTCATTCCAACCCAGATGGCACCAGTATGATAGAAGAAATTCAGAACTCAGTAGAATTAACTTGAACAAGGCATTTACGTTTCTTAAGTTTACAAAAATGTTAGATAATTTTACTGTGCCTTCTTGACCACAAACCCCTTCTGGAGAGGAATAAGCACTTAGATGAGGCCACTCAGGTCCTTTCCGCACAGAAGACTGTACTTTTCTTTTTCAAGGTAACACTTTGCAGGACGTTCTCCGGGTGTACGAGATCATCGTCATCTTGTTTTGTTGTCACTCTCCCTCTGATCTGTGCACACCTGTGGCTTTCTTCTGCGCCATGACCCACTCGTGCTCCTTGCATCTGGAGCACCAGATCAGAACACCAGCTGGCAGGCTGTCTACACTTGGATGTCATGACATCCCTCAAAATCTATTTGTTTAAGTTAATTTACAGATGACTGTTACCCCACAGCCAGCTTCTTCCCCTAGGCTTGCCTATCTTCGTGGAATCTGCATTCTTTCTGGCAGCCTGGCTAGAAGACTGTTCCCTTTCCTTCTAACTCTCTTTACACTTGATGTCCTATCAGACCGTAAGCCCTGCCAGTGCCTCCTTCAACCCGTATCAGCTCTCACCCGGTCCAGAGTCACAGCCTCCTGCCAGGTCTCCTTCCTCTGAATCTCTGGCATTTCATCCTATCTTTCATTCTTCTAACAGAATTATCATCCCATAACCCAGAGCATATTTTCCGACTGTCCTGTTTAACATTCTCCTTCCTTGTTGCCTGCCACAAAGCACAGTCCTTGACATAGTTCTCAAATGTTAACGTTCAGAAGAATCACAAGGAATGCTGGCTTTAAATGCATGTTACCAGGCTCCCTTCCAGAGATTCGGGTATGATACTTCTGGAATGGCACCAGGAAAGTGCTCTTATTATAAGCATCTTCCTTGATTCTGATGCCTGAAGTGTACTCTGGGAAATACTGCCTTGGAATGCATTCATGGCCTTCCCATTTTGTCTCCAGGCTCTTTTCCAGGCTCACCTCCTCTACATCTCCCCATCCTTTCTATCCTCCACCCACGTTGGATGACTTGCTGATTCCTGGAGATGTCACTGACTTCCAAGCATCTGTTTCTCTGGTCCTGCTTAATCCTCACTTGAAAATCTGCTCTTCTTTGACTCCACCTATAAAAATCATCAAACTCTGCTCAAACGCTTCCTAATTTCCCAGGCCAAGTTTGATGATTCCTTCCTCTGTTTTTCATCTGTACTTGTGTAATAACACTTGTTTCATTCTTTTGTTTCACAATCTAGTTGTTTACTCTAACTGTAAGCTTTTTTAGAGAAAGAACTAAGTCCTAGTTATTTGTCACTCCCATATATCCATCAGGAGCACCACAAAATCAAAAATAGAAAAGATCTTTTGTTTGACTCCTAGGCGATTTCACATCTGTTTCACTTTTAACATCTTCTCTGGCTCAGAGGATATTTTGGACCCTTCAAGATTCCTGATTCCTTCTTATCCTGACAAATCTCTTTTTCACATTCTGTAGGGACACTGCCCTGCAATTCTTTCTGGATCGGACAGCCCTATTATATTTAGATCTAGATTCTCAATTTCTTTGAAAAAAAAGTACCATATAAAAGTAGACTAAAAATATGTGAACTTATCCATTCAAGATCATCTGGGCAGATATTATGTGGTCAAAACTCTCTTAGTTGGAATGCAAAATAAGTAGAGACATAGGTCTTGATCTCAGAAAGCTTCTAATGTAGTTGGATACACAAGATATCACATACATGAACCGAATAGGAATCACAGAAACAGTGAATGGTTGAAGGTACAAAGAGTACCTAAAACAGAGGGAATTAATCAAAGTAGACATTGAAGCCATGTTGGGAGTGTGTTGGAGAGGGGCTGAGAGGAAATTCCAGATGGGAACTGGATGAGCAAAATGTCACCTGTCTGAAAGTGATGGAACACATATCCATTTGGCTGCCTCACGTGACTTTGTTGGGTAACAAGCTATCAGGCTGGTTAAATTGGATTGTATTTTCTGTTACATCAAATGGGATGATGACGGTTGTGAGGAGTAAGAACTATGTCATTTATTTCCAATGTAATTGCTTTGGGTTTTCACTGTCACCAACAGGGACCTGTCGAGCAATATGATAATGGAGCTACCACCCAACATCTTCAAAGACCTGAAGCTTCTTCAAAAACTGTAAGTCCTTCTTCCCACAGTCAACAGATTTAAATGGCAACATCTTGAGTTTCCAAAATAATAATATCCTCCTGCTTCTCTCCTCCTCCCTTCTAATGGTACAAAAGGAATCTGTCGTCCAATCCTCTTTTGTATCTCCACAAGAACCAGTTTGAAAGTCTTAAACAACTTCAGTCTCTGTAAGTCAAATGTAACCATATGTTGATTATAAGTTTAGTGTGTGTGCTTTACCTAGGACCACATTTATTTTTAAACAGGTATTTGACACACAGGAGGGCTTTTCATTTGAGCATGCATTCTCAGACAGTTGTTAATATCATGATTACCATCAAGTATGTACTGAATGACAACAAAATCTCATTTTTTACCATTCAGTGTGTGTAAAGACCATTTCTGTGTTTGAAGCTACATATAGCTCCTTCCTGAAAACAGGATTCACATGGAAAAATCTCTTACAGTTTTCACAAAGAATTAAATTTGCAATAGTTTTGTTACTAAGCAGTCGGTAAAAAAAAAATAACAGATTATATAAGACTTCTCTACTTTTTCCCTTTTTCCCTTTCTTCTTTCCTACAATAGTCTACTTGATATCAGTCCTCAGAGCATGCTTTTTACTTTTCAATCAGCAAAGCAAAAAATTATCCCATAAATATGAACATTCAGACAATTAATATTGTTAGTATTTTAAAATTTCAAACATACTAGATTTTAAATGGTGCCAAGAACTCTGCCAGTTGTTCTTTGAACCTCATCAATTCCTCTCCCATGAATAGCCATTGTTGGTTAAAGTTTGGGGGTTTTTTTCCCCACAGAGTACATATTACTTTACCTCCTCCCAGCCCAAAGCCTTTCTTCATTTAATTCCAAAGACCAATCCTTAATATCACTTTTTATTCTTGCTAAATAGTTTTCGGCTGGAAATTAATACAAGATTTAGATTCTCCATAGATATTAGTGAACATCCAGTGATGAAAAAGACTTGGTTCCTGCTCTCAAGAAGCCAGAAGATGTGGACAAAATGATCTTCCCTTCACTCACTACGTACTGAATTCCGAAAGGCAAAGTATCAAGTTACACATCACGCCTTTCTGAAAAGTCAAAGTAGTAACTATTTACCCCATACTTCCCTTTCTTCATTTCTTTTCTTTCTTTATTGTCTCATTTTCTTTTCTCTAAAGATTCATTTACACATTTATTTTACAAGCATTTATGAGCCACCAACTTAATCATAGCACTGTCTTGGGCACTCAGTATATAGTAAGTAGCCTCTGCTCTTTTGAAAACCACAGGCTATTCATCAAATAATCACATAATCCATGTAATGGTAAAATTGTGATAAGTTCAGGAGAAGCTAGAGAGCAAAAGAAAGAAGTGGGGGGGGGGGCGGAATCCTTTAAAAAGGACTCCAGAGTTTCCTGCAGGAGGGGCCCTGTGATGATTCAGTGGTAGAATTGTTCCCTAAGTCTCATTTCTGACCACCAAGGTCCTCTGTAAAGGACTCAATATGCAAAGGAAAACTCAGAACCTTGTCCAGAAATCCTTATTCAGATTTGCCCAAAAGAAGCTGAGTGAGAATCAAACATCTTTCAAAATAAGCCTTTAAAAAGCAAAAGGTTTCTATCTTTTTAGATTATCCTCTTTCCGTCTGTGTTTCCTGAGAACATGGCAGACTCCCTTAATTCATGCCATCCTAAAGTGTCTTCTAAGAAGCCATATTTGAAGAAGCTTCTGGATAAATGAGGAGTGTTAGGGGTTATCCTTGGAGCCCTGTGTGGACATTTTATGGGGTTGGAGGAATTACAGGAATTATGCTTCCCACTGTTGTCTTAGAAAATGATTGTCCTGAATCGGAGCTCCTTTTATTATTGCTTCCATGGTTTTCTACCTTAAAGATACATAGGCCAGGAAGAAATTACTGTATTTAAATCCAGATTCTGACAAAACTCAGGTTGAAAATATCAAGTCCTGTCTGAAACCCTCTAACTCATATTTTGTGGTTTATAAAATCAAACTACAGAGCCAGTTAGTTTCACAATCATACAAATCACAACTGTCATTTTTAAATCAAAGAAATGAATGAACGTGTTTTATTAGAAGGTTGTTCTGCATATGAAAGTGATAAATCAGCTCCAGGTTACAGGAGGCATAAATAGAAATGGCAGTTTTCTAAGACAGTTTATTGTAAAATTTTCATCCTAATTTGAATTTATAACAAGATTTTGAAGCATGGTTTTTAAGATTGACAAAGAGTACAATGATTTAAAAGTTAAATCCTAAAAACATGAAACCTATTGTGCATATTTTCCAGAGACCTGGAAAAGATAGAGATTCCAAGTATAAACACACAAATGTTTCAGCCCATGAAGAATCTTTCTCACATGTATGTATGTATGAAAGAATGGGGAAGAAAGCATGGTGAAATGTTGCTGATGTTCTCTTTTAAACTGTCTGATGTATCACTGCAATGTGGGTTTTTTTAGTTAATTAATTAATTAATTTATTTTTGGCTGCGTTGGGTCTTCATCGCTGCGCGTGGGCTTTCTTTATTTGTGGCGAGTGGGGGCTACTCATTGTTGTGGTGGCTTCTCTTGCTGAGGAACATGGGCTCTAGGCATGCAGGCTTCAGTAGTTATAGCACGCGGGCTCAGTAGTTGTGGTGCACAGGCTTAGTTGCTCTGCGGCATGTGGGATCTTCCTGGACCAGGGCTCGAATCTGTGTCCCCTGCCTTGGCAGGTGGATTCTTAACCACTGCGCCACTAGGGAAGCCCCTGCAATGTGTTTTTATGCAAGAAAAGTCTTTTTATTGAGAACTTTTTAATTTTGTCACCTTTGGTCCCTGTTCAAATAGAGCTCAATATTATGATGTGCTGACATGAATGACACTTCTCTCTGGAAACATGCTTTTTATCCAGTTGAGGCCCAATAAGAGATTAGGGTACCAGAATGCCACGTATGACACAAGATGAAGTCACTGGCTAATGGTACTCAGGAGACCTGGAAACATTAATTCACCTCACATGAGTGAGCAGTCAGCTACTCTAAGATTTGAGCCCTTAAGAGGAAAGTTGCTATATAAATTCCAGGTGTTGTTTCTGTTACTGAGTGCACTGCAAAACGGAGGTAATTAATCTTTATAGTAGTTCTGATAAGTCACGTTAATATATTTGGCTAAAGTGCACTGTGTAAGTTGTCTTAATATAGGAGTTTATGACATGATCATTTCTTTATCAACTGTGTGATCTAATGTGTTCATGACTTCAAAAATCAACCATTATTATCCACAAAAATAGGGAGGATTCGATGTAAGATATCAAGTTGGGATCAGCAAGGGGCTGAAATGGTTGGTGTGAAGGTGACCTTTTGGGAGAATATTTTGTTTATGTCTATGCAGTAGGTGTGATTACCCAAAGACAAGTATTTGATGTATATCCACGTGGTTTTCATAAATGCTCTTTCTGTGGCTCTAGTAGATAAATGTTTCATGAGGCTATCATTTCCTTGCTGCAGGCAGAATGTGAAGTCTCCTTAGAACAGAGAAATTCAACCTTTGTAGAGCTTGATGGAGAAGCTGCTGCTTTAAATATGAACCGTAGGTTGAGGTCAAGAAGGAGCCAACAATTAACAGAAAATGTGTGGACTTAGTTACTTCCCTACTAAGTGACCTAGTGATTCTTCTTCCATCTTCCTTGCCCATCGTTTATTGAAACACGTCCACCTGCCAACCAGTGCCCTGGTCCCAGTGGGAGGAGAGGTTGGACCACCGTAAGCTACTTGAGGGCAGGGATAGCCTTCAGTATCTCTGTGTGACATATACCCAGCACTAAGCCGTGCATCATTCATTTGCCATCTAACAAGTATTTGTTGAGCACTTCCCTCATGCCGGGGAGAACACAGGGATGAATGGGAGAGAGAAGTGTCTGCCTCACGGAACTTCCTTTTAGCTTTGGGAACCAAGAAGTCAACTAGTTAACAAATCAATCATTAAGAAATGCTGGGAAGAAAAGTATAGCAAGATAAAGGGAAGGAAGGAGGATGTAGGTAGTTCACCGAGAAGTCAGAGGTATGACAGTCAAGCAGCCCTGAGTGGAAGGAGAGAATTCTTCCTGGAAGATCCTTCCAGGAAGAGAGGAAAGCAAAAGCACTGCACTGAGAAGGGGGTGAGCCTGGCTTGTTTCGAGGATTAGAAGGGAGCTGACGTGTCTGGTTGGAGTGAGCACGGAAGGGAAGTGCTGAGGCGGATCAGGGTAGCCAGGGGTCCAATCATGGGAGGCCTGGAAGCTGGGGCAAAGTAAAGCCTTCTTTTTTTTTTTTCCCTGCCTCTTTTTTTTTTTCAAATTTTCTTCTACTTTATTTTTATTTTCACTTTTTTACTGAGATATAATTGACATCCAACATTATCGTTTCCTGTGTACAACATAATGATTCAATATTTGTATATATTGCAAAATGATCACCACAATGAGTCTAGTTAACATCCATCACCACGCATTGTTACAATTTCTTTTCTTGTGATGAGAACTTTTAAGATCTACTCTCTTAGCTACTTTCAAGTATACAAGCCAGTATTATTAACTGTAATCACCATGCTGTACCTTATCTTTCAGATGTTTTTAAATTGTTGTATTATATTGAATGTCAGAAGTTTTAAAAAAGTGCAGAGGATATAGTATTCATATGTTGAGAACATTGGCTTTTTAAAATAAAACAGTTCATTGCTCTTTTAATTGTATCCAATGGATTTTTTTTTTTTTTTTTCGGTACGCGGGCCTCTCACTGTCGTGGCCTCTCCCGTTGTGGAGCACAGGCTCCGGACGTGCAGGCTCAGCGGCCATGGCTCACGGGCCCAGCTGCTCCGCGGCATGTGGGATCTTCCCGGACCGGGGCACGAACCCGTGTCCCCTGCATCGGCAGGCGGACTCTCAACCACTGAGCCACCAGGGAAGCCCCAATGGAATTTTTTTTACCAAAGCAGTTTTATCTACACATGTAAATGTAAAAAAATATAAACAAACTTTCTTTAACTTGCTAGTTTAGCAATTGAATGGGGAGATGACAAAAAAATATTAGATGAAGAGAAAAGAACTAAAAGAGGTGGCGAACGAGTATAAAAATAAAATGAGGTTTATGGGAGAACATCCTAAACATAATAGGTTTGGAGAACGGCAGTAAACCAAATGATCTCCCCAATTCCAACCCTTCAAGATTCCACACACTTAGACCATAAACACATTGATCACAGACAGGCCTGTATTTTTCTCTAGAAATGGTTTAAGTCCTTCCAGGCCCTATTAAGGAATCTGTGTTTAAAGCAGCTGCTTCTCCTCCTCACTTCAATGAGACGGAATTTTTCTTGTCTCAGGGACCTTCCCTTCCAGCCTGTATCAGGGAGAAGAAGGCTAGTTTAAGTGAATATACTTAAAACTAAGTACAAGACAGGAATGTTTTTAGTGAGCTTCTCCGTGGGTCCCTTATATCCCAAACCGAAGCCCCTGAATGTTTGCTAAAGATCAATTTAACAGCGACAATCTACTTTCTTGTAATACCCTAGAGAATCACCCAATGTGATGGGGAAAAGTAGAGTCCTGGAGATTTCCCATTCTCATGTCCTCCCCTGACTCACCGCGGACAAGCCACAGCAGATACCTATGTTCTTTAGGTTCTTCACCTTTAAAGGAAGAACACTGCCTAGAGTAATGTAATGTTTAATGAAGAATTCTGTAATTACATAATCACTACTAAACAAAAATAACCAAGCCTAGTGAAGCCACATACCTAACACAGCTGCAGCCCCAATAGGACTGCAACTGTCGTTTCTGTGTCATTGCTGTAAAGTGACTCTTTTTTCCCTTTGACTTTAGTTATTTCAAAAACTTTCGATACTGCTCCTATGCTTCCCATGTCCGAATATGTATGCCCTTGACTGACGGCATTTCTTCATTTGAGGACCTCTTGGCTAACAATATCCTCAGGATATTTGTCTGGGTTATAGCTTCTCTAACCTGCTTTGGAAATCTTTTTGTCATTGGCATGAGATCTTTCATTAAAGCTGAAAACATGACCCATGCTACGTCCATCAAAATCCTTTGTTGTAAGTATGTTTCCTATATAAATGAATTAAGTATATCTTCGGAGAGCTGTGCTCTAGATTATATAGGCATTCAACAGATGGCGTTTAATATGAATTATATACGCTGGGCAATTTTTTTAAAGTATGAAGGTACCGTTGTTCTCTTTCGCTACTCTTTTCTGGATTGCATGACTCTGCAGTGATTTATGTCTTCGAAATGGGGTAACAGGGAGCCGATGAGTTAAGGGATGGATTATAGAGGACAGGTTGTGGGTTACAGAACTATGTTTTGTTTAACCTTCAATTGCAATAGCACCCATGCTCCTCAAGCCCAGAAAATTATTCCTTTTATTAACTATGTTAGTAATATTTTTTACTGTCTAAAACCTAGACCCCCTCCCATACCCCCGCAAATTATCTCCCCACCACCATTTTTTTCAAAATTATAAAACAAAGATGCAGTGTAGTACTTTAGAAATAGTACACCTTTTGAAGTCCATTGGCTTCTAGGCACTATTGTAGGTTTTACGTTAGTTCATTTAATACAGGAAGAAGGAAGCAGACCTAAATCAGAAAACTAAGACGGAGATGCTGGAACTACCAACATACATTCTATGACTCTTCAATAGGTGCAGACTGCCTGATGGGTGTTTATTTGTTCTTCGTTGGCTTTTTTGATCTAAAATACCGTGGGCAGTATCAGAAGTACGCGTTGCTGTGGATGGAGAGCCTACAGTGCCGCCTCCTGGGCTTCCTGGCCATGCTGTCCACCGAGGTCTCCGTCCTCTTGCTGACGTACTTGACTTTGGAGAAGTTCCTGGCCGTTGTCTTTCCCTTCAGTAACATCCGTCCTGGAAAATGGCAGACCTCGGTCATCCTCATTTGCATCTGGATTGTGGGATTTTTCATAGCTGTGATTCCATTTTGGAAGGAGGATTATTTTGGAAACTTTTATGGAAAAAATGGAGTATGTTTCCCACTTTATTATGATCAAACAGAAGATATTGGAAGCAAAGGGTATTCTCTTGGAATTTTCCTAGGTAAATTATATTTTTCATTTGCTGGACAAACGTTATTTTTGTAGCAATACCATGGATTTCAGTAAAGCCATATTTCTCTGTTTCAGAAAGTAAACAAATATAGTCAAGACTGTTTCCTTTTTTAAAGAAAAGTCCTTGCTGTGTATTTATAGGAGGTTTTATTAAATTTTTTATTATAGAGATTTAGTATGGAAACCAAAAACATACTGTCAGGATCTCTGAATGATCTTTTTATTATCTATAAGGCCCTTTGATTTCATGTGCATACAAAGTGACAATGAGCTGGAGGAATTCTAGTTCACTGCCTTGTCCTGTGATGCTACCAAGTTATTTAAACTCATTTTTTTACAGTCTAGATATGAGCTAAATAAATAATAATAAAATTCTTGAAACTGACTAGCAGGAGATTATCTGAATGGAAATACCAGGAAGGTTTCTTACCTTTTGTAAATGCAGTTCCAAAGTCCGCAACGGAAGGGGTGCTTAATAAAACTCTTTGCTTTTTAGTTTTCTTAATTCTCCCTAATTAAAGAGGGAGAATTAAGGGTTTTAGAAAAGAAAAAGCCACCTTCTCTATTACAAATGAATGAGAAGTTTAGCCCTTAAAGATTAAAAAGACTTTTAAAATTGTCTAGTAGGTATCTCTCTTGCTTAAAACTAAGGCCATTCCCATGTCCCCTCTTTAACTAGGGCAGTATTATCATTTCGATTCCCCCTTCTCATCTTGTCCCCTCATCTAAGAAGTCAATAAGCTCCATCATCCTTTCGTTTTTTAAAATATTCGTTACCTTTTTTAAAAATTAATTTATTTTTGGCTGCTTTGGATGTTCGTTGCTGTGCGCGGGCTTTCGTTGTGGTGAGTGGGGGCTACTCTTTGTTGCGGTGCGCAGGCTTCTCATTGCGGTGGCTTCTCTTGTTGTGGAGCACGGGCTCTAGGCGCGCGGGCTCAATAGTTGTGGCTTGCGGGCTCTGGAGCGCAGGCTCAGTAGTTGTGGTGCACGGGCTTCATTGCTCTGTGGCATGTGGGATCTTCCCGGGCCAGGGATTGAACCTATGTCCCCTGCATTGGCAGGCAGGTTCTTAACCAGTGTGCCACCGGAGAAGTCCTCATCCTTTCTTTTTCATCAAATGCTTTTCCCTCGAAGTACACCTTTGTCTTCTCTTTCTTCCAGTCTCTACCTCCTGCTGTCATCTTTGCTTAAAGCCTTATGACCTCTGCCCTGAATTATTACATTAGCCCTCACTGGTCTTTTGGCTTCTGGGGTCTTCTCTTTCCTATTTATCTGTTCACTACCTGAGTACCAAAAGGACTGAGAACCTTCTGCTCAGAGACCTTCAGGAACTCCCTACAACCAAGGTCAAGTTTAAATTAGTCACTTAAAGCCCATCACAAAATGACCCTAACCACCACTCCCAGCTATTCTCCATCTATTCCTTCTCTTCTTCCTCTGAAAAAGAAAACACTTTATTTGTACCATTTTAATAACACCCCTCACATAAACCCTGTTTGATAGCCATTTTTTCATGGCTATGGCACACCTACAATGTTGTAAGCCGTTCCTGGCATAGGTGCACTTCGTGGAAACCCTCTGTCCCTCACACACACATATGCACACACACTACTGTACATTCATTGGTTCAAACAGGGTTTATTAAGCACCTCCTATAGACCAGGCACTATTTTGGGAACTGGAGAAAAAACAGATTGGCCCCACAGATCTGCAGCCAGAAAGAAGAATGAAGCCAAGGAAACACATCCTCACGTCACAGGCTGACAGATGCCACGAAGGAGGAGTACAGGATGTTCTAGGAGCCCCAGATCTGAGGACCAGGGAAGACATCCCAGTAGAAATGAATCCAAACAGAGGCCCAGAGGATGAGGACACATTAGCCAAGTGAAGGCAGAGGTCGTGTTCCAGGAGCTAGAGACCCACAGCCAGGGAACAGGCCCAGATAAAGGGCAAAAGAACTATGGTGTGGAAAAAAAAAAAAGAGCTATGGCATGGCTGGATCTTACAGTTAAGGTGTGGGCGTCACTACAAGGGTTTAGCACACACACATAAACATCATCTACATATACGTAGCTTATCTGTGAGAGATGGAGTCCTAGGGCCCCTTCTTTTGCTTAAAAAATATAAGAATATATAGTTTTTAAATAATTTTTTAATTTTAGAATACATTTAGATCGAGAGAAAATTTGCCAGGACAGTACAGTTTCCTTATACCCCTCACCCAGGTTCCCCTACTGTTAACATCTCACGTTCCTATGGTGCTCTCAGAACACACACTTCCTAACCTTTCTATAAGTCTGTTTTCAGGATTTGTACCAGAGGAACATCTTTAACAGTCATTTTATTTTATTTTTTTAACACCTTTATTGGAGTATAATTGCTTTACAATGGTGTGTTAGTTTCTGCTTTATAACAAAGTGAATCAGCTATACATATACATATGTTGCCATATCTCTTCCCTCTTGCGTCTCCCTCCCTCCCACCCTCCCTATCCCACCCCTCTAGGTGGTCACAAAGAACCGAGCTGATCTCCCTGTGCTATGCAGCTGCTTCCCACTAGCTATCTGTTTTACGTTTGGTAGTGTATATATGTCCATGCCACTCTCTCACTTTGTCACAGCTTACCCTTCCCCCTCCCCATATCCTCTAGTCCATTCTCTAGTAAGTCTGTGTCTTCATTCCCGTCTTGCCCCTAGGTTCTTCATGACCTTTTTTTTCCCCTTAGATTCCATATATATGTGTTAGCATATGGTATTTGTTTTTCTCTTTCTGACTTACTTCACTCTGCATGACAGATTCTAGGTCCATCCACCTCACTACAAATGACTCAATTTCGTTTCTTTTTATGGCTGAGTAATATTGCATTGTATATATGTGCCACATCTTCTTTATCCATTCCTCTGTTGATGGACACTTAGGTTGCTTCCATGTCCTGGCTATTGTAAATAGTGCTGCAATGAACATTGTGGTACATGACTGTTTTTGAATTATGGTTTTCTCAGGGTATAGAAAAGGTTTTGGATCATCTTTACTATCATTATTCTGAATTCTTTTTCAGGTAGACTGCCTATTTCCTCTTCATTTGTTAGGTCTGGTGCGTTTTTGCCTTGCTCCTTCACCTGCTGTGTGTTTCTCTGTCTTCTCATTTTGCTTAACTTACTGTGTTTGGGGTCTCCGTTTCGCAGGCTGGAGGTTCGTAGTTCCCGTTGTTTTTGGTGTCTGTCTGCAGTGGCTAAGTTTGGTTCAGTGGGTTGTGTAGGCTTCCTGATGGAGGGGACTAGTGCCTGTGTTCTGGTGGATGAGGCTGGATCTTGTCTTTCTGGTGGGCAGGTCCATGTCTGGTGGTGTGTTTTGGGGTGTCTGTGGCCTTATTATGATTTTAGGCAGCCTCTCTGCTAATGGGTGGGGTTGTGTTCCTGTCGTGCTAATTGTTTGACATCGGGTGTCCAGCACTGTAGCTTGCTGGTCGTTGAGTGAACCTGGGTCTTGGCGTTGAGATGGAGATCTCTGGGAGATTTTCGCCATTTGATATTACTTGGATCTGGGAGGTCTCTTGTGGAGCAGTGTCCTGAACTTGGCTCTCCCACCTCAGAGGCACAGCCTTGACACCTGGCTGGAGCACCAAGAGCCTTTCATCCGCACGGCTCAGAACAAAAGGGAGAAAAAATAGAAAGCAAGAGAGAAAGAAGGTATAATAAAATAAAGTAAAATGATATAAAATAAAGTTATTAAAAGAAAAAAGAATTATTATGAAAAAATTTTAAGTAATAAAAAGAAAACACACAATAAATGGACAGACAGAACCCTAGGACAAATGGTAAAAGGAAAGCTATAAAGACAAAATCACACACAGAAGCATACACATACACGCTCACAAAGAGAGAAAGGAAAAAACTATATACATAACTTTGCTCCCAAAGTCCACCTCCTCAATTTGGGATGATTCGTTGTCTATTCAGGTATTCCACAGATGCAGGGTACATCAAGTTGATTGTGGAGATTTAATCCGCTGCTCCTGAGGCTGCTGGGAGAGATTTCCCTTTCTCTTCTTTGTTCACACAGCTCCTGGGGTTCAGCTTGGATTTGGCCCCGCCCCTGCGTGTAGGTCGCCTGAGGGCGTCTGTTCTTCGCTCAGACAGGACGGGGTTAAAGGAGCAGCTGATTCTGCGGCTCTGGCTCTCTCAGGCCGGGGAGAGGGAGGGGTACGGATGCGGGGCCAGGCTGCGGCGGCAGAGGCCGGCGTGACGTTGCAGCAGCCTGAGGCGCGCCGTGCGTTCTCCCGGGGAAGTTGTCCCTGGATCCCGAGACCCTGGCAGTGGCGGGCTGCACAGGCTCCCGGGAGGGGAGGTGTGGAGAGTGACCTGTGCTTGCACACGGGCTTCTTGGTGGCGGCAGCAGCAGCCTTAGCGTCTCATGCCCGTCTCTGGGGTCCGCACTGAAGCCACGGCTCACGCCCGTCTCTGGAGCTCCTTTAAGCAGCGCTCTGAATCCCGTCTCCTCGTGCACCCCGAAACAATGGCCTCTTGCCTCTTCGGCAGCTCCAGACTTTGTCTCGGACTCCCTCCCGCCTAGCTGTAGCGCACTAGCCCCCTTCAGGCTGTGTTAACGCCGCCAACCACAGTCCTCTCCCTGGGATCTGACTGAAGCCCGAGCCTCAGCTCCCAGCCCCGCCCGCCCCGGCGGGTGAGCAGACAAGCCTCTCGGGCTGGTGAGTGCCGCTCGGCACCGATCCTCCGTGCGGGAATCTCTCCGCTTTTCCCTCCGCACCCCTGTGGCTGTGCTCTCTTCCGTGGCTTCGAAGCTCCCCCACTCCGCCACCCGCAGTCTCCTCCCACGAAGGGGTTCCTAGTGTGTGGAAACCTTTCCTCCTTCACGGCTCCCTCCCACTGGTGCAGGTCCCGTCCCTATTCTTTTGTCTCTGTTTTTCCTTTTTTCTTTTGCCCTACCCAGGTACGTGGGGAGTTTCTTGCCTTTTGGGAGGTCTGAGGTCTTCTGCCAGCGTTCAGTGGGTGTTCTGTAGGAGTTGTTCCACGTGTAGATGCATTTCTGATGTATTTGTGGGAAGGAAGGTGATCTCTGCATCTTACTCTTCAGCCATCTTGAAGCTACTCTATTCTATTCTTAACTAAACTTTCTGACAATAGGCCTGAGATAAATTAGTTTTGTGAAATTCTATTTGTATGAATTTATAATGAGATTCCATGGAATATGAAATCTTTTGGATAAAAACAATGGAACACCTTGAATTTGTAGAATTTTTCCCTAGACTTCACCAGTCTTACGTACAGTCTAATCAGATGAACATTTTTTAAACAACTTTGAAATTATATGGAAATTTTATGTTCACTATAAGGAATAAGATGATCACTTTTAGGATTTTTATAATAGCAAGAATATAACAGAGCAACAAAGAAGTCATTATTATACGATAATGATAAGTGAGAATCTTCTGAACATATTTGACCCTAAAAGAGTAATTTTACATAGTTGAATTCTTAATTTTTCTTTTATTCCTTATTTTTCTAAAACAAGTCTAAAAGGTTCTGAATTTTAGTTTAGATTACTGTGGGCAATCTGAAGAAAAAATAAAAATGTATTTTAGTCCTGTGTATTATTATTTTTAAGACCAAAAAACATAAGAAATAATGTTTCTGAGGCTGTTGTCTTCTTGATATTCCAAGGATATCTTATTCATATTTATAAGTTAAAGGAATAGGGGCATATTGATTTCTTGAGCTGTACATGTGATTACAGTAATCCCTTAAGGTTTGAATTTGCAGAGAACTAAAAATGAAATAGCTTTTTTCCTGCTTTAAAAAAGCTAAAATTTACCTCATGATATACATAGATCTGAATTTCAAAGTTTACAATTCTTGGAAAAGTGTTGATGTATTTAAAATACCTTTTTGATCTGGCAAACCCAGTTTTTTTAACTTGTTCCAGTTTATAGCCTTGGATTCAGGGTTTTAGCCGATTTACCACTGGGCTTATAACAAGAATGCTTCCTGGAAGTACAGGGGAGGGGGAGAGGCACCATATTGAACATCTAAGTAACACAATATTTCTACTGTTGATTTATACACCGGAGATGTTAAGAGGTGTGCTTTTCCCAACAGGTGTGAATTTGCTGGCTTTTCTCATCATTGTGTTTTCCTATACTATTATGTTCTGTTCCATTCAAAAAACTGCCTTGCAGACTTCAGAAGTGAGGAATAACACTGGAAGAGAGGCGGCCGTCGCAAACCGTTTCTTTTTTATAGTGTTCTCTGATGCCATCTGCTGGATTCCTGTATTTGTAATTAAAATCCTTTCCCTCTTCCGGGTGGAAATACCAGGTCAGTCCCTTCTGTTATTCCCAAGTACGCTGTGCTTTCTTATGTCCTTTGTTTGACGAGGCAAGAATACAGTCCGTCACATATAGTAAGTTCTCCATAAATACCTACAACTTGAATACAAAGGTTTAGGATTTCCTAAGTGTTTTATAATCAGTATTCTAAGATAGGAACCGAGTAATGGTGCAACCCAGACAAGAATAACAAAAACACAGGAGACAGAGAAAAACTAAGTCTTAGTGTCTTGCTTCCACTTGAGCTACATAGTGGTGCTTCACCAAGAGTACCTAAAACAAAACAAAATATACATGCCCAGGTTTCACCCTGGGCCTCTGAATTTAGTCTGTAGGGGCCAAGACCTCTACATGGGTGTTTTGTGATTCTAAGGTGCACACCCCTGGTTAAGAACCACCAGTCTATTTCATGGCCCTAGCCATGTGGTTGTCACACTGTGCCCTGGGGAGGTCTAATGTTCCATGCAAGTGCCTATCTAAAAGGCCACAGCCCTATTTCAACCAGAGAAAATCACCTTTCATTAGTTAGGATTTTGCTTGAAGGCCTTTCTGGGACCTAGAAATTGTAGCCACCTAGGGTCCCCCCAGGGCTTTTGCCCAGCCCTCAGGGAAACAAACTTTGGGATCATCCTCAACTCACTTTTTCAGCCTATTGCAAATCTATTTGGAGTGTTCCTCCAGGGCAGGAATTGTCTTCTTCATCTTGGTAGAAGATGTTTTCAGGATTTGTACCAAAGGAACATCTTTAGCAGTCATTTTATTTTATTCTTAACTAAACTTTCTGACAATAGGCCTAAGATAAATCGATTTTGTGAAATTCTCTTTGTAAGACTTTATAATGAGATTCCATGGAATATGAAATCTTTTGGATAAAAACAAAAGAAGTGTCAAGCGTGGGGTTGACACATCAGAAGCCCTTATAAAAGAGTGATGAATGTACAAGTAACAAACACCTGCAACTATTTATGTCCCTCAGCCTTGCCAAATGCCTCACTGCAAAATGACATACAACATTTGCAGCATCCCCTTAACCTATGAGCTTAGTCTCACAACAAGGTTTTCTGATAAGCAGGGGTAGTAATCATTATTCTTGGAGAGAGTCTAAGACATTTCAGATCATGATATGGAACTAGAACAGGAAAAAAAATCATGAAAATGTTATTGGGCCGCACATTGGTCTTTCTCTACATTTTATAGTTCAGTCCTTTGAGGTTTGTCTTGACTACCTCAGTGCACCTAGGAGAGAAGTCTTTACCACACTTGACTAAGCCCCTCCTCGCTTGCCCAACTTCCCATGGTGTTGTAGAAATGGCTACATTCGTGGACCTAAATGCCTCCTGTCCCCACCCTCCAAGAACTCTGGGGTCTGTGCCATCATGGTAGGTCCCTGAGAGTACATGGGGTCAGCCCCAAAGATAAGCTGGCTTCAGCCCTCCCATCTCAGGACTTACCTGCTAACCTTACATCAGTGAGTCATCCTGAGACGAACAGGAAGTCTCATTCCTGATCACAACCTCCTTTGGGGATACAACAGACAAAAAACAGCTGACTGTTTTGCTTCAGTCACAAACTGTTCGTATCTAATTTTTTTTAAAATTAAGGACATAATATAGTAATATAAAACTTCATTTAATAAATCTAAGGTATGCTAAATACAAACGTATTTCTTTCGTATTCTTTCCAGTTAAAAAGAAATAAGGGAAAGAAAGAGAAAATGGGGTGGAGAAGAGGAAAGGCAAACATAGAAAAAGGAGAAGGGAGAGATCAAAGGGAAGGAGGAAAGGGCAGATAAAGTCAGAGAAGAAGTGGAAAAGTAAACCAGAGGAAGAACAGACACGATGTAGGGAACAGAGCAGGGCTAAGAGAAGAACAAGTAACAGTGTCTGAAGGATGAGAAGTTTACAGGATGGGGAGGGAAGGAGGGGGTCACAAAGGAGAGGGGGAGAGGAAGGATGCTAGGCTTATGTCCAGCTCTCACCTGAGCTGGCAGTTCTCAGACTTTTGAAGATGGGGGAGGAGACAGCAGAATGTGGTGGGACTGGAGAACCCCAGGTTCTGAAAATGTGCTGAAAATGTTGTCCGCAGAGCCGGCCCAGCTCACTGACTTCAGTCATGTAAGTTATCGTCAGCCCCTTTCACAGATAAGGCAGTTGAGGTCTGGGGAGCTTAGGGGATTTGCCCACAGTCACACAGCTAAGAAGTGTGTAGCCCTGGGAGCAGGCTCTGTTTAAGAGAGAAAATAGATTTCATTCTAACCAAGCAACTGATGTACCGTCGGCCCTCCGTAGCCCTGCGTTCCAAATCCATGCATTCAACCAACTGCAGACGGAAAATATTGGAAAAAAAATTGCAGAAAGTTCCAAAAAGCAAAACGTTAATTTGCCTTGTGCTGGCAAATATTTACATAGCATTTACATTGTATTTACAGCTCTTTACATGGCTGTACCTTGTATTAGGTGAAGTAATCTAGAGATGATGTAAAGTATATGGGGGGAATGTGCATAGGTTATATGCAAATACTATGCCACTTTATTTAACGGACTTGAGAACCTGTGGATTTCGGTGTCTGTGGAGCTCCTGGAACCACTTCCATGGTGGGTACTGAGGGACAACTGAATTCAGAAAGGACACTGCCATCCAAAATTTCTCCTCACTTTTTCTGGCATATTTCCCTTAATATTCTATTAGCCTTTGTAAGCCTTCACACAGAAGGAATTCATTGAGTTTGGAGATATATTCTTTTTTGCTCTTCAAATCTTCTGACTGCACTCTGAATATAGCAGTGGGGATATGAGGGCAGGGCAGG
Organism: Mesoplodon bidens; assembly: GCF_964165515.1. Classification (NCBI taxonomy): domain Eukaryota; kingdom Metazoa; phylum Chordata; class Mammalia; order Artiodactyla; family Ziphiidae; genus Mesoplodon; species Mesoplodon bidens. The sequence goes on from NC_138174.1 coordinate 8,366,421, forward strand.
AAGACCTTCAGGACTGAAATTCAGACCAAGGTCAGAGCTGACTCTGGACCAGAACCTTCTAGTTCTGGACACTGTCCTATTGATTTTGAATTATTTCCTCATTTTCTTATTTTTCTATAAGGAAGGGCAATAAAAACAAGAAAAATACATTATGTGTATCAATTTATAGTGTATGAAGTGTTTTCACATATCTCCTCCCATGTTGTTTCGTAACAAAGTGCGAAGTAGTTTCTGAAACTCAGAAAAGTCCGTGGTAGGACCTTGAATTCGTAGCTCCCATGCTCTTCCAGCAGAGAGCTTTTCCATGAGGTGAGAGAGGACGTAAACGAGCCAGGTGGCCGTCTCAAAAGTAGCTTTGACTATAAAATGTTACGTGTCTCGTGTCCATGAAAACCTCAGCTTTCTTTCGCACTTCGTTTCCTTCTCAGAAGCGATCACTTCCTGGGTCGTCATTTGTTTCCTCCCAGTAAACAGTGCCTTGAACCCAATCCTCTACACTTTCACAACGAGCTTTTTCAAAGACAAGTTGAAACAGCTGCTGCACAAACATCAGAGGAAATCGATTTTCAGAACTAAAAAAAAACGTTTGTCTACATCCATCGTGCGGGCCGATGACTCCTCTTCACTGAAACTTGGCATTTTGAACAAAATAAACCTCGAGGAGAATATAGTGAAACCAGTTTCCTAGTCATGGTTTTGGAGCACTGGACTTTCGGTGGACTACCTAAAAAAACACAGCATTTGGAAGATGACATCTGCAGTGCTTTTCATCTTTACCAACGGCGAACGTTTCTGCACGGAGGGCACGGCAGGATGATGTCAGGCACTGCATTCCCATGGCAGCTGTACTGTTTATCAGCTGGGCTGAGAACTGTACCTGAGAGTTCTCCTCACCGACATGCCTGAAATGCACAAGTGAATCCATAAATAGCGGGCTGATAAGCAGTTGTTGTCTAGCTCGTCAACGCGGCCAACCTACCAGCGGATGCCCACACGTTGGCGCTGCATGGTCTGTTTTTAAATTGAATCGTGCTGTCCATAAAATGAAAACAGTCACGACATCTAACGCTAGCGTGGCGGTAATAGCATAAGCCTAACATCTCTCTCCTTGCTTTTTCAACGTCAAATGAAATCATCAGCATCCTGCTGAACTGATAGAGAAGGATTTCCGAGATGTCCACCCACCTCAAGTCCTGCCCTATGGAGGCCCGTGGATTAGCGGCTTTGAAAGCAGAACTTCATACAAGGTTTGAAGTCGAACATATGACCAGAGAGGCACGCTGACCATTCGCCTAGTACCATTCACCTTTTCAGCTTGTATTTAATGTGAGAAGAACTGAGCCCTCAAAATACTTTTCTTAAGGTTGCGCATGCCATAAAGGAAAATTGGGAACTCCAACTGCCAAAAACTACATTTTAATGTGTTTTAAAGTATAATTTCTTAAGAGCAGTATCCCTATTGCTGGCAAGTTCTGCCATCATAGAACACACAGATAAGAAGTGTTAAGGGGGATTTAAGAACACTGGACTCAGATAAATTCCTATTGTTTTTAACAGAAAGGCTGATAAGTTTGGATTTGTTTTTTGAAAATGAAAAGTAGTTGTGAAGTCCTGGACATGTTTTTATATGGAAAGTTTATATGTCAAAAAAAAAGAATCAGGTAAATAAAATTATATTTTGCGTTTGTCTATTTAAATTCAATAAAGACCACAGATAGGGCTTATTGACTGTTACCCATGTTTTTCTTGGTAGAGAATATAACTAGGAAACAAACACAGCACCGCAATTAACAAGACACCTCTTTACATTTTTCTTTCTCTTCCCCCCTCTTCCAAAGCATGAAGCAGTAACTTAATTTCTTTACTCTTCACTTCATTCTGAGTTCCTTTAATGAGATGAAATGTAAGCAGCTGACTAAGAACTCCACATCACCTCCTACTGCATATTGAATGAGATGCCCTTTTATCCAGTAGCATCCAGGAAAGAAAGAATCCCAGAGTTTATGCATCACAGCTGTGTCGGTAATTTACCTGTTAGTATCTAATATTGACTAAAACCATCATGGGAGTTCCTTTATTTTGATCAAGTGAGATATTTCTTACACCAGGGAAATCTTTTCACTCTTATTCTAGAAATAATGTCCCTACCCATTGACTAGGCCACCCTTTTTCCTTATAGTTTCAAAATTCCCTCTGTCTTATCTCCTCACTATGATTAGTTGCTTCCCAACTTGTCTATTTTTTTAAATGTCCTTTGCCAGTCCTTGAACATCACATGATTTATTTCTAATTATTTCCCAACATCAAAAGCATAAATAAGGAATAGACCCTGAGCGTAGGGTATCTCAAATCTTAGCACAAATGTGTCTCCCAGTTTCCCATTCTCGAGCCTCAGGCATGGGCCAGGAAGCAAGGATCTGGGAACTGTTGTTTGTGAATGTCTGCACTCTTACTGTTGAGCTTTGGACATGAGGAGAAGCACAAGGTCAGATGCACCAGGGAATTTGGCAGCATATTTCACAGAAAAATGGAAGCTCTATATTGGTCAGCAGCATGACAAATAGTATAAAATTGAATTTTAATAGCTTAGTGATTTACAATCTTATTCTATACTGCTATATAAATAGAAAACCATCAGAAATATGTTTGATTTTAGCTAATGATAGTGTTTTATCTGGGCTGAGTAAAGTCTTTTGTGTTGGGTCAGACTTGTTTTCTAAACCCAGTATTTCTATGTGGTTGTGAAAATACCACCTCTGTTCATGAGCCATTTACCATGACAAGATCAACATCAATTAAATGTCACTCTAGAAGTTAAGAGGCCAGAGACTGTGCCATCTCTGAGTAGGAGAGGGTGAGGGCAAATTACCTGATCCACGACCTATTATGCCTTTGTGTATAACGTATCTTGTCTTGAAAAGAAAAAGATATTCTAAAAAATCAATATGGAACCTCAGACATCAGTACAAAGAGAGGCTTTGTGGTTTATCTGTACTAGACATAGCCAAGCTTCTCTACATCACTTTGTTTTATTCTTAAGTTTTATATCTAATTAAAGTTAAACTATTTTATGCCAATCACAGTTGCTGAAATAGCTTCTTGATGGTAAGATACTTTTAAGAGAAATTAGGCATATCTGAGCTTTTGTATAAATAGTAGTAACACCTTCCCCCAGTCCCATCTTACACCCCAATTCTGCGGCTTCATCTACCTGGTCTCTATAAAATCAAGGAGCCACAGAAGCAGACCCATCTCCCCAGTGTTTGTCTCCTAAGGATGACTCGGTTGCCAGATCAAATTAGCATTTGGTGATTTGCTACCTATCTACTCATGCCACATTTTCAAGATTTTATCTCACCCCAGGTGATTCTTCGCTCTGCTTTACCATCCTCAAGTTCATAAGCAGTGCAGAAATCCAGAGAATGCACATGTTAGAGATGAGAAATTGTAAAGACTTCACATCAATCATATCCACCCTATCGTTTGATAAATATTCCAAGGGAGTCTGAAGGAAATGTATCTGCCAAAATTAACAAGGAATACATGTAAGACATATTTCTTTTCAGTTTTTGCAGTATAACGTAAATGGGCATATGGTTCTTTTTAATAAATAGACTTAGGCAACTTTACTCAAGAAACAAAACATTGAAGATAAGTATTTTATTTCCTTATTCTAGTAGATAAGAGAGAATGATTACAAAGATCTCTCTCTATGTATCTATTTATATATTTATCTGTTTATGTATGTTTCTGTTTATATGTCAGTTGTCTGAAACCTTGTTTATGAAAGAAGATGTATATTTAATAATGATAATGTTTATCTCTGACCAGGAAAATGAAATTAGATGATTCTCCTTTTAAATGGCTTTTCAGTGGGAGATCTCAAAGTCCTTGAGAAATACTTCCCAAAGCCCTGAAAGCTAGTTGAAACCTATTACTCCATGTATTTCATTACACTAGTCTTCAGGATATTTCTCCACATGACACATATGGAAGAACCAAATTACAAATGAAGAAATAGAGAACAAAAAGGCCAGGTGACAAAATTGCAGATCCAGAGTGGGAATCTTCTGCTGTCTGAACAGCCTGGTCCCAGTCCATAGTGACACCTCCTACCCCCAGGACCTGAAGAAACTCATAACAATTTTGAGTTATAAACTCATAACTACTTTATACAGAAGAAATTATTTCTGGACTATCTGGGAGCTAGTAAAACGTTCACTTGTTTAGTGATTCTCTGACTTCATGGTGTGAGGGTGTCTGATTCCGTATAGGTTTTGTAATGAAAGCTGTATACTTTCTTGCTAAGACAACACACATTTAATACAAGGAAATACACTGTCAAAAGTGAGGGGGCTGGTGATGTAGTTCAAGGTCAGCCATCAACTACTTCCAAGACCTCAGACAAATATCTTTAAATCTCTATCATTCTCTATAACTGACTTTCCTTAAGATTATATCACATAAACTGACATCTTGGCCCATTTCTGGGAAGATCTATTATGTGGATTAAAACACTTGCTGAAGGTAGATATGGATTAAAAATGCAAAAGTTTACATAAAGTTCAAAGATCATTCAATTCTCAATTTCCCTTTTCTCAGGAAGAATCAATGCACAGAGCCACCAATGTTCAGAAATCCACCCGTTTCAGTGGATTTCCTTCCAGGAGGCTTCTATTCTGGAAAAAATACTGAAGCAAAGCCTCAGACATTGAAGCTTTTCTAGGACACAGGCACTTACAACAATACATCAGTAAGTACGACTTAAAAATTAGGTGGCCTATTGCTAGCAAAATCCAGGAATGCAGAGATCAGGATAACTAACAAGCAAACTTCTTAACTACTAATCAGACTGATCTCTTCACATAAGTGTATAAATAGGTCTACTATCACCTGCATTATCCTCTTAAACAGACATAGATGCACTGGGGTGTCCAGCACTTACGACTGGTTACACTCCTGGGAAAAATGTTGTTAGGATAAAGAGACAATGACCTGCCTGATTACCCCGTGGAACCAGCAGAAAACGTGGTTCCTGACCCAGGATTCAGCTCCACCGCCAACTTCGCACCATCATCTGTAAACTCCCTCCCCGTGTCACCAGCCTCTCCCTCCCTCTGCTGGCTGTTTCTCCTCAGCTCACACTGCTCAGAATTCTCACCGCGAAGAAGACAATCCCACCTTCCTGCACCCTCCTTTAGCATCTGTCTTATTCTCACCTTCTCTTTATAGCTAAACATTTTGAAAGAATAGTACATTCTTGGTCATCATCGTCTCACCTCCCATGACTCCTCAACCACTGACCTCCACCCTCACCGCTCCACTGAGCTGCCCTCATGAAGACCAAACCACTGTGTTGTACACATGAAACTAGTGTAATGTTATGTCAGTTACACTTCAATAAAAATCAATAACTTTTTTTCGTTGCAGTATAGTTAATTTTCAGTGTTTCAGGTGTACAAGAGTCTCTGGCTCTTCCATCACTTCCTGTTCAGGAAGACACATCAGGCCACAGGAGGGTGAGAGCGGAGGAGGGGTAGCAGAATCCGGCTTCTCCAGCAGCTACTGAAGAGGCCAGGGCACGTGATCTGAAAGTGCAGGGTGACGTGCTCCCCTCTGGATGCACTTTGTCCATAGGAGAGAGAAGAGAAAAGGGAGCCAATAGATCCATTTCCACCTGTCCTGCTCCAGGGAACTGTTCCTGGGAATACGTTCCCCTAAAGCCTATCCAGAGACACCTCGTGTGGCCAAGTGGGTCCACCTGCCCAGCTGCTCGTCTTGGCTTGCTCGGAAGCTGTGGCGTTTGCACAAACCTTGCATTTGCTCCCTATCCTTCTCTGCCTCACATTCTGCTTCTCTCAGCCTCACTGCTCTAGGATTGGCTTCCTCATAAAGCACTAGCTGTTAAACCTTGCCTCAGGCTCTGATTTTTCTAGGGGATCCCGGCTAAGACATCCCACAAACCAGCAGTTCAACTTGCAGGTGTTCACCCTAGAGAAATCAAAGCACATGGGCACAAAGAGATGAATACAAAGATGCTCAGTGCTGCAATGTTTGTTCAATATTTGTATTAGCACAAAAGCAGAGGCAATCTAACTGTCCTGCAGTAGGAGAATGGGTAAACTATGGCTTATTAATTAAAACAATCCATTATCATACAACAGTTAAAGTGATCTCATGGATCAAAATAGAGAAATGTCAAGAATGTAATATTGACTGAAAACAAAGTTATAAAAGATGGAGTACACTATGTCATTTACACAAAATTTTAAAACACAAAACAATATATCCCTTATATATCTTATACATGGGAATGATATTCTGCATTTTTTTTCTTTTTTCTTTTTCTTTTTTCTTTTTTTGCTGTACGCGGGCTTCTCACTGTTGTGGCCTCTCCCGTTGCGGAGCACAGGCCCCGGACACGCAGGCCCAGTGGCCATGGCTCACGGGCCCAGTCGCTCCACGGCATGTGGGATCTTCCCGGACCGGGGCACGAACCCGTGTCCCCTACATCGGCAGGCAGACTCCCAACCACTGCGCCACCAGGGAAGCCCCGATATTCTGCAATTTTAAGAAAGGATTTACTTCTGGGAAGGAGAGAAAAAAATTTTAATCTGTCTTTAACAATTGTTCTAAAAAAGAAAAAAAAAGACCTAAAGCAAATATCACTAATGTGATTATCTGTTTAATTTTGCCAGTGTATATATTGCTATCAGTTATATTGGATTGGCCAAAAAGTTCGTTCAGGTTTTCCATAGCATTTTACGGAAAACCCGAACGAACTTTTTGGCCAACCCAATATTAGTTCATTAACTTTTTTGTGGTTCCACCATCTTTTAGAATTAAAATTTAAATGACTCAAGCCCTCATCCTGCATGTCATAACGTTAGAATGTCCAAAAGTCTCTTCAAGCGAGGTTTCTTTGAATTTTCAGGGGATTTACAGTTGGCTAAATTGGTTCCTGTTCTGTGAGCATTCTCCTTCTCCCCTGATCCCCAGCTCTGGGCCTCCTCTAGCCTCAGCCGTCTGGACCATGGGCCTCAGTCCTCCCTCGATACGGTGCTGCCACCAACACACTCACAGAGCAGAGGGATACTGGAGGGGGGGCTATGTTATCCCTCAACTCCGTGTACCATTAACAGACTTACAGTTGAGGGTAATGAAGACAGATTACAGTTCAGTTAAAAAAAAACAACAACACAAAACTTAAATAAAATGTGTTCTAAAAGCTCATTCAGTCATTTCCCTCTCTGCATTTAGGCCCACACTGTCTCCATCTTCTGGGGCTTTTCTGTTACACACACACACACACACCTTCTCCCTACCCTGACTGCCAGCCGTTTTATCCCACAAATTCTGTTAATCCCTTCTTCAGAATAGAACAGTGCCTAATGCATAGTAGGTGCTCAAGAATTTGTTGAATGAATGAATGAAATGTGTATGTCCCTGGCTGCCTGAAATCACTATTTAGTTATCCAGAATAACCCAAGGGTTTTAGATGGTTGAAATGGTGCTATCCAGGATGGAGGGAGGTGTGTTTGTATGTATAGAGATATATATTTATCTCCAGGAATTCCCCATCTTGATTACTCTCTTCCTTGCCTACATCCTTTGTCTTCAAAGCCACATTAGAAAGTATAGATCTTTAATATATAAGAAAACATACCCAGGGGTATAAAAACCATACCTAGAAGAAGACACTGAGATTCAGATAAGATTTTTTCACAACTTTATTACCGACTGAATAGAGTACCCTTTGTGTAATCTTTGGTGAAATCAGACTTTCTTAAAGGAGAGAGCCTGTGTGACTTCCTTCCTTCTTCCTGGTGCTGAGGGTGAATGTGGCCGTGCAAAGCACAGAGGTAATGTAAAGTGAAGTAAAACCCTTGACTTTGATTCACAAGAGGGGGAAAATTTGCTCAGAGAATGGGACGCATCAGAGAACAGACCTAGGTCCCACTCTCAGGAGAGACTGCCCAGTGGCTAAGCAAACAGCAGAGTTTTATTTGGCAGAATTTGCTTCAGAGAGTTAAGAGAAGAGAGAAGGGATCCAAAGAGGAAGAGTGAGGGTCAGGTTTTAAACCTCTGTGCGAAGAGTGCAGTCAGGTTGGAGCACCCTGGAGGATTTAGAACACTAGCCAAAATGGAATCAATATCTATCTAGCAAAAATGCCAGAGTGTTATTAAGTCACCTGCAAAGCATATGAAGGAGAGCAAAGGGGTCTCTTTCTGCACCAAAAGACAGCAATCCCTGAATAGGTTCGTGGTCTATCACCATGAGAAGCTTAAAGAACACTGCCAAATAATGAACTTGTATGATTGTATTGAATAAAAAGTTTGCTAAAGGATTCAAACATCTTGTGATAAGTGAACGTGAATCAAAAGAAACAAAACTCCATTAACTCAGTGCAATTTTGAATCAGCAGATATTGAGGATTCAATTTAAGAGTTAAAAAGATTTGGGAAGAGCCTCTAGCGGAGGAGATAACGTCTTCCCTGGGGGTGGATTAAGGAAGTAAAATATAGCATTCCCCGACTTCCAGAGTGGCTGAATGGCTTCCACCGCCAGATCTCCTCCCCATGTCAATAAACCCCAGCTCACTGCTGGGGCTCAACAGCCTCACTCCCAGGCCGACAGTGGTGCTGGAAAAGCCACAAACTGGTGATTTGTTTTCTTTTCTTTTTAACGATGTAATTAGTATTGCACACGCTAAACTATGGCAACACTGAAAGAAACTTAAATTAAAAAATGAAAATCACCCATAATCCCCTCACTTTAATATAATATGATTTTCATTTATTTATTTTCTATCATGTTAATAGATGTGTTTTCCCTCATTGCAACCCAGTATATATACAATTACATGGTGCTATTTTTCTTTTGCGAGAGTGTACAATTTTTTCATGTTCCCCAGTTTTCATAATTGTTATATTTTCTGTATTGAGATTCAGTGATTTTCCATTGAAGTATTAATCCTAATTGATTTAACCACTTCCCTGCTGTGAAGCATTTTGGTTCTTTCCAACTTTGTTCATTCATTCGGAAAGCATGAAGTGTCTTTTATGTGTCAAACACTACACTAAACATTAGAGACATAAACAGTCCCTGCTCTTGACAAATTCAGGGGAAATGAGATGTGGTCACTGAAGGGGGGACCTGGAACCAAACTACCTGGATCCAGAGCTCCCCGTGGCGCTGCTCTTGCATCCGAGCTCACTTCTCCCTCTGCCTAACCTTCTTCCTCCTTCTCCTTTCCACAGGGGTTGATCCCAAGAGTAGACCGTAATAAACCCCCTGAACACTAGACTGTCTCAGAGGCTGCTTTCTGAATACACCAACCTGTGAAACACCATAAAAGAAAGATGAGCTTTTCAAACCCTTGGGTAGAAATGGAACATAAGTCTCACACCCGGGATCAAAAGACCTAGTTCAAGTCCCAGATCAGCCACAGAGAGGCAGTGTGATCTTGAACAAGCTTCTTACTGTCTTGAACCTCAAATGTTTCTAAGAGAAGGATAATTCCTCCCCATCTCTCTTACAGGGTTATGGCATGAGGGTTTAATAAGATGTGTCTTGGGAAAACACTACAGAGTGTAAGATGCTAGATAAGTTGGTATTCAGTAGATTCTGGAGTTGTTCTTTTCTTTGTCTGTTAAGTTCATCCTTCTCAGCATTAAACCATTCAGATTGCTCTAGAAAAATATTTCCCTGGGTTATTCTCATAGGTGGCTGGAACTAACTCTCTAAGGCTCATAAAGAGATGTAAAAGTTCAGGAACACTGAGAGAATATTAGGACTCTGCATATTTACAACAAACAATTCTACATAAAATATTTTATGACTACACACCAGATCCCAGGCTACATGAAACCCTGTAGTCTTGGGTATAAATGAACTAAGACATAAGAGAGTCTGAGGTAGACACAGGACCAGATATAAAGGAGATTATGTGGTCCCAGTCCTTTTAATGATAGGAAGTTATAGTATAATGATTTTATGGGGAGAGGGGTCTATTGCTAATATTTCAGCCCTTCCTGTCTAGAGAACTTTGTAACCATGCCTTGGTTCATTTTTCTTTCTGTTGTGGAAATTTCTTCATAATAATTAGGAGTCTCATCAGAGAGGTGGTAGCTCGACTGGAAATCAGAAGAATGATGGACATTTCGATATTCAATGGAAGGAAAGACTGGTAATGCAGAGACTGGACATAGTGGGGACGGCAGCTCTTCAGTACACAGCGTCACTGGGAGCCTCTCCCATTGAGAAGGTATGAGCACCGTGTCACAACTTCTCTTCCTCTGACCACCGTGTCCTATGCCAAGTCGGTAAGACATAGCATCCAGTGAACCGCAGCCACTGCAAACACTCCGTCTATCTATCCGGCTATCTATCTACCATCTATCTATCTATCTAATCTGTCAATCGTCTATCTATATCTTACTTATCTATCTATGTATCATCTATGTATCATCTCTGTCTCTTTTTTTGAGAGAGAAAGTCTCAGATTAGCGTAACAACTCACTGACTGTAAATTGTTATAAAAGAAAAATTAGGGGGGTTATAATGAGGGTCTTAGCCTCTCTCCACCTTCAGCAACCTTCAGAGATCTTTGATTTCCTCATCTCGATTCAATGAAAAACACAATATTAATGAAAAGTTAAAACATTTTCCCTTTGCTAAGGGCAGCAATCTTTCTCTTAGCCCTTTTCCAGCACTGATGAGGAGAAAGCAGATCCCATTCAAAAAGCCCACTATAGAAAGTGGAGCTGCTCTGTCAATACCAGCAAACTAGAGTGAACAAATTATCCTTAATTTCCCCCCCCCCAAATTAATAAATAATTAATAGAGAAAGTGGGAGTTCATTTGACAGTAAACAGAATAAGATCCAGGCTAAACAAAGAAAAACGAAAAAAGCAGAGTTGGTTTAAGTGTCTCTTCTCTTCCCCTCTCTGTTTATGTCACTTTTCTCTCTCCCTTAGGGTCTACCAACCTTTGTGCAGGTTTTCTCCCCTTGCAATCCCTTGCCCTCCCAAACTGCTCACCCTAATTTGGCTGTCCGTGACTCAGTATCTTTATTTACCTCCACTCCCCGACCTAAGGCATGCACTCCTTCCCCACTCATAACCCCATTAGTCAATGGGTCTTATGCCCTCAGGTTTTATGGGCTAACTAGCTAGTCCGGAGGCTAACATAGATTACAGAAACAGGCTGGGTAGGGAGGGGCTGCTCCCAGATAACATATAGCAAATAGATGTTAATAATAACTTCCTAAAGACAAGTGGTCCATGGGAACCGTTTTCCCCATTAGAGATTCCAATGGTGGACATTTCAGACTTGACAGCTAAGGAGGGCCAGGCTCCGGCTGGCTGGGGGGAGCGAAGAGAACTGCAGCTGGAATGACCACTTTCACTCCAATCTGAGGAGGTTCCTCCCAGCCCTAATCTCTTGATGTAGAGGCCCTCTACCTGCTAGTTTCCTTCCTTCAAAGTTCTGGGAACGTCGATACCATCTTGCCAAAAGCCTTTTTGATTCCCTTGATTCCCTTCAGTCAGGTGGTATACCTTGGCTTCAGAACAGAGAGAACTGAGCTGTCAATGAGGATCTCCTCTGATCTGGCAATTCTGAAGCATAAACGTGCCAAAATGAGACAATTAGAGGAGCAGTGCCTTATGTGTGAGGACTATTGTGTATTAACGTACTGAGTGCCACCCAAAAGATAAGTCGTAGGTACCCAAACACACTCGCGGTATTTTAACCTACATGTTTTAAAAAATCGTGAAGCTTTAAAACTCCCCCAGCATATGCAACAGAACCATTCTGCATTTCCTGAGGTAGAAGCTGTGTGAAGAGTGATATTTCCAAGGGGGTTTGGGGAGGTTGATCAGCGGTGACATTAAACAGCAGTTTCCTGTGAGAAGCACTGTGCCATTTAGACGAGGCAGGGAAGAGCGGAAACAAAGCAGAGGGCTCTTGGGAGGAGATGATGGGGGACAAGTGGAGAAGCTGTACGGTAAGCAGTAAAGCCCCGCAGAGGGATGACAAGCCCAGCAAATGCCTCCTACTAACACGTACCCACTGCTCATCTCCTGAAGAGTGAAAACCAACATGGCGACCTTTCCTTTTGTTCTCATGAATTGGCAGGTATAAGGCCCACATCACTAATGTTGCCCCAAAGTCCTGACTATCCAAAATGACTAAAAACAAGTCATTCACTCATTCAGTGAAATGAATGGAGTGGAAAAATGGGGGATTGGGACGGGGGAGACAGATTTCACCAACTTCCACATATTCCAGAATGATTTTTATGTACGTCTGCCATGCAGACACATGGATGTAACACATGTATGCAGTTGAAAGAGATATTTTTTCCTCTTAACATATTAGGGTAGCTGTGCTTCACATGATTCATGTACAGGTATAAGATTTAAATCTGGTCAGTTCTGCCTATATTTTTTGTTTGTGGCCTTTCAGCAGCCTCTATTTTACCCACCCTCCCCACCCCAAGGCAACCACTTTTCTACTCTTTGTTTCTATGAGTTTGACATTTTAAAAATAAATTTATTTATTTATTTATTTGTGTGTTTATTTATTTTATTTACTTATTTATTTCAGAGTCCACATATAAGTGATACCATAGGCATTTGTCTTTCTCTGTTTGGCTTATTTCACGTAGCATAATGTCCTCCAGGTTCATCCATGTTGTCACAAATGGCACCATTTCCTTCTTTGCTGTGTCTGAATAATATTTGATTGTATATACAGATCTTCCTCGACTTACGATAGGGTTATGCCCCATAAACCCATCGTATGTTGAAAATATCATAAATTGAAAATGTATTTAATACCCCTAACCCACGGAACAACATAGCTTAGCCCAGCCTACCTTCAACATGCTCAGAACACAACATTAGCCTACAGTTGGGCAAAATCATCTAACACAAAGCCTATTTTATAGAATAGGTGACAATATAACAAAGTGTTGAATATCTCATGCCATGTATTGGATTCTGTATTGAAAGTGAAAAACAGAATGGTTGTTATGGGTACAGAATGGTTGTAGGTGTATCAGCTGCTCACCCTTGTGAGCCTCTGGTTGACTGGGAGCTGCAGCTCACTGTTGCTGCCCAGAATCACACAAGAGACTATCATACCACCTATCACTAGCCCAGGAAAAGATCTAAATTCAAAATTCAAAGTACAGGGACTTCCCTGGTGGCACAGTGGTTAAGAATCCGCCTGCCAATGCAGGGGACATGGGTTTGACCCCTGGTCCGGAAATATCCCACATGCCGTGGAGCAACTAAGCCCATGCGCCACAACTACTGAGCCTGCGCTCTAGAGCCCGTGAGCCACAACTATTGAGCCTGCGCCACAACTACTGAAGCCCACACACCTAGAGCCTGTGCTCTGCAACAAGAGAAGCCACCGCAATGAGAAGCCTGCGCACCGCAACGAAGAGTAGCCCCTGCTCGCTGCAACTAGAGAAAGCCCACGCGCAGCAACGAAGACCCAACACAGCCAAAAAAAAAATTCAAAGTACAGTTTCTACAGAATGCATATCACTTTTGCACCATCATAAAGTCAAAAAATCATAAGTCAAACCATCATAAGTTGGGGATCATCTGTACATATACCACACCTTCTTTATCCATTCATCTGTTGATGGACACTTAACGTTGTTTCCACACCTTGGCTATTGTGAATAATGCTGCTATGAACATGAAAGTGCAGATATCTCTCTGATATTCTGTTTTCATTTACTCTGGATATATATCCAGAAGTGGGATTGCTGGATCATATGGTAATTCTATTTTTAGTTTTTTGAGGAACCTCCAAACTGCTTTCCTTAGAGGCTAAACCAATTTCCACTCCTACCAACAGTGCACAAGGGTTCCCTTTCCTCCACATCCTCACCAACACTTGTTATCTCTTGTCTTTTTGATAATAGCTGTTCTACCAGGTGTGAGGTGATATCTCATTGTAGTTTTGATTTGCATTTCCCTAATGATTAAGGATGTGAGTACCTGTCCATGTACCTATTGATCATTTATATGTCTTCTTTGGAAAAATGTGTATTCAGTTCCTTTGCCCATTTTTAAATTGAATTGTTTGATTTTTTGCTAGTGAGTTGTGTGAGTTCTTAATATATTTTAGATATTAACCCCTTAGCAGATGTATGAGTTGCAAATATTTTCTTCCATTCTGTAGGTTGTATTTTCTTTCATTTTGTTGATGGTTTCTTTTGCTGTGTAGATGCTTTTTAGTTTGATGTAGTCCCACTTGTTTTTTTTTTGTTTGTTTTTTTTTTTGCTTTTGGTGCTTTTGCTTTTGGTGTCAAATCTAAAAAAACATCATTGCCAAGACCAGTGTCAAGGAGCTTACTCCCTATGTTTTTTTGTAGGTCAATTCTGTCAACTTTGGACAATTTTGTTATCATGAAGCTTTATTCCTGAAGGATTTGTTCATTGAGTTGTCATTGTATAAAGAAAACCACATTAAAATGCAAGACTTAGAAAAACAAAAACTTAAGTCTTTGCAAGATCAGAATGCTCCTCACTTTTGCTTAATATCAGATTGTCAAAATTAATAACCATCAGCTGCAAGAAAGAAATAATTTATTTTTTCATAGTCTTAACTAAAGATTTAGTTTTCATAAGGTGGAGAACAAATTGTATGATTTTGGGGGGGGTTGAAAAGTTTATTCAGTTATGTTTCAAGGCAATTACATAACTGTTTATTTTGGTTAGCATAATATTTTGTTGCACAATTAGTGCTATTAATTTATACCATCAAATTGTATGCTTTTTAGTAATTTTTTTTTTTTTTTTTTTTTGCTGTACGTGGGCCTCTCACCGCTGTGGCCTTTCCCATTGCGGAGCACAGGCTCCGGACGCGCAGGCCCAGCGGCCACGGCTCACGGGCCCAGACGCTCCGCGGCATGTGGGATCTTCCCGGACCGGGGCACAAACCCGCGTCCTCTGCATTGGCAGGCGGACCCCCAACCACTGCGCCACCAGGGAAGCCCGATTTTTTGTCATTTTTTCCCCTTAGGATCTGAGTAATTTTTTTCCAATTAAGGAACAACGTTAGAAAAAAAAAGAACCTTTGAGAGAAAAATTCAGTGGTGTCAGTGTACCTAATGGATACTATAAAATAAACCAGATTGTTGACTTGGTCTTTCTCTCCTAATAACTGACCCAGAAAAGAAGTTTAATTTCTTAGAATGTAAAGTAGGACTATTTCCTTTGATATTTCTATTAATCAAATATCTTAAATCCAAATTTATAATGGGCATATACATCTGGCATTGAATTGTTTTTAAAATGAAGTACATTATTTCTCTGACCCAACAGCTATTACTGAATACTATAGAGATGTCTGAGATTGTGTTTGTAAGTACAACTCTAATGGTTTCTGAAATATGATTTAAAAATCAATATCTAAAAGTATTTTAAATGCATACTTGGGCATTATTTATCCTAGAGGCATGCACATCTCATTTTCTAGAAAACTCAAAGGCATACTCTGTAAAAATGAAAACAACATTTTCAATACTGTCTGTAGGATTTGATTGTGCAGGGCCAATACTTATATTTAACCAACTTGGGGGATGAACTAAATGATGAAAGAATATTAAACTTGGACAGCTTAGACATAGATTTTCTACAGCTAAAACTCTGTGTCTTAGTCATATGGAGCTACCACAACCACTGACAAAGAAATGAATAAAGTAAAAATTAACTATAAGTTTCTTTTATCTTAATATTTCTTTTAAAATATAGGGAAAAGAGCAGTTATATTATTTGTGAGTTCAGTATTATTATCCACTGATTATATAATGCTTAATTCATTTTCCTAAGGTATGTTTGGAGAAACAAGTAACAACAGTGTTGTAGGGATTACATAAATGAAGAACAATCACTAGATAATAAAGCAACAACATTTATAACAAATATAATATTTTTGTTAGGGCTTTAAAGTCCCTAGGAATTTTTGAATATTGAAAGAGCAAATAGATATAAATATATTTCGCTTTAGATGAGGTTTTCAATTTTTCTTTCCATGATTAATTTTAAGGAAATTAAGACACATTTTTATGGAAAAAAAATTACTCTGTAATTACATATTACTTCAAGATTTAAAAATTCATGCTCTGATATATAAATAGACTATAATCAAACTAATACTACATTAATCTGGTTCATAACAAATCAGGTTACAGTTGATTCAACACTCATTACAGTTCATCTTTATTTTCTAGTTGAATTTAAAAATGATTTGTTTTCTGAGCAAAGAGAGGTGTTAAGAATTTCATTTTTATTTATAATAATTGTTCAACATTTCTAAATTCATCAAAATTATATATTTTGTTGATTCTTTGCCACTTCAAAGTCTATAATTTGGGTAAATCTTCAGCACATGCCTGAAAATTACACATTTGCAATTCATTGTGGTTTTAGTCAGCAGTGATTACTGAACTCAAATTGGAACTTCAACTATAGAATACTTAAAGCCTCTTACTTCAGACCGTGGTAGGCACTGGTTTGAAAAAATAATTATAGAAATACATCTGTTAGAATCATATAGTCTTGGGGGAAACATTAATGAAATACATAAATATTTCACAAGAAATTCACAAGGTTTGATATCTGTAGGCAAACCCGATGATGCCACCACCGGACCATACCTGGCCCACGGAGTGGCAGAGAATGGGCTGTGTGCAAGAGAGAGCCTGAGAACAATTCTGCAGATGGTGCTGAAAAAAACCTGGATGCACGTATGTACAATCTTTCAACCTCCACATCCCAGCTCAGGTGGGAATCTCCCTCCCCTTGTCCATGCACATCCCTCAAGCTGCAATTTACCCTTCTGTCTTCAAGGTGGCTGTGAGTTTAGTTTAACCTGATTTCACTTCAATAAATTGTTAAGGGAGACGAATGCTATTGGAGCTTTTCACACTCCGCACACGGATAGAGGTGGAACTACCCTGATTTTCACTTCTCCAGGCCCTTGCTGATGGCCAATCTCCATATAAGCCCCCCAGGCTTCCTAATCTACAAGCATCCATCTGAATTTTGAATCACGCTGAGGGCTGTGGGTGCAGAGTACAAGGCCTCAGGAACCAACCTAAAGCTGAAAACATTGCAGTTGCTACTTGTATAGAATATAACATATACATGGTTCTTCCAGTAGTCACGTGTCTTTTAACCTGATAAAAGCACAAAAGTCCTAGCTGGAAATGAGAACCGAATCTGCAAAACTGGCTTAGATCATTCAAATCTGCCTGACTCCAAACCAGTCCTGGGACAGCCCTGCATCTATTCCACCCACCACCAACGTTGGAGCTCCTCTAGTTTCATTTCCTAAGTAGAATGACATCCTTCAAAAGAAGTAAAGTAACTGTTATCATGTTAAGTGGTCAAGACAACCTGGCAATAGTAGTTTTAAAAAGTAATCAAAAAGAGGTAAGAAATAAAAAAGCATAATTTGAGTTCTTTTTTTTTGCGGTACGCGGGCCTCTCACTGTTGTGGCCTCTCCCGTTGAGCGGAGCACAGGCTCCAGACGCGCAGGCTCAGCGGCCATGGCTCACGGGCCCAGCCGCTCCACAGCATGTGGGATCTTCCCGGACCAGGGCATGAACCCGTGTCCCCTGCATCGGCAGGCGGACCCTCAACCACTGCGCCACCAGGGAAGCCCTTGAGTTCACTTTTGAGAGAAGTTTAGCTACATCAAAAAAATGCTTCAAGTCAATTATTTAAAAGATAGAAATGATTTCAGTCTCCTTTAAACACATGCATCTGTTGGGTTTTGTTTTATTTTATTATCATTTGAAGGTAACTAGAACTGCAAACATCAGCTTCTCTGAATAATCACTATGAAGTCTTCCAAAAGAAAGGCAAGGGCTATCACCCTAGTCTAAATTTTTGGATGTCTTCCCAGTTAAATGTCAAAACAGTAGCTTCCTTTGGGATAACTATTCTTCTTTATTGTACTGAAGGGCCTTTTAAGTGGTTTACTCTGCATAATTGCATATCATGCTTGACTTTACTTTCACATAATACGAAAATTTTTATTTTCTCATTCTCTAGGAAACAGCCAAGTTACTTCAAGCCTGTTTCTTTTCTCTCTTAAATACAAAGCTATTTTTCTGGAAGTGGAGGTGGGGGACCTGTAATATGCAAAGGCAGAGAACGTATAATCAGTGTAGATGAACAGAAACATGTATCCCCTCCACGCTTCATCCACACCAAGTCAGCTTGCTTTCTTCTGAAACCATATACATATTCACACCCTGGGGCTTTCCAGGTGCTGTTGACTCCTGCTCTGCCCTCCCCCTCATTCTCAGACTACTGTTCCTCACTCATCTTTCATTGTCAGCTCAAAATCCATCTCCATCATGATGCCTTTTCCCCTGATCATCCAGACAGGATGATGTGTTCTTTTCTCAGCTAGGGAATGGGTCCCCACTGTTAACTTTTTAGAGTATACCATTTTAGCATTAGTTTTGATTTTTAAAAAATTTCACAATTTTCACATTTACACTACTTACAGAATTGTTCTTTTTCATGGGGCTACCAACGTTTGCAGTCACTGTCTGCTGGTATCCTTCCTTTCCTGAAATTTTGTCATAAGGTACGTTGATTCTCCTAGAACGGCAAGGGAGCCCAGGCTAGCTGACTGGAAACACCAGGATCTGGCAGATGGCTCAGCAGGGGAATGTTCTGGTTCCTCCTCTCTACCTTTGATTGTCTTTTCATCTGTACAAGCAGGTCCCGTAAATATCCCAAGGGGCAGTAGCCAATCACTGTCCCAGTAGCTCTCTGCCAAGTGACCTGGAAAGGAGGAAGCCTGCTTGAGAAGGCTGTGGAGCCATGGCTGGGGCCAGTGGACGGCTGACAGCGGCTGAACCCCTCCAGTGACACCACTTTCCTCTTCCCGAGGACTGTCTCCCACACGCTGTTATGTGTGGTCCAATTAAGTTGGTCCTTTCGCACAAATCATTTTTTTCTAAATATATTAGGAAAACTGTCATGTTCATCTGCTTTTACTCTGATCAGTAAAGAATACTTATTTAGGGATCGATCTGGCTGGGGCTGATGATATTTGATAACATTCACAAAGTAGCTTGCTTATTTTCATTATCTCATTTCTTCCAGTACATCCTCAGGGAGGGACAACATCTGCCCCTGCAAGAGGAGTAGCTCCAGCCTTCTCATTGGTTCTCCCCTGCCTAAGGACTCCACAGAGATCAGCACTCCCCCATTCTTCTGGATTCCCTAGATTTTTGCACAGAAATGTATGGAAAAGAGAATTGTAATGCTGCGGTGTTAATTAGATATTACAATCTTGTGAAGGATAAAAATGAGAATAAAAGGATGACCTGAAAAAAGAAAAAGAAAAGAAGCAAGGAAGGTTTAGAAAAGATTTAGAAGATCTTTAAAACTACTAGGAGGGCTTCCCTGGTGGCTCAGTGGTTGAGAGTCCACCTGCCGATGCAGGGGACACGGGTTCGTGCCCCGGTCCGGGAAGATCCCACATGCCTTGGAGCGGCTGGGCCCGTGAGCCATGGCCGCTGAGCCTGCGCGTCCGGAGCCTGTGCTCCACAACGGGAGAGGCCACAACAGTGAGAGGCCCGCGCACCACACACACACACACAAAAAACAAACTACTAGGAAATTATCTCCTCAGAGCGAAAAAAAATTCTATAATAAGTATTAAAATTATTCTGCTGTCAAGCACTTAGCTTATTTACTGTTAAAATATTAAAATTGTGCTTCCGTAGATTGAGACTAACTTTTAAATTTCAGACATTTAGATTTAGGGTTCAACTCACAGCTTATTAAAGTGTGGGATGTGATTCTCTAATGTTCTTACAACTATGTCCCAAAACTCCAGAGTGTACACACTATATGGCCCAATTAATTTCCAAACTTCATAATGTATGTCAGCACTATAAACAATTAGTAACAACAACAAAAAGATGATACCCTTTTTGATGGTAAATGATACTGAACATTTAACAGACATCCACTGAGGGCCTATTGGGTCCCAGGCACTCTCAGTACCTGGTTGTGGATGGGGAAGGGGGTGAGGAAGTGGACAGGGTAAGGATAGATGGGGGATGCAGGTGGGGGGGAGGGGAAATAAGGAAATTAACGAAGCACAGTAGCCACTTTCAAAGGTGTTCATGATCCCATGAGAGTTGAGAGAAACGGTGGAGGAAAAGTAAAATGCTGTTGGGGACTTCCCTGGTGGCGCAGTGGTTAAGAATCAGCCTGCCAATGCAGGGGACACGGGTTCGAGCCCTGGTCCAGGAAGATCCCAAATGCCACGGAGCAACTAAGCCCGTGCGCCACAACTACTGAGCCTGCGTTCTAGAGCCCGCGAGCCACAGCTACTGAGCCCACGTGCCACAACTACTGAAGCCTGCACGCCTAGAGTCCGTGCTCTGCAACAAGAGAAGCCACTGCAATAAGCCCGTGCACCGCAACGAAGAGTAGCCCCTGCTCGCCGCAACTAAAGAAAGACCACGCGCAGCAATGAGGACCCAACGCAGCCAAAAATAAATAAATACATAAAATTAAAAAAAGAAAAAAAAGCTTTCTCAGAGCCAGGAAATGAGTTCTGTCTCAGCTCCATCAGTTAGAAACCATACGGCCTTAAGTGCATCCCCTCACCTCTCCACTTTCAGGAGAGAATGCGAGAAAGCCATTCGTGTACTAAAAAGGTAGAAACAAAGGCCAGCTAATGATACTACTATTCATAATGATACTACTATTCCCCTCAGAGACGACAAAACTGGACTTAGATTAAGACCACCAAAATCACACACTACGGGAGGGATAAGAAAGACCCAGAGGAATTCAAATTTTCACTTCCTGATTAGGCTGCCCCTCTTGAACTGAGCTGTAATCCACGGCAATAGTTTGGCCTGTGAGTAACTGTCCAGCTTCACTTCCTGCCACACCTCCCACACAGGGCCACATCAGACATTGCTAAAAGACAACACAACACCAGCCCCTCCACACCTGTGCCAAGGTCCTGCCTTAGGTCTTAGTACCCTAAACCTGGCACTGTCTTACCTCCTTGGAGTAACACCTTATTGTATTATAACGACTGTCCCCTTAACAGTCTGGCAACTCTTTGAAGACAGAGATCATGTATTATCAATCTTTGTACCCCTGTCAGAGTACCTGATAAAGATACATGGTTTATCGAATGAGTGGATGGGTGCATGCCTATAAACCATTTCTGCCCACAAAGAACACAATTGTGACATACTCCAACTATGTGCTTATGTGTGTCTCCCTAAAGCACTATAACTCTCAATATGGTTTTATAACAGCTTTACTGAGATGTAATTCACATACAGGTATCCTCAGTTTTTTCAAAAGTTCGCCATATACCACTTTGCTTTTATGACAAACCTACATTAGTAACCATTTTCGCTAACTGAAGGAAATCCAAAGAGGGTTTTTGCTTTTATGTAAAAGGCAAAAAGCACACATAGTGTTTGTCATTTGATTTGCAACAAGCTCTTATGGAGGCCGCGCCAACCTGGGCAGGGAGAGTGGCCCTGCCAAGGTCCTCCTCCGGGAACTACACTCAGCATCGCAGCATCAATCTGCCATAGTTCTGAACTGTGTCTGTGAGCATCTGTGCTTTATCTCCATTTATTTTGTGTATGCGTTAGCAAGATGTGCCCCAAGGTAATTGCTTCTGTGCTTTACGCCGTTTTGGCTTACGAAAGGCTTCATAGGAACACTCTACTTTGGGTAGCAGGGAAAACCTGTACCACAATTTCACTTAAAGTGTACAATGCAGTGGTTATTAGTTTATTCAGAATTGTGCATCCATCACCACTAACAAATTGAGGAACAGTCTCATCACCCCCAAAGAAACCCCAACCTATTAGCAGTCACTCCCCAGCCCCCCTTCCCCGCCCCCTAGCAACCACTAATCTACTTTCTGTCTCTATGGATTCTTAATTTCTTGTTACACTGTATACATAGCTTAGTTATTAGAACGCATCTCTGCATGACTGAGAAATAAAAGCTGAAGCAGCTTCGATTTAATACAGAAGTACAAAATCAATCTCCTTGCTCTGTGACCTTGGATAAGTTGTTGAACTGGATTTAGTCTCCACATAAAATGAAGAAGTTTGGACGGTGTGTGAGGGCATCTTCAGGTTAAAAAAAAAAAGCAAAAACAAAACAAAAAAACCCTCTGTCTATAATTCCGAGACTCCACCCTAGGTAGCCTTTTCTGGGCTTCCTAATAAATAAATGTCTTTATATAATTAAGACTTCACACCAGAATTGCCGCAGCCCCTGCCTTCCCCACGAAGGGCCCTAAAGAAAATGTTTTCTCTTCTCCTGTCCTTCTTTGTCGTCTATTTCTGCGCGGGCCAAGGAGAAACTGCAGAGCCCAGTAGCGTAGTCTTCGCGCGCGCTCGCTACACGCAGGAAGTCTCGCCCAGCCCGCGACCCCACCCTCCGCGGCGCCCCTGGAAAGAGCCGGCCGCCGCGCGCGCCCCCAGCGCGGGAGGGGCGCGGCCATGGGGGCGGAGCCAGCGACTCCACAGCCAATCCGGGCGGCGGCGCGTCCCGGGGGCCGCGGCTCGCCCGGCGCGCAGAGGGCGGGGCTCCGCTTGACAGTGGCGGTCGCCGGGCAGCTGAGCCGGGGCGCAGCGAGCGCAGCGCGGCGCAGGGAGCTCGAGCGGCGCAGGCGGCAGCGGCGGCGGCGGCGGCGGCGGCGGCGCCGGGTCCCAGCCCGCTCCGGCTCTTGGCGCAGCGGAGTAGCCTCCCGCGGCGGCGGCGGCGGCGGCGTCCGGGCGATGCTGCGGATCTCCTTGGGCGCCGGTGTCCTGAGCTCTTCCTAAAGGTACTCAGCTGGGCTCGCCCGGTCGCCCCGGGCGTCGCAGCGCCGGGAAGTGGCTTTTCAAAGCCCTGGGCTGCAGCGGGCGGGCGGTGGGCTGGGGCGCGGGCTGGGCGGGGCTGGGCGGGGCTGCGCTGTCTGGGCCGCTTTCCCTGCGAGGAAGAGGGTGGCGGCTGAGGGAAGCGGGCTGGGGGAGGAGGGCTGTCTCCGGGCAGCAGCTGGTGGCTTTGCCATCCTCCATCCTCCTGCCCCCATGTGGTTTGAAAGAGGTTTTGTTCCAGGAGAAAGTTTGATGCTGAGACGAGAGGAGCCGGACTCGGGGGTCCCTGAGGCGCGCCCCATTAGAGGGAGACAGGTCACCCTGGCCGGGGACGCCCGTGACCTGAATGTGGGCATGCAGGAACGCAGGCCACTTTCTGGCCCGAGCAGCATTCCTGACGCAGGCTCTTCCCTGAGGACATTCCTCTGAGGGAATCCCCCTGGGGGAGGGGGCTTTCCGGAGACAGGGCACTCAGAGCCCCCGTACTGTGGCTTTTGCCGCAGGTAGTTGTCTCCCTTACCTTCTAATTAAAGGTCCCTAAACAATGTGTCCAAGGTGCCGGTGATTCTTCTGTCAAATCTTGAGTATTTTCTTAATGCTACATGTTTTCCCAGAGTGCTGGGGTGGAGCACGTGAAAGAAAGTAGAAGTTGTGGCCCAGCTCTCAGGGTGAGAGGTGGGAAGAAAGAATACAGAACCCACATACCCACTTGAAGATGGGAGAAAGTTTCGACCTTCAAAAAAAGATGGATTAGGTGTGGATGATTTGCTTTACAAAACTTCCTCGAATGCAGAGAAATGAAGTTAGTGTTGAGTTTCACACATGATTGTAGGAACACATCTGTCATAAAGTGGCTCAGAGTAGAGGTAGTCATGTGGATGTCCTATGGACTTGAAATGAGCAGATCTCAGCAAGTGTATGTTGAATTCTGTTTAATTCTAATCAGTCTGATACCTTTCTGATCACGTGTGTGGATTCTCACAGGTACTTTCTTTTTTTATATATAAATTTATTTATTTTTATTTTTGGCTGCGTTGGGTCTTCGTTGCTGCGCGCGAGCTTTCTCTAGTTGTAGCAAGCGGGGGCTACTCTTCGTTGCGGTGCGCAGGCTTCTTATTGTGGTGGTTTCTCTTGTTGTGGAGCACGGGCTCTAGGCGCGCAGGCTTCAGTAGTTGTGACACGCGGGCTCAGTAGCTGTGGCTCGCAGGCTCTAGAGCACAGGCTCAGTAGTTGTGACACACGGGCTTAGTTGCTCCGCGGCATGTGAGATCTTCCCAGACCAGGGCTCAAACCCGTGTCCCCTGCATTGGCAGGCAGATTCTTAACCATTGCACCGCCAGGGAAGCCCAAGATACCTTATTTCTTATAAAAAATATTCATACCATAAGACAACTTGATAATGCCAACTTTTGTACCCTGGAGACACCCTTAGCCAAGGACATCAACCCCTTGCTCTGGTCCATATGATTTATCTCCACACCAGGTCCCATCACTTCTGTGAGAACATTTACATATTAAAGGGAAGACACAGTACATCACACAGTACACAGTACTGGTGACACAGTACATCGAGCACATACTACGTGCCAGATATAGTACTAAGTATTTTATATATAACTTTAATTCTCACAGTCACCCTGACGAGTTATTACTACTTCCCCTATTTTAAGGTTTAAAGAGTTTTGCAATTTTCCCAAGATTTCTTGTCAAATGATAGAGGTGGGATTTGACCCCGGATGTGTGTGACTCCCTGCCCATGCTCTTTTCCACTATCCTATGCTGTCTCCCAGCCCCTCTTGAGAGAGAGTTGCCCATGTTATGGTATAGCAGGAAATCCAGATATGGCAACATGTACTGCATCTCCCAGCCTCCTAGATAAGACCCCTTTGTAGAGTATCTTCTCCCTCTGGGAACCCACCACTGTGTGCCTGTGCCCCGCAGGTATTCCCTCCACCCAAGGGTGACATCTGGGACTCCGTAGACTCCTCCCCCCACACCCCCAATCCCCAGGATGTAAATCAGATGGAAATCTCCAGACATATAAACTCCTTGCCCTTCCAGATAACTTGGTTCCAGAAGACAGGTAACCCAAGTGTTTCCCTCACTGGCACTTAGGAGCAGTCTCTCCCCTCTCAGCTGTTCAAGTCTATTTTAAGTGTGCACGTATAAGTGCCCCCCACCAGCTGGCAGCAGCATCTCCTGCAGCGCTCACACTGGCACACTCATCCTCCTGTACCACCTGTCAGAGAGTTCCTGACACAGCCCTGTCTACTTATAACGAAAGACTGAAACAAGGTCACTGGGGAAGGTGGTGTTAGTCCAGGGAATCCCTGGATTCTCCTCTACTGACCAGAAAGGAAATTCACTAAGGACCCTAGGAGCAGGAAGCAGGCCTTCTCCAGAGTGCAAAATGTCATTTGTGTGGTGTAGCCTGTTGTCAACACTGTTGGAGATATGTATTCACCATATAGAAACGCGTTTACCAGTTATATTGGTGATGGATGTGGCCACACACCTATTTCTGATTTGATTACTCATTTTTACACTGAGCCAGTTGTCACTTGGCTGAAGGGTATGGAAACCTTGTGTCACAGTTGTGACAGTAAGCTTGAAGCTGTGCCTAAAAAAAATTTATTATTATAAGCTACAACCACTGTTTTATCATTTCTCTTCCCTAGCGGGGTGTGTATGTGTGTGTATTCTCTCCCTTTGTATAAGTCTTCAACTCTCTCTGGTTCCAAAATGATGCAGTACTAAGGCTAAAAAGAAATAAATGCCGTTTTGAGCTGTGACCATATGCTGCCTGGAAGCATATCCCCGTAGTTGGCATTTTACTCATGTTAATCTAGTGCTAAGCATCGCATGTGCACCGTGTGCATGCTTTGGGATTTCAAATGGGCTCTCCTGTCTAATCATTTCACTCCATCCCCTGCAGCATGGTGAGGTTTTAGTTTAGAAGACAGCCCTGGCACCTCCCCTCTGATATCTCTAAATGGCCAAGAACTGGAGCAGCACTAATTAAAGTTGGGAAAGTAGAACATGAGGTTTACTCACTGTCTCTCTTGCACCAGAATGGAAAATGTACCAAAAACATACAAAACGATACCAAATTATTGACATGGTACAGTTTGCCTGAATTTGGGTGCATGCAAATGCCTCACTAACCTAAAAGTGTCCAGTATCAACACACTTCCACCCTGCATTCTATTCTAGTTTTAAAACTTCTCATGAACTAGCAATCCATCTTTATTTCTGTATTTCATCGGATTGAAAATGTCAGCTGTAAGACATAGCATGATTTTTGTTATACAGGAAGAAAGAGAAAATACTGCCAATTATATTATGACATGCCACTTTAACAGTGGTCTTCCATGACACCGCATGAATCTGTCACCCTAGCATCTCATTGCTTTCAAGATTCCTTCATCTCTTCCATGGGTTTTGGTACTTTTTCCTGCTGGTACCTTCAGTAACATTGCTTATGGTGTGATAGGCAATCGGTTTGTATGTCTCACTTACAGACTGTAACACAGATTCCTCTTTTGTGTTTTTCTTCAGTCTGGTAAAGCATTTGGATTTTGCTTTGCAAGGTAATGTGGAAATGCCAAACAAAGACAAATGTTTCCTCTAGTGATATAACATTCAGGCCCCACTGCTCTGTTTGTTTGCCTTGGTGCATACACAGTAACATCTTAAAGTGCCAAATCATAGCGTAATCTTTTTGAAAACCATTTAAATGGCAGTTTAACAGAACACGTGCAGTGCTAAGGATGCCCCTAACTTAGTGAGAGTGATGACAAAATGAATAGCAATGACCAAGTTTATGCAAATGCAGGGAAATGACAATTGTGCTGTGACTGCTGCCAAGTTGTCAGCCGTTTTAAGACACCATCAGTATTAAGACACATCCTGATTTCAGAGATATTAAAGTGTGAGGAAAAAATGAACCGTATCAATGAAATGTGTTAATCTGTGCCCACTCAGTTTTGTGAACTCTAACCTGCCTACCACCTTGCATGTAGTCATTCATTCATAGAGTCATTCATTTTGTTAAACTCCAAGCTCCAAGAGGGCAAGGACTTTTTCTGTCTTGTTCTCTGCCAAATGCCAACCACTTAGGATAATCCTGACACATAGTTAAGCTGCTCAATAAATATCCGTAGAACGAGTGAATGAATATCCCCTTTGGAAGACATGGAGACATGTCAGGCAGCTCACTACTCTCCTGCTGGTTAGAAAACATATTCTTAAAATGAAGACATTGACAGAAATGCCAAACATAGAGAAAGAATACAGGCCAACATTAAGTCCTTTTTTGCTATTTACAAAGCCCAATACAAAATGTTTCATGCCATTGCAGAACTAGTTTCTGGTAGAAGAACTTCCAGTGTAGCTTTTATTGATCTTTGACCAGTGAAGGAATTTATAACAACTTATATCTTGGTTCTTTTGTATGATCCAAAATCATTAATTGCTTGAATTTTATGCTTAGTTCATTTTCATGTACTTGTCCTGTTATAGATGTAACACGTACCAGGTGACAGGTAAATACCTTTTCCTTCAGTAGGCTCCTCTGAAACAGAAACTCAGTGCTGGTGACCTTGTCTGGATGTACATCCCCAAGAAAATATATGTCTATTCAAAGGCCATGCCTTACAGTCTGCTTTTTAACCCCCCAAAGAGGCTGTCTGTATAGTTTGACATTTGGCAAAGAAAAAGACAAAAGAAAAGAAAGAAAGGGAAAGAAAAGAGAGAGAGAGAAAGGAAGGAAGGAAGGAAGGAAGGAAGGGAGAATGAAAAGAGAAAGAAAGAAAGAAAGAAAGAAAGGTAGAAAGGAGGGAGGAAGGAAGGAAGGAAGGAAGGAAGAGAAAGAAAGCGGGAGGGAGGAAGGAAGGGAGAAAGAAAAGAAATAAAGAGAAAGAGAGAAACAAAGAAAGAGAGGGAGGGAGGGAGGGAGGAAAGAGAAACCCTTGATGGGCGAGGCAGACCTGCACCTGCCAGTGCCTCTGCTTCCTTATTGCTCCTGGTCAAGCAGAATGCACGTCTAGGCCAGGGCCAGGGAGCTGGATGAAGATGCCAGCAGAAGGAATGGCAGAGAAGTTGATGTAGCAGCAAACTCTGGAGCTGTCCTGAGGACTGAAGTGAATTAGCACTGTCCAAATCACCCCAGGGTCTATGAACGTAATGGCTGGACCTGCAAAGACACACCCAGATTCCAGTCCAGGGAAATGTGGGACCTTTGAAACACATCTAACAAACCAAGGTCACTCCTGAGTCCCTAAGATTCATTTAGTCTGCTTGTTCGGGGAGAGGATAAGTGCTGTGAGCAGAGGCTGGTTACCCCTCCTCCACAGACAGGTGTGGCAGTGTGGCGTGGCAGTGGAGGCTGTGAAGCGACTTGGCACATAGGCCAGAGCTGGCTCTTTCACACAGGAAAAAGTAATAATTAATTAAATCTTTTTGGTTACATACTTAAAGAGCTTACATACAATTACTTTTATTAAGTATTGTTAACATGGGCCAGACAAATGACAAAAGACAAAAAAAAAAGGTTTAACACTTGTTTTTACTGAGCAAAGAAGGTAGAATGAAACAAACAAACAAAAACAAAAGAATCTTAGCTGCCAATTCTATGATTCTGTGATTCTGTGGGATGTTTTAGCGGTACCCAGGATTTGTTTTAATCAGGTGTGGTGAGACATGCAGACATGGAAATGACTGTCATAGTGGAAGGATTTTATTATACTCACAGTCTGCTGGAAGCAGGAGCCTTGGTATATCATGCAGCGAGGGCAGAGGGAGGAGGGAAAACGTGGACAAGAGTCTTTATTGTGGTCCCACTGGAAGGAACAGGAAAGGCACGGGAAGCAGGTTTGGGATTAGCTAGTTCGAAGAATTTCAGAGGCTCAGCCACAGGGGGGCTGGCTGTTCCCAGTAGGCTGATGCCTGGCCCTGAGGTGACAAGGGCAGGTGGAGAGTGGCCCTAGGTGTGAGAGCCAATAAGTAGGCGGTTAGGATTGTAGACTCAGATTGGTCGGTTTGCATATGGAAAGGCTTGCGGGAAGGCAAGTTGATTATCTCTAGGCATTGGCTTACCCTGGGAGGAGCAGTCCCTCCAGGGTTCTCAAGGCCCCAAGATGTCAAAAGATCAGGATACAGAAAATAAAAAGCATGATTTTTTAAAATAGTCGATTAATAAATTAGGCCCAGGTGCAGCCAAATGTGCAGAGAGCCTTGCTCAGGATCTGACACATGGTACTCATCCAGTAAACATTCATTAAATCTGAGTCCGGGTGCCAGATGGTCCGACCATGCTCACGGTCAGTCTTTGCTGGATACCGCGGTCAGGTGTGCACTGTTCATCTTCAGAAAAAGAAAAAAAATGAGAAACTGTACATCTGCGTAGAGGATCCCCAGAGGAAAGGTGAACCACCCAGGACGAAGAGGAAGAAAAACATTGAAGTCTCTAAAAACATAAATGAACCCTTAAGCAAATACATCTTCAGCTTTGAGATCTTAAAATCTATCCGATAATTGAATGTTTGGGGTAATTCCTTATCCACTGTGGATGTGGAATATCTATAAAAGTCAGGAAGCATGAAAGTTACAGGCAATTTTGTAAAAGGTGGTTTCTCAGAGTAAAATAGGAGTTGGGAATTGAATTGTGCGCTGCAAATGGTGTGCTCAGGGGTAAGCTTCTAAAGGTGAGTTACTCAAAATAGCACGAAACATACTTTTCTTCTCAGCCACATGTCAGTATTGATCAGACGAGCGGATGATTTACATACGCGTGAAAGCACGGTACTGGTGAGGGTTACTCGAAGGCAATTAACAGGACGTGTGGGAAAACATGTCTAGGCATAGAATGTTTAAAACTACCTGTTTAACAAGTGTCTGCTTTGAGGACACTGATGAAGGATGGCCACGCGTGGGCTGGGCCTGGGGTTAGACTCAAGGCATTACTCTTAATGATGGATGGCACGGGGGCTTGCAGGTGGGTGTGTCTGGACTCCCAGTGAAGTAAAGTAATTGAGTTGTTCCTCTGTTCAGCCTCGGGACTTTTCTTCATGTGGTTGGTTAACGGTTATAACGTCTTCAAAGTCCTATGACTTTTCCTTCAAATCTTGACCATGCACGTTAAGAGACAATAATGAAAACATAAACAGGAGGGCAATCTAATCATCTAAGATGGGTAATTCCTTCTCCGTGAAAATTCTGCGAACACCCTCTGCGTACAGGTCCTCCTAATTTGTGACTTTGCACACATCTCTTTTGTGTTCGTGTAGGAGCTTATCTGTGTTGATGGAAATTACAGAAATGTTTTCACTGGAACACAGCTGCTCTCCCTTTGTGCTTCCACACTGATGTCATAACTCTTTAATTAAACTAGCAGTGGTAGGCTAAACTGGCCAGTGAAAGCATTTCTGCCTGGCTTATGTCGCTCAGGATGGTCTTTGGATTTATCCACACCAGTGGTGCATTACCTCTTAACCTCACGTACATTTTATAATCCAGGCTTTTATGGCCTTTTCACCTCTGATTCCCTACATGAATTAGGCCCATGTAGAAACGGAATATTCAGTCAAATGAGATAATATGCAGAAACATTTGAATTGTCCAAGAAATGTAATGAACAATGACATCAACCTGTATCTTGCTTTCAGGTATTTCTCACTCATCAGTGAGTCCTTTGCTTCCTGGAGCTCTTTCTTTGTGGTGATACTTATAAGTGAAATCCCACATGGGAGGGTGAGGGGAGAGCGGCAGCCTTCCTGGAGCTGTTCTAGGTATTTGCATTCTATTTTAACTTTAACCTTTATGAATTTGAGTTGCTCTCTTTTGGGGGTGGAGTGGAAAGAGGCATGCCGTTGCTTATCTCTTCAGCCCTGGAGCCTAGAAAACTGCCTGCAAATGGCAGGGGCTTAATAACTACTTGCTGAATTTAAAAATATCCTTTGACTGGTTGACACAGGAATTCCCATCCTTCTTTGGCTCAAAGATTTATGAATAAAGGCCTCAGCAAATACCTTATAATTTGATAGTTAAATCATCTGGAATAAGGAATGAAGAACGTCAAAACTGAAATTTTAACAAATGGAAGACATGACGATAACCTTGTCTTTTTTTTTTTTACATCTTTATTGGAGTAT
This sequence comes from Mesoplodon bidens, assembly GCF_964165515.1. Lineage (NCBI taxonomy): Eukaryota > Metazoa > Chordata > Mammalia > Artiodactyla > Ziphiidae > Mesoplodon > Mesoplodon bidens. The sequence goes on from NC_138174.1 coordinate 8,397,491, forward strand.
AATTGCTTTACAATGGTGTGTTAGTTTCTGCTTTATAACAAAGTGAATCAGTTATACATATACATATGTTCCCATATCTCTTCCCTCTTGCGTCTCCCTCCCTCCCACCTTCCCTGGATAACCTTGTCTTAAATTTAAGAATCTATTACAAATGATCATTATTAAAATTCTCTGATGTTGGATTGAAAGCTAGGCAGATTAAAAATAATAGTATAGAAATTACAGATTTAGATTTAGATTAGTGAACTTAATTTAACACATACAAATAAGCAATACAGCTTTTGAAGAAAGGATCAATTACTTAAGCTTGCTAGAACAATAGAATAACAGTTTGAAGAGAAAACAGTAAGAAAAAGAATAACTTATATTTTGGTCATAACCAAATATTGCGATAAATCTCCTATAAGCCATAGTGTTACATGTTGGAGGAAAAAAAAGAAAAACCATAGTGATGGATACATGCATTATAAATTTGTCCAAACCCACAGAATATACAACACCATGAGTGAACCGTAATGTAAACAATGGACTTTGGGTGATGATGATGCGTCAATGTAGGTTCATCAGTTGTAACAAATGTACCACCTGGTGGAGGATGTTGATAATGACGGAGGCTGTGCATGTGTGGGGCAGGGGGTATGTGGGACATTTCTGTACCTTCCCCTCAGTTTTGCTGTGAACCTAAAATTGCTCTAAAAAATAAAGTCTTAAAGAAAAAGAAAAAGAGGGGAAGGAAGGGAGGGAGGGAGGGAGGGAAAGAAAACAAAGTAATGTTTTTATCCTAAGTCTGAAGTCAGTGAAGATTTTTCTGAATATTCTTGTCATCTTACAAAAGAAGATGCATTGGAATACAGAAAACTGATCATCATTTCAATAATGAAATATAATAAGACAATTCTAAAAGGCAGAATGGCAGAATGAGAAAGAACGTAGCTAATGAAAACTTATCTAAAATACATAAGGGGTTGATATGAATATGGAATGTGTGGCATGATCTCATATTCCAGGGGCTGAGGGAGAGGAGCAGACATTTTGGACATTGATGTACACATGTTAGATCATCACATGATAGGCCCAGAGCATGAAACACACACATTGATTACCACCATTTAAAGGTGTAGTCTGTGCTTTGACAAAGATCAAAAGTAATTTGGGAAGTTGGAATTCTATATCCACTGACTGCTTATTCATTTGTTGCACTAATAAAACAAAAATAACCGTCACCATCCTTGAAACACCACTGGAGAAGATAAATCATAGGGACTTTATTCAGAAACCACTTGAGACAGAATTACATATCAGAATTTTGTTCTCTTACCTGTTTTTCCAGGTGATAGAAACAAATTTGACAAAAGACTACAGTTTGGACACTTGGAGATACTAGTAGCACATTAGACAGTGTCTCTATCTTAGTTGTATCTCTTAAAAACACACTTACCTGAAACAGTAGTTCAGGTTTTGAAACCTGGTCTCGATCCTCATAAAATGTTCACTGCTGCATTGTTTTCCTTATTCCTCTGGGAAGTGGAGGTGGAAACTCTGTCTCTGTGAGTGTCGCATGTGGCTGGAGAATGACCTTCTGGACCATGGAAGGGATCAAAATAGAGGTTGGGAGGCCCCTGGAGCTGTGGCTACATTGTATCTGGTGTGTCTGGGGGATGGAAAGAGCTTTGACTCAGGCTGACCTGGGCTTGCCGTCCCCTTGTCATGGAATGAGAAGTGCATCAGTGGCAGTTGAAGGTGGCTGTGTGGCTTGTACCGAGCAAAAGGCTCTCCGTCCTCTCCTTAGGCCATTTAATCCCCATACAGCCCCCGGGGCAGTCGACCCTGTTACTATCTCTATTTTACAGATGAGGAAACCCAACAACAAAGAGGTTAGGTATTTTGCCCTGTGTCACCCTGATAGCAAGTGAAGAGGCTGAGAGAAGAACCCAGAGTGTCTGACCCCAGAATTATGCATTTAAGCACGGACAATATGCAAATTTAGCTTCCTCCTCTGTAAGACGGGGCCCTTCATTTCTACTGGGCAATGGGTTGTTGTGGGTTTGCAAGAGAATATGTATGTATAAAGTATCAGGCGCCCTAATGGCCTGATCAGAGTGGTTGGTTGCCTGTTGTTACTGCTGTCTTTGTTGCTGTGGAAAATGGCTGAATAACAGTCTCATCAGAGTCCCAGGTATTTTCTTTGTCTCTCAGATTTAGCCCAGTCACGCCCATTGCCATGGCAACCACTCTATCCTAGCCATTCACCATTGCACATCTACAGGAGCTTCTTTACTGACCTCGGCTAAGTCTGGTCTAGAAGCCTCTCTTCTCCACCGGGACCGATCTTGTCTTCCTCACACAGAGTGACTGGATGAGCGGGAAGCAGAAGTGGAAGAGGAAGCGCTTTAAAAGGGAGGGGCAGGGCGGCACTAGGTTCCCCTGTGGGAACCTCCACCCCCTCAGCAAAACACTGGAATTAAATCCACCAAAAGGAAAACAGGAGGAAAGTTTTCACTCAACAGTCTGGTGCCCAAAACTGGGGAATTATCATCTTGATTTGCTATCCTTTGAGCCCTGGATCAGTTATCTTCTCAAGTGAGAAGAAAACTGCTGCTGCTTCCCACACATCCAGTCACTCTGTGTAAGGAAGGAAAGATCGGTCTTGAGGGAGAAGAGAGTGTTCTAGACATGAGCAGTGGGGTAGCCACAATTTGGTTGCCACTAGTACCTCTAGTGTACTCTTGAAGCCGTAACTATATAGAAAGAGGACATTTAATTACGAGTTCCATAAGGTCCTAAGTAGTTAGCGACCTTAAACATTCTTGTAAATATATTGTAGCCAGTGAAACCTACATTGTATTCCTCCAGACCTTTCCTTAAGGAGATCCTGGGGCATCCATAGAAGTTTTTAGAAGTCAGTTGTGAAATTACTTTTTTATTCTCACGGGTTCAATACCACGGGTACGTGATACCTCAATACATTTTTAATACATTTTAACGCGTTTAAAATACATTAAATACATTTTAATATTAATGTGTGTTAAAATATGTTTTATTAGGCAAGTAATATATGTTCAACGTGGAAGATTTTAAAGATTTAATTAAGCAAATAGAAGAAAATAAAAGCCGTCCATAATCCCACCTCCAAAATAGAATCAGTTTGCATTTTTTTCATGTTTCCTCCCAGATTTCTTTTTTTCATGTATAGATATATTGTGTACAAGATGGAATCATTTAATATACTGTTTTATAAGCTGCTTTTTCACATAGCACAATTTATCCCGAATATCTCTCCATGGCAGTAAACCATTAACATAGATTTTTAGACAAAAAGTCATCAGACCTTGGTCCTTGTGTTTCGAGACACTAGAGAAGCCTCCACTTAGCCCCAAGGCTGAGGACTTTGTCCATCTCTGTACAAAACACACTCTCTGCCTTGTGGAGTTTTTAAGTCCCCAAACTGGGTTTCACTTGCAAAGCAGAGGAGAGGTCTGCACCTGGACTCCTACCTCTGCCCGGTACCCTTGTCATCGTGAGCCTCCTACTGTTTATCTACTGAGAGGTCTCAGTGTCATCCTGGTGGCTCTGACACAGAACTGCAGATGAGCTTTTTCTGCCTCGCATCTTCTGATGGATAAACGTCAGGAGACACACAACACTGCCAACTGGCCTCTTAAAACCAAGACCATCTGCCATTCAGAATGCTGACATCCTCCCCATCTTATAATTTCCATTTCTATAGCTGGCTCTCAATTACTGCTTCCCCTGGGAGCCAAGATCCAAAGATAATTAAAACCCACAGATAAGAACCAAACTTCATGATAGTTTAAATCTCCTTCTCGTCCATCTTTTGACTAGAGCTGCTCACAAATGGACTGATTTGAGTTTCTCCTCCTTTTATTTCCCCTGATTAGCCCCTGATTCAGAGCCTAATGAGCAATGGCGTAGCCAAAATTTGGTTGCCAGACAGACGAGCAACCAGCCTGTCTTTATGATCCTGCAGTTGGAGCGTATCAGTCTCTGAAACCTCCCGTGACTTCACTGTGAAGAGGACTAAGCAAGATATTTCATACCAGTAGAATCAGACACTTACTCTGCCTTCGTGGTCCTTTATCCAGACGTTTTACCCAGGAACATATAAATTGCCTTTTGCTACCTAGATTTCCCAAAAGCCTATCAGAGCTCTTCAAATAAGTTCTAAGTAATTGACATTGCTTTTTTTAACACGATCTTGCTCTCCTCTTTCCTCAGTCTGCCATCTTACCTCCACCCTCCTGCAAAAAAAAAAAAAAAATCTCTCTATACACACACACACATCTGTGTGTATTTATATGCATATTTATATACAGACATAATACACACAAATACACATTTAAAAAAATGAATCAGAGCCACCATTCTCTAGCCGCAAATACTTTTGTTCTTTTACCGTCTCCACCGAGGAACACGGAGCCTCGAAATCACTGGGCACCCAGTGCGCCCCCGTGCATGCGGCATCCTTTCCTCCCTGGCCAGCGCGGGCAGCTGCTTCAACTGGCTGGTCCTCCCTCCCCCACCTTCAAGCCTTCTTTCAGCACGGTCAGGTCTGTTCTCCTCCTTCTTTCCTTCTGGACAATGCCCTGACATTTTTGTCCTCTCAGGGAGGACGTGTGATGTATCTGTAGGAACAAACTTTGAGACCACGGTATTTTCTGGAACCATCAAGCTGTTAAAGTTTCCTGAAGCAGCACTACCTATTGAAAAGAGTTTTGGTTTTCGGTCTTTGTTTTTTCTTAAAGGAAGCCATTCCATGCTTTGGCTTTCATGGCACTCTTGCGGCTAGTCGGTTGTAACTGAAGAAAGGGTTACGGCCTTCTGGTTACGTCACAGATGCTGAGAAGGGCCATTTTGATTGAGGCACAGCCCAGCACTTAGTTCTGAGATTTCTCCCCATCTTGTTGTATAAGTGGCTTATTCCTCAGCAGTGGTAGTGATTCAGGCCCTGTGGGACCACTCCAGCCTATTTGAATAAGCTGTCAATAACATTAAAAGCCTTCCCAGACACTGACGTTTGCCAGCACTTACAGGCCAGTGCAAATGGGATGAGTGGCTTTTGGATGTTTTCAGTTTCTCCTCAGTGTGTGTTAAACAGTTAAGGTATTTATCAGAAATGGCCATTGGACGCGAACACATTCTAGTATGTGTTTTTAATTGTATTTTTGCTGAAACTGTTGGATTCGATTTCTTGTTGGATCATGTCCTTAGCCCCGGAAAGGAATCCTGGAAGTGTTAAAAAGAAATTCTATGTGAATTACCCCTATTTAGTAGAAGACCAGTCAGAGCTGGCACAGCCTCCTAAGCTTTCAGCCAGAACTGAGTGTGAGGAATGCCAATTAGGAGATGGGGAGAGGGGCCCAGATCTGTGCCCCCCTCCGCACCTCTCCCCTCCTATCCCACCCGACACAGCGCCCCAGGCTCACCGACCAGCGAGGTGCCAAGCCAGCTGGACCTCAGACTAGAAAACAAGGAACACAATTCAAAGCTATCAAGGGATCTGGGGAGATGGCCATGGCAGGATTGATTTCACTTGCATCCTGGATGAGATTCAGGATATTGATGACTTCTCCCTTGAAATTTGTGTTTCACACAAATCGTGAATTATGTAGGTATTCCTTCCTTTCTTTCCTTTTATTATTATTATTATTGTTTTGGAGTCTATAGCTTTGAGCAAGTTCTTAGATCTTAGAGGAACCCATGGCTAAAAAGTGGTTAAGAACCATGGTTCTAATTTTCCTCTCCAGTTTAAAATAGCTTCCCCTTTGCTGACTCTAAGCTTTATTCAAGTTGTCCTAAAAGGGAAGAAGTTTGAGGTGTTCTAAACCTCCAAGTTCAAAGTTTGAGGTGTTCTAAACCTCCAAGTTCAGCTACTGGGGTTAGGGGGCCTTTTAAACCCAAACCCTCACCTTCCTAAGCACCCGTGAGTCCAAGAAATCACAGAACCAGAGGGAGGCTGCTCAGAACCAGAGGAGGCTTAACAGTGTGTGTGTGGGAGGTGACACTGTCCACTCCCAACGGGGTCTGAGGGCCGTGGGAAGATGCTGGACTGCGTAGCAGAACTGGGCCAAGTGGCTGCCAATGTGGCTCTGTGAACGAACCTTTATTATTTTGGCTCAAGTGGGCATAAATTCCCACAACTTTGGCTGTAGCCCCAAACGGCTGGAAGTCCAAATACACCTGCAGGATTCTAAATTCTAAAATACACCCTACTAATAGTAATTTAAAAGTATATGGGGGGCTTCCCTGGTGGCACGGTGATTGAGAATCCTCCTGCCAATGCAGGGGACACGGGTTCGATCCCTGGTCTGGGAAGATCCCACATGCCACGGAGCAACTAGGCCCGTGAGCCACAGCTACGGAGCCTGCGCACTGCTACTACCGAAGCCCGCGCGCCTAGAGCCCGTGCTCCGCAACAAGAGAAGCCACTGCAGTGAGAAACCTGCGCACCGCAATCAAGAGTAGCCCTGGCTCATTGCAACTACAGAAAGCCCGCGTGGAGCGACGAAGACCCAACACAGCCAAAAATAAATAAATAAATTTATAATAAATAAATAAATTAATTAAAGTATATGATCTCTTGGCTCATAAGTATAGTGAGAATTGATTATAGTTATTTTGTTTTCCACTCAGGATATAATTTCCTCAAGAGTACTGCTATTGGTCAATATGGAAAGAATGGGTGCTTGAATGACGTATATAAATTAAACAGAGTCTCCTTTTTGTGAATGACTGATCTGGGACTTCCCTGGTGGTCCAGTGGTTAGGACTTCACCTTCCAATGCAGGGGGTAGAGGACCTTCCTGGTCCGGGAGCTAGGGTCCCATATGCCTTGTGGCTAAAAAACCAAGACAAAACAGAAACAATATTGTAACAAATTCAATGAAGACTAAAAATGGCCCACATCAAAAAAATCTTAAAAAAAAAAAAAGAATGACTGATCTGAAATGACACAAATAAGAATGAAATCAAGTCATAATCAACTCCTTTTCATATGCAATTAGGTTTTGAGAGTTTAAGGACCGTCCTTTATTGTCACACACTGTGATGAATTGAGCAAATATACATACAGGAAAAAGAAATAAAGCTATGACATTTTTATTTTTAAAAGTTTTCGGGCTTCCCTGGTGGCACAGTGGTTAAGAATCCACCTGCCAATGCAGGGGACACAGGTTCAATCCCTGGTCCGGGAAGATCCCTCATGTCGCGGAGCAACTAAGCCTGCGTGCCACAACTACTGAGCCCACACCAGAACTACTGAAGCCCACGCACCTAGAGCCCATGCTCTGCAACAAGAAAAGCCACTGCAGTGAGAAGTCCATGCACCACAATGAAGAGTAGTCCCTGCTCTCCGCAGCTAGAGAAAGCCCAAGCACAACAATGAAGACCCAATGCAGCCAAAAAAAAATTTTTTTTTCTATTAATGTCTTCATATCAACATTATTATCAGTATTGTAGACAAGGCTCAACCTTATTTTAAAGGGGAGATTCTAAGTAACTTTTATTTTGCACTATCTGATTGGCTAAATTCCCTCCTGCTAATCTTTTTTTTTTTAAGATTTAATTTAATTTTATTTTTGACTGCATTGGGTCTTCGTTGCTGTGTGCGGGCTTTCTCTAGTTGTGGTGAGCAGGGGCTACTCTTCATTGCGGTGCAAGGGCTTCTCATTGTGGTGGCTTCTCTTGTAGCAGAGCACGGGCTCTAGGTCCATGGGCTTCAGTAGTTGTGGCACACGGGCTCAGTAGTTGTGGCTCGTGGCTCAGTAGTTGTGGCTCATGGGCTCTAGAGCTCAGGCTCAGTAGTTGTGGTGCACGGGTTTAGTTGCTCCACAGCATGTGGGATCGTCCCGGACCAGGGCTCGAACCCATGTCCCCTGCATTGGCAGGCGGATTCTCAACCACTGCGCCACCAGGGAAGTCCCAGGATTGGCAACATTTAGTTCAGGGGAATGATGCTTATTGGTTTTAATTATTCTCAAAATGGATTTGGGTTAAAGAATAGCTTCTAGTTCATTATTATAACATTGGTAAAATTATAAAATATATCTTGCAATTTAAAACTTTTGAGCTCTTTAGAAACTGCAAGTGTAAAGCCCCTTATCCAGCTTCATCTGAAGTCAGTCTACCAACTGTACCTTGACCCAAAGGTTTGGCTTAATTTATGTTGTACATGTTGTAGTGTAAATAACATGAATGATAAAATAATGCAAATAGTAAGGACCTAAGGGAAAATAAAATGGGAGTTTTGAAGAGCTCGCATCACTATGCGTGTCAGTGTAAATTTTTAGTAAGTACAGAGAGATTTAAATATATTTAGAGTTGTGTTTCTCCCATATTTAAGTTATTGGCCACACACTAAATGGCTTGATGAATTGGTTTCTGTGTATATATCCCTACAAAAAGAATCTTTTCTAGTACATGCTTAACAATCAAAAAGAGTAATTTTTATTTATTTTCAATTAATTCTTTCGTGGAATGGAGACAGTATCTCCGTATTTCATATACCTCTTCCAATATATATTTATTTCACGATGCTTTTTTCAGCATTGCAAGTGGACACCTTTAGACCGTAGATGTACACATCTACAGTTTGCTTGCTTTGAACTTCTGTATAGTTGTTCTGGCAGGGGATGTAAATAGCATAATTAGATGGAAACATATTTCAGTTAGATAGAAAAATCTGGTCACCACAGCAGCTTCTCCTTTTGTCCTAGAGCAGCATTTAATTTTTTTTTCCCTTTTCAGTTCCTGACTAGAGTTGTTTACAGTTTTTTTCTTCACAAATGCCAGTCACCTGGAGATATGGCAGTTGATCAACAAAACTGATTACTGTGCAGGTGTAAACCAGATAGTTTAGGTCCCCAAACCATCCTGGACCAGAAGAAGTATTTCGTTTTCTCCACTAATGAACTTCACAGGATAGTCCTAAACTGTCCCTTTACATCTTAGGTTTGAAAATTAGAGCCTCATCATAATGCCATTTAGCTGGTCCAGATGGGAGCCTGCGTAATCTAGGTAAGCTACTTAGATGAAGTGAAAACTCAATAGGTCAGAGCAAGAACATGAGTTATGTGACCTCCCCAGCATCATCATTATTGGTCAGGGAAAGGCACTTAGGCACCTGAGTTCGCTTTATCTGCTCTGCTGATGGGGGATGATAATTTCATCGCATATGACTTTTGATGAGAATGCCTTAATGAGATCGGCAGCGAGGGGGAGATGAATCTCAGAGAACGATTATGGAGTGTGTGTGTGTATGTTTAAGTAGCATCCTAGTGATTCTGAAAATCACCTAAGGAAGATGTAATCAGCTAGACCATATTGGCTTATCAACATCGGGCCATGTTTCTGCATTTCTAATTTGATCACCTGGAAACTAGTATCATTAAACTAAAAGACATTGCGTTGTATGTCTTGAGAGAGAGAGAGAAAAAAAGATTAATGATACTTCAGGAAATGCTCTGACTCTACCCAGGAAATGAACTCTTCTCACTAATTTTGCATTCCAGCCTAAAACAGCCCTGTCCATGCTCTATAATTAGAAATATAATAAATAGTCAGATCGAGGCACTAGGAAAAATGTCAGATTTATTTTCTTCACTCCCACATGTACTATATTTGTTTGGTTCATTGTCTTCTTGGTCAAGAAAGAAATTTTATTTACATATTGGTGTCAGAAAATATAAAAGTAAGTGATTCACAAAATTTACCATTTGGGGTATACTCTATTTTTATATAATACTAATTAACTGTGTTTTGTAACATAAGGTGCAGGAAAGGCTTCCCTGTAGTATTTATATTGTAACTTTTCAGCCCACAGAAGTGTGCTGCATTTTGAACCCATATGACCAGTAAATACCTCTATCCTAAATGTCTGGAAGGAAGGTGCCCAGTGTGATTTTCTGTGCATGAAAATGTGTCTCAAGACACGAACATGAGGATTACAGGGCTTTAGAGTGCTGTAAAGTTAGTTTTCTGTTTAGACCTACATCATGTCGTAAGTTATTTAGAAATTAACTGGTGCAAAATAATATACCATTTACTAGAAATAATTTTAAAGGCCCATAGCCTTATAATTCCTTCTAAATAATCTTTATTAGGCACATTCCCACAAGCATACTGTGGCCTGGTGCATGAATTTGATATTACAGTGTTGCAGACAACCTCTTTCTCAGACTTTACAATGGATCAAAGACAATCTTTATGCTGATAGGTAATTCTGGAAGAGTGTCGGTTTCCCTGGATCTCAAGGGCCCCACTCTCAGAACCTGCTCCCATCCTAGACTCCACTCACCTCCCCACTAGCACCCACCAGGTAGGCCCGGAAATCGTATGATTAGACCAGAGATGTAAGATGGGTGCCGCTCGTTGCTTGAGGGAGGTGGAGATGATACAAGAAAATTGCAAGACCACGGAATAGAGGAGATGAACATAAGAGAAACAAGGAACCAACTAAGCTATGGAAAATTGAGTACTCAACTGTGTGAAGTTCAAAGTTGTTTTCTTAGAGAACCAATCAAGAGGAAATAGGGTTAACCCTTAAGTAGGGTTGATTTGTTAGACATAAGGAAGGCCAAGCTTCCCTGGTGGGTTTGATATGACGTAGGACCAGAGCTTGGTACCTTTTAGTAATGACTCATGGTTTTAAGGGCTGCAGCGTATGGGTTGACATCCCTGAGCACCCTAATCATATACTTGACCCTGTGGCAATTTAGAAAAGGCTGTTTGGCATCAGTGGAGAAGCTGTACTTCATCCGAGGTGAAGATGAGTCACGTATATATAATGGGCGACCTCTTGACAAACAACTACATGATAAGCAAAAAGTTTGGTCTGTGATCTCCTAGGGGTGTTATGGGGAAAGGAGAGAGATAAACTAGCTCATTTGCATGTCATCCTGCCTAGAAACACTTTTGCTGATTTTTTTTTAACTGTGGGTAGATCACTTAACATGAGAGCTACCCTTTTAACAAACATTTAAGTGTACAGCCCAGTATTGTTGACTCTAGGTACAGCGTTATACAGAAGATCTCTAGAACTTATTTATCTTTCTTAACTGAACCTTTATGTCAGTTGACTAGTAACTTCCCGTTTCTTCCACCTCCAGCTCCTGGCAACCACCATTCCACTCTTTGATTCTAGGAATTGGACTATTTTAGATATCTCATGTATGTGGAATCATGCAGTATTTATTCTTCTGTGATTGGCTTATTTCATTTAGCATGTTGTCCTCAAGGTTCAACCATGTTGTCACATATTGCAGAATTCCTTTCTTTTTTTAAAGGTTAATAGTATTCCATTGTCTGTATCTACCGCATTTTCTTTATTCATTCATCTTTCAAAGGACACTTAGGTTGTTTCCACATTTAGCTATTGTGAGTAGTGATGCAATGAACAAGGGAGTGCTAATATCTCTTCAAGATTCTGATTTCAATAATTTTGGATAAATACCCAGAAATGGGATGGCCAGATCACAGGGTAGTTTTATGTTTAATTTTTTGAGAAAGCTCCATACTGTTCTCCATAGCAGTTGTACCATTTTGCATTCCTACCAACAGAATGCAAGGGTTCCAATTTCTCCACATTCTTGACAACACTTGTTATCTCTTGTTTTGTTTTGTTTTTAATATAATAACCATCCTGACAGGCGTGGAGTGATGTCTCATTGTGGTTTTGATCTGCATTTCCCTGATGATTAGTGACACTGGACATTTTTCATATATCTCTTGGCCATCAGTATGTCTTCTTTGGAAAAATGTCTGTTTAAGTCTTTAGCCCATTTTTAAAGAGTTGTAGGAGTTCCTAATATATTTTGAAGATTAACTCCTTGTCAGATATATGGTTTGCAAATATTTTCTCCCATTCCATAAGTTGCCTTTTAATTCTGTTGATTGTTTCCTTTGCTGTGAAGAAGATTTTTGGTTTGATCTTAGGGGAAAAGCTTTCAGTTTTTCACCATTAAGTATAATGTTTCCTGTGGGCTTTTCATAATTAGTCTTTATTATGTTGAAGTACTTTCCTTCTATTTCTAGTTTGTTTAGAATTTTTATCATGAAAAGCTGTTAGATTTTGTCAGAGGCTTTTTCTGTATTTATTGAGATGATCTATGGTTTTTATTCTTTATTCTGGTAATATGGTATATCACATTAATTGATTTTCATATACTGAAACATCCTTCCATCCTAAGGATAAATCTCACTTGGTTGTGGTGTATGATCCTTCTAATGTGCTGTTGCCTTCAGTTTGCCAGTATTTTGATGAGGAACTTTGCATCTATATTCATCAGAGATATTGGCTATAGTTTTCTTGTGGTGTCTTTATCTGGTTTTGGTATCAGGATAATGCTGGCCTCATGAAATGTTTGGAAGTGTTCACTCATCTTCCATTTTTTGAAAGAGTTTGAGAAGGATTGGCACTCATTCTTCTTTAATTGTTTGGTGTGATTCACCATGAAGCCATGTGTTTCTCTGGTTTTCTTTTTTGGGAGATTTTGATTACTGATTCAATTGCTGTACTAATTATAGGTCTGTTCAGACTTTCTATTTCTTCATGACTTAGTCTGGTAGGCTGTATGTTTCTAGGTATTTATCCATTTCTTCTAGGTTATCCAGTTTGCTGGTGTATAGTTGTTCATAGTGGTCTCTTAGGATCCTTTTTATTTCTGTAGTGTCAGTTGTAATGACTCCTCTTTCATTTCTGATTTTATTTGAGTCTTCTTTTTATCTTAGTCTAACTAGGTGTTTGTCTATTTTGCTTATCTTCGAAAAAACTAACTGGAAAATTCACAAGTATGTGGAAATTAAACAGCATGCTCTTGAACAACCATTAGGTCAAACAAGAAATCAAAAAAGACATTAGAAGATACCTCAGGGACTTCCCTGGTGGCGCAGTGGTTAAGAATCCATCTGCCAATGCAAGGTACACAGGTTCCAGCCCTGGTCCAGGAAGATCCCACGTGCCGTGGAGCAACTAAGCCTGTGCACCACAACTACTGAGCCTGCACTCTAGAGCCCGCAAGCCACAACTACTGAGCCCACGTGCCCCAACTACTGAAGCCTGTGTGCTCTAGGGCCCGTGCTCCACAACAAGAGAAGCCACTGCGATGAGAAGCCTGCTCGCCGCAACTAGAGAAAGCCCACGCACAGCAATGAAGACACAACACAGCCAAAAATTAATTAATTAATTATTGTTTTTAAAAAAAGATGTTACCTCAGGACAAATGAAAATGAAAACGAAAATTACCAAAACTTACGGGATGCAGCAAAAATAGAAGAGGGAAGTACATTGCAATAAATGTTTACATTAAAAAAAGGAGAGAGGGGCTTCCCTGGTGGCGCAGTGGTTGAGAGTCCGCCTGCCGATGCAGGGGACACGGGTTCGTGCCCCGGTCCGGGAGGATCCCGCATGCCATGGAGCGGTTGGGCCCGTGGGCCATGGCCGCTGGGCCTGCGCGTCCGGAGCCTGTGCTCCGCAGCGGGAGAGGCCACAGCAGTGAGAGGCCCGCATACAGCAAAAAAAAAAAAAAAAAAGGAGAAAGATCTCAAATAATCTAACTTTACACCTCAAGGAGCTAGAAAAAGAACAAACTAAGCCCAAATTTAGCAGAAGGAAGGAAATAAATATTAGAGCAGAAATAAATGAGATAGAAAACAGAAAAACAATAGGAAAATGTCAAAACTAAGAATTGGCTTTTTTTATTGTAACTTTTCTTAACTCTAAAATTAAGAAAATAAGTGTGCCTGCAGTAGCCAGTTTAATTGAAGCGGGTATCTATATCCACATGATTTGGGGCAGAATGCTTTACCATGGCTCTTAGTTTAGGAGTATAGAAAATGTTCACTGTGAAACCTCTCTAAGAGGTATTTGAAGTTACTGATGGGCTGTGCTGTCAGTGACTGCCAGGAGAAAGCAGTGCATCATCCCACTGTATCAAACCTTTTGGACTATTTGCTATAGAATTATCTTGGTCAGCGCATGTCTGCAGCGGGCTCCAAGACTCACCTACAGTTATTTAGTGTTCACTCATTCTTTGCCAGGGTGCACCATGAAATGATGCTGGGAGTCTGGCTTCTTGCTTTGATTCACTCTTTTTCCTTGTCTAAAGCACTTTCCAGTGGGGACAATAACCTAATACACTGAGCTCAGTGTAAACAGGAAATCTGGCAGCAATAACTGGACCAAGGGCGGCTAACTTTGCAAAGCCAAGTTTTAATGAGTAATTTGCAAAATAATTAATCAGGAGGCCACTGTCGCTAGAAAATGGGCTAAGTGCACCCCACACTGACTTGCTGCCTTTCCTGGCTTCCTGAGGTGATGGTCATAAGGAGAAGGTATTTTAAGGCCCATAAAATACCTTAAAATACCTTTTCCTACAAGTAAGCTTCTCTAAGTAACCTGCTGTTACCAGGATCGAAGGGAGAAGTTGTGAATTCCAGAATCCACTTCTTTAGTCTTAAAAAACTGCAGATCATGAGCTATTCATGACCCATTAATGGATGAGAAAATCAATTTAGTGATTCAAAACCAACTATCAAAAAAAAATTAAGTGAAATAAACTAGAAATATCAAAGTGTGTCATGTATTATAAGGTTAAGTATTTTGTAAAACAAATTTTTTATACACATATAAATATGTGTACACTTATGTTGGTACTGAGTTATAATATAATATGTATTTCTTAATCTTGGTCAGAGAAGTTTGTCATTACTTTATTTAAAACTTTTTTGAAATATGGAAAATTTTTTTAAATTACATTTTAGATATAGTGATCAAGAGAGTTTATTTCTTTATGCTTAGGAAAAATAACTTCTCTAGAAAAATAATGAATGCACTTAAAGTTGCTATAATTAGACAAAAGAAATGAATATGCTTATATGATCCTCCAAAAAAATTTGACATTAGATGTAAACTGATATCTCATGCTATTAATTTAAGTATCCTAAATATTTCAAAGCTATATTTATAACTATATTTTTGTAAATGCCATTGAAGTATGCAAATCAATGATGATAATGTAAATAATTTAAGTATTTAAACATTTTAAATGGCATTTCAAAATTTAGAGTCTTGACCCTAAAAATAAAACATAAAATCTAATTTAAAAAAGCACAAACAGCAAGCCTATAGGTTTTTCCAAGGAGTAGGGTACACAGTTGGGCTATTTCAAGGCTGTCACCAATATATTTCTTTCATATATTGTCATAAAAATTCTATAAAGCCCTATGACTTTCAGTACTTAAGTAGTTTTATTCATCATTCACAGTGGCACATTTCTTTTTTTGGTTGGGGGGGATCATTTTGTTTTAAAGAATTATTATTTTTACTTAAAATGTGTAAAACAGAGAAGCAACATAGGAACATACACTCCAGAACCAGATTGCTTGGGTTATGTGACCGAGAGCTGTTTCTTTAACCTGTCTGTGCTTCACTTTCTTCATCCATAAGATGGAAGAAAGAGCAGTGTCTGTATTAAGAAGGATTAAATGAGTTAATATTTATAAATCTGGCAAGTTAGGGGGTGCTAAGTGTCTGCTGTCATTATGGCACCTACTCAACCTTCATTAATTCAACAAGCATTCACATCACACCTAGAAGATCAAATGCTGAACTGTAGATAAAAAGGCAGCCTCCAGCATCTAAAGAGTACAACTGGGCAGGTCAAATTCCTGGAAGGGTAAATAGGAGACAGTGATGGAGGAAGCAAAGTGCCCGTTTGGTGACAGGGGTAAGGGTGAGCTGGGGTGAGCAGTGAGGGTGAAAACTCACTTTTCTTAAATAAGTGCTAACTGCCCACAGTCGAAGCAAAGTCCAGATGTTGACATTTATTTTGGATTTTCCCCTCAGCCAAGCAGCCTCGTTCCTGGCTTTTGCTTTCCTTACCATCTCGTGTAAGCTTCTTGTTGCCATTTCTCTAGTCCGGCTTTTCTCTAAGCGTTCAGTCTCAGTGAAGCTGTTGAAGGGCTGTAGTCGTGATGCACGTGTAACTGATCACACAGGACTCCAGGTGCAGGTGTGGTTCTCTCAGAGCTGCTCCATAGCCTGCAGTTGGTTGGCCCACCTATCATTAGTAGAAAAAGAAATTACTGCTTTAGTTTATAGACTTTCTTACCTCCCCTTCCCAAGCCAACTGCCATACTTGCAAAATGCTTCAGATATTCTCTAATCATACTAGGTATGTAGCACAAATCTTCTAAAGTACATTTCATCTGTGAACAGGTAAGCCCTGGATGGTTCTGATTTCTCTAATAATTTGTCACGCTGTGTCTTTACTCATAAAGTCAGTATTACAAAATGAAAATTGTGCATTGAGGCCCAGTGTTGCGAGTAAAGGTGTTGTTTCAGGGAAGTAGAAGTCGTATTTGTTAAGCACTTGTAAGTCGCAACTATGAGGGTCCAAATAGGAATCAGACGCTCAAGGAGCTTGGACCCGGATGGGGAAACAGATGCGGTTCCAAGTATTAGGAGCATGCTAGTAAATTACAAACGTTTTTCCATGGTGGCTCAGAGGAGGAAGTGGTCAGTTACGCTTTGGGTGTGGAGGTGGTGTTAGGGACCTCACACTAGCATTCTACCATGGGGAGAAGTAGCACATGTTAACTAAGGACCTTCTGCAGGTGGGACAGTGCCCAGCTGGGCTACACACCAAGATGGGACAGTGAGAAGGTAGACCACGAAGCTGCCCATGTAGCCACATCTTACCCAGCCCTGTACATACACGGCTGCATCTGAGCTGAGGTCATGTCCTAGCCCCCTGCATACCTATATGTACCCCATGCTTCTTACTACAGGGATGGCTTACAAGCTATGTCTCTGTCTACAGAAGCTGAGAATATGTTTATCTTATATAAAATATGCAGGAGATGCTGAAGCAAGCAAGTGAAAGACAAACCTCTCCCCAAATGGTCAACATCATCAGCAAGACAGAAATTTGATCCAAATATAACTGCAGAAAGTTAACAATGGGAAGGAAAAGGAAGAGAAGCTTTGGGAAGGAGTCTGACTTTGAATTAAGTAACAGATGATTCACAAGTGAAGAATAAAGGCTAAGCCTTGAAACTAAAAATGAGAAAGTCAATTTGATGCAAAAGGAGAAACATTATGATGAAGAATTCAAGTGACTGAATGAAATTAAAACTGATTTATTAGGTGATGGAGATACAGCTGGAAGCTCAGCATCCCATCTGGAGGAAAAAGGGAGGAAATTAACCTTCTATGTGACTCTCCTGGGCTCAGTAATAATGTTGAAGGAGAAGGGAAGGGAGCCTTGGTGAGAAAAATAAGGAGGGTCAGTTATGCACAGAAGAGAAGTTTCCAGGTTGGGATCAAGAAACCAAGATGATTAAATCAACACAGAATATCATGTGTAACATAATGAAAGTGATGACAAGACCATCTTCTCAAACTGTATCCTGAGCAAGGGAAATCCCGGGATGGGGACAGCAGGGATACATGCAGATGATAGAAAATGGTTTCAGGAGTTCAGGAACCAAGAAATAAAACAATAACAATAATAAGAACAACAACAACAACACCCCTAACCTGTAGAGCCTCAACATAAGCAAGACCTAAGATAAACTAAAAGGCATCACATTGTTCTTCCTGAGACACACCAGGTATCTGTGTTTGCCCAGCCACCTGTCTCCTGAGTCAGGAAAATTGCCAGATCTAAAAAAACAAAACAAACAAGACTGAAAAAAACCCCTAAAGATTCAAAGACAAGGGCTTGATGGTTCAAATCTGAAAGGGAAAGAGCAGAAATGTCGTAACTGAGAGAGGAAAAGGAGGTTGTTACCAGAACATGGACAGGTCTTGCAGAGGAGGCAGGTTCCCTGAATTCTGAGCCCACTGCTGAGCCCACTGCTTCTCCCACCTGGCTTTGTGGTTCTAGTGATGGGATTGCCCAGTGTGTTTCTTTTTCCTTGCTTATAAAACAAGAGGGTGGGAATAAATGAATTCTAAGATCCTCACCACACTGAAAGATTTCCATAAGGATATAGAGAATATAAACTGAATTCAGTTCTCATGACAAGTTCAAAGTGAATTCACTACTCAGGATGTAAGAATGAGGTTTCTATCTGTTGGTCATTTACTTATTTCCCTTCTTTTTTTAGATTGCCAACCCACTCCTGATCTGTCTAGGTTCACAAAAAAATCTGTTACATCTGGTTCCTCAGAACCTTTCTAGAATGTCATATTGTCATCATAACTTCTCTCCCAATTTCAATAAGAATGGGCATATTTTGAATCATTAAAGGCCATAATGTCCAAAGTTTGTACATATTCTGCCTATTTTGCTCCTGTCTAGCTGCATCTTGAGATGCCAGGGCCCTTGGTTTCCTTGGCTCTGTGGGTGCTACCTTTTGGGAAATACAGTACCCAAAGGATTTAAACAGTGTTTGTTTAAAGTGGCATTGGGAAGGGTGGGGGAAATAGGTGAAGGTGGCTCAAAGGTACAAACTTCCAGTTATAAGAAAAACAAGTCCTCGGAATGTAATGTACAACATGGGGACTATAGCTGACAACACTGTATTGTATATTTGCTAAGAGAGCTTGAAAGTTCTCATCACAAGGGAAAAAAAAATGTGTAACTATGTGAGGTGATGGATGTTAACTAAACCAATTGTGGTAATCATTTTCTAATATACTTAAATCATTCCACTATACACCCTAAACTTATACAGTGTTATATGTCAATTATATCTCAATAAAACTGAGGGAAAATCAAGTTGCATTGTGCAATAGAATATTGCTTGATAACTTCAGTTACAGTGATAAACATCAAATGAAAAGTGTGAGGCATACACTGCCTCATGTCTACTACAGAGTCAAGTGCTTTTTCTCTTGTTCAGTGTAATTGGGCAGCAACACAGCTAATAAACCAAAGGATAGAAAAGTCATTTCAGCCTGCCACTTAAACACGGTATGGCACTGACTTTGTATACCTAGGGTGCTAATGTGA
Organism: Mesoplodon bidens; assembly: GCF_964165515.1. NCBI lineage: Eukaryota > Metazoa > Chordata > Mammalia > Artiodactyla > Ziphiidae > Mesoplodon > Mesoplodon bidens. The sequence goes on from NC_138174.1 coordinate 8,416,465, forward strand.
TCCTAAGGAATCAGAAAAGTGGGACCCCTCTTTTTTGTATAGGTTCCAAAAGAAAGACAAGTTATTTAAGAATATTGTCAAACCTTCCTTGAAAATACACCCTTAAGAAGATTGCAGAAGAGGCTCTGCGGCCAGAAGGGGCAAATCAACAAGAGTGGAGTTAGAGAAAGACGCTAGAAGGCAAGAGTCAGATGACAAGACTGAGCAGCACAGGGGAAAGTCCTGCTGAGTTTTAGACAACAATCTTGGTCAAGTTACATTTGAATTGCTGATGAGCTGCCACATAGAAGATGCTGCAGAGATAACCGACAGTTAAGATTCCACAGGATGAAGAGATCTGGGGTGGACAGTCAGATGGGGGACCTACAAACAGAGGGCAGTTGATAGAATTTGAGTACAGGTGATCAATAAAAAAGGTGGGTAGTAGACCACAGTAGAATCTATTTTTTAAAAAAAATTAACACGAGCAAGAAAGCAAAGTCTTCAAGGCTATGTCTACACTAAACTCACAAGTGACGTTGAACAGTCCAGAACATCTTTTAGTGTTCACCACCATCCTGAAACCTGGAGCTCCCCAAGAAGTTTTTGAAACGGATGCTCCATCTGCATTCCAGGTAGGGTATTTTTGTGATGGGTCCTGTTTACTTTGTGTTTTGATTCTTTTCTAGTATATCCACTAGAGTGGGTTCTGGTACTCCATTTGATCTTTGGCTTCTGAAATATGAGCTTTCTAATAAGTTTAAGCTTGTACATGACCTGTCTTGAACTTGGAAAGATTGTGAGGAAACCCTGGGAAGGGCAGTGTCATTAAGAAAATTCCCGGAGAGAGACTCAAGGGCAAGGAGAGTCTCAGCTAGAAAAATCTACCCCTAGTTGGATGAGGATAAAGGGACAATAGAGGCAGTTAGTATTATTCAAAAGAAGCCAAATACAAACTTTAATTAAGACCAAAAAAAGACAAAGAAAAAACTTTAATTTAAAAATTCAGTAAAACACCAGGGAAAAAAATAATGATTATCACAGAGTATATCAGAGGTTTCTGTTAAAGGGGAGGGGAAAAAAAGAGCGTATTAGGCAGGAGTAGCCATTTGGTTCAAAAGAGGCTTTTTTGAAAATTAGCTTGAGAAAGTGACAGTCATAATTGATGACATGAAGGTAGTAAAACGTTTCCTGCACTTTCTTTTTAATTTAATTACTTGTATCCTCTGAGATATATCAGAGCATTGGTAATTTTGCAACAGTAGTTATCTGTCCAAGTTGCATATTATAGATGTACGTATGTGCCTTACATAAGAGGGCAAGACTGTGAGTCTGTAACTTCTAGTTCAGTTCTGAGATTCTTCACCTGCGTTGCTACTCATGAATAGAATTTAAGATATATTAAATGACAACCAACTGATTCTGTTCTAATCCTTGGCATTCGAATGAGGATATGTTTTCTTTTTTCCTCTTACTCCACAAATAAGTTGTTACATGAGTTTTCAAAATTTCTGCTTCACTGTCATACTAGGAAAAATCAGAATGGGGGAAGAGTGAAAGCTCACTTGAAATTTTAACCCTGAGATAGACTCATTTTCCCCTTGCCAATAGCGGGAATCTACAGGGACCTTTTGCTTCGACAGATGGAAAATTCCTATTTTGGGAATCAACCCCAACTGTTTTTAAATAGTATTCAGCCATTACTTAGTCTAAGGCATGGCTTTTGATCCACTGCTCAGAGGATTAAAAAAAATTCTGGGTTTCAAGTTAAAGGTCAACAAATGCTACATAGGCCTGTGTGGAAAAGGCAGAGTCATGTGGTTCGTTAGTGCTCACGCGTCTGAGATTCATTCGTGTGGGACTAGCCACTTGTTTTAAGTTTCTTGGTAAAGTTTTTTAAAAATACGTTTTAACAGTTGTTTGATTTATTAAGATATTGTAAGGGAGACCCAAATTCAGTTTGATAGCTTGTTTGCACTGAGGTCTCTATCTTTGCTAAGTGAAGTGTGGATAGGACTAAGACAGTTTTCAAAGTACACTGTGTCAGTTCATGACCATGATTGGTGCCTGGACATACTTCCCAGTAGACCTGTACCTTTAGCTTCAGTGTGGTCTAACTGACTACAGATTAAGTAACAAAGGGAATTGAGACACCGTGGAAACGTGAAGCTAAGTCAGATAAAGAGCACTAGCATTACCCTTGGATGTGGATCAGTGTGGAAGAGGAATCTGGGATCCTGATGTTGTGATAGCTGCCCCTGTAATGAGATGCTGTCAGCCTATGGAGAGACCTGTTCATGTGTATGTACAATACTTCAGTGTATATCTATTTAGGAAGGACCATCTGTGATATATATATATATGTATATATGTAAATATACATGTACACATGTATATCATAGATCATAAATACGTTAGATAATCCTCTCAAATGTATATATATATAGAGAGAGAGAGACAGAGACAGAGACAGAGAGACAGAGACAGAGACAGAGACAGAGAGACAGAGACAGAGACAGAGAGACAGAGACAGAGACAGGCAGAGCATGCGACCAAGTATGTGTGCGAGTGTGTGTGTATTCTGTGGAAAGATGTATGCATACCCATGTATTTATGTGCACTTATATTTAAAGATATATCCCAGATGGCTGGAAATCTTTTTCAGATTGTTAACCTGCTTTTCAAGTACATTCCTGAACAAGAGGCAAGTTGTAAATAGTTGTAAATGCCCCTAGACTTATAAAGCATTATCTACCAGTTTTGGGTAGATAATATGTGAGCTTATTGATTAAAATATATTTCTGCTTTTTCTTTAACAGTTTTTCTTTTTTAAAAAAAATAAAGGGGGCCTCCCTGGTGGCGCAGTGGTTGAGAGTCCGCCTGCCGATGCAGGGGATACGGGTTCATGCCCCGGTCTGGGAGGATCCCATATGCCGCGGAGCGGCTGGGCCCGTGAGCCATGGCCGCTGGGCCTGCGCGTCCGGAGCCTGTGCTCCGCAACGGGAGAGGCCACAACAGTGAGAGGCCCGCATACCGCAAAAAGAGAAAAAAAAAAAAATAAAAAAATAAAAAAAAATAAAGGCAATGGGAAGCTTTTCCAATGATTTGTGTGTGTGTGTGTGTGTGTGTGTGGAATTAATTGTTGGCCTCAGGCCCAGGAACCTTAGAGGGGAGACATCATCATAGAACCCCAGGAGCAAGCCACTGTCCTGATGTTAGGTCTAACTTTGAAATGTAATTTCCATAGGAGCCCATGGTTCAAATGTGAGGTGTTCTGAACTAAATCTGGAATTTTCAGATTACCATGGAATCAAAATTTATTTGATGAGAAAAACCCCTGTACCTAGTGGGAGCATAAGCTCTGAGACGCCAGTATTCACATGCATTCGAGTTTATCTTTAATATTGTGATGGCTATTTCTGATTCTGTACCTATTTGCCAGGAAAGCCTAGAGGTTTGCTTCCAATGTAAAGATATATATGGTATAATATCTATACTATGTAATTATAATATAATAGTAAAGAGACATAGTTTGGTATAGTAAGTTATTTCTAAATATTGCCTTAAAACATGGCTGTAAATATACTAGAAGAAAAAAATTAAGTGATTTAGATAACATAATTAGACTTTGGGTTATTACTATTATTAATGCACTGAAATCTCATTAATTCACACACAACTTGGAGTTGATTATTTAAGTGAAATCTTGGTATAAGTCTCCAATTTCTGTACTTATAAGTATTATAATAAAAAATAATATCTATAATAAAAGTATTTATAATAGTCTCCAATTTCTATATTTATAAGAAATTATAGTACATAAAGTTTATAATAAAATAAATAAAAGAATTTATAATGCTATATTGATAATAAAAAATAAGTAGTATGGACAAAATAGACCTGTGAGAGGAGCAACGTGATGAGCTCCTCTAAGTGCTAAGTGCTACAGGTGTTACCTAACTGAATGTCACAAGTAGCCTCTGAGGTAGGTGATGTCATCTGTATTTTACCAGTGAGAAATCTGAGGTTTATGGCTTAAATGACTAACCAGAGTCACGTATCTAAGAAAGAGGACTGAAGGTTTGAGCTCGGGTCCTGTGCTATTTTGAGTACCAAGCCTCTTTCTAAGTTCCTTAGGAACTTTCATTCTTTCATTCAACAGGTATTTTCTGAGCAACACCGTGGGCATAACAGTATGCTAAGCATTATTCTTGCAAGCAATCTGCTTATTATCATATTTAGCAATCATTCTCATCTGGGCACTCCAGCAATGCTGTAGGGCTTCAGTGTTCTGGGACTCTCCTGGACTGTCAGACTCCTTTGCATACATTCGAAATACTCATATCCTAGTAATTTATATTCTTCTGGACCTCATGCCTATCCCCAACTAGTCTAGTGAGTACTGTTTTGCTCCACTTAATTTTGTGTGTTCATGGAACTTCTTACTGCTCGAAGTCAGCATTCACTATAGGGCAGGACTCGTAAAGCCCAGCCTGTCAACAGTAGCCACTTCCTGACAGCACTGTGGACGAAGCCTCTTACAGAACCTGCACTCTGAAAATGTTCTCACCTATCGAGCTGACGTTAGCACAGATGAAAACTTTAAGGTGTCTTATTTTTAAAACCAAGAGCAAAGGTTCTCTTGTGTTTGTGCTACCAGCTTCATGTTTCGAAAATAGTTGGCTCTTCTGATGGTTGAGTTCATAAAGAAATGGAATGCTTCCTTCTCAGCTTCAAATTCAGTTCGCTTTTAGGTTCTTAGAGGTGTCTGCAGTATTTCTGTCTCCTGTTTAGCGAGACACAAACATTATTCCTACTGAAGTGCACAGGAAGACCCAGCATAGTTCCTGCCATATGCAAGGCACTTGTCTTGCTATTTTCATCACTACTAATGTTAAACGTGATTTCTTTAAAGCCTTCGTTTTATCTCTGAGATACAGTGAATTCTAAGCGCTCCTGTGAAATGTCAGTGAATGGAATTAAGCGGGCAGTTAAGCAGAGACAGAAGCTACGTTGGCATAACTACATTTTAGCATATATATTTTAGGAAAAAATACCTCAAGAGATGGAAAAGTTGAAGTATTTTTAAAGGTGTCAAGGGACTTGTTAGTCATGGATGCCCTGACACACCATTTTTATTACATACTTTTATCTTAGAAGAGTCGTGGAGTTTTATGATAACAGAGTTTTCCCCAGCTTGTGATAAACTAACGGGTTGTATTTTCTCTCTCATGACTGGCTGAGACTTCTGCTCACAGCCAGGCCTCACTGGCTCTGTGCCAGGATGTCATCTGTCCTCTTATCCACTTTATAAAGCATGTCCTTTCATGTCCCATGACCCAAATGGAAATAACTCCAATGATTGCTTCACACATACTGGAAATGAGGCATTGGGTGAGCACACTGGGAGTCTACTATTTTGTCATCTACTTCCTTGAGAGTCAGACCTGTACAGGGTGATCCTTCTGTAGAAATAATTTATGGAGAAAAAAGAGGGAGAGCAAAACAAGGAAGACAAAAAAGGATAAACTTCTATAGTGCTCCATGGAAGTGGCTAGGACCCCCAGGAATTTCTCTAGTAGTGACATTCATTGGTGAAGAAGAGTGGGAGGTTGTGCAGTTACCAGATGAATTACATCAGTGTATATATGCAAACTGGAAAGTGCAGTCCAAAGTACAGTTTTGCTTCAGAATTGTTTTCCTTGTTCAGTTGTACCTGAATTGATCCATAATTTGTTCAACGTTCACTTTCCTTTGTGTGTTGAATGAGTGTCATCTGGAAGCATATGTTTCACCTTATATATCTATGTATTCTACACATCTAAAATCAGACTCTCACTTAATTTTTTTTTTTTTTTTTTTTTTTTTGTGGTATGCGGGCCTCTCACTGTTGTGGCCTCTCCCGTTGCGGAGCACAGGCTCCGGACGCACAGGCTCAGCGGCCATGGCTCACGGGCCCAGCCGCTCCGCGGCATGTGGGATCTTCCGGACCGGGGCACGAACCCGTGTCCCCTGCATCGGCAGGCGAACTCTCAACCATTGCGCCACCAGGGAAGCCCTCACTTAATTTTAATACATCCTATTTGCTAAGAAAATAGTAATTTAAGTGCTATCTTTGCCAAAAAAAAAGACCAATTAGAATGATTCCTTTGGTCTTGGCTTATGGTCCTTTTGTCCCATACCTGCTGGAAATTAATTTTAACAGTCCACTTACTTAATTAAATTAAAAGATTTTTAAAAAGTAATTTATCCAATAAAGCCATAAACTAATGACCTTTATGAAATGCTAAGTATGCCAGCAGTCTTTAGCCTTTTGCAAAAAGAGTTGTGGAAAGGGTTTACATGAATGGATGAGATTTCATTTTAAAGTGAATTAAGTGACATAAACAAATATGAACAATTTACCTTGTAAGTTACTGTAAGTACCTTAGGTAAAGGAAAATAGAAGCCAAATATTGGAGTGGTTATAAAGTCTCAGAGCAATGGTTAGGTATGGAGAGGAATAAATGTGTTTTAAAATGGTAGAAGAGCCATGATTTCAGATTTTTAATGTGAACTGTACTTTATATAAATAATCAGTTATTTCCATCTTGGGATTGTTTTCTTGCTAATAAACGGAATATGCAGTTATGCATTATAAGAAGGAGTTAATATGACACAATTCAAATGGTAATTCCCCATAGGGGGGAAGAGTTGCAGAGATATTCTATACTGGAAAAGGCATATAATGTGAGCCATATGTCATTTAAAATTTCCAGTGGACACATAAAAACAAGTAAAAAAAAAAAAGCAGGTGAATTAAGTTTAATAATACATTTTAACCCAATTCATCCAAAACATTATCATTTCAACATGTAATCAATATAAAAAATATTAATGGGATGTGTTCCATTGTTTTCCTCCTGCCTTTTGAAAGCTGGTGTGTATTTTATACCTGCAGCACATCTCAAATTCAGACTAGCTTCATTTCCTGTGCTCAGTAGCCGCATGGGGCTTGTGGCTACCGCATTGGACAGCACAGCTTTTAGACCCAAGACTTACAGGGACTAAAATGTAAGAAAAATGGAGCAAGAGGCCAATGGGGCCTGTGACAGGCTGTGACTTTTCTAGAACGGGCTGACCTGCTCTCAGCTCAGGCTGTGCCTGCCATAGCCCTAGGGCTGCCAGGTTTCCTGATTTTTCAGGGAAACCAGACATTCAGAGTCCTGCGGGAAACTTCTTGATTTTTAAGTGCTGGCAATGAATTCAAAACTTTTAAAACATCATGTGGGTCTGGCCCTTAGGTTGCCAGTTTGTGGCCTCTGTTCTCAGCATTTCATATTTTAAATCAGGTTCTCTGGCTCATCCAACATGCAGTATTACGTTTGGTTAAGGATAATAAAGGATCCTTGGTTTTCACCAATGCAAATGTGTGGGAACATATTTTTAAATGTATGGACTCTATCCCACATTAAAATCTATTCAGTGATTTCCCAACTAACTCAGGTGCCTTTAGGAAAGAAAATTTCATGTATTCACAGAACCTAGAGCTGGAAATGCTCTGGGATATAAGCCCCTCATTGCTCCAGCTGACTGCACTCCCCCTTTTTATAAAACATCCGTCCCACCTATAAGTGCTTGTTCAGCGTCGCTATACTGTGTCAGGTTGCAGGCTTCTCGAGGGCAGGCAGAATCTGTCTTGTCCCTCACTGTATCCCCAGCATCTGGTGTGTGGCAGGCTTTGTGCAAGTGTTTACTGAATGAATGAGTAAATACATAAATAATTTAAAACCCAAGGAGGAAATGTTGGTGAGGGTGTGGAAAAATTGGAACTCTCGTGCACTGCTGGTGGGGATGTAAAATGGTGCATACTAGAAAGCACTATCGCAGTTCCTCAAAAAATTAAAAATAAAATTTACTATATCATCCAACAGTTCCATTTCTGGATATATACCCCCCAAAATGGAAAGCTGGGACACAAAAGAGATATTTGTACACCCATGTTCATAGCAGCATTATTCATGCTAGCCAAAAGGTGGAAGCAACCCAACTGTCCATTGATATGAATAAACAAAATATCATACATACATACAATGGCATATTATCCTGCCTTGAGAAAGAAAATCCTGTCACATGCTACAACATGGGTGAAACTTGAAGACATTATGCTGAGTAAGAAAGATCCTTGTTGAACTGATGCCCCATCATGATCTTTCCCCAGTTCAGTTAAATGGTCGACTGAATGTAAAAGTTTGCCTGTCTTTATGATGATGATGATTTTATTTCAAAGCAGTCTTCCGTGTGTGCTGAAATGCCCTTGGAATCAGATTCGTCTTCTCTTGCTCTCAGAGTAAAGTGAGGTGGGAAGAGAATCTGATACCACAAGAGGGTATCTAGTCTCAAGATGCAGCGCCCCACCCTGAGGTGCAGCATCTCCAGGTGACCGTGACCGGCTCGGGAACTGTGTGAATGTCTGTTGTTCAAAGCAACCAGATTTCAGTGATTAGAGGGGAAAGCATGAGCATTTTAATATTTCCATTCTCTAGAGATTTGCTTTATTAGGAAAGCAAGCTCTCCCCTTTCTGTAACATGCTGTGTTGAGTCTCATTGTTGAAGAGGACATTATCTTGAAGCCGAGAAAGTAAACAAGATTCTATACTAGTTCTGAATCAGATGGCCCAGTTTATCCACCCTTATGTTTTGAAAATAAATACAGATAAATGCCTTGCATGTTGTTACTTACAAATCGATTCTTCCCGTTGTTGGGAGAGCTTTCAGTCACATCATGCACTAAAATAAATTCAGGATTAATTAAAAGAGTTGAATGCAGAAAACGAAACCATGAAAATCAAGAAGAAAATATAGATGGAAAGTTAGTTAGACTGTTGAGGTATAAATGCAATGAAAAAAATTGCAAAAGAAAAATTGATAAATTTAACTGCAAATAATTTCTACACATCAAAAATATAAAAGTTAAGCAATATGTTAGGAAAATATTTGAAGCAAATATGATAGGCAAAGGGTAATATATAAATAAATCTGTAATCAAGTATAAAAACCTTTACCATCCCAAGAAAATGATGGACACAGGACATGATTAGGGACATGATTTTTCTTTAAAAGAAGAAATGTAAGTGGCTAATTAGTGTGAAAAAGTCATTCTCTCTAGATATTAAAGAGATGCAAGCAAGTAAGATGAGGACTATTTCTATTATTAAGTCGGCTTTTTTTTTTTTTAACAAGATAGCCTTCAATACTGGCATTCATATACTGCTCGGAGAAGTGTAAGTTGAAGTTGATATAGCCTTTCTGGAAAGCTATTTAGCAACAGATACTAAGAGCTTTAAATGTGATCATACACATTGACTCAGAATCTTTTCTAAGGAAGTAATTAGAAATACTGGTAAAGATTTATATGTAAGGATGTTCACTGCAGCATTATTTGTAGCAGTGAAAAATTGAAGATAACCCAGATGAACAACAATAGGGAATCATTTATATAAATTATGGTTCATCAATGACGATGTTAAAAATCAAGAGCCCAAAGAATTTTTTTTTTTCTTCCGGTACACGGGCCTCTCACTGCCGTGGCCTCTCCCGTTGCGGAGCACAGGCTCTGGACACGCAGGCTCAGCGGCCGTGGCTCACGGGCCCAGCCGCTCCGCGGCACGTGGGATCTTCCTGGACCAAGGCACGAACCCGTGTCCCCCGCATCGGCAGGCGGACTCTCAACCACTGCGCCACCAGGGAAGCCCCATCGCCCTGGGTTTTGAATCCTGATCCCAACATCCACCACTCTTGGTGGCGTGCCTCTCACCTAGTAGTCACGTGTCAGTGCTCCAAGTCCCCTATTATCCCGTCACCCAGACTGTCCCTCCTGCAACTGTGCTTACACATCTCTATGATGTTCCTTCCACTAGCAATAAACTGTATATTTATTCATTCAGCAGACATCTACTGAGCAAATGTCACGTGCCAGGCAATCCGGGGCACAAAAATGAATTAAACACAAGTCTCTGCCTTACTGTAGCTCACAGTCAACTCGGTGAGCAAGTTATAAACAACCAGTTATATTTTGTAGGATAAGTGGTAGTTATGTTAAATATGTTCTCCAGTGGCAGAACCGGGATTTGAACTCAAGTCGACTTGCCCCTAAGGTCATTTTGCTTGAAGGTGAAGAAGACAAAAGCAATGGCGGCGTCTGATATGGCTGGTGCCTCGGTATGTGTTGGGGAGGGGCAGGAGCTGAGGCTGCAGAATGGCCTGTACGCTATGCTGAGGGGTTGAAACTTAAACATCTTTGTAGCTGGAATAACAATAGTTAATAACTAGCAGTCTATGCCACACTCTGTTCTAAGTGCTTTGCATACTGACTCAGTTCATCCTCACAACCACTTGATGAGGGAGGTAAAACAACTGTATTTTTTTAGAGATAAAGAAACTGAGACACAGCGGTTTAGAATCTGCTTGCCAATGCAGGGGACGTGGGTTCGATCCCTGGTCTGGGAAGATCCCACATGCCGCGGAGCAACTAAGCCCATGCGCCACAACTACTGAAGCCCACGTGCCCTATAGCCCACGGGCCACAACTACTGAGCCCACGTACTGCAGCTACTGAAGCCTGTGTGCCTAGAGCCCAGGCTCGTTCCTGCAACGAAGAGTAGCCCCTGCTCGCCACAACTAGGGAAAGCCCCTGCACAGCAACGAAGACACAACGCAAACAAGAAAGAAAGAAAGAGAAAGAAAGAAAGAAAGAAAGAAAGAAAGAAAGAAAGAAAGAAAGAAAGAAAGAAAAACTGAGACAGAAAAGTCAAGTCATTTGCTCAATGTCACGTAGGAACTCTCTGGCTCTGGTCAGAGACTGTCGTAGGCACTGCCGCGTCCTTAGCCCAACTCTGTGCGTTGAACCAGTAAACATGAATTGAATGGAATTGAACAGAGAGCTCTTGTGAAATATTCCTACTGGTTTTGTTAATTATCCAGACCTGGGTTGTGGGGGATAGTGGAGAAAAAGAAAGGGACTGTTGAACCCACCATCTTAATCCAACACTGTATGTCCTTCAGAAGCAGATAACCCGTCTGCATGGGCTGAGTTCACACTACGTGGTTCCTGCGTGGCAGAGTCAGGGTCTGTTTAAGTCGGAAGCAGTCATGACAATGACCTTGCTGAACCTCCCACTGGTTTGAAACTGTAACTTGACTGAAAGGCTCTATGAACACGGTTCCGGAACGTGAGAGGCTCTTGCTTTTTCAAACTCACTTGTTCTAAGCCCATAGCTTTGTAGAGGAGAAAATGAGCCCTATCGGGTCGGCTTCCAGCGTAACAGAGTCCTAATGTGTAGGCTTCTAGGGGATGCTATGCAAATGAACACTTGTTTCCTGTTTGAGCCCGCGGTAGCGCAGTGCGTGCATCGGGACGCTTCTCTCTTACATCCTGGGGACGAGTGACTGACCTGCTCGGCCACGATAGGAACGTCACCGGAGACTTGCAGCCTGTGTGCACAGCGGGTGGACCACGCTAATCCGTTCTCTCCCCAGCCCTCACCCTCACACGTGTGGGAGGAGCAAGCTGCCACGAGGTCGTGCAAGGACGCAAGGCTTCTGGTTCCAACCATAGCACTGCGTTTGCTTTAAGAGAGCGGCAGGGCAGAGGGGAGAGATGGGGGGAGGGTGAGGACCTCTCACGTCACCCTCTCCTGACACGGCTTTGTCACAGCTTCTGTGTCATGGCCGACCTCCATGCCCACAGATCAAGCTCGGCTTTAGCCTGTGAGGCCAGGCTCAGCCAAGGCCTCGTTAATAACAGTAAACGCAGCTAACACTGATTGAGCACGTCTACCAAGTGACAGACTCTGTGTCCTATTGGGAGATCAGTGCCTGTAACCCTGGGGGGCTGCATTCATTGTTCTTGTCTGCGTTTACCAACTGCAGGAGCTGAGGCTCAGAGGAGTTTTGTGAATTTCCCCGGGAGGGAAGAGCCGAGACCCAGATCCAGCTGTGTTACTCCAAAGCCCAGGCTTTGAGCCTTTGTGCCACACTTTCTTGGCCACAGAACTTCTGGCCTCCAAATGCTCCCTGCTTCCACCTCCAGCCAGAAGTCATCTATCCTCCTTACAAATTCTCAGAGTGCTTGATCTGCACTTCCATGGGCCTTCCCAGTTTAACATCCTATTACTGTTATTTATATAAAGTGTTCACTTCTCCTGTTAAACTGGGGGCGTGGAGGCAGACTCCACTTCTTATTCCATGGCATATTTTCCACGGCCCCCAGTGTAATGTGTAGACCCCTCAGATAAGACTAGAGAAGGTTGTTTCTGATCAGATCTGCCCCTACTGAGCACCTGTACCTTGATGGGAATTTGGGAATCTAGAAAACTATCTGTAGGAATTCTTCAGCTCAGACTTCCTAAAGAAAAGTAAAGATTTACCTGAGAATAGTTGAATCATGGTTTTCCTAACGGAAGCAGGTAACTCATATACCAAAGTCCACGTTACCGTGCCTTTCCTGTAATACCCCCATTCCTCGCTGTCCTAGCACTGCTCAGAGACCGTTAGCATCCCAGTCTGCTCAGAACCTCTTCTTGTTTATGGTTCAGATTTCTTATCCTTTCCTGTGCATCCCATTTGTTTAGTGTCAGGGTTGACGTTCCCTCGGATCCCCTGTGACAGGTTGCAGAGACACTTCTATCTCATGTTGCTTCAATTCAGACCTTAAAGTATCTAGTTGTCGTTACCTGTACTTGGAGGTTCTACTATTGCATAAGTTTACCCACATGGATTTCAGAACATTCTGGGAAATACATGCTCAACCGTTTTTTTACACCAGGAATGCACACTCATCTCTCTTTGTGTTTCTCTGTCTCCCTTTCTGTCTCTCTCTGCAAGACTGCTTCTCTTTAATCTTGCTTCTTGGGATGTGACAAATGAGAAGGGTTTTAGGTTCATATCCTGATCCATTTTTTGGCAGAAGAGAACTGTTTTAAGGATGAACCCAACTCTATAATACTTCCCATGTTCCACCTCTAAACATCTTTCTGGATGCATCACTCAAGAATTTTTTTTTGAAACATCTTTATTGGAGTATAATTGCTTTACAATGATGTGTTAGTTTCTGCTTTATAACAGAGTGAATCAGTTATACATATACATATATCCCCATATCTCTTCCATCCTGCGTCTCCTTCCCTCCCACCCTCCCTATCCCACCCCTCTAGCTGGTCACAAAGCACCGAGCTGATCTCCCTGTGCTATGCGACTGCTTCCCACTAGCTAGCTATTTTACATTTCGTAGTGTATATATGTCCATATATACACTACCACTCTCTCACTTTGTCTCAGCTTACCCTTCCCCCTCCCTGTGTCCTCAAGTGCATTCTCTAGTAGTTCTGCGTCTTTATTACCGTCTTGCCCCTAGGTTCATGTGTTAGCATACGGTATTTGTTTTTCTCTTTCTGACTGACTTCACTCTGTATGACAGACTCTAGGTCCATCCACCTCACTACAAATAACTCAAGTTCATTTCTTTTTATGGCTGAATAATATTCCATTGTATATATGTGCCACATCTTTATCCATTCATCTGTTGATGGACACTTAGGTTGCTTCCATGTCCTGGCTATTGTAAATAGAGCTGCAATGAACATTGTGGTACATGACTCTTTGAATTTTGGTTTTCTCAGGGTATATGCCCAAGTAGTGGGATGGCTGGGTCGTATGGTAGTTCTATTTTTAATTCTTTTAAGGAACCTCCATACTGTTCTCCATAGTGGCTGTATCAATTTACATTCCCACCAACAGTGCAAGAGGGTTCCCTTTTCTCCACGCCCTCTCCAGCGTTATGTTTTCCTCTTTAACCATTTCATAATCACTGATTTCTAAGCTATCCTAGCACAGTATTTTGTTCGTAATTATGCATAAATATTTGTCAGTGAATGAACCAGTCTGGGGGGAAGGGAAGAAAGGAAAGTGGTGTGTCCAGTTTCCTGAGTACAAGCAATGCCACCCCTTCTCCTCAAGTACAGCCCTAAACAGGACGTCCAGATGGGGCACCTCCCACCCCTCCACGCTTGCTGACTTCAGTAAATCACAAGGTGCTTATGTTTGCCCTGAGGTCAGTCTTGGCACGTGTGCTGCCTGCTGGGGGGTCCACAGCTGGCCCAGATGTTGCTATATGTTTATATAAGTCTGTTTGTGTGTGTGTGCCTGTGTGTGTACGCAGATCACCCATTTACATGTGTCCTGTGTGTCTTCCCTGTAAAGACCATGCATGTCTCATCATGGGCTGTTGTCCAGCAGAGGTGGAAGGTCGCAGCTCGGGAGGCCCCCTTCCTGCTGAGCCACCCCTTCACTGCGGCCTCAGCCGCTGTGAAGTCCACCACCCTTTCTGCAACCTGCAGATGCTTTGTTCTTTCCTCAAAGCCATATTGCACTTTCCTGACTGGTTGGCCACGTTTGAGCCCTTAGTTTTTAATTCTTGCAAGATGACTGAAGGGAAAACCAGGAATGGTGATAAGCAGGCAGTAGAGAAACGGCATTTCATCACTGTCACTTGAATAATTCCTGTTGCTATTTTTAAATGTTGCTCAGTTTAATGTAGCATTTCTGCTGTTTGGAATGCGTGCCTATACCAGTGCATAATGCATGCTTGTGCTTTGGTACCTGGTCCTGCCTGAGTAAGATTTGCAAGGCTGAATCTTTGGCAGGTATCCATCTGCCTACGTATTAATTGAGGCAAGTCAATAGGGAGAACCCTCTAAAGTGCTCAGGAATGTTGCAGAATGGCTGAATTCCTCAGGTGCAGGCTCCGTGCACTACAGCAGCAGTTCTGTGGCATCAGTGAACAAAGCATCGAGCAAACAGTGAAGCTCCTACTAAGCACCAGGCACTCAAGCATCGGACTCTGCTGCCAGCTGCTGCCTGCACACTCCAATAAAAGGCTACCGAGTCTGCCTCCTAGATGCCAACCCTCATTTCAGTGCCCGGAGCATTTGAAAAACATCACTAGCAGATACGGTAATTCATTTCCTTAAAACAGAACTCAGAGTTGAAAGGAGGTTAAATGAAAAGGAACACAACAGGGCCAGGTTTCCAGCCCTTTCTTTTGTGCATAAATATTAATAGATACTTGGCGTAAGAGTTCTGCAGCTTTGTAATCTCTTGTGTTAGTGGCAGGACTTCAGGTTGGATGTGCATCGTTAATTCTCCATTCGCTTGTCTTTGGTACTCAGCGTATTTCTATGCCCCTGGATGAGGGTGTGACAAACCAGCGCAGTCCAACAGGTAGAAGCAGGTGAAAATGAATCTCCTTGTGACCTGGACTTCTTGTCACATCTCCTGACCTGCTTAAACTATAAAAGGAAGACAGTACACCTTTAAAGACACTTTCCATACCTTTGCTCGTGGAATTGAACAGAACGGTGTTTAGCTGGGGGTGGAAGGAGGTGCCGGCTTTATGTTTTTAAGGCATCAAAAATACCGTTTGTTTATCTAAAACTAAGGGTTGGCACGAAAACATCCCCAAAGCTTATTAACAAGAGGGACTGACTTTCTAGAGGAAGATGAGTCCTTTGGGTCCTTTGCTCTGTCCTAGTCAGGCAGCCTCAGCCCAGGCACTCGCCCCTCTGAGACACGATTTCTGCATGTGGTATAAAGGATCCTCAAAGCAGCTGAGTATGCAGTGAGGTACATACATGAAGATGCTCTAAACCCAGAGCGCCACTCTTTCTAGTGTCTTTTTTATTGTCCTTTTATTGCATAGCTAACACTATCATATAACTGGCATAATGTAACGTAAAGCCATCTGCTTTTTCAGTCTCTGGAACATGCTTCTCTGTGGTGAAGAACATAGAACCGAGCATATAAAATTGCACGGGATGCCATCAGGCCCATCACTTGCTCATTTGAGACTTCCTGGTGCCTGTCACATGGGAACAGCCTGTAAAGTAGCTTTTCTAATCTTAGACACATATCAATTATTCACCAGCCTGGCTCCTCTTATGCATTATCTTATAGAATTCACCATGGCGACAGTGCACCTTGCTTTAAATCTTAATCTGAAACGGATACATTAATATTAGGTTTCTTCTGCTTTAGATTATTCTAAATGTCAGCTGATTCTGAAAATGGCGTTAAAACTTTTTCTCCTTCCCTTACGTTACACGAAGGTCACTTATTTTATATGAAACTTGATATGAAGTTGAAGAAACTTAAGAGCTGGCTATCCTTTTCTACCTTTTAGTATCAGTTATGAGATCATACTCCTGACATAACCATCATTTAGCTTTTGAGAGAAAATATATAAGCAAGAATTTCTGCTTAAATCGATTTAATGTACTATGTTGCTTGCAGTGTTGAATGCAAGAGTATAAAATGTGTTTTCACTTTTCAAATAAGTGTAATTCACAATTACACATACTATTATTCCTTTTCACTACATATGGAGAAAGCTGTGTACGATATCAGGTTTCTGATATTTTCCTATGTAAAACATAATCTATAAATCCATGATAGTCAGAAAAATGCTATGGACATAAAGAATTCATTCTTTTTATAATGTTTTTATTTTCTTTTTTACCATGGGTACAAGGAAAACCATGTTGAGGGAGGGACCACATAATATCATTAGTTGGCTCTCCTGACAGGAGTGCCTCACATAAAAGAACTAATGGTTCCTGGAGAGAGTCTAGACAGCTCAGGAAAGAAACAGAGACTACAATTATAATGTCAATAGTCTTAATGGGGATGTGGACGTTACCTTTGGGGGGAATAGTGCCCCTTGGTCCACATTCTGCTGACAGTCTGTGCTGAATGCTTGACTTCCACTTTGTAGGCATGAAAATTAGATGGTGGGTGATTTCTCACGAGAAAAGTCACATTCTTAAAGAGCTGTCAGAACAACACGATTGGACGCGCCCCACGTGTATCCTTGTGTCCAGAGATGGGCCCAGGGTTGCTGCCCGCCAGTAATACTGCCGCTGCGTCACAAAACAGGCACATAGGAACTGATTCAGCCCAGGTCAGAGGACAGCAGATGAGCGACAGGAGGGCGCTTTCACAGTCTGAAGAGTCAGGTGTTGAAATGAGTGACATTTTAGGACATAAGTTAAGGTTTAAGTAAATCGAGGCTCCAGCGAAGGAAATTAACACCACAGTTAGACAGCAAATATATTCTAAAGCATCTTCGGTGTCCTGTTACAATATCACAACACTTTCACTCCACCCTTGGAGAGTTTAGATTATTGTATTAAGTAGAATATTCTGAAATATTTCTACTTATTTTTTAAATAAGAGTTCGTTTTTTGAGAGCAGTTTTAAGTTTATGGCAAAAATTGAGAAGGTAAAGAGATTTCCCATGTACCCCCTGCCCTCACGCATGAATGGTCTGACCCATTATCAACACATCCACGTCTACTTATTTTCATGAATGACTGGGTATTATTTTTGACAATATTTATCTATCCAATTTTTGTGAAGTTCCCCCCACCCTCCCGTGGACTCTTATCTATTTATTTTTAAAAATTTTTTATTGGAGCATAGTTGATTTCCACTTTTGTTAGTTTCTGCTGTACAGCAAAGTGAATTAGTTATACACATATCCACTCTTTTTTAGATTCTTTTCCTATAGAGGTCATTACAGAGTATTGAGAAGAGTTCCCTGTGCTCTACAGCAGGTCCTTATTAGGTCTATTTTATACATAGTCGTGTGTATATGTCAATCCCAGTCTCCCAATTTATCCTTCCTCCCCCTTTCCCCCCTAGTAACCATAAGTTTGTTTTCTACATCTGTGATTCTATTTCTGTTTTGTAAATAAGTTCATTTGTACCATTTTTTTAGATTCCACATATAAGTGATATCATATGATATTTGTCTTTCTCTGTCTGACTTACTTCACTCAGTCTGACAATCTCTAGGTCTATCCATGTTGCTGCAAATGACATTATTTTGTTCTTTTTTATGACTGAGTAACATTCCATTGTATATATATGTACCACATCTTCTTTATCCATTCTTCTGTCAATGGATATTTAAGTTGCTTCCATGTCCTGGCTATTGTCAATAGTGCTGCAATGAACATTAGCGTACATGTATCTTTTCAAAGTATGGTTTTCTCCAGATATATGCCCAGGAGTGATGTTGCAGGATCATATGGCAGCTCTATTTTTATTTTTGAAGGAACCGCCATACTGTTCTCCATAGTGGTTGTACCAGTCAATTTACATTCCCACCAACAGTGTCGGAGGGTTCCCTTTTCTCCACACCCTCTCTTATTGTTTGTATAGATTTTCTTTAATAAAAATTTTTAAAATTTTTATTTATTTATTTATGGCTGTGTTGGGTCTTCGTTTCTGTGCGAGGGCTTTCTCTAGTTGCGGCAAGTGGGGGCCACTCTTCATCGCGGTGCGCGGGCCTCTCACTATCGTGGCCTCTCTTGTTGCGGAGCACGGGCTCCAGATGCGCAGGCTCAGTAATTGTGGCTCACGGGCCTGGTTGCTCCGCGGCATGTGGGATCTTCCCACACCAGGGCTCGAACCTGTGTCCCCTGCATGGGCAGGCAGATTCTCAACCACTGCGCCACCAGGGAAGCCCTTTGTATAGATTTTTTGATGATGGCCATTCTGACCAGTGTGAGGTGATACCTCATTTTAGTTTCGATTTGCATGTCTCTAATAATTAGTGATGTTGAGCATCTTTTCATGTGCTTTTTGGCCATCTGTGTGTCTTGTTACGTTTTTTTATGTTAAAAAATATCCATTTGTTCAGTAAACTTTTTTAGCATCTATTGTAAGCTAAGCACTTAGGTGTTAGGGCTGGGAATGTTGGTCTCAGAATTCAGCATAGTGCTCTTTACATAAAAGACACAATATTTACTGAATAATTTCATAGAAGATGAATAAAATACATCCTTGAGAAATTTGACAAACTCATGGGTCAGGAAATGGAGGAAAAAGACATACAAAGTTAGCATCACAATGAAGTGGAGTTAATGGTTATAACAGACATCAAAAAGTGCTAAAAAAGTCAGTGGTAAATGAAATCATCTCCAGAAGATATTAAAGTCAAGAGATACTACATTTTATTGGTATTTACATCTATAAAAGTTCACTTCCGGGCTTCCCTGGTGGCGCAGTGGTTGAGAATCTGCCTCCTAATGCAGGGGACACGGGTTCGAGCCCTGGTCTGGGAGGATCCCACAGGCCGCGGAGCAACTAGGCCCGTGAGCCACAACTACTGACCCTGCGCGTCTGGACCCTGTGCTCCGCAACAAGAGAGGCCGTGATAGTGAGAGGCCCGCGCACCGCGATGAAGAGTGGCCCCCGCTTGCCACAACTAGAGAAAGCCCTCACACAGAAACAAAGACCCAACACAGCAAAAATAAATTAATTAATTAACTCCAACCCCTCCCCCCCCAAAAAAGAAAAAGTTCCTTCATGTCATTTTGCCTGGAAGAAAATCAGAAGATAGCCAGCCTCTTAGAATTACGAGTTACAGGCAGGCCCGTTGTGAGGAGGGTGCGGGGATCCTCAGTTCTGAGAGTCTCTATTCAGAGGGCACACATCTGAAATGACACTGTCAACCAGAGGAGGCCTCCCTGCAGCCCCTAGTCCTTGACTGCACCCCCCTGAGGGGCTGTAGAGACTCCTTCTGTGACCGAGCCCTCGCAGGAAGAGGCAGGGCCTCCTGCTGGCTCACTGAATAGCCCCGAGAGGGCTGCTTTCCCACCCTCAAAACAGGACTCCACCCTCAGAATTAAGAAGACTCCATCCACAGCTGCCTAACTAAGTAATCTCATGGGGCTTCTGGGGGCAGAAAACCACAGCAGAGCTTCCTCCTGACTGGGCATGACTCTAAGGCAAGAAAAAGAGATAATTTTAGACCATAAACTTTGACCTTGTGAATAGAAGGAGAATGGTATAAAGAAAGAAAAATAAAGTGGAAGAAACGAGCAGAAAAATGATAGGATTTAAACCACTGGGTCCTAAGATCAGACCCAATTTTTTAAATGCCCTAAAACCTCATACTGGAGAGTTTACATCTTAACCTGGCTATCATTTCTTTTGTTTATTTTATGTGTAATGCAGATGATTAGGGGCTGCTTAATACTATATGCTCTTTGGACATCTATTGTGTATTTACACTTTGCTTTGTACGGATTGTACAGAATGCCCTGCATAACCTACTCTGAGGGTATTAGTTTCCTTTGGCTGCTGTAACAAGTTACCACAAATTTAGTGGCTTAGAGTGACACGGATCTATCCTCTTATGTTTCTGGAGATCGGAAGTCCAAAATGGGTCAACAGGGCTGCATTCCTTCTGGAGACTCCAGGGGAATATTCTTTTCTTGCCTTTTCCTGCATTTCTCAGCTCCTGGTCCTGCCGACTCTGACCTCTGCTTCCGTAGTCATGGCTCCCTCTCTGGCTCTGATCCTACTCTCTCCGTCTTATAAGGACCCTTGTGATTGTACATAGGGCCCACCCAAATGATTCAAGATAATCTCCCCATCTCGAGATCTTTAACTTAATCCCATCTGCAAAGCCCATTTTGCCACACAAGGTAACATATTCACAGGTTCCTGGGATTAGGTGGACCTCTGAGGGTCTGTTATTCAGCTACCCCACTGAGGCTTCGAGTGTGTTAGACCATCAACCTAGACGGAAATCAATCAGTGGAGAAAACAGCAAAATGTTGGAAGTGGAAGTTTGTGCAAGGTTATTTTTTTCCTGTATAGAATTCTATAGGTTAATATATTTTATATGTGAAAAATGAAAATGTATTCAAGTACATTTAGAAAAAGGGAGTTTTTCCCTTAAGATTCTGTAAATATTTTAATATGTGGTCCAGAGCATCTTCTCATTCATTCTGCTGCCTGGGTAACTGTGGGCCCACCAGCCGCGAGGTGCTGCCTTAAACTCCAGGCAAACGACACTCAAGGCAGCTCATTTCTTCTCAGTTACAGTTTGTCTTCGCTTTATGTTTAGCGTATAAATTGGTTGTTAGCCCTGTCCCAGAGCAGACACCTGGATTTGCAGTCTAGCACAGCACATCCTCTAAAGTACAACAGTGTTTTTCTGGTTGCTTCTTGTGTTCTTGTGGCTCGTGGTGGTGAGAAGCAGCAGGAAGGCAGTTCAGGGTAGATTGCCATCCTGGAATGGGGGGCCGGGTTCGCAGATGGCACCCTTGCAGTAGAGGAGGTAGTTGGGGTGTGGATGGGTGACAGTATTATGTGCTGCCAGTGCCTGAGGGAGCTGCCTGCAGAGGGGAGGTCAGAATTCAATTCCCAAGGCAGGCGGAAAAACTCACTGTAGAAGCTTCCATGCTGGGGTGTGAAGCTGAGGGCTTGGAGGGTGGGGCACCTGCTCAGTTTGGAAGCTGGAAGGTTGGGGATCGCTTAATGATGTTTGGCGCCGTCCCATGTGCGGCTCCTTGGAGGCTGCTGGGGGCTCACCTTCTCCTCCCGCTGGAAGAGCGAGCGCCAGGCCAAGGCCCCAGCACTGACCTCTGCATCCCTACCTCTACACAACCACGCGAGCAGAGGAGAGAGCTGAGGTGCCTGTGGCCTCCTCTCTCAGTGGGCGGTAGAAAACCCCTCACGTGTGGTGTCATGTGCTGCCCAATGCATAAAGGGGATTTGTTGATGCCTAATTAAAATTCATATTTGTGAGTATTTACTAATGTGCCAGGCACTGTTAGCTTTTTATATAAGTTATGCCATTTAATCCTCAGAACTATAGATTGAAGATGCTTTTACAGAAAAGGGGCCCAGAGTGATTAAGTAACTTACCCAAGGCCACACAGCTAGGGAGAAGCAAAGTTGGCATTAAACGCAGGCACCCGGACACAGAAGCCCGTGCTCGGTCCTCTGCTGCTTCCCAAGGAGACGAGGTGCTGAATGCTCTGGAGTAAAGATCTTTAAGAAACTTGAGTGAGAATGCAGACACTTAGGAGGGCTTTACATGTATTAATTCATTGAATCCTCTGAAAACCCCCGAGGTAGGTCCTGTCATTATCGTGTGGGAGTGGTTACGTAGTTTGTCCAAGCTCGCACAGATAGTAGGTAGCTCAACCGGGGTTGGCAGCCAGGCAGACTGCCTCTGTTCCTCTAAAAAGAAAATATGTTGTCATATACAATACGAGGATAACACCCAGTTTATAGATGATGGAACTAAAATGATGGAATTTATTAAGATTGTGGAAGGCACTGTAATTGGTACAATACAGAAATGAATCCAAGAAAGATAAAGTCTCTTTCCTTTCCCCAGGGAGTTTGCAGCCCAAGATAGATGACTTAGATGTAGCCAGTGATAAACTCAATGCCTTTGGGGACAGAAGGTGCTGTGACAAGAGGAAAAGGAGGTTCAGGGTGCTGGCATGCCTCATAAAGGACAGGATGATGCCACACGACACCTCACAGCCTCACCTCTTCAAATTTCACTGAGTGTGTAATAGTGCCTCTGCTCAGCATGCTTGGTTACACCACTTCCTGCAGGAAACAGAAGTCTAAGGAAATGTTGAAGGTGAGGAGGGTACCGGCTGAAACTATGAATGAGACAAAGTAGTCGGCAGGAGGAGGGAAGTGCCCCAGCCACAGGGGCCCGTGAATCATCAAGTGGTATAATGCTAAAAAATCTCAGGATGACTGGGATTTGGTTAGCGGTTAAAGAAGGCAAGTCTTCTCAAAACCACAAAGACCTACAAACTGTGTTTGAACTGTATTTACTACAGACAGACAGGTCCTGACAATGCAGGGAGGCAGGCAGGAGGTAACAAACCTGATCAGAGGGGCTGGACCTGAAAAGCAGTGACGTGAAGGATGTGAAATAAATTTTGGATGGATAGAATAGTAAGTTCCTTAGAGGCCTTTAACAAAGGGAGTAAGAAATAATTACTAACTAGAGAAAGTTAATTTATTATAATAAAGATTCTCCACAACCCTGACCTTGGGGGTTTGTGTTTTTGTTTAAAAGAGGCTCATGTTTAATTCAACTCTATACCGAATAGATTATGGTGAGATTTGGTTGTATTTTTAATTTACGGTGACCAGACACAGGACTGTAAGCCAGAAAGGTATTCATCTCAGAGAAGAGATGTATGAGTTTCCTACTGATGCTCTAACAAAGAACCACAAACTTAGTGGCTTAAAGCAAAATATAAGTTTGTTTTCTTACAGTTCTGTCCATCTGAAGTCCAACATGTGTCTCACTGAGCCAAGATCAAGGGTATCATTCCTTTCTGGAGACTGGAGATTCTGGAGAATCTCTTTTCTTGACTCTTCCGCCTTCTCGAGGCTGCCCACCTTCCTTGGCTCAGGGCCCCTTCCACCATCTTCAAAGCCAAGCAGAATCCTTCTTATATTCCCATCTCACTGATTCTCTTTTTCATAATCACATCTTCCTCTTCCTTCCTCTTTTGATATCTGGATTCTGAATATCTTGGGATTATGCCGTTCTCTTCCAAAATTATGTTACCAGTGTTGCGGCTGCATTGCAGCTGGAGAGTTATGAGTGAGGAAATAGTGATAAAGGTGAAAAGAGAGAGAGTTGGAAAGTCTGTAGCCAGGCGTCAGAAGCATAGGCAGATGTGAGCGATAGAGAAAGGAAAGAGGATGGGGCAACAAGAAGTGTGTCCTGGTGAGCCTGAGCTTTGTGTGTCAGTAAAAATTGTGCTTGTCAAACAAAGGAAGTGTAAATGCTTCTAGAAACATACATTGTTTTTGTTATTCAGAGGAGAAATTCATGATAAATTGTAAAGAAGTTGACGGATATATATTCACCTAGATAGTGTTGATACCATAGTATTGCAAGGACTTTTCAGAAAAATAAGTATTCTGTTTGACTTGTAGAAATTATAATTCCCATATTTATTTCTCATCTATCAATTGCGTTCTACATCACAACTCTGGGAGAATATAAAAATTGACCTGTATCAAACAGAAACATGATTCTGGCAGCAAGACAGGCTTCCATAGAAATCAGGCAAAGTGGACAGAAAAAAGAGGTAGGCAGATTTT
The DNA here is from genome assembly GCF_964165515.1 of Mesoplodon bidens. Taxonomy (NCBI): domain Eukaryota; kingdom Metazoa; phylum Chordata; class Mammalia; order Artiodactyla; family Ziphiidae; genus Mesoplodon; species Mesoplodon bidens. Next base: position 8,440,429 of record NC_138174.1, read on the forward strand.
ATTACATTTATTTTTGTCCATTTCCTCAGTTTTTCCTGATTTATTTTAAAACCCTGGTCACACGGGGCCAGAATCTCTATTTATTGCTAAATAAACATATCAGTTAGACCTGAGCCATATAAGGAAAATATTGCTAATCTTGGTTCCAGTGGTATTTTAAAATCTTAATATTCTGTGTTTGTTTAGTAGCCTTAGGCTGTTTTTTTTTTTTTTCAGGCTTTGCACTCAAATATAATTGCCAGCTCGTCTCCACTTTTCTCACTTCCTGTGTCCCATTAAAGCTTAAAAGGATACCATTCCTTCCATGACATTATTCTCATCCCTCCATTCTTTTTTATTTCTATTCTTACATTTCTGCCTTAGCTGTATGTTAATCTCATACTTCTTCTAATGAGTAACTCCTTTTGGCTCAATGGACAAGAGAAACCAAGCAAAACTTCACTGTTAAAGTAAATTATTAAACTAATTTTTACGTGATTTCTTTTAAAATTCCATAATTGCTTTTTAATCAGACACAGTCGTTAAATTCAAAATGTCAGCAAGCAGAATCAAAGGCCCATAGTTATATGCTTTTTAGAATAAAGTGTTGCTATTGCCTATAGTTTTGCACATTCTGATAAAAAGCATTAATATTTCCTTTGTTTCTGCCTCAATCATCAAGTGGTATAATGCTAAAAAATCTCAGGATGATGACTGGGATTTGGTTAGCGGTTAAAGAAGGCAAGACTTCTCAGAACCACAGAATGTGTTTGAACTGTATTTACTACAGACAGGTCCTGACTCAGGTGCCAATCTGACATGACAGAATTGCTGTGCGAAGAATTCTGGATCTGTGATCAATTAGTAATGTCTGCATGGGTGCAGAATTTGAGTAGAAATATATATATACCACATATTTACCATTCTTAAAATCTTGATGAAGGCTGCATAACAGCTTTTTTTTTTTCTTTTAAAGGTAGCATGACTTAATGGAAAAAACTTGGGTGGGTTCTGGAATCAGATCCATCTGGGTCCAAATCTCTCCTGTACTTCTATCTAGTTGTATGATCCTAGGAAAGCCAGTTGACACTTGTGCAATCTATGATATGGGATTGATAATACCTGTATCAGATGGTTGTTGGAATAATTAATCAGAATAATATATGTCAAGCCCCTGAGCCCTAGTAGAGTCTCCATCAGTGGTAGCTGTAGTTATTTCCTGTATTATCTTCTCACATTGTTACCCACCAGTCTTCCAAGACAGAGTCTTCACCAGACCATGTGCCTCTAGTGGGAGTGGGAGGGATTTCTCAACAAAACCAGTCACGTTATGCTCCTCCCAACTCAAATCAGACCAAAATGAGTCCTTCCTTGGGGAATTTGCAGACTTGAGCTGGCGAAGGAGAGATGTTTTCTCTCTGTTGACTTGTGCTCCCAGATGACAAAGCCTGTCTATTATGGAGAGAATGGACTGATGGGGGAGTGTCTGAGTGTTTAGTTTGAGTGACTGGACCCCTGGAGCAGCTCCGGATCCTCTCCTCCCAAAGCCTGGGTGTTTGGTCATCTTTTCCTTTGATTCATTAATCTCCATCCCCCACTCCCACCCCAAACACATAGACTTCTAATCCCATTTAACTTTAAACTAGACCCAGACTCAAAACAGTTCTGACTGATAGGCTAATTATTATTATGCCTACCTTTTAAGAAGTTTGATTTCTACAGATTAGCACTTAATTCCATCATTGCTCCTCTCTTGACAGTTTTTCATTTTTTCATTGTACAAGGAAGCCTTAAAATCCAAACAAAGTGGCTTTCAAAGGTTTTGCTTATAAGCATGTCATATTAAGTAACAGAGCTATGAATATTTACAGTTGATGACATATTGGGAAAATTTGTTTCTTGCAGTGGCATAAGTAGATAACATTTATATCCTAAAATGAGCACTATTGAGTGGTCCGTTAGAAGTTTGGTGCCACATGGTACAAATAAAGCCATAATCATTGTTCTAGAACCTGTTCAGGCAAGTTAGCTCTCTACAAAGAAAGCTTTACTCCACCTCACAGACTGTGTCTGCTGGGCTCTGATTATGGAGGGACCTGGGAGGACCTCAGGTAGACATGTCATCCTGGTGGAAACTGGGCACAAAAGGCATTTCATCTCTGTCAGCCTCTCCCCCCGACTCCAGTGTCTGACCATGGTTGGTCTTCCAGAAATGTTTGTTTGATTAGAACCACAAGCAGAGAGAAAACATATGAAACTACTGCATCTTTTCCCTAAATCTCACCCCAACAACTGTCCCTCCCTATCTTCAGGCTTTTTCTGTCTAAAAGCACCATTCCCTTCTCAGCTCTTTTAAGAAGACATTTCATTTTCAATGAAAATTCTAAATTCAGGAGAATGATTTTTCCATAAGGTATATAGAAAAATCAGATCCACTGCTTTCAACTTACTACTTACACACTTACAAATTACCCTTGCCCTTCAGAATAGTTGGAAAAATCACAAATTCACAAACTCTCATAATTAGGAAAACTGAAAAAGAGGCAGCCATTCAGTGCTAAGCATGAATCACAGTGCTAAGCATGAATAGAGCAAACATTTGCTATTAATTTGCACTTCAAGTAAAAGCCTATATAATCCTTACAGTCTGTTATACCAGTTTAGCTTTTTGTTGACTTTTACTTGTTTCACCATGATTGGGCATTATAAACTCTTCATGAACCAAATTTGAATTATGTTTTTATAGTTATCTCTTGGTTCCTAGATATACATCAAATACTTAGTTGATACTTGATAATTGAATAGGGAATAATAGAGAAAATAATGTCTTTCGGAAGCTGATAGTCTAGTGGGAAACACAGGATCAACATAAAGGTGACTGTAATTTCCCGAAGAGCATTCAAATGAATAATTTAACAAGCTTTTGCTTTAAAGCTGACTGACCTAAGACGGCATTACTCAGTGGAACCGAAATTGCTGTGCCCAGAAACACATGGAGAGGGTGTAAGCTGGAGAGAGAAACAGCCGTGTGGCTGACAGGGTCTTGGTGCTCTGGCTGGGTGTCAGGCCTGTGCCTCTGAGGTGGGAGAGCTGAGTTCAGGACACTGGTCCAACAGAGACCTCCCAGCTCCACGTAATATCAATCGGTGAGAGCTCTCCCAGAGATCTCCATCTCAATGCTAAGACCCAGCTCCACTGAACAACCAGCAAGCTACAGTGCTGGACACCCTATGCCAAACAAATAGCAGGACAGGAACACAACCCCGTGCATTAGCAGAGAGGCTGCCTAAAATCATAATAAGGTCACAGGCACCCCACAACACACCACCGGACATGGTCCTGCCCACCAGAAAGACAAGATGCAGCCTCATACACCAGAATCGCCTCCACCAGGAAGCCTACACAACCCACTGAACCAACCTTAGCCACTGGGGGCAGACACCAAAAACAGTGGGAACTAGGAGCCTGCAGCCTGCAAAAAGGAGACCCCCAAACACAGTAAGATAAGCAAAATAAGAAGACAGAGAAACACACAGCAGATGAAGAAGCAAATAAGAACCCACCAGACCAAACAAATAAAGAGGAAATAGGCAGTCTACCTGAAAAAGAATTCAGAGTAATGATAGTAAAAATGATCCAAAATCTTGGAAATAGAATGGAGTAAATATAAGAAATGTGTAACAAGGACCTAGAAGAACTAAATAGCAAACAAACAATGATGAACAACACAATAAATGAAATTAAAAATTCTCTAGAAGGAATCAATAGCAGAATAACTGAGGCAGAAGAACGGATATGTGACCTGGAAGATAAAACAGTGGAAATAACTGCTGCAGAGCAGAATAAAGAAAAAAGAATGAAAATAATTGAGGACAGCCTCAGAGACCTCTGGGACAACATTAAACGTACCAACATTCAAATTATAGGGGTCCCAGAAGAAGAAGAGAAAAAGAAAGGGACTGAGAAAATATTTAAAGAGATTATAGTTGAAAACTTCCCTAATATGGGAAAGGAAATAGTCAATCAAGTCCAGGAAGCGCAGAGAGTCCCATACAGTATAAATCCAAGGAGAAACATGCCAAGACACATATTAATCAAACTATCAAAAATTAGGTGCAAAGAAAAAATATTAAAAGCAGCAAGGGAAAAGCAACAAATAACATACAAGGGAATCCCCATAAGGTTAACAGCTGATCTTTCAGCAGAAACTCTGCAAGCCAGAAGGGAGTGGCGGGGCATATTTAAAGTGAGGAAAGGGAAAAACCTGAAGAAATTTTCAGATTTCAGAAAAATCTGAAAATCTCATTCAGATTCGATGGAGAAATTAAAACCTTTACAGACAAGCAAAAGCTAAGAGAATTCAGCACCACCAAACCAGCTTTACAACAAATGCTAACGGAACTTCTCTAGGCAGGAAACACAAAAGAAGGAAAAGACCTAACAAACAAACCCAAAACAATTAAGAAAATGGGAATAGGAACATACATAATGATAACTACCTTAAATGTAAATGGATTAAATGTTCCAGCCAAAAGACATAGATTGACTGAATGGAAACAAAAACAAGACCTGTATATATGCTGTCTACAAGAGACCCACTTCAGACCTAGGGACACATACAGACTGAAAGTGAGGGGATGGAGAAAGATATTCCATGCAAATGGAAGTCAAAAGAAAGCTGGAGTAGCAATTCTCATATCAGACAAAATAGACTTTAAAATAAAGACTATTACAAGAGACAAAGAAGAACACTACATAATGATCAAGGGATCAATCCAAGGAAAAGATATAACAACTGTAAATATTTATGCACCCAACACAGGAGCACCTCAATACATAAGGCAAATGCTAACAGCCATAAAAGGGGAAATCGACAGTAACACAATCATAGTAGGGGACTTTAACGCCCCACTTTCACCGATGGACAGACCATCCAAAATGAAGATAAATAAGGAAACACAAGCTTTAAATGACACATTACACAAGATGGACTTAATTGATATTTATAGGACATTCCATCCAAAAACAACAGAATCCACTTTCTTCTCAAGTGCTCATGGAACATTCTCCAGAATAGATCATATCCTGGGTCACAAACCAAGCCTTATTGAAATCGTATCAAATGTCTTTTCTGACCACAGCGCTATGAGACTAGACATCAATTACAGGAAAAAATCTGTAAAAAATACAAACACATGGAGGCTAAACAATACACTACTAAATAACCAAGAGATCACTGAATAAATCAAAGAGGAAATCAAAAAATACCTAGAAACAAGTGACAATGAAAACATGATGACCCAAAACCTATGGGTTGCAGCAAAAGCAGTTCTAAGAGGGAATTTTATTTCAATACAATCCTACCTCAAGAAACAAGAAACATCTCAAATAAACAACCTAACCTTATACCTAAAGCAATTAGAGAAAGAAGAACAAAAAAAACCCCAAAGTTAGCAGAAGGAAAGAAATCATAAAGATCAGATCAGAAATAAATGAAAAAGAAATGAAACGATAGCAAGGATCAGTAAAACTAAAAACTGGTTCTTTGAGAAGATAAACAAAATTGATAAACCATTAGCCAGACTCATCAAGAAAAAAAGGGAGAAGACTCAAATCAATAGAATTAGAAATGGAAAAGGAGAAGTAACAACTGACGCTGCAGAAATACAAAGGATCATGAGAGATTACTACAAGCAACTCTATGCCAATAAAATGGACAACCTGGAAGAAATGGACAAATTCTTAGAAAAGCACAACCTTCTGAGACTGAGCTAGGAAGAAATAGAAAATATAAATAGACCAATCACAAGCTTGGAGGAATCTAGGGGCAGGACAGGAATAAAGACGCACACATAGAGAATGGACTTAAGGACACAGGGAGGGGGAAGGGTAAGCTGGGACGAAGTGAGAGAGTGGCATGGACATATATACACTACCAAATGGAAAACAGATAGCTAGTGGGAAGCAGCCACATAGCACAGGGAGATCACTTGGTGCTTTGTGACCACCTAGAGGGGTGGGATAGGGAGGGTGGGAGGGAGACGCAAGAGGGAGGAGATATGGGGATATATGTATACGTATAGCTGATTCACTTTGTTATACATACAGCAGATGTATGTATTATTGTTGTTATATATACAGCAGAAACTAACACAACAATGTAAAACAATTTTACTCCAATAAAGATGTTAAAAAAACACACACATGGAGAAATATAATATGTAGTACAAGCCTAGTAGACAAGTGGAATATTGTGATCAGTCATATGTTCTGATTAATATAATTTCAGAGTTTGGGAAATCATAAGGGTCTTTAATCCAAGTCCTACCTTTTGTAGAGAGAAATGGTCTCCCCAGGATCACACAGTTAACTAGCAGAGAGCTCTATCTCAAATCCTCAAACCCCCGATTGCTGCTTTTTCAAACAAATAGGATAAGATGAAATAAACCTATCATGAAACTTTTTGCACAGTTTATCTTCTTGTTGCTACAGAGCTAAGTAAGCCATGGTGGGAACAAAAAACCGAGTCAGAAATTCTGGTGTTGAGTGCCAGCATTCTTTCCTAATGATGGCACGACCCCAGGCATGTCATCCAGGGTCTCTGAGCCTCAGTTTTTTCACCTGTGCGTTGATAGTGACAGTATCTGATACTGGATTTCAGTAGCCAGTGAAACAATGCATGTGCAGATATTTTGTTAATTGTAAAGCTCCATGTAAATGTGAGGTATTATTGTTTATGTTGTTGGGATCCTGTATTACCTCAAGACCATTGTGATGAACATCATATATGGAATTTCTGGTACTAGAGAATGCCAGTTGGGGAAATGCAGGAAACACCTGGTTTTTTACTCTATGCTTACTTACCCAGTGATGTGACTTGAAAACATTAATAAAAGTAAAGGCTGCTTTCAGATGAAGCTTTCAAAAGAAGTGTTTTTTTTGTTTGTTTTTTGGGTTGTTTTTTAGTGGTTCTCCATGTAGAGCAGTAGAGAAAAACATTGTTCTGATTAATGTCTTAGCCAGCTGTCACTTTTTAAAAATTATTTCTTTTAAGAGCAGGTCTATTAACTAACTTTTATTATTCCATCTCACACTGAATTTTCATCTCTTTATTATGTTCCTGCTCAAATTGAGGAAGCTCTGCGTGAATATCAATTAAAGTAAATGGACATTTTGTTCTCCTCTCTCACCGCTGAAAAATGGTGAATAGCTGTTTTAACTGCTGTTTGCAGAGTACTGCATTAGGCTCTTGGGAGTGTAGCTGTGGTGGGGAAATCTAAATTGTCACCAACACAATGACAACAACTCATGACTGGGCTATGTCAGAGGAAAGTGTGCTGGTCAGCCCTTGAGTTCAGAGGACAGAGCTGGAGCTCCCACCAGCAACTCAATTCAATAGCTCCACAAGTGGACATTGCCCAGGCTTTGAATGTGGAGGTTGTCCAACATATAAAGACAATTGTCTAAATAAAAATAGAAAGAATAAAAATCCTTGGGTGGAACACACAAGCCCCTTTTCCATCTCTAAGATTCAGTTGCAAGTCTGCACAAAGTGGACCCTGTTATTCTGTAGTAAACTGGGGATAATATATCAGTTGAATCATTGAAACCCGAAGATGATCACCAAATGTTATTTTAGCCAATGGTTTCAATTTTCTTTTCAGAAAAAAAATGTTTTCTTCGAAGGGCAGCCATTAATTGATTTTAATTTTACCCCTTTTCCTGTACTGAATACCCTTGATTTTGAATAAAGTGAGATAAAGTAAGAAAGAAATGGAAAGGTAACTAATATTGACAAAGTCTGTTTTCAGTGCATGTATTACAACATGTATTTGTAAGGTTAGAGGTATTTAAGTACATACTTCAGTGGTTTGGTTATAGAAATAAGAAAAGATATGAGCTAGACGAGGTGGAAAGATGCTTCGTATAACTTAGGGAAGAGATATGTTTATAAAGACTGTAGCATATTCACAATGTTTGACTATAATTCCAGTTGCTCTGTTTTTGTGCAGACACCCTCTTCCATTCAGTCTGGTGATGTTGCCAGATCCCCTGTTCATCCTTGTCCTCCTGTCTTACTAAGACCCCTGGTGGTAGCTCACATGTTGATCTACCCACGTTGTTCACTTGCTCTCTGGACTGCACACTCTCCTGACTTTCTCGTGCATCACTGGCTGCTCCTTTTCCATCTTCTTTGCTGGTCCTCCCCCTTTGCCCAGCCACTGGTGCAGAGTGTCCCAGGACACTGGGTCCCAAGCCTCCTCTTCATTATCTGCCCACTCTCTGAGGTCACCTCCTCCCATCCCATCTGCGGATAACACCCCAAATCTCTGGTCCTAACATCTCCCCAAAGTATTCAACTCATATTCTAAATGCCTTCACTTGGAGGTCCTGGAGGCATTTCAGACTTAACGTGGTCAAAACCAAAGTTGATTTTCCATCACATACCTGTTCTTCCCCCAGTTTCCCCATTTCAGTACATAACACCATCATCCCAACATCAAGACAAAAAATCTAGGGCTCATCCTTGATTATTTTCTTACCTTCACCCTCCACATTCAGCCCATCCTATCAACCATGCCTCCAAAACGGACCCAATCCATCTACTCCTTTCCATTTCCGTTACCAACACCCCAGTCCAAACCATTGTTTCTGACCCGTCCCTGTTGATCTTTTGGAAACAGTGATCTTTTAGAAACATTAATATTTATCATGCCTTCCTTCCCCCACTTATAATTCCCCAGTGGCATCCCCTCTATCTGCCATAACATCCAGACTCTGCCCTGGTTTATAAAGCCCCTGTATCATCGGGGCTCTGCCTAGGTCTCCAACATTGTTTTCTATCGCTCTGCCTTTTTTCACACCCCAACTATACTGTTTACTTGTTCTCTAACACATCAAATACGCTCCTACCATAGAGCTTTTGCATAAGCTGTCTCTGGTCTAGAAGCTCTTCTCATCTCTGAGTGGCTGTATCCTTCTTAACTTTCAGATCTCAGTTTAATTCACCTCCTCGGAGATGCCTCCCATGACACCCCATCTAAAGCGGTCACTCCCTATCCTGTCACTCTGCTTTAATTCTCTCCTATGTATTCATTACTATCTGATACTGTCTTGCTTATCTGTTTATTAATTTTTACTTTTTAGTCTGCGTGTGGGCATATGCCCCTGTACTGTAAGCTCTGAGAGCGGGGCCTTGAAGGTCTTATTTGCCCTGATAAGCTCCATGCTTGGAACAGTGCATGTAGAAGATGCTCAAAAAACATATTTTGAACAAATAAATGAATGCATTCAAGCAACAGGGAAATCTGTTAAGGGGGAAATTGATGACATTTTCTGTTTTATTTCATAGGGAGGTCTTGGCTAATCTAGCTAAATTCCTAAGGACTAATCAAAAAAATAAAATAAAATTTCCTGTTATTTGGCCAGTTCAGTTCATTGAACCCTCTTTCTTCTGCATTTGTGATCAAGGCTGCCATAAAGGAGAAGCATGATGCATTGTACATTTCTAGTTAGATCCATGGAAGAAGAAGGCAGGATCCTTAGGACCTATGATATCTAGATTCTCATTTATTTGATGAGATTGTGGCCATAAACTTCAAGTAGTTTGGCAGAAACGGAAAGTCTTAGTGCTAAGAACTACTCTAGTAGATGCCCCAATTCTCTCCCCAGTCTTCCCTCCTTCTTTTTCTGCTACAACATGAAAAAAAAGTATAGCAGGCATGGGTCTGGGATGTTCTCAGTCACAATTAACTGTATTGCAGGTTCTCACCTGTGGGGCTAAGGCGCCTGTGTGAACCTAAGTCTGTCTCTCAGCTAAAGTACACCCGTTCCCTAAGGAGATTTCTGAGGCCAAGCCCATTGACCCGTTTAGAGATTCAGGGGTAAGGAACTTTCTATTTATTTCCGTTCTAGCACTATTTATGGCATTCTAATCACATGGCACTCTTAAGACTATAATTATAGAGTTTTATATGAGAAGAGTATGGAACACTTCTTGTTGGATTTATCCTTTGGGGATTTACTATTGAAAGCATTGAAAATTGTTTTATTTAGTATTGAAAATCATTTTATATGGCCTCTAGCCAGTTCCACATTCCTCCTTTCTCTTTTCACCACTGCAGAATGCTACTGGTGTGGTTTTCCTCTGTTTTGAGCCCCACCCTTCCTGTTGCTAAACAGATGAACTGGATTGCATAAATTGTCAAGTTACTCAGCTGTGACAGTGAGAAAGGGCAGCAATAGCCAGAAATGAGGACAGCTACTTCTATTACTTGGATTTCAGGTTAGATGATGAAGAGAGAGTCAAAAGGCAATAGGTGAAGTTATCATAAGTAAAAGTTTTATTTATACTTACCAACTGGGACAATTTGGAAACAGGACAAAATACCCCGTCCCCGGCCCTAATTTTCTTTACATATATTTTCAGAAAGACCTGAGCAAGCTCATTCTCCTTTCAGAATATTTACTTATTGAAGTGAGTTTTTTCCCTCATTGTAAAAGTAATTTCCTATCATGACCAAAAGAAAAAAAAAAAAGAAGAAAGGATATTATAGAAGGAAAAAAATGAAACATAATTCTACTACTTTAGTACAAACCCTATTAGCATTTGTGCGTATTTCCTTCAGAGATTTATATTCATTATATTAGAGTAAATTGATTAGATTTGTTTGGGTATTTCTTTGTCTATGCCTAGTGATAATGTACATACTTTTAGTCTTAGTTTTAGAATATTTATTGAGTAGCAGTTATTAATCATTTTAATATTTCAGGTTAGGTTGACTCCCAATCTGGAGTCAGTTCTAAATCTGTATGTATTAAGGAGCATATTTGCATTTCTGACCCCCCCCCAAAAAAAAGAAAGGAGCTGGGCTTCCCTGGTGGCACAGTGGTTGAGAGTCAGCCTGCCGATGCAAGGAACACGGGTTCGTGCCCCGGTCTGGGAAGATCCCTCATGCCGCGGAGCGGCTGGGCCCGTGAGCCATAAACAGTGTGTATGGGCATAATTAGCATACCCTCAGGTTGTAAGATCGAGGTATTTGGTTTTCTTTGATGAGATGTTCCCCTCCAGTGGCTCCCCAAAGAGCTGCTTTGCAAATAGCTCTAGCAACTACAGCAAATAATCAACTCAAAAAGGCGTGCTGCAAATAACACCAGAGGGCGCTAGAGTAACATTGTGATGTGTCTCTGCTTTTCCCTTAGTTCTGCCATCAAAAAAATTAAAGTTTTATTTATTTATTTTTATTGAAGTATAGTTGACTTACAATGTTGTTAATTTCTGTTGTACCGCAAAGTGATTCGGTTATACATATATATACACTCTCTTTTTATATTCTTTTCCATTATGGTTTATCGTAGGGTATTGAATATAGTTCTCCGTGCTATGCAGTAGAAACTTGTTGTTTATCCATTCTAAATATAACAGCTTACATCTGCTAACCCCATCCTCCCACTCCATCCCTCCCCCAACCCACTCCCCCTATTAAAAGCTTTTAAAATAATGCACTACCTTGTCTTGAACACATTTGCTGGAATTTACATAACATAGCTTTATGATGTGAGTCAAACATTTGTTGTTATCTAGCATTCTAATCAACGTTTTCTCAAAAGCAGGTCTTTTCTTCCTATGCTGAACCTAAGAAAAGAATCTTTAGTAATCTCTTCTTAGACAGTTTTTTTTTTTTTAAGGAAAGCACGTTCTTATTCTTCCAAGATTGACTTTGTCCTCTCCCAAGGGATAGTCATACGTGTTAAAATGTTTAATAGTTCTAATCTGCAAGATATTAAAGAAATGAGTTATTTCCAAACATGCTTTTATAATCACAGAGTGTGGTCATTAGATCAGTATGTGCCTACTGTTGAATTTAAAATAAAACATATGAATGCATTAGGATAACTTAGCAGTGCTAAAAAATATGTAAGTATGGGTAGTTAGAAGATTATACTGGCATTTATTCCTAAACAACCAATTTAGTTTAACCAGAAGGTTTTCTTCTTCAATGGTAAGCTATTTTAAAATTCTAAATAAAGTATTTTTGTTCAACATAACTTATTTTAAAAGTGGGAATTTAGTGCTTAATGTTAATATGTCTATGTGCCTAGAATTGTCTTTTAAACCATTCCTGCCCTCAAGACCTGGCAGTCTACTTGAAGAAACAAGATATTTTCTCCTTAAGAAGTTGTTACATGACAACTTAAATAATCCAAGAGATAAATAATACCTACCAAACATATAAAATTTTGCAAATGTGTGTCAAGTAAAATGCTGTGTGTTTAAAGGATGGAGATGCTGTAGGACTGGAGGACTGGGGGAGACTTGTAGACTGGGTTTGAAGGCTGGGTGGGATTTGGTTAGGCAGAGAACAGGTGATTCAGAATAATAGCCTGGTGGGAAGGGAAAACCAGTAAGAATTCACATGCAGCAACATACCTGGCATCTCCTGGTCCCTCCACAGAGAGGTCCCAATCCAAAGTTATAAATGCCATTTGTTTTTCTTTCTTTTTTTTTTTATAAATTTATTTATTTATTTATTTTTGGCTGCGTTGGGTCTTCATTGCTGCGCGCGGGCTTTCTCTAGTTACCACGAGCGGGGACTGCTCTTCATTGCGGTGCGCAGGCTTCTCATTGCAGTGGCTTCTCCCTAGCACGGCTTCTAGGCACGTGGGCTCAGTAGTTGTGGCTCGCGGGCTTAGTTGCTCCGCGGCATGTGGGATCTTCCCGGACCAGGGCTCAAACCCATGTCCCCTGCATCGGCAGGCGGACTCTCAACCACTGCGCCACCAGAGAAGCCCGGCAGGCGGATTCTTAACCACTGTGCCACCAGGGAAGCCCATTTTGTCTTTCTTTTATCTATCTATCTATTTATCTATCTATCTATCTATGTATTTCAAAATGAGATTATATTGTAATACACAGTTTCATAACACACACTATTTTATAGTCAGTTTTTTCATTTAATAATCTCCACATTTCCACATAAATAAGTCTGATCTTCATATGATGATTCCTGTCAACAAACTTGCTGCATGAAAGTCTTCCAGGACATATAGACACTACCAAATGTAAAATAGATAGCTAGTGGGAAGCAGCCTCATAGCACAGGGAGATCAGCTCGGTGCTTTGTGACCACCTAGAGAGGTGGGATAGGGAGGGTGGGAGGGAGAGGCAAGAGGGAGGGGATATGGGGATATATGTATATGTACAGCTGATTCACTTTGTTATAAAGCAGAAACTAACACACCATGGTAAAGCAATTATACTCCAATAAAGATGTTAAAAAAAAAAAAAGTCTTCCAGGAAAATACTTGTTAAATGCTTCAGAATCTCCAGGGTTATGGCTCTGGGATTTGTATTTTAGCAAGTATCTAAATGCCCGAATCCTAGTCACTGATCTACAGCATCGTTAGGGGGGCGGGGGGTGGGATAGATTTCCACTGTATAGATACACTGCAATTTATTTAACCAAACCGTATTGGCTTAATTTTTCCTCATCTTGAGCCAGGTGATAAACATCATTTAGTGTTGAGCATGACAAGTAGAGATGATAAACATTTTAAATCTCTGTGAATGTCAACATCGCTTGATCTATTAAGTGCTAGTAATAAAAAATTTTAAATCTGTGCTTAATATTGATAGAGGGAGCTCTTTGGTGTGATCCCAAAGCCACAGGATGGATCACCATAAAATGGGCTGAACTAAAACTACTGCAGCGGCCTTTCCTTCCTTCTTCTTTCACTCCTGGGCCACGGGGACATAAATCTGTGTATCTGTGTGGGAAGCCAGATGACTCAGGTCCCCATGTCTAGTGCTCTCTCCACTGGGTTATGTGGACACATGGACCCATTTTGCCTCTGAATCCTTTTGCTGTCTGCTGACAGTCTTTCTTACTGCTTAACACCAGTGATTAAGTTATAATCAGACAACTCTCCCCAACCCACATTATTTCATCATAATATGTGTTGATAAAACTGGTCCAGTACTCCCAAGTTCTTGGCTGCCCGAGGGAAAGAGTCTGCCCAAGATTTTTTCTTATCTATTTTTTTTTCCTTTCAATTACATTCTGTAGTTCCCCTGGTTTCATGATATAATGTCAGTGGAATTAAACTTGAGCAGCTTAGAATTAAGTAAGTAATTGCATGACGCTTCAATTATCATCACTAATTGATCCCCCCCTACCTGGGTGACACCTGGTGGCAATGAGTTTCACAGTGCTGTGACGGACAGATGGTAAGGCTCTGTTTGACCTGTCATGTATGAGATTCAGGTAATTAGGTTAAAAAATATTTTTCAGGGCTTCTCTGGTGGCGCAGTGGTTAAGAATCCGCCCGCCAATGCAGGGGACACGGGTTCGAGCCCTGGTCCAGGAAGATCCCACATGCCGCGGAGCAACTAAGCCCGCGCCACAACTACTGAGCCTGCGCTCTAGAGCTCACGTGCCACAGCTACTGAAGCCCACGTGCCTAGAGCCTGGGCTCCGCAACAAGAGAAGCCACTGCAATGAGAAGCCCACGCGCTGCAACGAAGAGCAGCCCCCGCTCGATGCAGCTGGAGAAAACCCATGCAGCAATGAAGACCCAACTCAGCCAAAAATAAAATAAATAAATTAAAAAAAAAAAAAATATTTTTCAGAGGTCTCAGACGGGCCACATTTGTTAAAATGCTGTGTAAGGACACCTAGACACTGTTAGGCTGATATTTTCTAATCTGTTAAGTATAAAATTACTGATTCTGTTTCAATACAATAGATAAGGCTTAGAAATCCATTTATTTGTTCACTAAATAGTTACTGAGCCCTTACTGAGGGCAGGTACCATGCTAGGCACTGAGACCCAGTTGGTAAAGAGATTGAAATAGTTCCTGACCTCATGAAGTCTACAGTCTAAGGGATCAAAGACAAAAAAAAACAGGCAATTCCTACAAACACAGTTGGAACAATTTAACCCAGACTCAGAGTGTTGGGAAAGGCTTCTGTAAGTTCTGTCCAAACAAATCAAATAGGAACTGATGAAAGAGGGCAGGAGATGTCTAAGGCAAAGGAGCAGCATCTACAAAAGCCCGTGAGGCACCATGCCACATTCAGGGAGCTGAATGAAGCCCACTATGGCTACAGCCTGAGCTGGACTGGTTACCCAGCGCCTTGGAAGCCTTGGCCAGGAGTTTGGGCTTATTATAAGGACAGTAGGGATCCACTGACGGTTTTTAAGAAGAGGGTTATAATCAGATCTATGTCTTAAAGAGATCACTCTTGCAGAAGTAGGCAGAATGGATGGAAAAGTAGCAAGACAAGAGGCCAGACGGTTCCCTCTTGCAGTCCCCCTGCTAAGAGCTGCTGCTGACCCAGGAGAGAAAGGAGTCATTTATTTTATATTCATTTAGTATGACTATTTAGTTTATTATGTTACACTCAGCTGATAATGTTGCACTCGGCTTAGACTCTTCATACCAGAAGTCAGGCACTGTTCTATTTAAACAGTCTGTGTTTTTTCGGAGCTTACATTCAGGTGAGGAGAAACAGACAATAAACACAATTTTAAAACTAATACGGTTGGGCTTCCCTGGTGGTGCAGCGGTTGAGAGTCCGCGCGCCGATGCAGAGGACATGGGTTCGTGCCCCGGTCCGGGAAGATCCCACATGCCACGGAGCGGCTGGGCCCGTGAGCCATGACCGCTGGGCCTGCGCGTCCGGAGCCTGTGCTCCGTAACGGGAGAGGCCACAACAGTGAGAGGCCCGCTTACCGCAAAAAAAAAAAAAAAAAAAAAAAAAAACTAATACGGCAGTCCTCTGGTGATCCAGTGTTACAACTCGGTGCTCTCACTGCCAGGCCCCAGGTTTGATCCCTGGTCAGGGAACTAAAATCCGATAAACTGTGTGCCATGGCCAAAAAAAATAAAAATAAAAAAATAAAATTAATAAATAGTAGCATTAGTCACAATGACCAAAAGGTAGAAACCACCTAAATGTCCATTGATAGATGAATGGATAAACCAAATATGGTGTATACCTATATACAATGGAATAACATCCTACCTCAAAAAGGAAGGAAATTCAGATACATGCTAAAACATGGATAAACCTTGAAAACATTATGCTAAGTGAAATAAGCCAGACACGAAAAGACAAATATTGTCTGATTCCACTTGTATGAGGTACCTAGGGTAGTCAAATTCATAGGCATGGAAAGATTAAAGGTTACCAGGGACTGAGGTTAGGGACATATGAAAAGTTACTATTTAATGGGTACAGAATTTTTGTTTGAGAAGATGAAAAAGTTCTTGAAATGGATAGTGGTGATGATTGCACAACATTGTGAGTGTACTTAACGCCACATGTAAAATGGTTAAAATGGTAAATTTTATGTGATGTATATTATACCACAGTTAAAAAAGGAAACCCAAAAACCTCATTCCCCCCACAGCCAAACATTCTATGAGACTGTGGGGTAACGAAATGCAAGAAAGAGTGGCCAAAACTATGTTTCAGGTAGATTTTTTTTCTGGGCAGAAAAATTAATACATGGGACTTCCCTGGTGGTCCGGGGGTTAAGACTCTGCGTTCCCAGTGCAGGGGGCCTGGCTTTGATCCCTGGTCAGGGAACTGAGATCTCTCATGCCACATGGCGCAGCCAAAAACAAAATTTTTTTAAATACAGATGGTGGTAAATTAAATGAAGCAATAAAGCAGGTGATGCTGGGGAGAGCAGGTTGGAGGAGCAGGTGGGGACTGGGCTCTTTCTTCAGGTGACGTGGTTACAGAAGGACTCAGAAGAGGTGACAGTTAAGCTGAAACCTGACAGACTCAGCCCTGCAGGGACCTGGGGGAGGAGAATTCTGGGCAGAGAGACGAGCAGGGACAAAGGCACTGAGGTCACGAAGAGCTTGGCAGAGGAAATAAAGAGCAGTGGGGCTGGAGGGCAGCGAGTAGAACAGGACTGGTAGGAAATAGCCAGACAAGAGTCAGGAATCAGATTCCAAAGGCCTCGCAGGTCATGGGAAGGAGGTGAGTTTTATTCTAGTTGCTGAAGGAGGCACTGGCGGATTTTAAACACAGCAGAGATATGATCAGGTGTATGTAACAAAAAGACTGCCCAGCTTTGAGGTGAGAGCCTGTGGGGGAGATGTGGGGAGGCTCTTGGCAGTAATCCAGGTGAAATGGTGCCGGGACACAGAGCAGGGAGTAGATCTGGAAGCTGCTAGAAAGCAGGGTCCCAGGGCTCCGCGCTTGAACGACCGCGGACGGTGAAATCTGCGATGCCCGGTTTCCACCATGTGTTTCTGGATGAACGTGCAGCCGCCATGGGGTCAGGTTGTTGTTAGAGTCTTGGGTCCACACTGTTGAGGCCTGTGTCCGGTTTCCTCCAGGGAGGCTGTATGTGGAAGGAGATGTACGGTAAAGAGTAAGAGCTTTGGCTTTGGGGTCGGGAGGCTTGGGTTTGAGTGAGCACGACTTACCAACATTGGGAAAAATATATTTCTTTAAGCCTCTGAAAATGAGGCTAAGGATAGGAAATCTGGGTGCAGTGGGACCCCTAAAAATGATTGATGCCCGTCCCTTCTGTGAGCCCCTCACCAGCCTCACTGGAGGAAAATCACAGGCTCCCAAGTCAGTAGTAATGCAAGGTCTGGTCTGAAAGATCAGTCAGTCAGAGCTCAGAAGACATCCCTAAAGTAGCTGAAAATGGACAAAAGTAAATATTAACCTGCTGCCTACGCCTAAGCCTCAGGGAAGTCGTGAACCCAGACAGCCAGGCACAAGCAAGGTCAGCCTGCAAATGTCTAAAGCCTTCTGGCACCAACAAAAAACACTGTTAAGTAATGGGGGCCAGGAGGTGGTTCTCATTCACAATAATAACAAAAGCTAAAAGGCAGGAATAAATCTAAAAGATATTCAAGTCCTTACGGATAGAATTACAAAGCATTACTGAAGAGTGTAAAATAAGATACAAATCAAAGGAGAGATAGACCACATTCCTAGATGGTGGGATTCAATATCAAAGCCAGTTTTTACCAAATTGCTTTTAAAACTTAATAAAATTTCAACCAAACTCTTAGTAGGTTGTGTGTGGGTGAGTGGGAGTGGGGAATTTAACAAGCCAAATTCCCACAGAAAGCACAAAACCCAAAAATATCTAGGATGAGTTAGATATTTTTGTCAGATATCAGATACCAAATAGCAGATACCCAAATTTATTTGAAATCCATACTGGTTTAGTTAAAGGAGCATTGGTACAGGGGTAGAAACAGACCCAACAAAGTCGAGACCCCAGAGAAAAATTCATGCAAATATAGAAACTTGATTTATGGCACTAGATATGGGCATTGCAGATCAAGTAGGGGTAATGATTGATATTTAAGTCATGACACATATGTACAGAAATAAATTCCAGGGGCTTCCCTGGTGGCACAGTGGCTAAGCATCTGCCTGCCAATGCCGGGGACACGGGTTCGAACGCTTGTCCAGGAAGATCCCACATGCCACGGAGCAACTAAGCCCATGCGCCACGACTGCTGAGCCTGTGCTCTAGAACCTGCGAGCCACGACTACTGAGCCCTCGTGCCACAACTACTGAAGCCTGCGCGCCTAGAGCCCGTGCTCTGCAACAGGAGAAGCCACCACAATGAGGTGCCTGCGCACTGCAACGAAGAGTAGCCCCTGCTTGCTGCAACTAGAGAAGGCCCTCGCAGCAACAAAGATCCAATGCAGTCAAAAATAAATAAATTAAATAAATAAATTTATAAATAAATAAATAAATAAATAAGACTTCACCTGAAAATATTTTTTAAAAAAAGAAAGAAAGAAATTCCAGATGGATTGAAGACCTCAATGTTAGCAACAAACACATAAGAAAAATATCTTCAAAAATCTCATATTACAGAAGGATTTCACAGGATACAGAAAACACAATCACATTTGATAAGTCTGCCTACATTAAAATTAAAGTCGTCTGTTCAGCAGAAAATACTATAAATGAAATGATAAGCTACAAAATGGAAGAAAGATAGTTGCATTGGCTGTGATTAAAAATTAGTATCCAAAATGTATTTTAAAACTATAAATAAGATATAGAAACATGGTGTAATATAAAACTGGGCAAAGAAAATGAACTTAAAATACACAGAAGAAATTTAATTGGTGTGAAAAGACACCAAGCCTCCCTAGTTAAGAGGATGTAATGTCAAGGCCTTATAGATACCCATGCAATTTCTCAGCCACCTGGGAACATTTGTGGCAGGTCGAAGGCTCACAATCCTTAGAAGTTCACAGGGTGATACTGGGGCTTTTGGAGCTAGATGCCAAGTTGATACCTAACTCTTTCAACTTTGCGAGAGCTTGGAAAGTCCACAGCCAGGGTGATGTGGAGTTCAGGTCTTAAGCCAAACCATGAAGGATTTTTGGAGAAAGCAGAATTCAGATGAAGACTTGGTGAGATGGGGAATCCCAAAGCTATAGGGATGAACACCCCCGGGAGCTTCACAGCCAGTGGACAGCAAAAGTCACGGGAAACTGGATCATGAGCTGAAATTTATGCTGAGTCAACCCCCATTTAGTGTGGGGCAAGTGAAGGCTGGTGCTCTAGGCATGGTGAACCCCACGTGGAAGGCAGTGACTCTGAAAATGATGTGGTACAAACCTGTGGCCACCTGGTCGCCTCTGTCCTTGTTGCAGACCTATCTCAGTCTTAACAAGTAAGCAGTGACTCTTGAGCAAGGCTAATCCCCCAAAGTCAGAATCAGTGTCCTCACCCATTAGCGGGGGTTTGTAGGTAACGCCATTTGCTCATCCAGTACGTGATAATCGAGTGCCTCACGGGCGCCAGACGATGTTCTAGGTGCTTGGGACACACCGATGAGCAAAATAAACAGACCACTGTCCTCCTGGAATTTACATTTTAGAGGGAAGGGGGACATTATAAATAATCAAAATGAATAAGTAAATTATATATCTCAGGGTTTCCCTGGTGGCGCAGTGATTGGGAGTCCGCCTGCCGATGCAGGGGACACGGGTCCGTGCCCCAGTCCGGGAAGATCCCACGTGCTGCGGAGCGGCTGGGCCCGTGAGCCATGGCCGCTGGGCCTGCGCGTCCGGAGCCTGTGCTCCGCAACGGGAGAGGCCACAACAGTGAGAGGCCTGCTTACCGCAAAAAAAAAAAAAAAAAAATTATATATCTCAGACTCCACCCCAGCCCTACTAAAAAAAAAGGAATCTGTATTTTAACCAGTTCCTCCAGTGATTTTTATGCATATAAAAGTTTGAGAAACGCTGTGAGTCTAGGAATCACTGGCTTTTCCATTCACAATTCTGCATCCAATCATCACGGTTGGATTGGCCTCTTGCCATATCGACACCCAGCCTGTTCTTGGTAACAGGCAGTTAGGACATCTCTTGGCGATGGGAAGTAGTACTTGTGAGCAGATATTATAGGCAACACTTACCAAGTCATTTTGAATTTCAGACTCCTTCCTTGGCTATAAATGTGCCCATTTCTTATACCGAGCAACTACTGGCTATAATTAAGGCAACTTTAATGGCAGCAAGTGGTTTTGTTATCTTATGCCCCTTGCTATTCTGGACCAATTTATTTTAGTTCTGGTACATCTGGTTATACCAAGAAATATGAATTCCTTTGCCACATAAAGGCGTTTTCACTCTTTTCTTCATTTTAGCACAAAGAGGTGGGCAGGTAGAAAGAGCCAAAGCCAGTGGTCGGAATTGCCTGAAGTGTTCTCTCAGCTGCACACATCCACCACTGCCGCTTCCCAAAGGTTCTCTTCCTGTTCCTCTGCCGGAATAAACCCTTCATTTTGGTACCCAGTTCCTAGTTAGTCTATTCTGTTAATATTTTCCTGCTCATCCCCAAATGAAGTCATTATTTTTAACTTTCAACTCATATAGCACCTACTGTTTCTGTGATTCATTCCGAAATGAATCATATACTGACTTATGCCGGCTCTTCCACACTTGCTTTGAACTGTCATTGATGTCTCGTGAACTGTCATTGAAGTCTCAGATGATTTTTTACATTCTCATACTTTTAAATCGTATTTTCCAGGATAGATTTTAGATTCCTTACGGACAAGAACTCCGTCTCACATATCTTAATGCACTTAACGCATTGCCTTGTACACAGTAGTCATTGGATACATACTTGTTGATTTTAGTGTGCATTTGCTCTATGGGTAAAGGTTTTTCCTTTGAAAAGCCAAGAATCCAGTATATAAATTATAAAATTTGGGGCTGACATGACACAGACATTTCCATTTGCTATTGGGGTAAAGCTTTAAGTAATATTTTAAGGAACTGAATCACATTTAGCTTGGAATGACATTTCCCAGGCAGCTGGTTTGTTCCCAGCATGTGAGATGATAGAAACTGGATTCCTGTTTGAAGAGCAAGATAATTGGCCTCCACCGTTAGAAAACAAGCTCAAAGGGAATTTAGAATTCAAATAGAAAGCTATTCGTCTTTAGTATGGTGTTCTTTGTGCAATGTCTTCACCACATAGTTGACAGAAAGCTATGACTCAAATGTAAATAGAATTGTCAGAAAAGCAGAAAGAATGTGAAAGGCATAGAGAATTTTTTTCATATCGCACTGTGGAAAAGCAATCCATACTGAATCTAGCACAGTTCCCAAAGAAATGGTGTAGATCACTACACTACAATGTTTAATCCATTTATTCTGTTTTTTTTAAATTCTCTTCTTTTAAGAGGTTTTCTCTCTCTCTCTCTCTCTTTTTTTTTTTTTTTTGGCTGCGTTGGGTCGTTAAGGCATGCAGGATCTTTCATTGCGGTCTCTTCGTTGCAGCACTTGGGCTCTCCTCTAGTTGTGGTGTGCGGGTTTTCTCTCTCTAGTTGTGGTGCACAGGCTTCAGGCGCATGGGCTCTGTAGTTTGCGGCACGTGGGCTCTCTCTTTGAGGTGCGCAAGCTCAGTAGTTGTGGCGCCTGGGCTTAGTTGCTCTGAGGCATGTGGGATCTTAGTTCCCTGACCAGGAATGGAACCTTCCTGCATTGGAAGGCGGATTCTTTACCACTGGACCACCAGGGAAGTCCCTGATCTGTTTATTCTTAACTATGCAGTTTACCCAATAAGAGGAGATTAGCAGGAACTCCAAAACTGAGAGATTATTCTAGAGCTAGGATAAAAGATTACTTTCCCCGTGCAGTCTTTTTGTCTTCAAAAGATGCACATTCTTTTTTTTTTTTTTTTTGGTGGTACACAGGCCTCTCACTGCTGTGGCCTCTCCCGTTGCGGAGCACAGGCTCCGGACGCACAGGCCCAGTGGCCATGGCTCATGGGCCCAGCCACTCCGCGGCATGTGGGATCCTCCCAGACCAGGGCATGAACCCGTGTCCCCCTGCATCGGTAGGCGGACTCTCAACCACTGCGCCACCAGGGAAGCCCAAGATGCACATTCTTACTGTATCCTCTTTCCTCTTTCCAAAGACCTTCCCTTTATATTGATGAAAGGAAGAAATGGGCTATCCCATTCTTCAATTTATTTTTACTAGCTTAGCATGTCATTCTATGCTACATTGGACCAACTGGGATCTTGCTAGAAACCAAACTGCCAGACTTCTAAGTGGGATGAGCTGAAGTTGCCTACAGAATTGAATCTTTGGAAGGTGGGGAAAACAAAATAATATTAAACATTAATTATTATTAATATTAATTAATAATTAATTAAATAATCATTAATGTTGATTATTATGCTAAACACTGAAAGCTTATTTTGGAAAACACACAGCCTCCTTCTATTTCATGACTTTTCCAGAACTTTTACATTAACTGTAAAATTTCATATTCTAAAAGTAAATCTCCTGCTTATTTAACCCAGAGTAAACAGCAACCAGTGTTTTAATTTGAACTGTAGCACCCATACTCAAATTTTCAAAAATCTGGTTGACTCTATTTCCCAGACTCAGATGTATCTAAAGGTAAGAAGTGGACTTGGAGGTCCCAGTGTCCAAGAAGGATCCTGTTGCACCAAAACCCATCTTTGTGGTCAAACATTTCCTTTTTAGAATGAATTTGTTCTTCCTTTCATTTACCTATTTGGTTCTTCAAACTGTAGATGTATTTGTCCACATATAAATACTGGGTAAAGGATGAAAGAGATGACTCTTGGTACTTTTTTGTGAGGTGTTTACTGTGACCTTAACATGAGTAGAAAAAGTAATGGCTATGTTAAAGACAGTTTCATACAGTCAGTATAAATAAACTCTTACATAAACCAAATTTTTAGATGATCGAAATCACTGATTATTTGACTTAGGTAGCATCAGCTCTCTCTGAAATATCAAATCCATGGCTCACATATTCTTTGAGGGAGTTTTGCAAAAATTGAACTAGATTTAGAGAAGATTGTCATTAAGCCCCAAGGTATTTAAGCCACTTGTTATATGACAGAAGTTAAAAAAAAAAAAGAAAGAAAGAAAGAAAGGGAAAAAAAAGGAAGGAAAAAATCCTGCTTAGAAGAGAGAGGGGACTCATTAGAGACGGGAAGAATGAATTTTAAATAACTTCAGGGTTAACATCTTCCCACATTAAATTATTTAAAAATATTTTCATTGTACTTTCATCCCCCTGGAATTTAAAGAATCAAACAATTTTACTTTCTTAACTATGTGAGCCAACACTAACTTGGGTACTCTGAATCACAGCCATTTGGGTGGAAAAACACCTTTCCTCTGAACATAACTAAAGTAGTAAAGTAGGATAAAGAAAACAGGGCTAGGAGGCATTATTTGAAAGACCATTTCAAACAACAAGAATCAGTCATCTCTCCATACTCTCTATTATTAAATGCAGGGACCAAAGAAGGGCATTGATTTCAACCAGCTGACACGTTTTGGGTTCAGGTTCTGGCATTATTCCTAGCCAGCTCACGTGATTGTCTTCAGTTACTAAACACTTACTGACCAAGCGATGTGCTGTCCCGCGGTGGATAAGACAGACACAGTTCTTGCCTTTGTGCAGCTTACAGTTAGTGGAAAGTTCTTTTGGAGGCCCTCTTTGTTCAAAGGGCAGGGCCACCCCAATGCCCAGTGATTCTACATAGTGTTTACTTTTTTGACTCTTTGAAATTCCCCACCTTAAGAAGCTCTTCTCCCTTGAAGTCCAAAATATTATTGTCTTCATGTCTTCTCTAATTTTAGTTCTGATCTTTTTCTTTCTGTTTCATGTAAGCATTGTTGTTGTTGTTACTGGCTTCACGCTAGCCTTTCTTACTATTCTAAAGTCTCTTTTGGGGGCAATCTTCTATTTCTATGGATTCAGTGATCACCCAGGTACAGTACACCGATGACTGCTCCGTCAGCCCCAGCTCTGACTCTCCTGAGCTCCAAACGCCACGTCCATAGTCCCTGGATATTTCCACAGCCTGTCTCTCAGGTAACTCAAGCTGAACTCATCCTGTATTTTCCCAGATTTTTGCCCCCTCCTGTCTTATGTATCTTAAGAGCATTACCCATCTCTCAAGCTAGGAATCTTGGGGTCATCTTTGACCCCTCCCTTTCTCACAATGTGGGTTCTCCCAAGTCTGTCGTTTAGTCCTATATGGTAGGAATATTTGTAGGATTTGTAATATTCTAATTACAGAATCCCTTTCTATGTGTTTAGTTCTCCACATCTGTATTGTCCCTGTTCCAGTCTCAGGTTCACCTGCTCCACATTGCCTTGAACTGGTCTCCCTGCATCCAGACTTTCTCAGCTGGCTTCCCTGCTGCTCTGGGGTGGGACGGACAGATCAACAGATCGTGGGTGTGCAAGCAGGGGCATCCGCATTAGAATCCTGCAGCAGGACCATTGTAAGATTTTAATACACAGCACAGTGCCTGGCCCATACGTAGTTCCTCCTCCTACTAAGACTTATTTCTCTATGTTTTTTTTTCAATCCCCCCATCTTTATTTTGTACTCAGAAATGTTTACTAAACTCTTCTAACAGTTTAATTACTCTAAGTTTTCTCAGTATGTTATCTGAACCCATTCATTAGAATGTGAGCTCAACAAAGGCAGTGGTTTTTCTCTTTTCTTTACTAGTGATCCTCAGATCCTTAGAAGTCTGGCACATAGCAGGCCTTATGTTTTTGAATGAATGAATCGATCAAGGAATGGCTAAAACTGTGGAGAGGATGGCTGCTACGGAGCAGTTAGGAGGTAGTGGGGAAGAACCTGTAATCTCAAATGTAGGCAGTTTGCTTCAAAAAGAAAAGGGAGGCGGCTGGGGAGAGAGGGGCACAGACAGTTACAGACACAATTAAATTGTGATGAGTGAGAAGAAGGGTGAGTGCAAGATGCCAGGGGAAGGTCTGGAGAAGGGTATTTATATTGAGAACAAATGGATAACTAAGTTGGCCAAAGGAAAGGGGGACTCTGTGAACATCTTTCCATAATAATAAATGTGTGTCTGTATCATTATAGCTGTGTAGTCTCCTATTGTATGTGTGTTCAACAAGGAAAATACTATTCTTTTTATTCTTTGGTAGTTAGATCAGTGAAAAATCTCATTCTTGCTTGCATTTCTTTGATCATTACTAAGATTGAGCACTTTTCCCATACATTTATTGGCTATTATATTCACTCACCTCTGAGGAATTACTTGTTCACGACCTTAGCTTACTTTTCTGTGGAAGTTTATACATAATTTTCAAAAATGTACATAGTCAAATCTACCAATCTTTTTCTTTATAATTCCTGTCCTCATAGCCATACTTTGAAAATCTCTCTGTACCCCAAGATTGACTTTCCTTAATGGTTTGATATTTCAGCTTTATCCTATTCTGAATTCTTACTGATACTTGTATTTGCTGCTGGACTTTCTACTCTGTTTTGTTACTCTTTCTGATTACTTACGTTACCACTTTGTTTTAATTATCGTGGTTTTAAAACATATTTTCATGCCTAGGAGTATAAGCCACTCATTATATATATTATACATAATGCATATTATACATGTATACATCACATACATATGTAATTGTAACTTTTCATATTGATATGATTAAAAACTTATACAAGGGTTGCAAGAATGTTACAAGGAACTCTCTATACCCTTTACCCAGATTTACCAATTATTTACATTTTGCTCTACTTACTTTACCGTTTGTATTACCATTATCTCTTTCTTTCCTTCCCTTTCTCCCTCCGTCCCTATTTCCCTGTACACACACACACACACACACACACATACATAGTTTTAGCTGTTTGAGAATCAGTTGCACACACAACTGCAGTGCAGATACCCTAAATCCTTCAATGTATATTTTCTAAGATCAAGGATATTCTCTTATATTTCTACAGTACAGTTACCTAATTAGGAAAAATTAGACCAAGTCCATATGCAAAATTTGTCAGTTGCCCCAATAATGCCCTTTATAGATATTTATATCATGATCACCACCACCTTCCCCTCCTCCCCACCTCCCCACCCCCATGCCTCACCCACCCAAGTCCAGGATTCAATCCAGGATCACACATCACATTGAGTTGTTTTGTCTCTTCCGTCTCTTTTATTTTGGAACAAGAGGTCCTCATTCTTTGTCTTTCTTGACCTTTTAAGACTACAGGTCAGTTGTAGAATGTTCCTCATTTGAGGTTTGTCTGGCGCTTCTTCATGATTAAATTCAAGTTAGGCATGTTTTTGGCAGGGATATCATAGTAGCAATGCTGTGTCCTTCTTGTCATAGTATATCAAACATGCTGTCAGTTTGTGCCAGGAGAGGGATGTTAGCTCTGATCACTGGTTAAGCTAGAGTCATCCAGATTTCTCTGATTATTTTAGAATTATTTTGTCATGTTCCCAGAAAAATCTTTTTTTAAATTGTAAATCCACCAGATTTATAGATTAATTTATAAAGAATTCAATGTTTTCTCTATTTTTAACTCCACTTTTCTGTCTCTCATCTACATTTTGGATTATTTTTTCTTCTTATGAGTTCTACAAATTTCTTATTCAGTCTTAGGTTTTAAATATTTCTGACTGTAGTTGGAAACAGCATTTCTTTTTTCTTCATGTTTTCTTTCTTTGTGTGGCTGCTAGATGGGAAGTCAATGTTTCTTTGTAGATTTGTATAACTACCCATCTCTGATAGTTTTTATAGTTTTTCATGATTCTCTTATATTTTTTAGGTGAATAATCTTATTACATGCAAATAATGATATTTGTCTCCTGGGTTTGAATTCAGAGTCTACCAGTTTTTAGTTTGAGTATTAACACTTTCTAGCCACAGTTTCTTTATCTGTAAAGTGGGTATAGAAGTACTTTATATCACTGCTATGAAGAGTAAATGCTAAAATGCATATAAAACTCTCAGGACAGTATTAGCAAGAGATCAAGCTCTCAATATACGTAAGCTAGTTTTAGAAATTATAGTAAACTAATCTCAGAATTCACGGCATACATCCTGTACTTATTAAGTTTTTTTTTTTTTTTATGGACTGGATCTTTGTGGCAAATTTATATCCCAACCAATTATTGCTAATACATAGGAAAGCAATAGATTTTTCTATATTATTGTAATGAGCTTTTTTACTAAAATTACTAATTCTAATGCTTTTTACAGGTTTTACAGGTTTAAATTCATATAATCTGCAAATAATGCAACTAGTTCTTTTTCTTGTTTGATTACATTAGTCAGAACTCCTAGATCAAATTGTTCAGTACTATCAGTTTCTGATTTTGCTGAGACTATCTAGAGTGTTTCATCATTTTAAGGTGTTGACTGGTTTGGGATTATAATTTTATTATATTAACGATTTATTCTTCTAATCTTAGCAAACTATAATTTTTTAATCAGGAAGTGAATTTTATTAAGTGCTTTTCAGCATCTACTGAAATGAGAGTCTGTTTTCCACTTTTTTCTGAGATTAGTTATAATAGACTGAAGTAATTAATTCTTAACAAATATTCTAACGTTGAACTGTCTTTGCATTGTGGAATATAATCTATTTTGTTATAATTTTTTTACACTCGCTTGCTTTACTAACAGTTTATTAATATTTCTGCATCTATATTCCTAAGAGATATCAGACTATAGATTTTTGTTTTGCTTGCTTTTTGTTTGGGGGCACTGTATTTTTCTGTTCTTTGCAGCAAGGATCTGTGAGTTTTATTAAATGAATCGGAAATCTTCCCATCTTTTTCTGTTCTCCAGAATGACTTGAATAATATAGAAGTTCTGTTCCTTAACATTTGCTTATAAAATAACTTGGTACTAGTGGCTTTTGGAAAACTGGGTTTTATTTTCTAATCATTGCTACAATTTCTTTCATAATTACCAGCACTTTGGGATGTCAAAATTGTTTCATGGGTCACTTTGGTAACAGCTTCCTCTGAGATCATCTATTTCTTACAGATTTTGAAATTTGCTAACATAGAGTGTATATACTGTTCTTCATCGTATATTTTATGTTTTATTCCTAAAGTAGTGTATTTGTACTTTCTCCCAGGTTCAATCTACCTTTGGTAGAAGCTTTGATCTTTTATTGTCATTTTAAAGAGCCAATTCTTAGGTTCATCAATTCTACAGTTTTCTAATTGATTACTTTCTGCTTTTATATGTCTCAAATCTTTCCCTTTCACATTCTTTAGATTTATGTACGTCTCTGTCATCTTAGGTGCTATATTTAATTCATTTTGATTTGTTCCGATTTAATAACAGTAATCTTAGTTGCATTGTGTCCCATAGAGTCACAAGAGTTTTGGAACTGGAGAAAATTTTCAAACCCATATAATTCAAACCCTTTGTTTTCCACATTAGGAAAGCAAACAGGTTAAAGACTTGTTCACAGCCAGCCACCTGCAGAACCAAAGTATCAAACAATTTTCCTGATCCTCTTTTTCTACTCCACCACTCTTCCTGGATGCTTAACCTAGAAAAGACACGAGAATAAAGCAAAGAGGGATAATTTCTGGTGGGAAAGTGACTTGTTTACAGTTTGGGAAACCCCTCAAAAGGCCAGGACTTAAAGTAGCCAGCTAAGGGCTTTCTGAGCACTGTTTTTTCTGTCTCTGGGACAGAGGTTAGTTTATGTTGACACAGGCTGACTAAATAAACCTGTTGATTCAGGAAGGGTGCAGGGCCTGTAGAGGGCGGCTTTGGAACTAGACTTCAGACCAGTGGAGCCACACCTGTCGTAAAGGAGTTCACATTGCTTCAACTGCCCAGCTCTGAACCAGACCTCCCAGGTGAGAGAACCTCCCTCTTCCCACTCAGAGTTCCAGTCTGACCGCTCCTCCCACCCTTGTCCATTGTCCCTGCATCCTGACCTGATTGCGTTTTCACCCCAGAGCCGCCTGGAAGAAGGATTGCCGTCTGCTTGAATTATAGCTCCCAGGGCAGGGCCAGGAAGCTCAGCAGTGGGGGTTGGGACAGGAGAAAAGCAAATGGAATAAGAGCGGCTCAAGTGATGAACAGGCTGGCCTGTGTGTAACTGTGCCCCCTCCGTTCTTCTCCTTTCTTGCCCTAACTTGTATTAGTGAGGGTGGTGGAATGGGACAGGAAACAAAGTGGTGTAGACACAGATTCAAAAATGAGTTTTTCTTCCTTTTTACTTACAAAGGCTTATGAAAGTTCATTACTTTCATTTAACATTGGATATTGGTGATCTTTTGAGAATGAAGATGTAAAAAGATGGATGTGTGTGTACAGACATGTATTTGTACCTACATATGTATATACACACACACATTTCACACACATAAAAGAGTCTGAAACCCAAGGGAATCTTGTGATGGAGCATCTTTATGTAAAGTGATGAATGTTTTTGCCTTGGGAATAATTTTACTTCTTCTTTAAGTGTCTGTTTTGTCTGGGTGTTTTACGTTTTATATAGAATAATGCTCAGTATATTTTTTTATTCCTATTTTTTGCCCTGCATGAAGATAAGAGATGTTTTACTGTTGTTACCTGGAATTACCTGTAAAAGTCAGTGCAGCTCACAAAAATTCCGAGTCAACCGATGTTTAGTAAGGACTAACTCTGTGCCCAGGGGTTTTCACAAGAATTATCTTGTTTACTCTCCCTTAGCCACTTCCTGCATAGTGAATGCTGTCATTCTTGCTTTACAGATGAAGATGCAGAAGCTCAGAGAGGTTAACTCACTTACCCTAGATCACACAGCTAATAAATGCCAGAATCTAAAATCAAACCCAGATCTTCTGATTTCAGGTTGGATATTCTGTCATCTGCCTGCCAGACCGAAGCCATTTCATACTGCATGGTCAACTCCTTAAGTTCTAGGATAATGCCTCATTTATCTTCATGCAGTGCATTGTCAGCTGTTTCCCAGGAGATTATATACTTTGTGGATTATTACCTTTTATTGATTTTTATTTTTTCAAGATATTACATGAGCATTCTTTGAGAGATCAGGTAACAAAGCTATAAGACCTTTCAAAACTAGCCATCTCCTGACCCACCACCCTACATAATAAGTTTTTTGTTCCAGAATTATTCCATGCAATTTGATTTAGAATTTGAAGAGAAAGGAATAAGCAATTGCTTTTACTTAGCAAATACTATATCCCAGGCAGAATGAGTTACATTCCCCCAAAGGTATCTTATTTCATCCTCAGAAGGACTCTCTCTTATCCTGGGACTCCAGTCCCTGTGCTGTTTCCACCTCACTGGACTGCCCCCAGTGCCATGAGAAACGCATCTATTATCAAGTGTCAAGATCATCACCACGATGGTTAATATACCATGTGGAAGTTCACCTGGTTTTCAGAAGTTCTTCCCTCTAGTCACAAATTGATTGGTTACTAATAAGTTAAAAACGAAATTAAAGCAATCTGCACCAGCACTTATTTTAAATGAAATCCAAGTATTCATCCATATTCTCTTCCTTCTGAAAACCAATGTACATCTTAAAACTTTATTTGAATTTTTGTAGTTGGAAGCCACACAAGTCAGAAGTAGTATGTAATTTTAAGTAAATGTTCTTCTAAAATACTGCATTTCACCCTGCCCGCAGAATGGCACATAGATAACCCTTTGAACTAGTGAACAGACAGCATGGTCTGCTGCATTTGTAAAGTTCAGCACAAACGCTGGACCATTTGTTGGCACAAATTAAGTTTACTTTTTTGGGTGTGCTTATATTCATTTTTCTATCTCAATTGTTCATTAAATACCAATGATGAAAATTTCACCTTTCCTCCTCCCCCCGACCCCCCCACTGCTTTTTTTTTTTGCGGTACGCGGGCCTCTCACTGTTGCGGCCCCTCCCGTTGCGGAGCACAGGCTCCGGACGCGCAGGCTCAGCGGCCATGGCTCACGGTCCCAGCCGCTCCGCGGCATGTGGGATCTTCCCGGACCGGGGCACGAACCCCTGTCCCCTGCATTGGCCGGTGGACTCTCAATCGCTGCGCCACCAGGGAAGCCCCCCTCCACCCCGCCACTGCTTTTTATTATTCAAGGTTTACCCTGGCTGTTCTTTATAGTAGCCAGACAGTTCATCTGGTCAGGTAGCGTTGTTCTCTTTGGTTCATTAAATTGTAAATTCCTCAAGCTCAGGAATTTTTTTCTTCTTTTATTCCCACCTCCCTTCCCTGGACTTACATTGCTGATACATAAAAGAGCTCAGTAAATGTGTGGTGCATTGAATGGAATGGAACTGTAGCGTCCATCAGCCCTTGGTGGGTGTCCTGCTTGTCCGTCCACCAGCCCTGTGGTGTGTTCAGAGACCAGTGCTTCCAGAAGCGGACTGAGGTCCCTTGGAATGGGGCTGCTGTCATTGCCCAAATCTATTATGTATCATTTAGAATCAAAACTAAATGTCAATTAAATTAGCACTAGAATTCCCATCTTTCTCTTTACTTGGTATAACTTTAAAAAAAAAAAAGACTTTTGTGTGATTATTTGCACTCACTCCTTTTGAAACTTAACCAAAGCAGTTGTTTATAGTCATGTTTGAGCCATTTGTGAATCAAGAAAAGCAACCTTAGGAGGTTACAGTCAAGTGTTCAGGCCTTATCTTGCCAAATCAGCCTTTTACCTACATATTTCTGTGGATATTGAACTCATTTTTCTTTTTCTAACTTCCGCTCTTCTGCTGATGTCAACTAGTTAGGTATTTGTGTTTGTGTATGAAAATATAACTCCTGCAGCCCCAAACTGCTTCTAGAAGCTGCAGGGACTCAGAAGACACAGTTCTCCTGGCATCCACCTCCTCTCCTTGATCGTAGTCCCGGGAGCCTGGCATGGGTGACCCCAATAAGTAAGGAGAGTGAACCTCCAGTTCCACAGCCGAGCAAGCAAAGGTGTGTAAGACATGAGTTATATGCTGGCGAGGGAGACGGATGCGTGGGCAGATCAATTATACAACAGTGTAGGAAAGGTGATGGTACCTAGCTGAGCAAGGGAGTTAGGAGCTCAGAGGGGCAACTAAGGCAGCTGGGAAAAGCCAGAAACAGTTTCTTAATGGAGCCTGGGGAATTGGGGTTGGGAGAGGAGAGAGGGGTGGTGCAGGGAGCGAGCGAAGGGAATGAAGGGGTGAGGAGAGAGTAAGAAAAGGACTCCAGGAGGAGGTGACCACGTGAACTGGGCATTCACTGAGTGATGGCTGGGAGTGGGGAGTGTTCAGGCCACCAACCGCGTGCAGCTGAGCATTGCTGAGCAGGCACATGCAAAGAAGGCAGTCGTGGGAGGTGAGAGTAAGGAAGCGAACTGGCACCAGGTCATGGCGGAGAGGCTTGGTGGCGCCAAGGTGCTGAATGGAGCCATCATTGCCTTCCCACCTACAGACCCAGGGAGCCTTGAAGACAACTGAAGCAGAAGGACCTGCCATTTGTCTTTTCAGTGGAGCCATTTGGCACCAACAGTTAGGACACGTTTGAGGGGCAGAGGCAGAGAGAAAGCCATCGCAGAGTCTAGGCAGGAGTCAACGGAGACCTGCCTTAGGACAAGGGTGACAGGAATAGAGGGAGCGATGAATTCAGAGTGGTAAAACTGGCAGCACTGGGTAAGCGCCATGTGTGGTGGCGGGGAGAGGACGGAATTTAGCATGAGTCCCAAGTTAGAGATTCAAGTGGTCAAGAAATTCAGGAGGGGTAGCAATTTAGAGCCCATGATGATTTCAGTTCCAGACCTGTTAAGCCTCGGGTGATCTTGAGTATCCAGATGGAAATATCCATCATGTAGTTGGACGTGAGCCCCACAATAAGGTGGTCACATAGATCTGAGGATTTTATGTATCTGAAGAACACACAGCCACTACTTGAGAATGCGAGCACAGGGTGATTAGATTTTATCCCTTGGTTAATATACCTGTCTAAAAATTCCAGGCTGCTTAGACATACGGGATAAAGATATAGACGTGTGTACAGACACACACACACACGTGTGTGTGTATATATACATATATATTCCCCCTGCTCCCCTCCCCCACTGAGGATTAGTAAAATAGTAAATATTCTGTGAAGCATTGCATCAGAAGAAGTGTTTGCAAGGAATGTAGACAAAACAACATAAACCAAAACCACATACCTCCTCCAAAAAAAGAGCACTGCATGTAGAAAATTACAGCTTTGTATCCACGTCAAGGAAGAGTGTTTGACAGCTACAGGATGTGAGAAGAAGATTCAAATGACCAGCTTGTTTGGTTTGGGGAAAAAGAATGTTCACATGAAGTCACAAGAGAACCCCTTACATCCTCCGTATCGCATTAAAGTCACCATTAATACATCCCCGGCCCACTCACCCTAACAATGTGTTTAATGTGTTCACCCAGCCATTCTTCCCCCCACCCCGGCCCCCGTACAGATGAAACTGTACAAAATACTACCGATTTTTTAGATCTGGGCAATCACTAAAGTCATTTTGATATTTCAAAGTGGAAGTTAAACTGTAGATGCTTTCTAGGGAAAAGAAGCTTCGTATGGATATCTGTATAGCACGATATACACAGCTGGCCCTCCGTTATCTGTGGGTTCTGCATTCTCGGATTCAGCCAACTGCAGCATTTTACAAAGGGACTTGAGCATCTGTTGATTTTGGTATCAGCTTTTGGGGGTCCTGGAACCAGGGCCCCTTGGATACTGAGGATGACGGTGTTACCTTACTAAACGACAGCTCAATACAGGGAATTCTTGTATTATGTGATTTAAAGAATTTTATTTCTTATGGCTCCTCTCCTGGAATGGCAAAGAAATAAAACATTTGTAACAGTTGATGAATATTATATCATTTTTTCAAGTCTGAATTACACTGAGAATCCTATGCTAGTTTCTCCAAGACTCTAGAATTTTCCAGAATTCTTAAACATTTCATTACTGTAAGAATTCTCTCTCAGTGTAGGAAAGGGGAACTAGAGAAACTACAGTTATAAATACTTGGCCTTTCAGGTCAACAGTAAATAAAAATAAAGGCCTGACAAAAATAAAGACATACAAATGCTGGAGCTGAGGTAGTGGTTCATCTCTTGAGAATTTCAGAAGAATTACTGTGGGAAAATGGAAAACCACAAAACAGCATTTATTAAATTCCTAGTCAAACTTCTACATCTCTGTAAAGACCAAAATGAAACCACAGGCGATCATAAATGGAAAAAAACTGACTTCCCTAATAGGGTAGCATTTCATCAAGGTGGTGTGATAACTGATCTTTGTGGAGAAACTTGTTCAACAACAAGAAGAATACAGGTTTGTGTATAACAGAGTAACTACTGATTGAGTGAGAACACTTTCGAGTTTCAGTTACTTTCTGTCTACTTTGAGGACAATCTGTAGAAAAATATAATTATATTTTGACTTCCCTTGCCCCCTTTCAACCGTTGGCATGTGTTGCAAGAGGAGAAACTCACTTCTTCAGTTGCCTGGATAAATTATAAAGACAGTTTCTGTGGCTTGTATTGGACTCCTGAGCCTGATATAAATTGTTTGAAGTTACTTTCTCTGGTCCATCTTCTTTAGCACAGGCAAAAGTAGTTGATTTTCTATTGATTGCATAGCACCGAGGTCTGTTCTCCTTGTAGGGGAGGGGGGACCTGGCAAACAACGTGCAGGGATTTAAAGCTTGTTCGTTTCTTCTACATGGGCAGTCATGATGCCCAAGAGGCCATTAACAAATGGCTTTTTGTTTTGCAGAATGTTAGGGTCAAAAGATACTAATAGTTGTTTGTTACCTAGAAAACAGGGGGAAAGAAAGTTCTCTATTCAGCCAAGTTTGGAAAATGCCATTTAAACAGAGTTAAGTAGGATTGATTCTTTGCTGCAAGATTCAAGAGTTCAACATGGACCCCTGCATGGTGACGCTACAAAAGAGATTTGTTCGCAGAATTTCCTAGACGTTTCTCACCTGGGCACAGCTTTGTCACACAGACCCACTGTTTGAAAATCGTGGGTTAAGGCACGGACTCCAGAAGTTCTGTAAACACTTGACCGCGTGGCCTGGGGAAGGGGGTTAAACCAGAGGCCTCAACTGATACACAACTTTGGTTTCTTCGGCCTATACACTGTCTTTAAAAACATGAAGCCAACATTTACAAATCAGGATATTTCAATACAAAAATTAGGGTTGCAAGCTTCTCTTGAAAAATCAGAGGATGAGGCAAACTGGGCCTTCAGTCCTCCACAGGCACAGTCCACTGGACCTTGGGAAGCCACGGCCCTTCAGGGGAGAGACGTTCACCCCATTCATCACTGTCTACCCACCCCGTTTCCGTACACACGACAGCCTCACTCATTGATCTCCCTTGGGTGGCTCCAGACACACTGGCCCCTCCCAGCCACATGGTACCCTTCACACGGATGAGAGGGGGCTCTGAGGTTGAATCTGGGCAGGTGGTGGATGGCAGGACAAAGCCTGGAATCTGGAACCAAATATGCCAAAATGTGGACTGACAGTGGTTGTCATGATTCATGAGGTTATAAAATGTTTTCCGCTTCTTTTTATTTACTTTTCTGTGCTTTCCAAATATTCTGCAGCAAACATATTTCCTTTGTAATAAAAAATAGAATTAAAAAAACAAACAGCTAGAAAGAATCTGAAATAGGGATTTTTTTTTTGAGATTCAGCTGCTATGAAAATATCTCCCTTCCTTTAAATCCTGATTACTAATAGAACTTATAAAACCAGTAAGAGAAGCATGCATTTAGGTAAGAAACCAAAAATAGGTCTGCTTCAAGGTTGTCTTAAGATCCTGTCTCTTAGCTATTCATCATGAGTTAATGATATAAATTTGTAGTTATATTTTATGGAGGTGGGGTTGAAAGATGTTGGTTTGGCTTATATGAAGTTTGGTTTCTGATACTTGGACGTTTCCTAGCTTCTAGAATATGATAAAAAAAATAAATCACCTTTTATATGGAAAACGATAAAAATAAATAAGTAGAAGGATGGTTAGATCTTTCTGAGACGATAGAGGAAGCTGGGTGAATTGAAGTGGAAAATTAAGGCCCACCTTACTTACTGGTGAAGATAGTTCCAAGTTTTGATAAAATTTCCTCCAAGCTGGCTAGGACTCAACAGTGAGTAAACAAACATGACACATTCTTAAATCTTGCTTGAAACAGACATTTGGAATCCTGAGTTGGAATTTAATTCCTGGACAAAGGAAATAAAAGGGTGGCTATTTTCAGCACCTGAGGGCCTGAGGGAGAGATACTGGAAGGACACCGTTTGGAATTTCTGGTTTGATTCAGTTGCTCTTTCCTGGTCATAAAAGAAGGCCCAGAAATGAGGGTGGGGCGAAGGAGATGCTTTGTGGATAAGGATAAGGAACCAGGGAGAGGGAAGACAAAATCAAAAGGGAAAAGCCTGGAGGTAGCTGGGAAACAAAGAATCAGAGGGGAAATGTATATTTTAGAGAGTTTGGTGTTAAAGGAAGACTAGGCTTGGTTGTAATCAGTTACTGCTGCAGTTTCTTGGCCTCTCTTAACGAGTTTCCTCCTCTGTCAAGTAGAGAAAATGGTAGTACTGCATGAGAAATGTCAATACTTAGCATAGAACGTGACTAGAGGGAATACACAATAAATACTACTACCAGCATTGGATTAAAAGAAAATGTTGCTATGTTTTATATTGACTCCCAGTTTTTGGGTAGTGATAAGAGAATGTCTCATAGGGTATGACAACAAAAAACAAATCGGTATTTTGAGATTTGTTTCATGGCCTTGTACATGGTCCATCATTTTTTTAGATGTCCTACATAAATTTAAGACATTGTTTTTGGGTACAGAGTTCTCGGCCCACTGGATCAGGCTTTTTAATTGTGATATTTAAATCTGTTTTCTTACAGTTGCTTATTTTTTTTGACTGTTTAATATCAGTTTCTGAAAAACTTTACTTTTACTTTTGTTTGCATAAGAAGCAATACGATGTTTGTACAAATGCTAACCATATGAAGCTAAACTGGGATTTAAATGGCCGTGAGTTATAAAGTTTTTCTATTGCTCACACCTGAATTTGCACAGAATAGAGCTAGCTCAATGACTAGGACATTTCACATTTTTTCATTAAATGGGTGGTGTCACCTGAATAATCAGTGCAGTGTTTGATCCAGCTCCAAAGCCATTGAAGGCATTCATGCTGCCACTTATCTCTGGAAAGTTCAAATCGTAGAATCTAAAGAACATCAGCAGTGTCGGAAATCGTGGGAAGAATCTTCAGACTAGGTCATTTCATCCAGTCCTTGGGTGTTTAGCAAGGCTGCACCTAAGTCACCTAAGATAACTGATGTTTATCCTGATCTTGAAGTTCTTTGCCCTAAAGGATTGCACACTTTTTCTTGTTGGCTTGTGAGGAAACTTCCTGTTATGAAGTGCCTTCTTTTTTTTTTTCATTGCAGTTTTTTACTCTTTCACTTCTCCGTTCATTCTGTAATATTTATTGAGCACCTTCTCTGGGCAACTCACTGTAACAGTGAATGTGTTACCTGGAAGTATCATGTAGGCACCTTGCAGGCATTCTTGGAGTTCTACAGTGTGTAAATTAAACACTAAAGACATAGTTCAGGTTAAGAAAATTCTTAAGTGAAAATGACTCACATAACACTTGAGTCCATGTATATTTTTCTCTCACTCTTGATGTAGATGATGGAATAAGAAGATTGTTTTCACTTTTATTTATTAATTTTATTAGCTGAAACCCGGAACATGTCTGAATCCTGGCTGAATGCACTGGGGGGAGGTATAACGTTGCCTTTTTAAAAAAAGTTTTATTGAGGTATAATTGACATATAATAAATTGCTTTTTTTTTTTTTAGAAAATAGCTTACATTTTTTTTTTCAAGATGTTGGGGGTGGAGTTTAGTAATTTATTTATTTATTTTTGCTGTGTTGGGTCTTCATTTCTGTGCGAGGGCTTTCTCTAGTTGTGGCAAGCGAGGGCCACTCTTCATCGCGGTGCGCGGGCCTCTCACTATCGCGGCCTCTCTTGTTGCGGAGCGCAGGCTCCAGACGCGCAGGCTCAGTAGTTGTGGCTCACGGGCCTAGTTGCTCCACGGCATGTGTGACCTTCCCAGACCAGGGCTCGAACCCGTGTCCCCTGCATTAGCAGGCAGATTCTCAACCACTGCGCCACCAGGGAAGCCCAAAAAATTGCTCATATTTGAAGTATAGAAGTTGATTAGTTTGGACATATGTATACACCTATGAATCCATCACGCCCCAACATTTCAAATCTAGAACACTACGGAGAAGTTTGGGATGGGGCTTTGGACTTCACGTCATCGGCACACGGATGAAGGTTGCAGTCGTGGCTGAGAACGTCTGCTGAGCGCCTCTAATAACTGCTGCCATCTGACTGACAGCTGTCACTTGCCAACCTGGTTTTCGCTACCGCATTTCTGAGGTCACACCGTCTAGTGTTTGGACAAAATAGTTTAAAAGCTTCGATTCTCTTATGAATGCAAATTTCAGTTTAGTTCCTTAAGCCGAAGAATTAACTGTCCGTCCTTCCTCTCAGAGACCATGTGGGTGTGTCAGGGACGTAGTACAGGGAGGGAGATTTGTTTATGCTGTACCTTCTCACCAGAGAACTCCACAAGAAGCCCAGAAAAATGTGTCCTTAAGCCCTACCTTAATTTGGAAAAAGGCCCTGCAGTTATGCTGGCATTTTGCTGAGACTTGCAAAATTGAACAAAGAGGAATGCAAGTGCAAATGAAGTAGGATTTCAAGCTAGTAAGACCTGGTTCTAAAGATTGTTTTTAAAGGTACAGTCTGCATGACATTAAAAACTTGCATAAGAGTCTGCTTCAGCAAATCTCTGTATCATAGATTCTGGAATAAAGATGATTCAGGAGAAGGGTTATTTACTGGAGCCAGATTTTTTTTAAATGTCTTTTTACATTTTGTTAGGAATTACTAAATTGTTTGAGCAGGTTGGAGCCAGGTTTTTAATACTGATTGTTTTTAAAGGAGGTGTCTTCTGTATGTCCAATTTGTGGTGGTGTTTGAAAAAATATGTAATAATGCCAACTTATGGTTTTTCCTCTGTTCCCTATTTGCTAGGATTGCTCAATCTCACTTTTCCAATGTCTGTACTTTTGCATGATATAATGCCCCAGTGTAGGCACGGGATTGCTGTGCTTACCATTTTGTGGGCATTTGGGGTGATGTCACGTCTTAGTGCCTTTGCACCGTTTCCCTTCATCTGCCTTGTGAACTCTCCTCCCCTGAAAACGCTTCACTTCCCATTCCCCTCCCCATCAGGAAGAGCTGACCAAGTAGCTTTTTTTATGTCACCTCTGCACAGAGTGTTCTCTCTGTGTTCCAGTAACTCGTTTGTTTTAGGTCTGCTCCCTTCCTAGATGAAGAGGTTCTTGAGAGCAGAGACCTTGGACTTTGCATGGTGTCAGACACATAGTAGATGGTCCAATCAGGGGGCTCGCCAAAGAGAAGGAACGAGGGAAGGAGAGAAGAAAATACCCTTCTAAGGAGCCCCTGAAGAATCTGAGCAGAAGGGACCTGAGACATAGGAGGAAAACAAGAGATAATAGTGTCATGGACGCCAAGGGAGCTGAGAATTTGAAGAGGGAAAGGCTGGTCATTAGTGCTAATTGCCAGGGAGAGCCAATGAGATAAGTACTGAAAATCTCCATTGTATTGTTAGGAACTGAGAAAAGATTTCCTCAGCCATGGTCACACCCTAGGTAATATTGCAGGTGTGTTAACACCAAGCAAAGATGTGTTGGCAGTAAGTGGTGGCAAGTGACCTCTCAGAGGGATGCATCAGTGGAGTTCCTTGGCTTGGTGATATCCTTCATTCTGACATTCTATACGATGATTTTTTTTTTTTTTCCTGGTGGCAAACCCACTGAATAATTGGTCCTCTCAGTTTACAAACTGAATAAAGAGTTCAAAAATCAGAAATATTTGCAGGATATACAGTACAGCAGAGTCAGATTGAGATTTGGAAGCTAATTGGTTGAATCTTAACAGGCCTAAAATCTTGGTGGATCATTTCTCAAAAGGTGATAATGGGGCTTCCCTGGTGGCGCAGTGGTTGAGAGTCCGCCTGCCGATGCAGGGGACACGGGTTCGTGCCCCGGTCCGGGAAGATCCCATACGCCGCAGAGCAGCTGGGCCTGTGAGCCATGGCCACTGGGTCTGTGTGTCCGGAGCCTGTGCTCCGCAACGGGAGAGGCCACAACAGTGAGAGGCCCGTGTACCGCAAAAAAAAAAAAAAGGTGATAATGAGCAAGGTGGTTACAGTTGTAAAAGTGTACAGTTCTCAACTTGCAGCCTTCTCAAAAAATCCAAATAATTTAGTAGTGCTATTTAAAAGCTATCAAAATTCACAAGGAAATAATAGCTGCAAATGAAATAGATGTCTTTCTATGGAATATTTAAACATTCTAAGAGAAAGAAGACAGTGTCTTATCAGCAGGAGGAATAAAATGTTCATGAGATGGTAACAGCATTTAATAAAAAAATACACAACTTCTTAAAAGAATAGAGTCACAGATGTAGAAAATAAACGTATGGTTACCAAGGGGGAAAACAAGGGAGGTATAAATTGGGAGACTGGGATTGACACATACACACTACTGTATGTAAAATAGATAACTAATTAGGACCTACTCTATACCACAGGGAACTCTACTCAATACTCAGTAATGACCTATATGGGAAAAGAATCTAAAAAAGAGTGGATATGTGTATATGTATAACTGATTCACTTTGCTGTAGAGCAGAAACGAACACAACATTGTAAGTCAACTATACTCTAATAAAAATTAATTAAAAAAACAAAAAAAGCTCTAAGGCTTTTGGTACCACACAGATTAAATTTAATCCATTTTGGTCAAAAAAAAAAAAAACACACAAAACACAAGTTCTTAAAGAATAAGAAATTAGGGCCTCCCTGGTGGCGCAGTGGTTGAGAGTCCGCCTGCCGATGCAGGGGATACGGGTTCGTGCCCCGGTCTGGGAGGATCCCATATGCCGCGGAGCGGCTGGGCCCGTGAGCCATGGCCGCTGGGCCTGCGCATCCGGAGCCTGTGCTCCGCAACGGGAGAGGCCACAACAGTGAGAGGCCCGCATACCGCAAAAAGAAAAAAAAAAAAAAAAAAAAAAAAAAAAAGAATAAGAAATTAAAATAATTCAAAAGAGATTAATATATTTGATTTTTAGGAGAATGGAAACTTTTAAAACGTAATGGTTATTAAAGGTATAGGAATAGAAAATGTCCAGTTATATATTTTAAATTACTTAACTATGCTATAAGTTTAAGATTTCTTTTAGCTCAGAGCCTAATATATCATCATTCCTTTGACTACCTGAAAAACAATGAAATTCCACTTTTGCTGGTAGTATGAAGAGGGAGGAATGGACTTAACATTACAGGTTGTGAATATTCTCGTTTAGCCCAAACCAAGCTAAATTATTTGTGGCTGATTATCACTCATGTTGTCAGCCAGTTTAAATATTTTGAAAAGAAAGTTACTTTTTTTATGTTCACAAATTTAATACTATTTTAAAATAAATAAAAATTGTCCTTTTTTCATTACCCTAAAATTTGAATAATAGCAAATTCAAGCTGTTCTCACTTTTCTCTTTGAGAAAGTATAGTAAATGAGCTAGATTCATATCTGTTTATATTCCCAATGAGTGGAGAATAGTCGGGCAGGAGAGGAATTAAATTGCGCACATCAGGAACCCTGAGCCCTCTCTTTTTTTTTTTTTTTTTTTTCCGATACGCGGGCCTCTCACTGTTGTGGCCTCTCCCGTTGCGGAGCACAGGCTCCGGACGCGCAGGCCCAGCAGCCATGGCTCAAGGGCCCAGCCGCTCTGCGGCACGTGGGATCCTCCCAGACCCGGGCACGAACCCGCGTCCCCTGCATCGGCAGGCAGACCCCCAACCACTGCGCCACCAGGGAAGCCCCTGAGCCCTCTCTTACATCGTTTTATTTTTAGAGGATCAGGAGATTAGGGGCGCCTTCACAAGTAGGGTAGGATTTTTTTCCCTAGCTATGATTTAAATCTCAGGAAAATGGAATAAGTTTATCTAAAATGCATTTTAATATGCAGAGTCTCAACATGAATACTTTATTTTTAAAGCATAAATCAGAATTCTCCTTCTGTTTTTTCATACTTTCATTCCATGGATCTTAAAGATGTCCTGACAGCTGGGTTACACAGGGAAGGCCCAGTTAGATCAGCCAGACCATTCCTCCCTCACTCAGTGATGCAATGGAAATCTGCCTAAAACAAAGAATTGTGCTAGGAAAATAGAGAAAGACTTTAGAGTTCTTTCAGATTTCATATATACATTTAATAATGCAACATGGTGTTCTTTTGTTTTGAGTATGGTGTAGTTTTTTGTTTTGTTTTGTTTTGTTTTTCAGTGTGGTGTAGTTTAAAGCATGGCCTTAGGCATAAGCATTGAGAGTCAGGTCAAAGCTGTGTTCAGATCTCTCCCCCAGTTCCCCGGGCATTTGGCAGTCTCAGTGTGCTCATCTGTAGAACAGGGGGATTAGGAAGAATCAATGAGATGATGCATGTCCAAAGCTTAGCACAGAACCTGGCTGGTATTAAGCATGCAATAAACCACAGCTATTGTTACAGTGCCTTCCAGATGCATACACTCTTAACCCTGTGTTTGCAGCCAGCCTCTCCAAGGTGCAGCCGTACCTGTTCCACACTCTGTGTGATAATAACACCTTTCCTGTAAGACTCCATTTCATCTCATACACACTCTTATTTAGCCCCGTGAGGATACCGTGAATTGGGAAAGAAAGTCACTAAATAGCTCGACTTTCAGCTTGTCTTTTGCTAGATTTCTCCCTGTTAGCATCCAGTATTTTGTACCCTAGGGCTCTACCCTGTTAGGTTTTCAAAACTTAAACACCGTTCTTGAGACTTACATTATGGAAATATATTCTTTCTTCTATTAAATCGTTATCTCAAACTTTAAGTAATGCTTTACTTTTTATTTCTTTACTAGAAAAAAATGTATTTTCATTAAGCTAAGGGAGATTCAAGAAGTCTCATGGGCTTTTCAAAATAGTTTTGTACAAGCCACTCATTGTTTTGAAGTTCATGATACGTTCCAACTTGACAAAATAGTTTTAAGTCCTGCAAGGGAAATGGTGTAGATGTTTCTCAGAATTAGTAAAATAATTTAATAACCTAATATGTAAATAGTTTGCTGGATTATAATTATAATTTATGGGTTATAATGCAACCCTAATCTGGACACACTTGTTAAAAAAATACTTTTCTCTTCAGAAAATCTGTTGTCGTTTGAAGACCTATTTGCTAAAAGGAGAAAAGAGAATGAAACTTATACTTGTGTTGAAGTGTATCCTCAGTT
Source organism: Mesoplodon bidens (assembly GCF_964165515.1). Taxonomy (NCBI): domain Eukaryota; kingdom Metazoa; phylum Chordata; class Mammalia; order Artiodactyla; family Ziphiidae; genus Mesoplodon; species Mesoplodon bidens. The sequence goes on from NC_138174.1 coordinate 8,484,164, forward strand.
AGGTGAAAAGACCCAGCTCCTAAATTCTACCAAGTAATACAACCTACTTGGCAGCCAGGAAACCTAAGTAAACAGTGATTTCTGAAACAACCCCTAAATCCTTTATAATGGTATGTATCTACTGAGTCCAGGTGCTGGGAAGAGAAAAGGCAGATTTTATCTTCTTTATCTTCTGACTCACACTGCAACCAGACAGAACATAAGAGGGGTGTGTGTGTGTGTGTGTGTGTGTGTGTGTGTGTGTGAGACCGAGACAGAGAGAGACAGAGGAGGGGGTGGGGGAGAGGAGACCCAGCCCTGGGACATGAGGGAATAAATGACGAGTTATGATTTCTGCACAGTCAATGAAAGAAAAAAGGGCAGAACATTTCCACATTAAATAGAGCAAGGGGGAAGGGAACAGAGGACACCAAATGCAGACTCCGGAAGAGAAAGAAAGAAAGTATGGGACGGGTCAGGCAGGAATCTAGTAAATGCTGCTTTTTCTCAGACCACCAAACCAGCTGACCACGTTAGTCGAGAGCAAGGCAGAATCCCCGCAAAGATCACAGAATTTCCTTTCCATTTGCTGAGTGGAGGCTGCCATCACTGATAGGTCACAGCTCATTTGCTAGACCTCTGACTTCGCCGCCAGACAGCTGACCTTTTCAAGAAGCCGTCTGCCAGGTAGAGCGCAGGATGGAAGGGGTGGGTAGGAAGCGGCGCTGGGTTCCTGGCACTGCTGCTCGGTTCACGCCCACCACGGGTTCCTTCCTCATCTCCCCAGCCGTCTCTCATCTCCTTCGTCCAGCCAGCTTCCAGTCGGCTGCCTGCCAGATAAGGGATTTAATAAAGACAGATGTTTGTTCTGCGTGTGTAGTCTGAAACAAAAAGGTAGGAGGAAATGTAAAATGTTTCACAAAAGCTTGTAAAAAATCTTGAATAGTTTGGGAAGTGATAATAATTAGGCTTGCGATTTGCATAGGTGTTCATTCTTAAAGAGTAAGTTGTGTTTGCTTTATGACATCGCAGTAACAAAACAGAAATTTCACACAGTAACCATCACTTTTATTACCCGTGTGCCACATCTGTTCAAGTTCCTCAGTCTTCTGAACCTAATGATCTTTTGGATCTCTCCTCGCTGGTGCTATTAGCTGTGGATAGGAGGGGCTCCTTCGTAATTCTACACCTGTTCAAGTCCACGCCTATCAACTTGCTAAGCTTCCCAAACAAGTGCGGGGTAAAGCATGAGAACATCTGAATCTGGGGTGGAGACGCAGATGGCTGAGGCTGGGTTTGGCTTTTCAGATTTTGTTAAGAAAATCTAATGTATTTCCTACCATGGCAGTTGATGACGGCAATTTATATTCCAGGACGAAGAACAAACTAAATTCATCTCAAAATGATTGTAAATCATCAAGACGGAGTAGCCTGCCACCTGAACTACTCATAGGAAATGACATTAAAGGAAGATTTCAAAGAAACATTAAAAACTTGGAACCCATTCACCTGAGGCGCCCGAAAAAGAGACCATCCATATTTCCAGGTAGGATTTGTTTCAGTTGGTGCTGCCAGTTAAAAAAACAAACCAAAAGCAACAAGGACTGTATTTCGTTTGTAATGATCAGATGTGTTACATTTAAAATTAACTTGGGACATGTCTGAGAGCTTGAAGCAGCCAACTAAACATGTTTGAGTATAAAATATAGAATGATTCTTTCATCTGAAAGCACCCCCATCTTTTTTTCTTTTATTTTCTTTATTTATTTTCATATCTTTAAGGCTCTGTAAATAGGCGGCTGTTTTATTATCTGGCAGCACGATGAGGGAACTGCTTTGCTTGCAATCCTGGAGAATTCCATGCTGCATTTCATTCTCTGGTGTATTTTCTTTATTTTGCATTATTGGATTGTTGAGTGAAGCTGATATTTGTGTGCCCCAGAAATTAACACCATTAAATACTCGAATGCATGCTTCAAATTCCTGTCTTGCATCAGAGCCTAAAACATTTGTAGTAAAGGGCTCAATTAAACAATGTGGATGGTGAAATGTATTGGAGCACAGAAGACTCAGAGATTTCAATCTTGATAAAGAGATTCTGATGGCAGCTTTAGATGTCCACTCCTGGTATTAGAGGTGTGTAGCTTGTATAAGACGCCTGTGATTGTGCACTCTCACTGAGGTGTCACTGGTGGGTGCGTGGTCACTGGAGAGGTTGAATTATTTAGTCAACTTATTTCAATACTGTTTGCATTGGAATCTCCTGGAGAAACTGAAAGTGGCCTTTTTGTTTGTGATTGATTGATTGGAGTCTTTAAGGAGGATAGATTAGACCCAACTGCTTAGGGCTAACTCTGTGATGATAGAAAATAAACAGGAATAATTCATTCAAGCTTTATGTCATCATGAAAATGAAATGAACCCCCCTAAGAGTTGAGTCTTTTTAAAAGATATCTATCTATTTATTTGGTTGTACGGGGTCTTAGTTGTGGCAGCTGGCTCCTTAGTTGCAGCTTGCCAGCTTCTTAGTTGCGGCATGCAAACTCTTAGTTGCGGCATGCACGTGGGATCTAGTTCCCTGACCAGGGATCGGACGTGAGCCCCCTGCATTGGGAACGCAGAGTCTTATCCACTGCGCCACCAGGGAAGTCCCACAGCTGAGTCTTTATACTGAGGTGGGAGCTCAATGGATTCTCGTCTAGGCTGTGTCTCTAAATGGTCTCCAAGCCACCTCACCGACCCCTGTGGCCTTCAGGTACACTATTTTTTCTGCCTATTTCTGCTGCCATTCCCCTCCTTGGGGACAGCAACAGGAGATAAACTCTTAACGTCCTCCCTATCTGCTAGGGTCTCCAGTTGACAAGGTAGAGAGTTGCCTGCCCAAAGTTTGAACAATAGTGGCTACTTTTATTTCTAAATTCCCTTTCACATGAGCCACAACCTCATTGTCATGTAGGTCTCACTAACTTCTTTTTACAGTGGTTGACTTGGAAATGCCACCAGGCTGCAAGTCCCATACAGCTCCTAAACATCAGCTGAAAACAGAAATGTACATAGGTTGTGATAACCATTCCTATGTTATATGCTGTGTGGTTACACATAAAGAGCGGATATAACATGGGACCTGAGTGTCAGAGAAATTAAGACGCAACTCAGAATTAATAACTGGCAAAACTACGGGTCAGACGTGGGGCTTTTAACTCCAGTGTTGAAGCTGTTTCCCTCTATTACCCTGTGCTGCGTTGTCAACTGTTGTCCTCATTTGTCTGATGAGATGCAAGATTGAAGACATGTCAGCGTTCCGATGTGCATTCCCTCTGACCCTTCCATACACACAGACAACTTTATCCTCTCTCTCAAGTCTCCCGTTTTCAGTCCTGCACTGAATGATTGACTGATGGGTGGATCAGCTCATTCATTCACTCATGAAATATTCATTGAGTCCTTGCACTGGTCTGGGGTGGACCTTGAAGAACCGAGCTACATGTTACTCTTGTGTTCTTATCTCCCGTTTCTCCTCTAAGGGCCATCTCACACTGCAGATAGTTATCTACCCAAAATGCAGATATGTTTGGGTCATTCCCTTACAATTCTTCAGTGGCTACCCTCGCTCTTCGGATAAAGCCCAGACTCCTTATAGTGAAGTACACGAGACTGCCTACCTGGCCGCTGCTTCCGTCCCCGGCCCATCTCTTTGCTCTCCTCCCCTTGCAGTCCTGCACACTCAGTCCACTTTAGATCCCCGTGGTCCATCATGCTTGCTCTTCTAGGGTAGGTGCTATATAACCTACCTGCATAGTTTCACCCAACTAATTCCTACCTTGGCTTTAGGTGTCAGCTTGACAGCCCTTGTAGGGAATGTCTAGGAAGTTGTCCTGACCCTCCCATCTGGGTGGGGTCCATTCTGCGTCCTTCTCATAACACCTGGACTTTTCCCTATCACAGCACTTATCATGTTGTATTGTAATTATCTGTTTACTTGTCTGTATCTTCCACTAGCCAGTGAGCCAGGGACCATATTGGTCTTGTTAACCATTGTGTCTCTTGTACCTATCACAATGCTTGGCACATAGCGTGAACTAATAAATATTTATTCAGTTGACTCAAATCGTGATGGACAGAATGAACTCTTGGCAGCCCTTGTGTGCTCTGCTTTCTTCCACTTTCGCATCTCCCTCACCTCCCAGCACACACACAGGTGCACACACACACGCCTGTGTTCCTGTTATGCCCTTTCTTCCATTCTCCACCTGGGCTCTGAGGCCTAACTCAAGACTTCTGTCTTCTGTAATCGCGCCGTCTTCCGATCTCTTTGAGTTCTCCTCTCATGCCTACCACTCACCTCCTTGGCCTCAGTACTGCATAAAGAGTCCTTCCCTTTCTTCCTGGGATTGTGTTCAGTTGTCTTAGGTTGTGAATGGGTTCGGTGGTCACTTTGTGGCAACTAAGTTTCTATTTGTATAGAAACTCTTTGAAAACAGGGGCAATATCTTATATGGCCCAATTGTATCGGTGAGGGAATTGCACATAGTAGGTGGTCACTTAACATCTGGTGGTAAATTTACTAATCTGCTGTGAGACTGTGTCCGTCCTGTGGGGCCTGTCTGATTCTAGCTCCAGGAAATAACTAGTTGGCAGTAGAGACTATCAAAGGGGAAGGTCTTTATACTGATTTTCATCACCATGTAGGAACTCCTGGTGGGGGAAATGCAGGTACCCCTTGTCTCAGTGTGTAATTCATTTGTTAAAACATGTGTTAGGATTCTGCTATATGCCAGGATCTATTCTAGACGTTGGGAAGAGAGCAGAAAATAAGACAGTTTCTTATGTGGCTGATGGGAAAGAATTTTCCTAGCAGGATGCCTTGCATATTGTGCAAACCAATAAATACCTCTTGAGAAAAGGAGTGAAGGGGGTACCATACTCACAGCAGTGAATCTTAAAAATCAAAACCAATACATTTAAAAATCATATTTTTATGATTTTTCCAAAAGCTAACCGTTTTTCTTCCCTTGAAGAAGCCTCAACAGTAGAACTAGTTTGAGTTGCTCAGTTGAAGTTCTTCCATCTCAGCTTCACCAGACCAGGCATTAAGAGTGTAGCTAGGTCTCTAGCGGGCAGCTAACCTTGCTTCCTCGTCCTCCTGAAAGGACTCCAGCAGCTCCAGAGCAGAGGGCTCAGCTCTGTGAAAGAAAGCAAAGGAGGAGAGAGGTGTGGTCCTTACACATACCCCATCCGTAGGCACGTCAGATTGAAATGAGCATCTCATCCTGCACCTAGAAGAAAGTGGGGCTCAGGTGCCAGGTGTCATGGGTTGTTCACTCAGCCCTCGTAGGCAAGCAAGTTGGTGTGTTTGATCAGCTCATTCTTAAAATATCCTACTGATTTTACAATTATCTGTTTGAAAAGCCAGGAGCCATCTGCTTGGAGGAAACAGGCAGTTCCACATACTTCCTTGTTGCTTAGTCAGAGGATGAGTGTGGGACCTCGAGGAGGAGGGCCTTCTGGTCAGGACTCACGTGGCAGATAGGCCAGCACGTAAGCTAACCTCCATTCTCATTTTTAAGTCAGTTCTGTTCCAAAGGGATTTTTTTTAAAAAATCCTAAACAATCTAAAAAAGTTATTTAAAATCATTTTAATAAAAAAAACAGATTTTGAACATTTTCTAAAGTAAAACTGCTTTTTTTTTTTTCTTGCTGTATGTAGGATTTTATTGGAAACACACGGAAGTAGTAAGAACACTGGCAGCTAGATGGTTCTAGCCTCCCTGAGGGTGGCCAGAAGGAGACAGTGCAGCTGGGCAGTTGGGTTCGGGCTCCCTCCTGGACGCCTGCGTATCCCAGGCACAGGGAAAGACACTCTGTAATTAAGCGCACCTCCTCCAGTTGTGTGCTTGATGTTAGAATTCTGTCACTCTGGGGACTTTCCTGGCTTCGCCTTCCAATGCAGGGGGTGTGGGTTCGATCCCCAATCCAGGGACTAAGATCCCACATGCCTCGCGGCCAAAAACCAGAACATAAAACAGAAGCAATATGGTAACAGATTCAATAAAGACTTTAAAAATGGTCCACATCCCCCCCCCAAAAAAAATCTTTAAAGAATTTTTTTAAAAAAAGGAATTCTGTCACTCAGGATCCCTGCTGAGTAGTGATTTGATGACGTTTCAGCAGGGCCTTCCAGGGACAAGGAGGACGGGGAGGACCTCCTTAAGGTCGCACTGTAAACAGTGCTTCCTGGGATCGTGTGCAGTTGGATTCAGTGGCTCCTCTTGGTGATGACAGGACCCATGTTTCGTACACCTGGGTGTCTTTGATGTGGGAGGTGCCCGGGAGGTGGTGAGGTGTGCAGGCAGGGTGGAGGCACGTGAGAAGGACCATGTCACGACCTCTCCGGAGCCGCACCCCCGTCTATCTGGTGGTGTGACTTCCTACCACGGCTGCTTCCAGAGGTGGCTGTGCTCAGGGCCTAAGACAAGGGAGCCTCAAAGGCACGACTCTGAACTTGTCCTCTCATGAAAGGATTTCAGACAACGGATTTCACCAAGGAAGTATCTACCTCACAACTGGGTTCACGTTCTGATCCCCCATCTTACTAAATGTGTAATGGACGAGTCACCTGATCCCTGGGAACCTGTTTATTTCTTCATCTGTGAAATGGGAGGGAAAACACCAGTGTCACAGGGTTACATGAAATGCAAATGAGATAGTAGGTGAGGATGAAATGACACACAGCTGGAACTGACTGTGTTGGCTTATTCTTTGTTGATATCAAAGGTTTTGTTTCACATAATTTGTACTTTACATGGGTGGGTGGTAAGTGTAATTGGAACACTTTTGCAAATCTTCATGGATGGAAAGTTATCCTAAGTCATCAATCAAACCCTCTGCTAAGGTAAATTCTATATAATGAGACACAACTAAAAGACCTCTTAATTTTCCATGAAAAGAGGGTAACATGGAAGCTCTTCTTAATAATAAAAATACCCATATATTTTCTCAACATGAACCCATTAAACTTGAGAGTATTGTCATGTCAGGCCTCTGAAAATTGTTCTGTATTAGAAACAACACTATCTGTGATTTCAAAACTTACTTGTGGCCTTGTGTTTAATGATTTTGCCTAACTTTGTCTAACACCTTGCTTTTGGAAATTCAGCTTAAGCTTTTTTTTTTTTTTTTTTTTTTTTCGGTTGCACCTCGTGGCATGTGGGATCTTAGTTCCCCGACCAGGGATCAAACCTGTGCTCCCTGCAATGGAAGCATGGAGCCCTAATGACTGGACCACCAGGGAAGTCCCAGCTTAGGCTTTTCTTTGAACTAAAAGTTGGAATAGGATGGTAGTTCATTCACAATTACATATAATGTATAGCTTATATATAAGATTATAAATGAATTCACCACTTGAAATTAATCTTTTTAAATATTAGGAGTATTTAGACTTCCAAAAGTTTTGAAAGTCAACGTTTGACATTTTGATTTAAAATATTAAAAATATTTATAGCATTTCTTACTCAAAAATACTAATGCAACAAAAACTGAGTTATCCTGTTTCCTTAAATAATTGTATTTGTTTTTTGGAAAAGTTTATTCAGGGAGGTGAAATTTCTGTTCTTGTTTTGCTTTGTTTTTTTTTTCTAAAAAGAAACAAAACCAAAAACTTAATGAGGATATTAGTGGTAACCCAGTTACTTTTAAGGAAAACAAAAATGCTAATACTAGTCACATGTGTGATAACCAAAGGGAAATATGTTTTACCTTTATGCAGGGACACAGAATAAGCAGAAGGCATTAGATTTATGGCTTGACTTCAGGCTTTTTCTCCTTGTCATAAAAAAATAAATAAATACAAATATACAGTTCTGAATATAGGACTTACGATATAAGTATATTGAGAAGTGGCTTAAATGCTCCTGTTCTAAAAGCAGTTCATTTCCATTTGCTGATTTATAGCAAATGTATAACTTTTCAGATTTGAGAGCTCCCACACACTTTTCTTCCCATTCTTAAATCTAACACTCTGAGGTCTAGTAGTCACATCTAGACTATGAATAGATTGTGTTTTTACATCCACATAACTTTATATTTACTCAAGATACTTCAGTGATAATTTTAAGCATTTTAATTGTTTTCATAAATAATGTACTTTTAACAAATATTTAGCAGGGGGTATGGCCATCCAGTTACTCAGTTATGCAGAGAAATGACCATACCCCAACATTTTTTTGCTTCAAATACCTTGGGACTCTGTACAGAATGTTTACCTTCAAATTTTAATTAGAATATCTCCAGCGTTTCTTTAAAATCTAGGAGCTTAAACAGGTAGTCATTTTTGGGTGACATGCATGTAAAAACTCTCATTACAAGATGGTCAGAGTGTTTTAGGTCACGATTTCCAAACCTTTCCATCCTAAGTGGGGCATGAGTTAATTTTTTTGTGCCAAACAACAGATTATCAGATTTACCTTTGAACATCTTGGGAGTTCCTAGCACAGAGATGCAGGAACCACAAAGGTGGTATGTACTTTGTCAGTAGATCAGATTTCTCCATGGTGCTCCCTCAGCTATCAAATCATACTTTTCTCTCCCACCCTGATACTTAAGAGAGACTAAGTCATCTTGATGGATAATCAATACTGGATGGTGTTTTGGAGTAATTGTGGGCCAGAAAGATTCAATTCAAAGAAACATTCTTTAATTTTAAGTATCAAAATAGTGCCCAAGGATAAATGGAAGATATGCATATGAGAAAGACTACAACACCTGTTCAACAAAAATCTAAGCTATCTTGCTGAATGACTACCAGATGCAAAATGCTGCGAAGGACAGGTTGATGGTTAAGACATTGATACACAGCAATTTGTTCTCCTTTCTAATTTTTTACTAGGAGAGCAGGGTGCACTAATTTGGGTGTTCATGCTTCTCTGGCACAAGTGTTTAAGCTCTGTGTTGCACCAGCTAATGGCAATACTGACACCGTGTCATCTGGCACAGAAACCCTAATTGGCAGTGAAGCATCTCCCTACAGGAAAGTCCCAGGGGATCTTAATTGTCCTCTGCATCAGGGTTTCTTTGCTGGGAGATTGTTTACCTTTTGTAAATTGTGACTCTTCCGCACCCTCTAAAACACTTCTGGCCTGATCAGTCACCTGGACTTGAATTTTTTCAGCTAAGGAACCTGAGGACAATGAGGAAAGAACACCAGGGCCTGGGGACTGCCCTGAGTTCAGATCCAGCTCTGGGAAGGACAGGTGGAAGAAAGCCACGCCCCTCCCTAAGCTCTGGGCCTCTGGGCAGGGCAGGCAGATCCCGGGGCACTGCTGGCATCTCTGTGCTCCCCTTCAGGCCACACTCCACTGATCTCCCTCATCTGGGCTGGAAACAAAATAAAGATCAAGCCTCCTGGAGGCCAAAAACAAAAACAAAAACAGAACTCAGTGAGAAAGAGTTATAAGTCGAGTGTTCCTCCCCAGGGCCCAGCTCAGGAAGGGTTTCCAGTCTTCTGAGATTTTCAAATGCTTGTACAACTAAGGGAATATTAACTGAGCAACTTAAGGCATTCATTTTCAATTAACTGCACAAATGCAAATTACTGGAGAAGGTTTTTCAGAATCCACAGGCACCAGCCCTGGAGATTTGATTGAGGAAGTCTAGGCTGGGGCTAGGCTTCTAACCGCTTTGTGAAAATTATCCCCAGGTACATGGGACGTTTGTCCCATCCCCTAGTTGAGAACTGCAGACTTAAAGGAAGTGGAAAAGATCCTCAAAGATCAAAGTCATTCTTAAACTATCCCCGGTTCACATGTAGGAAGCAGTAGGCATCTATTCATGGCAGGCCCCCGGCCCTGCCCCTTGTCATTCAGTCCCCTCTCCCACATACCCCGCCATCACCACCCTCAAAGGTCAGTGTGTTCTTGCGCAGGAAGAGAACCTGTATTTTCTCTCCTAATAGTGCCTGGATTTGAGTTCCATTATATACAGGCTTCCTCCTGGTTCCCCCTCATAATCTTACACACTACCCATCTAGGTCTTTGTTGTAACCCCTGCTCACATCAGAGGGTAAAACACTACGACTGTTTCTGCCACCCCTTGATCAATTTTTTAAATGTTAACGATGTGCTGAATGTTTGTGTCCGCCCCCCGCCCCAGAATCCATATGTTGAATAATCCCCAGTGGGATGGCATTTGGAGATGGGGCCTTTGGGAGGCAGTTAGGTCATGTGGATGGAGCCCTCATCAATGGGGTTAGTACCCTTGTGAAAAAAAGACAGGAGAGAGATGATCTCTCTCGATTTCTCTCTCTCTGTCTACCATATGAGGACACAGCAAGAAGTCAGGAAGAGGGTTCTCACTAGACACCTAATCAGCCAGCACCTTGATCGTGGATTTCCCAGCCCCCAGAACTGTGAGATGTAAATGTTTGTTGTCAAAGCCACCCGGTCTATATTAATCGGCTATAGCAGCCTGAATTGACTAAGCCAACTGGATGAATGAGAAATATTTGAGTCCATAAAAGAAGAAAAACTCTTAATACAACAAACAATACAAATAATATAATAAAATATAGAAATGTTCAATGAATGAAAGTTGATGAATATCATGCACGATACTTAGTACTGCACAGAAATTGCATTATTCAGAAATAAACTATAGCGACTTATTTTCTTTTGTTATTGAATCACATCCATCCAAAATAAATAGCAGTTGGGCAACTTCTCAAAAGAAATATTGCCAAAATGTAATTACTTTTAATAAAGATGCCACAAATTACTACATAATTATTTAAACAAAAGGCAATGCAGTTTTGGAAGACTGTAAACATCCCGATGTTGTGACCTTGTACTTTGTCTTAATTTCTGCTGAATTAGAAAGGGCTTTGCTGTTTCACATATACCCATGCTATTCAGTCCTTCAGCAAAAAAGTAGGTGACTAAAGTCTGTGTGCTTAATCATGCTTGAGGAATGTTTATAATGATAGAAGCCATTTTACTGGTGGTAAATCAGCTTCTGATTTCCACACCAAACACTCCCACAAGCACAAACATGGTTGGGCAGGAGGCAGGGAAGTGGTCTGGAAGCATATCCGTAATGGACAACCTGAAATGAAGATGCAAAATCTCCATCAGTGGGGTGCTGGTTGGGCATAAGGGGGTACAGAGGAGGCCCAGAAGGCATTTATCTAACATGCTCAGCAGAGGGAACTTAAGGAAAAAAAAAGCAAGCAAAAAGAAAATAATATTACACTTACATCTGTTCCCCACAGCAGGGAATTTGCGGGGTGGTTTTTATTTTGAACATTTTACTGCTATGGACGGGGCAAAATGACTTGCAGAAATGAAACTGTGTTTGGTGCTTGCCTCTGTGGAGTGGGGAAGCTCCCTGAATGTCACCGAGATGGTGAAGAGGGAGGGTGGTGGCAGGAGTGTAATCCTTGTTTATTTGATAAGTAATGGTTCTCTCTTTAAAAGGCTCTTTTAAAGTTTCCCGGCCTTGAAAGTAATGATGAGTGAACACAAGACTGGATAGAGTGAGATAGAAAGGGTGGAAAGTTTCTGTTCCATCCTCTCCCCCAGACAACAACGGATTCTATCTCTCTATCCAACCACTGCCTCGGGGGATCGACTTATAGGAAATCGAAGCAGTGGGAGGGAGGGAGAGCCAGCCGGGAAGAGTCCATTGGCTTCTCATTGTCACACTCCTCCTTGAAAGGCTCCCCAGCTCAGCCTGCACATTATTGCTTTAAAACAATGTTAGGATCTAGCTCAGTTGTATTTGCGCAGCAGAGGTAGAAATGACCAACATATGAGCTGTTGATGTTCAGACAGAAGTCCAGCATTGCACGTTGCTTTCATTAAGTTGGAAAATACAGTGCATAGAAGTTGATGAAAAATTTACTCAAAAATCCACCACAGGGGCTTCCCTGGTAGCGCAGTGGTTGAGAGTCCGCCTGCTGATGCAGGGGACACGGGTTCGTGACCCGGTCCAGGAAGATCCCACATGCCGCGGAGCGGCTGGGCCTGTGAGCCATGGCCTCTGAGCCTGTGCGTCCGGAAACTGTGCTCCGCAACGAGAGAGGCCACAACAGTGAGAGGCCCGCGTACCGCAAAACAAACAAACAAACAAACAAATAAATAAAAAATCCACCACACTCTTTTAGGGGCTACAGTAGAGGGGTACATATATGGTTCTGCTTCTTTAAAGTGTGGACATTTGAGATTAACACTGTAAAATAGATTAATACGTAATTGTTGTGCACAAAATACAGGTTAATCAGCCGACTGTCCCTGCTCTGGACCAGAGTGTTTACAAGCCTGGGATCTTGCTTACTGTACAGTACAGTTACCATCTTAACATCCCACGTTGCTGTACACTACTCATTGCTGAATGGAATGGCTCATAACATCTGTTTAAAAGCAGCATAATAAACTATTCCATAGTTTAGGACTTTAAGTTTTAAAAGTTATAAAATGTCATGAATTTCATCCCAAGTGGCAATATTTCTCCAGTCAGTTTTTAAGGAATATGATTAGATGAGGAGTATACCTCACTTTCAAAATATTTTAATTTCATCATTGAGACAATTGGAAGGACACCCATTTTAAAGTCTTGGGGATTCTTCAAGCTTCAATCTTGCCAATTCTGGGCATTAATGAGCTAAATCAGCTTTTTGTTCATCATTGCTATTGTTTTGTTCAATGAGAGGGCATCTTAGAAGACTTATGGTGTTTCTCCAAAAGTTGAATTCTTAATTCCTTGCTAATTATTCATCTTATAGATATGTCTTTGAGTCCTGGGATTTACTATTTTTTCAGGGCTCACACTGCAAAAAGTGCTTGGTGGTTGTGTTGTTGAAGAACTTAGACAAGCAAATAACTCACTTGGCAGGGAGCGCAGTGGAAACTCAGAGCATCGTTGAATTACGGGTCTGAAAGAAATCTTAGAGAGCATCTAATCCAATGCACTCATTTTACAGATGAAGAAATACAGACCTACACAGACAGCTTTACATTGAGGGTCTCCTGCTTCCCAGCATAATCTTCATGAGATCATCACCAAAACCTAGTTTAAGAACCTCTGGGGTCATTTTTTGTGAACAAGAAAGTGAGGAGAAAATGATGCCCACAGCTTTCCTTGTGGGTCCCAGAGGCAAGCAACCCACGCACCAGCCTGTGTTTATTCAGCCTCCACACACCCACCCTTCTGCACAGGACACTGCAGTGGAGAGGCAGGGCAGGGGGAGGTTGAAGCTTTAAAAGGTCCATGTCAGTCCCAGGTGGTGACACACCCAGCTGAAGGGCGAGCCTGGTCCAGTGCACGGCATCAAGATCTCAGCTGGGGCTTCCCTGGTGGCGCAGTGGTTGAGAGTCTGCCTGCCGATGCAAGGGACACGGGTTCGTGACCCGATCTGGGAAGATCCCACATGCCGCGGAGCGGCTGAGCCCCTGAGCCATGGCCGCTGAGCCTGCGCATCCGGAGCCTGTGCTCCGCAACGGGAGAGGCCACAACAGTGAGAGGCCCGCGTACCCAAAAAAAAAAAAAAAGATCTCAGCTGGCTTTATTTTTCATTCTGTCCTTTAGAGATGAAAAGTCTGTTTCTTTGATGAAAGGAATCAAGCGAGAGAGGGGGAATTTTAGTTTGGGGAAACTTTTGTTCAAGGAAATGCACAGGAAACATGATTGTCCTCAGAGATGTGATCCAGGGGAAAACCTAAACCCTATATAAACATTTCTTTTGTGGGGGGGGAAGCTGTAGGAATATTTTCCTCTTGAACGGTGAAAAGGTCTACTAAATTGTCATTGTCCTCACAGACTAAGATCACCATTCCCGTGTCACAGTGGGGAAGCTAAAGCATATGGAAATAATCTGTTCAACGTTAAGAGGGCAAATTTGAGACAAGATAAGATTTCACAACTTTTCAGTTTCCAGTTCTCCTTCACCAAATATTCTCTGAGGTTTATTCCATTCTCGTGTTCAAAAAGTTATAACCCAAAGCAGCTTTAAAACCCTATATCTTAGTGATTGAACAAAAAATGTATATGTCTTTTTTTTCCACACAGGGTATAACCAAATCCCTAATTAAAAATCAGCTAATAAGGCCCCTGATTAATGGGGCATCGAAGGTAGACAGTAGACTTAGCCTGACTGCGCTTGTGGAGCAGCTGTGTGCCTGCATCTATCATTGAAAAGTAAATACTTTGCTCAATTGAGGGAAATGTATTACTTTTTAAGGTTGTCGGGGCTCAATTTAATCTTTGAAAAATAGGTCACCCTGTTGTTTTGTGTGGTCCTCAGTTTAAAAAATTATCTAACCGCAAGTTCTATACCTCTGAAGGGGTATGTAATAAATAATCATTACTTTGGGAAAAGGATTTTAGAAGAGCTCAAAATAAAGCAAAAAAAGGTTTTCTTTTAAAGCTAATTTCTTCTAAGCACTAAGGTTTGAAAATACAGAAGAATTTTTTTTTCTGTTTTAAAGTTTTAAAGTAATAGAAGGAGAAGATCATATAACCTCACATAACCTAAAAGTCAGCTGGGAGCAATTTGCTCTTAAAATTTAAGTAAAGATTGATCAAGCTTCCATGCCAATACCTACAGAAAGTCCCAGGCCCAGCCCCCAGATCTCTATAACTTCAGAGGCACTGTCCTTCTGCTTAAGTTCCTGCTTCTGCTAATTTTTCTTTTTCAAATATTTCCAGTTTTTATTTCTTTCTAGGCATACGACAGGATTTTACTTCCTTTCCCCTAGAATTTAGTATAACCATTTGACATTTTGTGGCCAGGGAATTTTGAGAGTCACAATTCGGTGTGTCATGATTGGGTGGAAATTTTAAGCACCATATCTGAGACATCATATCCCCTTTGTTCTACTTCATTGACTGTAGAAATTGATGTCAAGATAAGGCCTTCCTCAGCCTGAATCCAAAGAAGCATAAGTAAACACCCTGTAAATTCTGCTAATGTTTTGTTTGTTTGTTCTCTTTTGCCATTTATGGATTTTCCCATTATCTTCTTATGCTGTGTGAATTCAGAAGGGAAGCTCATCCTCTTCCTTTGATTTCCACAAACAAAAACACAACCATAAAAGCCTGTGTGTACAGCAGATTCTGTGGATGTCCAGAGAGACAAAGAGGATGTAGGTTTTAGATATTCATTCAGCACAGACAACGCTGATTTAATATTAGATGTCCCTGTTCTTGAAAAGCTCTTTCAGCCACCCTGACATTTGAGATTTCCCAGTGCCTACTCTACCAGTATTCTTAACCCCTGGACATCTTGGTGACTTCTTTCTTCTTTTCTTTTCCCATCGATTCTTTCAAATTCCTTTCTACCACACCATCCCCAGAATTTCATGTTCTTCTCTCTCTGTCATAGAGAGCAATTCTGATCTTACCAGCTGCTACCCCCAGCTCTTCCTTTGGCCTGTCACAGCATATCCAAAACCAACCTAGGTGCTCAGCAAAATCAAAGGGCCATTTGAGATTACTTCCTTTAAGCCCATGGTCATCATAAGGGTACATGAGAACCATCTCAAATTTTGTTTAAATTCAGATGCTGGCTCATCTGGTTTGGGGTTGGCCTGGGAGTACTTACTTTTTTTTCTTTTTTTTTTTTTTTTGCGTTACGCGGGCCTCTCACTGTTGTGGCCTCTCCCGTTGCGGAGCACAGGCTCCGGATGCGCAGCCTCAGCAGCCATGGCCCACGGGCCCAGCCGCTCCGCGGCATGTGGGATCTTCCTGGACCGGGGCACAAACCCGTGTCCCCTGCATCAGCAGGCGGACTCTCAACCACTGCGCCACCAGGGAAGCCCTGGGAGTACTTACTGTTAATAGTCATGATTTGATTCTGATTGAGGGATCTTCCACTCATTCTTTGAGAATCTCTGTAGTCTAATAAGAGTCATCCTCTATAGGAGGCAGCTGGATTCTAGATAACAGGGTTTTTCCTCTTTTACATATGGAGTATACCTACAAAATCCTGCAAAGACCCCGCTTAGAAGCTCTGTCAGCTAAAACTTTGCTAGACTCATTAGTAGGGGATAAGACTCATATTTCCTGTCTTAATAGGATTTATCTTGTCAATTATGTTTGTATTCACTTGAACAGGGCCAGTGACCCATGTAGCTAAGTTACATAGAGGACACAGCTTGCTCTGGGACAACCCAGGGAACTTTGCTTCCCATCCTCCAAAGATGTAGAACAGAAGACGGTCTTAAGGGGTCAGGAATCAAGACCATCTTGGTTAGCAGGTGTTCACATTATTTTATATTTTTAATACCCAGACTAGTTGTGATAATTTCATATTGATTTGGGCAGCATTATTCAATGAGATTAGCTTTGTTTTCCACTCAGTTTACAAGAGAGCTATGTCCCTTTTAAAAGATAATTTAATTACAAACCAGAAACTGATCAGAGGCTTATTATAAAGTGTATAAATTATCCGTACTATGAATTAATAAATTCTCTTACATAATATAATGCATTTTAAATAATTAGTTTTACACAAATGTGGTACACCTTTCAGTAAGCTGCCAACTGTGTTGTGATAAATACGTATATATCTATACTATCCTTCCTAATACATTTACTGTCTTTTGTCTAGTTTCTGTCATCCTTTTACCTCAATTCTTAGCTCTTGGATTAAAAGAGCTAAATTTTCTATTTTTTTAATGTCCCTGAAACATTTATCTAATGATTTCTGCCCTCAGTGGGTGTTCAGGAAAATGCTTACGCCCCAGCCAGAGCTGTGTCATACTCTTCCCTCTTCCAGTAACAGTGTGTGGACCTAGATACGTACTTGAGCCACCCTGTACACCCTAGAATATTCCCTGAAAAGTGGGATAAAAATGGTATCTAATCTCTAAAATCTCTACTATTTTAAGGACCCCTCTGGAGTCTGGAACTGCATCCCCGAAGTAGTTCTCTCATTCACTCGGAGCTTTAATCCTCTTAAACATTGAGATATTCTGTAACACCCCGCACCTTCTTTCTGACAGTGCCTCTGTGGTGTTTTAGCCCCTTTACTTTCAGGATCAAGCCTACACTCTTGAGCATGGCTTTGAAGACCCAGGAGCCCTCCCGGGCTGGCCCCGTGCTCAGAGGGAAGGCTTCGTCCCTTCCCCTGACCTTCCTGCACACGTTCCACATGGAATCACTGAAGCCCTCTGGCCCTGCTCCCCTCTCCCTGGGGCGGGTCTTCACACAGGCGTACTTGTAAATCTGCCCACCTTGCTTTTCTCTGTCATATTCTTTGTCAAGGCTGAGCTCAAATGTTACCTTATCTCTCAAACTGTCCCTTAACACTCCCACCCTCAGACGGTTTAGTTGTATCTTACCTTTTGTTTCGTATGTCTTCACACACTGTTATGGTGTTTAATGCTGTTTGTATCGTTAGTACCACCCCCTCTGTTCCAAGCCTTTTTCTTTTTTATAAATTTATTTATTTATTTTATTTTTGGCTGCGTTGAGTCTTCGTTGCTGCGCGCAGGCTTTCTCTAGTTGCTGCGAGCAGGGGCTACTCTTTGTTGCGGTGCGCGGGCTTCTCATTGTGGTGGCTTCTCTTGTTGTGGAGCACGGGCTCTAGGCGCATGAGCTTCACTAGTTGTGGCACACGGGCTCAGTAGTTGTGGCGCACGGGCTTAGTTGCTCCACGGCATGTGGGATCTTCCTGGACCAGGGCTCGAACCCATGTCCCTTGCATTCGCAGGTGGATTCTCAACCACTGCACCTGAAGGCAGATACTGTGTATCCCATGCATGAATGAATGAGTGAGTAAATGAATGAATGGATGCTTTTCCTATCTGTCTATATATTAACTGCCTGGTCTGTCTTAGCGATCAGTAACATGCACAAAGCTAAACTATTTCCCAAGAATTGATAGTCATCCTTAGTATTAGTTTTCCAGTGAAAGTGGTTTATTTTCCTCTCTCCAAATCCCTCATCACCTGGACTCCTGTTATTTTACTCTTGCCTTAATATATCCCATTTTGAGAGGATTTTTTGCTTATAGTATTAGCTACTTCAAATCCTTTGCAGATTTAAGTAAGTGAGAAGTATAATGCAGCATCTTCTGAGCCTCACGTGAGCTGAATAAAATCTTTTTCCATCAAAGGCTGCATCATTTTTCCTACTTTCCTTCCCCACTTACTGTATCCTGGTTAAAACAGATGTCAGCTCTGTATGAGTCCATCAAGTTGCCTAAGGTTTTGAGTCAGTACCCTTTATTAACTTATTTTGCTCCTGCATCCATGATTGGCTAGAATTATTTGACAACTTCTTTTTGGCTAACATAGATTTACAAAACAAAACTTTCTAATGCACTTCACTTTTGCTGGTACCATTATGCCTGCTGCAATAGCAGAGAATATAATTGTGTTTTGTGCAACAGTGTGGAAGAGTTAAGTAGAAAGAAGGAAAAGAGACTCAACAAAAAGAGATAACTGTAAGCTTGTCAGAGAATCAAAGTGAATTTCCTAAAATTATTAATATGGTGACAAGTATCTGCAACTTCTGTATTAAATCATCGGATATAAAGTCTTATTCCTAAGATAGCTCATCAGAATGATGGTTCTTTGATGTATGGAATGGATTGTTTACCTGATGAAGCAACACAACAGATATGTAAGGAATAACCAGCTTTACAGCTGACAGCAAAAGCCTTCGGGCCAGGACTTTATACGTTTGGCACAATTATACTTATTGTGTATCAGTGCTGTATAAATATTTAATAACAGTTCCTCCCACACCTATTCCTGGCAGGTCAAGCCTTCCTGACTTGTCATGTCCGTAATCAAATATATTTTTCCACATTAATCTTGTGAGGTGTGGTGCCACTCTTAGGCTGGTTCCTCTGGGACCACCCATCTTCTCTAGGCTTGGGGTGTGCTCTGGATGACTGGAATATAGATAAATAGCTGTGAAAAAAACTCTTCATTTTTAGAGTTCAGTGACTTAGAGAGTGAGCTATATTTTCTCCTAAAGGTGAAATAATCACCTTTGTGGAGGTTACACCAATACCTGGGCTTCTTCATCCAGGCTCTGTAACTCACAGCTAGACTCTGGTGAGCTCACTTTACCTCTCCTGAGGTCAGTTTGCTCATCTGAAAAAGATCTAATCGCAAATGTTGATTCTGGCCCCAAAGTTTTAGCATACTGCCTATTTCCAGATATAATATTGGTGCTTCTTTACTCAGAAGACATTAGCTCATTCTTAAGTCTGTCTTTCTAGTGAATATGAGAAATGTGCTACTACTTAAATATTTCATCTGTTGTCAGACTTTTTTCTTTAAGAGGAATTTACCCAATATTCACTATATAGAAGAAGAGAATCATTATGGGAACAGATTGGAATTCCAAAGCACATACATATAGAATACCATAGCTATTTAATTATGTGAATTTTAAAAGAGTAACACTTTTAAAGTGATTGGAAAGAACAAAATCTACTGGCTCTGGGAGACAAAACTCTGCTAATCGTGTGAACTCTGTCCCTTGGTTTCTTCATCAGTAAAATGAGATAAAGACGTAAAGGGGGACGTCCCTGGTGGTGCAGTGACTCCACGCTCCCAGTGCAATGGGCCCAGGTTCAGTCCCTGATCCGGGAATTGGATCCCTCATGCATGCCGCAACTAAGAGTCCGCATGCCGCAGCTAAAGATCCTGTGTGCCACAACTAAGACCCAGCACAGCCTAAATAAATAAATAAATAAATATTTAAAAAAAAAAAAAAAAAGATGTAAAGGGCCATTATGGGCAGTTACAGGAGTTTCAACTGGAAACTTTCTTGTAAAAAGATACTTCCAAGGCTGGTGTTTCGAGCTTTCTGACGGTGCTAGTGTCTTCATCTTCGTCCCTCACACTTTCTGTCCCGATCCCTCTCATGACTTTTGCCACAATTCCTTTATGTCTGGCTTCCTTTGGAGCTACCATCTTTGCTCATGCAAAGCGATATTTGTCATCAGTGGTGCAGCAACACTAATGAGCCCACAGAAGGATTTAATCTGTCTTTTGGTTCCATCAACAACTTCCTCCAAAGCCCCAAGTTTATTTGCCAAAAGTGAAGTAGTTAAGGCCCCATAAGAAAGCTGTGCAAATCCTTTTGGTTTTATTCACCTTGTCTTCCTCTCCTATCTGGGAACTCCCAGTCTGCAGAAGTTTTGTTTGTGCACACTGAGGTTTCCAAGGGTGACTTGGGTAAACCTGAAAAGTTCTTTGGTCCAGGCCAACATCAGGATTATTTCTACCTGTAGTCACTTTCACGTTCACAGAGTTAAACAATCATTCAGGGAAGTGAACCCCAGGTAGGTTTTCCTGCAGGAACACAGAGAGCTCTGTCTACTGCACTGAATCTTCACAGTCAGGTGACCAACACCTAACAGTAACTATTGTGCTTCCCATTGCAACGATTTACACCTATGTTACTCTCAAGTTTAAATTATTAATATAACCTATTAATATATTAATACATGGATATATTATCATATAAGCCACTGACACTGTTTCTAAGTGCAATATGTCTTATTTATTCCTCTGAATGCCTTTAAAAATGTATACTTCTTCCAAGTCCCCAAATACTGATTTTGACCTCTCCATCATTGACTAGGATCACCTTGCTTAATCCGAGCTTCATTTCTATATTAGTAAATCTTGTAATTTGTATTGTTATGATAATTTTTCCACATTGATTCCCCTACCAATAGCTGTGATTCATAGAAGAATCACGGACCAGTTCATCCATTCATTCATTCATTCTGTAAATTCTTTTTGAGTACCTACTACATTCCAGGCAGTGGACTAGAACTTGTTCATAAATATTAAAGTGTCCTACGACAGGTATACCTCATTTTATCATGCTTCGATTTATTGTGCTTCACGGATACTGAAGTTTTTACAAATTGAAGGTTTGTAGCAATCCTGCATTGTCAGACAATGCTTAGCATTTTTAGCAATAAAGTATTTTTTAATGAAGACAGGCATGTAAACATAATGCTGTTGCACATGACAGACTACAGTATAGTGTAAACATAACTTGTATATGCACTAGGAAACCAAAAAATTTTTGGGACTCGCTTTATTGCAATATTCGCTTCACTGTGGTGGTCTGGAACTGAACCTGCAATATCTGAGGTACGCATACCTCAGCTGAGCCTTCAGTGACCCATATTAGTGACATCAAAGATCACTGATCACAGATCACCATAACAAATATAATAATAATAAAAAGTTTTAAATATTGCAAGAATTTCCAAAATGTAACACAGAGACACAAAGTGAGCAAATGCCGTTGGGAAAATGGTACTAATAGACTTGCTTGAGCAGGGTTGCCACAGACCTTCGGTTTGTAAAGTAGCCAATATCTACAAAGTGCAGTAAAGTCAAGTGCAATATAACAAGGTATGCCTGTATTTCTCCCTTCCATTCTGTCAATTTGTTTCATATTTTGGGGAGCTCTGATGTTTGGTGCATACATAATTGTTATATCTTCTTGGTAAATTGACCTTTTTATCATTATATAAAGTTCTTTGTCTCTTGTAACAGTTTTTGACTTAAAGGTTTTTTGTTGTTGTTACTACTATGCCACCCCCGCTCTCTTTTGATTACTATTAGGATGGATTCTCTTTTTCCATACTTTCACTTTCAACTATTTGTGTCCTTAAATCCTTAGATCTAAAGTAAGTCTCTTGTAGAAAGCATATAGGTGGATCCTGTTTTGTTTTGTTTAATCTATTAAGCCCATCTGCATCTTTTGATTTGGGGAGTTTAATCCATTTACATTTAAAGCAATTACTTATAGAGAAGGACTTACTATTGCCATTTTGTTATTTGTTTTCTGTAAGTTTTATAGCTTTTTGTCGCTCATTTCCTTCCTTGCCTTCCTTTGTGTTTAGTTTATTTTTTTTCAGTGACATGTTTTGATTTCCTTCTCATTTCCTTTTGTGTATATTCTATAGATATTTTCTTTGTGGTTACCATGAGATTACAAAACATCCTAGAGTTATAACAATCTATTTTAAACTGATAACAACTTAACTACAATTGCATACAAAAACTCTACTCATTTATATCTCTGCCCCACCCCTAGTTTACATTATTGATGTCACAAATTACATCTTTATATACTGTGTACCTGTTAACATAGATTTATAATCATTGTTTATGCTTTTGTCTTTTAAATCCTATTTTAAAATGAATGGTGGAGTTACAAACCAAAATTGCAAGAATTCAAGTTTTTATATTTGTCCATATATTGACTTTTACCAGAGGACTTTTACAGCCATGTGGTTTCAAGTTACTATCTATTAATCGCCTCCTTTTGTCTCAACTTTAAGGACTCCCTTTAGCATTTCTTGTAGGGCAGGTCTAGTGTTAACACCCTCAGCTTTTGTTTACCCGGGAATGTCTCAATTTCTCTCTCCTTTTTGAACAACAGTTTTGCCTGATACACTATTCTCAGTTGACAGGTTTTTCTTTCAGTACTTTAAATATATCATCCCATCCCTTTCTAGCCTGCAAGATTTCTGCTGAGAAATCCACTGATGATATTGTTGAAGATTCCTTGTATATGACAAGCCACATTTCTCTTGCTGCTTTCAAGATTCTCTCTTTGTCTTTGACTTTCTACAGTTTGATAATAATATGTCTCAGTGTAGGTCTCTTTGGGTTTATCCTACTTAGAGTTTATTAAGAGTTTTGTATGTGTATATCCATGTCCTTCCTCAACTTTGGGACATTTTTGCCATTTTTTCTTCAAATAACTTCTCTGCCCCTTTCTCTCTCTCTTCTCCTTCTGGCACTCCCATATGCATATATTAATCTGCTTAGTGGTATCTCGTAAGTCCTGTAGGCTCTCTTCACTTTTCTTCATTCTTTTTTCTTTTTGTTCCTCAGATTGAATAATTTCAAAGGACCCATCTTCAAGTTTTCTCATTCTTTTTTTCTGCTTGTTTGAATTCATTGCTGAACCCCTCTAGTGAATTTTTCAATCAAGCTATTTTCATCTCCATAATTTCTGTTTGGTTCTTTTTTAAATAATTTTGATCTCTGTTGATAGTCTCATTTTGTTCATGAATTTTTTTGCTAAATTTGTTTGTCTTTCTGTGTTCTCCTTTATCTCATTGAGCACACTCAAGAACATTGTTTTAAAATCTTCGTTAAGCAAGTCCGAGACTTGTGTTTCTTTAGGGTTGGTTTCTGGAGATTTATTTTGTTCCTTTGAATGGACCATGTTTTCCTCTTTCTCTGTATGTCTTGTGATCTTCTGTTGAAAATTGGGCATTTGAAAAACGATTTTCTCAGTCAGTCTTTGTGGACGGGCTCTGCACAGAGGAGGATCTTCACTAATCAGCCTGGAATGAAGGCTTAAGTTTCTCTCAGACTTTTTCTGGGGATATGTCTTCCCTGCTTTTTTCCCCCTCCAATTCTCTTATACATGGCTGTTTTTAAATCTCTTAATTTTTTCTGAGTCTTATCCCTGCTCATTCTCAGGACCTTAGATGTTCTGTTGTATTCCTCTGCCTGTAATCTCTTGCCCCCAGGTGCCCATGGGTCTGCAGTTACCTGACGTTGTCACAGGCCACTTCACCCACCACTGCTTTCAGCAGCCTCCAACCTGATATACAGAATATGTCACCCTTCCCATCAATGCTCTGAGTCAGGCCAGAAAGAAACCAGTTCCCCAGACAAACCAAAATGTTGCAAGCAAGTTCTCCTCTTTCCTTCTGTCTTGAAGAAGGGACCAGAAATTGGATGGCATCCTCCTGACCATATCATGCTACACTGGGAAGGGGGTGGGGTAAAGGTGAGCAAAAAAGCCACGAATGTCCTGTGGTTTTGAGTGTGGCTTTTTCTTGGTTAGGCATTCACTTGGTTGCAGTGGCTTCTTAACTGGTTCTAGAGTTCCCACAAAGCTACTTTGGTCCATATGTTGTTGTTCATTTGGTATTTCCATAGGAGAACAAGGGCCTGGAGCTTCCTATTCTGTCATCTTGCTGATGTCACCCTTATTAATAAGTAACTCATGATCCAGGGAGAAAGAAAGACATACAATAAGAATGACATAAACAGCTTTGTGTTCCTGAAAAAAATAACTCTTAAGATTACACATACTTGTACAAGAGAAAATAAACTTCAGAGCCAGAGAAACCATTGGAAACCTGTGTATTAGACTAGGTGAGAAATGATAAGAGCCTGAACTAAGACAGGCATGCGTTCAAGAGATATTGAGGAGGTACAGTTCTAAGGCTCAGTGGCCTATTGGAAGCATGCTCCAGGGATGTGAAGACAGAGGAAATATGGAATCAAGACACAGACAAGTAGATCCCAGTAACTCTGATTTTAAGCATGTTTCTTAGCCATTCTAAGCTCATTTTCTCATGTATTAAGTAGGATGGTTGTGAAGATTAAAAGAGATAACACATGTAAGTGTAGTATATTGTAGGCAACTAATAAGAGTTAGTTTCTTTTTTTCCCATCCCCCTACCTCTAACCAACATTACTAGATTTTGCAGTTTGTGGATGGTGGCGCTGCTAAGTAAAATGTAGAATAGGAAAAGTGCGAGCCAATCTTTTAAATCTCTGGGTTTGTTGGGTTTTTTTTAAACTCCTACTCTTCAGCAGTAATACACATTAGACAGATTCTGTATAAGGACATGTTTGCATTAATATTTATCTTTCTCAAACAAGCTGTCCTAAGTGTCCTAAAATTATTTTCTGATTCCCAGAATATTCCCATAAAATTAGGCAGGAAGCAAGGTCACTTTTAGCACACTGGTTGGTTCCAGGTATTTCAGTAAATTTGGAGCAAAGTGATAAAAATAACTTCTGTCTCCTGGCTCTTGAGCCAATACTTTGTTATCAACTCTGAGGCTTTTAAAAAATTCTGTGAGAATCTTTGCAAATGGCTCTAGTTTGACAGATTTACAGCCATGTAAATAGATGTGTGCATTCATGATGACAGTTTAAATGTTATGTTTAGAGATTATGAAAGGAAAATAGAAAAAGGAATTTCAACTAGCCCTTTTTTCCCCCCTCAGGGTACTGACCTTTTTATAAATTATGTTTCTATAGGCCAAGATTCAAAGTGCTATCACTACCAGAGAATGTTGGTTTTCATGCAACTACTATTTTGTACGGACTATGTCTAACTTAACAAATCATAATGTAGTAGCTTATAAAAGATAAAAAAAGGACAATTTAAAAACCTCTTCTTGAAATATTGTAGAATAATCAAAATAGTGTGTTTAACCCTTGGGAAATAATGCTGTAGTTAAGATCTATGTGTTAAATTTGAAAAGATGATCACTATATATCCAGATATTCCATTCTGATAGGAGAAAAATCTATTGGCTTGTAAAATACGAAATCTGAGAAATTGGGATGATCCAGGCTTCAAGCTGGAGAATGACGTAAGCAGTTCTTGCAACTGTACCCCTGAGTTCTTTCCTCTAAGTCATACTCCCCTTTCCCACACCACCAAGATGTGGAATTTTCCAGAATCCTGTACTTTATTAATCATATGTTTTGAAGTATTTTCAAGAAAAATAAAAACTATAAAAATATCAAGTAGCAGCAGCTAATTCGTTTCTGCTCATCCTATAGCTGTGGTACATTTCCTGAATCTCATTTCTTATCTAGTGAAATAGCCAAATATGTCATCAAATGTCACCTCCCATAGAGAAAATAATGACCACATTTTTGGGGTGATGAAAATGATGAAACACTGTTGGAATTCTTATCATAACTCATTGCTATGCACTTAGAGATGTTTTTCTTTAACAAATTCCTGATGGCTGGAAAGTCACAATTGTTCAGCAAGTGATGTCTTTATCTATTTTCACACGTGATTGTTATTCAGAGATTTGACTCCAGCAGATCATAGGGCTGCATTTCTCAGAGATGATACATGGACACTCACAGACACAGAGAACAGTTCTGCCTCTTAAAGCCTTATCTCTTGAAAGGCCTGGCTCAGGTGATAAGGTTGCCTCACAAAGGCCTGATGTCATGAGGCAGGTGCCCATCTGGATAACTGCCAACTTTCCAGACTCACCTCTGCACTCCAGGCACACTGAACCCAAAGCAGTTACACCATTTTCCTCACCATGTGCACCCCCGACCCAGCATTCATGCACCATCCCTCACCTTCACGCTGTCCCTCCCCACTGGCTGAGATAGACTCCACCAATGCCCTCCTTGCCCTATAATTTCCAGGCTCCTTCAGAACTCTGCTTGGGCATGAGCCCTTCTGGGAAGCTTAATATCCATGCTAGGTTGGGTCCCTTTCTAAGCACTCCCAAGAGCCCTCTGCAAACCTTGGTTTTAACATTCTAGTCACTTGCTTCTCTTCCCCATTTGATAGTGAGCTTCCTGAAGATAAAAACTATCAACCTTGTCTTTTTATTAAGAATACCTAGAATACTGCCTGGCATCTGGGGGCACTCAACAAACATGTGTTGAATGAATAAGTGGACAAATGAATGATTGATTTCATCCTGGTCTGTAAATGAAATATTGACAAGAATTATAAATAACTCTTACCAAGTTTCTTCTATGTGCCCAGCAAGGTGTTGGGCTTTTTAGAGGCATTCTCTCATCTAATCTTTTTAACAACTCTATGAGTCACATATCTTATTGTCCCCATTCTATGAATGAGAAAATCGAGACACAGGAAAGTTAAATGACCAAGATCCCACCATGCAGACAGATTTCAACTTTAGATTTGTTGAGCCCTTTACACTCAGTCTGCCCTGGTGGGGAAGTGCCCCAGGTCCAACAACACAGAGTACAGTCGTGGAAGAACCCATAGTCTGTGCCATATTATTGATACAACACAGAATAAAATCTGGTGAAAACTGGCATCCATCATGGCTGCAAATGAAGGTCGGGGGAAATTGTCAAAAAGGGACCATGTACACATGAGATGTCTGTGTGGAAGAGAGGGGTAGCCCAGACTGCAAAATATGCCTGCATCTTTTTGGTGGTCCCTGGGGACTTTATGCTGAAAATCTCAGAAATTTAAAACAAAAAACAAAACCCTGCCAGCTAGTGTCACTGATGTCGGCCTCCTGGCCCAGGTGGCTCCAGAGCCACTGTAGAGCTAGATTTCTTGAAACATTTCAGAGAGGAGACTGTTGTCTGTATGAAGATAGGGGTCATTTCTGTTTTTGTAGTTTGTGTGCAACACCATATATAAAGCACTTAGCACAATACTTGGCGCGTAGGAGGTGCTAATGAAATATTTGTTTAAATGAAGCCATGGGTGGGGCAGAGAGCAAATGCTTTAGAATCAGAAAGAGTGGGGTTTGAGACTTGTATCTATCACTGATGAACTAACTGGCCTTGGACAAGTGACTTAACCTCTCAGAGCTTCCATTTCCTCATGTAAAATGAGGACAATATGATTTACCTGGCCTGGTGATTTACATGCTGCTTGGATGTGTAATAATTATAGTAAACAGGAGGTAATCGCAGGGTGAGGGGGAGATCCAAAGATTGCCTATAGCAGAACAGTGTCTCAAGTAAGAGGGAAATAGGTGGGAGAGAAGTATGCAGGAAACATAACTTCACCTAAAAGTAAGAAAGCTGCAGAAAAATAGGTATAATGTGTGGCAGAAACTCGCCAGAAATGTAATAGAAAGGGAAAGAACCAGCGTTTCCATTGATTTATGTATTTATTTAGGCCTCGTCGCACAGCATATAGGATCTTAGATCCCCGACCAGGGATCGAACCTGTGCCCGCTACTGTGGAAGTGTGGAGTCAGTCTTAACCACTGGACCTCCAGGGAAGTCCCAGAATCAGCATTTCTTATCCTTACAAACCAGATTAGTTATTTCCCACTTGTTGACATTTTAGCCCCTTCTATGGGTAATCTCATTTTTTTCATTCTGGTTTCTTTTTTACCCCAAGTATGTTATAACTCACATAAATAGGAAACAGATTTTATAATATAGAGATTTTGAAGGATTGTCTTTAAGTAGATCTTGCCATTTTTTAGAGCACATGAAGTTTATTTTGAAACTCTTATTTGGTTTCCAGCATGCTTCCTAGAAATCTTTTTAGAAGACTAATTTGGCATAAAATAGAAATTACAATTTGGTAAGAAGCCCAGAATCCTCATTTGTCCCTTTTTTTTTAGGTATAGTGTACTCCATTTAGGGGTGTGTGTGTGTGTGTGTGTGTGCACGTGCACGCACACACTTCAGTAAAATAGTGTTACATATCGCAGATGCTGGTTGAGGACTCTTAAAAACAAAAAAAAACTAAGTAAACAACAGTAACAACAACACTGTCTGCAATTCCTGTGCTGATCTGCTCAAAGACTCCTCCTTATTCTCCTGTCCTTTCATACTCATGGATTGCTGTCAGCACTGACCCCGCCAAGCCTTTCTTTCTGATTTTCCAACCACTCTTCCATCATTTAAAGAGCACCTCCGGGCTTCCCTGGTGGCACAGTGGTTGAGAGTCCGCCTGCCGATGCAGGGGACGCGGGTTCGTGCCCCGGTCTGGGAAGATCCCACATGCCACGGAGCGGCTGGGCCTGTGAGTCATGGCCGCTGAGCCTGCGCGTCCGGAGCCTGTGCTCTGCAACGGGAGAGGCCACAACAGTGAGAGGCCCGCGTACCGCAAAAAAAAATAAATAAAAATAAATAAAGACCACCTCCAACCTTATAAAGTCTGAAAGTTGATTATGAAAATACCTGCTGACTGGCAAGTGGACCCCCAAGCTCTTCATCATCAGATCAGGACACCAGCTTCCTTGACTCTCCCAAGAATGGATGTGCTTTTCCTTTAACTCATAACATATCTTTCCTTTATTTTATTTGTGGTTTATATAGCTTTAGAGCTTTTCCTTTAAATTAAAAAAATAATTATGAAGCGCTTCAAAAAAAAGAACAAAAATATACAATATCAAATACCTATGCACCCACCCTTAAAATAAAACAAATGCTGATAATGTAAGAAATTAAACTTTGCAGGTACACCTAAATCTCCATCTCTGTCTCTTCCCCATTTCTCCCTCCAAAGAAATAACCAACATTTCCGGTCATTGGTAAACTTCATTTCTATGAAATGTCTTAGTAGTGCTACTATATACTTATACATCTCCTCAAAATTATGTCTTGCCATGAGCTCCAACTCTGATTTCCTGACTCTACACTGACCAAGCTCCTAGGTTCCCAAGACCAGCCACTGCTCCCTGCTACTGTGTCCCAGGGCCATCGTCATGTCACCTCACGTCTCACTGGTTGTCAGTTCCTGGGGCATTTTAGGAACCCTGAAATTGCCCCTTCTCTCTTACAGACTTAGCCACACATGTTAAGAATTGCATATTGTACTTTAGCAAGCACATCTGAGTGATTTTAATAGGAGTGTTTTCTGGTGATGTTTTCCACAACGCTGCTGAAAGCAGAAGTTCTAACTTCATTTTCATGGCCCAGTCATTCTCCTGTAATAATTCTTTCATATCTCATGTTAATATTTTGATGGGACTATGAATAATTATATACTGTGTTTTGCATCAGTGTGTATTAGGACCCTTATCTAGAACCCTCATCTAGAAGAGCGAGACTCCCAGGCCCGTTTCCTCAGTTACCTTCTAACTGTAAGATTCTGTGATTGTTATGAACTGTATGTAACATGAGATGATGAGAATTTAGGACTTGACAAGTTTTTTTTCAATAAGATGAACTAATAAATGTTAACATAATACGGCATAAAATATTTTATAGCAATTTTATTGTAAAAACAAATTTCATTTCCATTGTTAAGAGTACTTTCTAGAAGTGACCATAGATATTTTCTTAAACAGACATGTATGGTCATGAAGCAAAATGATTTGTTTAATAAATGAATATGTTGGTTTGAGCAAATAACCTCAAATGTTTGCATTCTTTTCCTTAACAATGGGTATTTTATAATCTTTTTCTTTAACAAAGCTTCTTTTGCCCTTATCCACTCCTTAGTCAAGACCACTGCCAAGTTTTTAATTATAAAGTAGCTTACTTCATAGGTTGAAGGAGATGAATCCTGGAAGGATAAAACTAGAAATCCCAGTTAAGTAAAGTTTCACCCGAAACATTCTGTTCTGACAGAGTCATTTTTCCTTTGAGAAAACCTGGCACAGGACTCCCTCCCCTAGGCCGACTTAACACCTATGTTTTCCGAGGTCTCTAATGCTTTCTACAATCTCCATTTGTTCTCTTAAAGGCCAGTAAACGTAAGGTACACAGTGGGTTCTTAGCCAAACTGAGAACTAACACTGAGTAATTTAAAATCCTTCCTGATTAAATGTGTCCTTGTGAGATCGGTGGAGATAACGCATTCCTCGGGCTTCACTGCCCGGAACCGCGCACCGAAGCCCAGTCCCAGACTGTCAGCATCAGCTCCGTACAGCCCGTCCCCCCCAGCACGGGAGTTGCATAGCGTACCATTTACATGTATGGAGCTTCAGGACCACTGGCCACACCTCTGGCAGCTCCCTATTCCCAGCACAAGGTTTGCACTCAGTTTCAAACCATGAGTGGGAAGCCTTTTTAACACTGTAACAGGGTAGTTATAGTCCCCCGTTATAAAATGGTTTGAAATACATTTATATCACTTGAAGGGATGAACATAAGCTTAGGAGAACTGATTATGATGGAAAACGAAGGGCCTGTTAAAAGGGCAGTGTGGTGGGAGAACCCTGGCAAATGATTCTGGGAGTTTTAAAGAAATCTTGAGGTAGAAGTCTATCAGTCCTGAGAGCCTGGGGGGAAGGTGAGCTCTTTGAGGTCCCTTGTCACACGGGAGTTGTAAATGGGGTTCTCTTTTGGAGTATGGGGAAAAGAATTGAAGTGACATCCAGAACGAGGGACAGGAAATCTGGATGCCAATCCCAGTTCTGCCTCAAAGTGCCATCTTAGGATACAGGGCAAGACACAGACCCTGTGGTCCACGGTTGCCTCTGTCTGGAGTTCTGCTGAGGTCAGGGTGATGACCTTGGGAGTTCTTTTCCATCTCCAAGGAGCATGTACACAGCAGATCCTTTCCAAATAGAGCTGGTTTTAACTGTTTCCTTTAGTACAGGTGAGCCAGCTGTGGAAGTCTGGCACACATCTGCTGCCTTGATTCCATAGACGCACTCTCTTCACCTCGTTGACTTACACAGGATTGAGTGGCCTGCCCCACTGTTCCCTGGAAACCATTCTGTTCCCCTGATATTCATTCCTCCAGGTCTTTGCATTAGTTCAGTGCTGACATTAACTTTTTCACTCCTCTAATCTAGTTTAACTACCAGGGCATCTATTGCTGATATTTCAACCTTCCCACCATGCTACTGCCCTGCATCTGGGTCCATTTATTCATCCATGTTTCATTCAACAAACATTAAGCATCTCCAATGTTCCAAACCCTACAAAGCCTCAGACTGAGGCTGCAAAGTGGACGGAGAATGCATTCCTTAGTAATGAACACAGTATTGTGAACACTTCTCCAGTAAAGGTCAACACGGTGTCATGAGATCCACACAGAAGGCAGTTCTTTCCTCTGTTATGTTCCTCAGACACTATCAGCTGGTAAATGATGATGATGATAGCTCTTTACTTGTTTCCATATTATTGAACAATTTCTTCTACTTTGTACTCTAGTTATTCACTGAAGTATATCTAGTCGCTTCCTTCTCTATCTCCCATCCAGTTTCTTCATAAAATGGTACTTACTTTTATTTCTTTTTTCTCAAATGGACATTGTATGGAAAATATTGAGAAGTAAGCTACATTTGGAAACCACTCCACAAAGAAAAGTTCTCTCTGAGACGTTGTACTTACTAGAAAAGACATAACAAAAATTAGAGATAAAAATATAACAGTCGACCAATTATATTTACAGTTGGGTTTATTCAAATGTTTATTTATATTCTTAATGGCTTACTCTAGAGGTATTTGAACGCCTAATTTTGAGGCATACTCTGGAGATGTGAGATCTGTTTAGAGTGTAGCTAGAAATCAAGGATGTGAATTTGTGAAGAGAAAAAGCAGAAAAAGAAATCTGGATGAAGGTGTGATGAAAGATGGCAATTAAATACCATATTTTTCTGAAAAGAACACAACCACTTTACCTATGTAGTTTAACTGGAAAAAGGGGGAGCACTCACATTTAAGAAAGCCAGTATCTACTGATGAAAGGAAGTAATGGTTAACATGTTTATTGATAGTTCCACAGTATAGAAGTAGTTAGATTCAAACAGCTTAACCAAAGTAAAAGTGGGAAAGAATTTTAAGATAGAAAACACAGTGCCTATAATGAAAATTATACAGAAATGTGAGGTATGTAAACGGAAGATAATAATAGAATCATGCATTAGAAGGAAGCTGGGCGGTGGCTTCAGCTGTTTTTTCTTCCAACCCAAGAATACCCTATGTAATACCCCCAATGTTTAACAACCTGTTGGATTGTTAAATGGTTCTTTGACCTCTTCTGGAAATTTTCAGTTACAAGGATTTTCATACTTTTAAAAAATCAGTCTATTGCATTAATGAACAGCTCTAATTGCTAGAACCTAGTCCTCCTGACATAACCAAATTCACCCTCCTGTACCGTCTACCTGGTTCTGGGCTCTGAAGACACATGAAGTAAATCCAGTCTTTCTTCGTTGTGACAGCTCCTTTGTAAATACTTGAAGAAACTGGTCATGTTTCTTTTGAGTTTCTCTTCTCAACCTAAATATCTCCCAGTTTTCAAGTAATTCTTTTTTTTTTTTGGCTGCATTGGGTCTTCGTTGCTGTGTGCAGGCTTTCTCTAGTAGCGGCGAGTGGGGAGTACTCTTCATTGAGGTGTGCGGGCCTCTTATTGCGGCGGCTTCTCTTGTTGCAGAGCACAGGCTCCAGGTGCACGGGCTTCAGTAGATGTGGCTCATGGGCTCCAGAGCACAGGCTCAGCAGTTGTGGCACATGGGCTTAGTTGCTCTGCGGCATGTGGAATCCTCCCGGACCAAGGCTCGAACCCGTGTCCCCTGCACTGGCAGGCAGACTCTTAACCACTGCGCCACCAGGGAAGTCCCTCAAGTCATTATTCATAGGAGCTTGTTTTGATACTTTTCAATATTGTGAGCCTCAGTTTATCAAGTTTCCTTTTAAAATATGGTGCCAACACCTCTGTTGTGGTCTGAGCGCTGCTGGAATGACAGATGGGCTCTTTATTCATCCAGCTCAAGATTATATTTCCTTTTGAAGGGTAGTCCTACCGTGTTATTGTTTATAAAGAGAGTTTAGTACTTTCATTCCCAACCTTTCTGAGCTTTGGGTATGTCTATTCTAGGGTTTTTGTTTGGTTTGTTTACAAACACTAATTATGTTTGCTAATCGTGCTATTTCAGGCATAATGCTGGGCCCTGCGGACAAAAGATGAATAAGATTCTGGCTGGAGGATTTTATGATGTGTTAGTGGGAGTGACAGACACATAAAAAATAATTACAATATGACGTGTGATATATCTGTGAACTCAGTGCTCTAGGAACATAGGAAAGCGAATGAACTGCCTTGGGGAGGGGCAACTAGTAAAGACTAATCATTCATACATTCATTCAATAAGTCAGTGTTTACCAAGAATCTTCTATGTGTGAGGCGCATAAATAGACACTCATTTGTATGATTATGAATCCCCCAAGTATGGTATCAGGCCTATATTTTTCTGGATTATCTGTGAAAGTTTAATGGAAGATTTTGCAAACGTTCTTGCTACATTTCTGTGATCTTTTAATCTACCAATATGAGAAGAGGTTAATTTCATGAACAACTATTAGTTAGTAATGATTACTGATTTCTTTTCAAAGTACTGAAAAATGACTTGTGTTATAATTCGCTCTTGGATTTGAACATAAAATCCATGTTATAGTTTTGCAGTTTTTGGAATATGCTTCTCCCCTTTCTTTGGAATCTACTACTTCTTCCTTTTGTTGTAATTTTTCCAAGACTAATAACAGCAGTTTCATGATCACATCTACAGCTTTTTCAGGATGCTCATTTATGATTTATTTGGGTTTGAGGACTGGAACTCAGAGTGGCTGGACCCTCTCTTACTGTCTCTTACTTATACTAGGCTTTTATTCCCTCTAACTCATGTAATTTAAAAATAAGGCTGACTGATTAAGAAGATAGACACAAAATACTTGAGTAACTCAGTACTCTCACCCCAGTCCTGAATCCACCCCTCCTTCATTCAGTGCATATTCATAAGTTGCAACCCAGACGCTGGCTTTGGATGTATCTGAAAACAGACATCTTTAGCTCAACACATTGTTCCTTTATACCCTTAACTTTGGTTCATGCTGGGCTTCTAGTCTTCCTACCATAGAATGCACAGATTTGAGCTGCTTCTGAAATTCTTGCTCCCCAA
Source organism: Mesoplodon bidens (assembly GCF_964165515.1). NCBI lineage: Eukaryota > Metazoa > Chordata > Mammalia > Artiodactyla > Ziphiidae > Mesoplodon > Mesoplodon bidens. The sequence goes on from NC_138174.1 coordinate 8,518,506, forward strand.
AGAGGTCACTTTGCAATTACATGAGTATCTTTATCTGTCTCTGTTTTTATTTTTCATTAGTATCATTTGGGATGTGGGTTCAGAATATTTTTTAAGCTGTTTTCCTTTTAAACCTCCTGGCCAAAAAAAAAAAAGTAATCATCTTTTCTTTGAAATAGTAATAAATGATAAGAAAAGCATATAAGGAATTCCCTGTCAGTTTAGTGGCTAGGACTCGGCACTTTCACTGCCGAGGGCCCGTGTTCAGTCCCTGGTCAGGGAACTAAGATCCCACAAGCCACGTGGTGCGGCAAAAAAAAAAAAGACTATAGAACACCTTTAGGCAAATTTGGGGGGTGGGGGGAACGTTACAAGGTTAATGTGCAAAAGAATAAACAATGGTCTACGCACAGCATTAGGTTGAAGCTAGTCTATATATGACCAAGAGTTGTGAGGGTAGCTCCTTACCTTAAATATGCTTGATTTTTTTCTTCTAGTGCTTAAGTTATTTTTTGAGCATATATATTTTTAATATAATAGATATTCACATGATATAAAACATAAGAAGTGTAAAAACTATACAGTGAAAGCCTTCCTCCTTTCCCTATACCCTATCCATCCAGTTTCCCATCCTCCCCTATCCCCTCAAGTTACCACAATTATTGTTTTCTTTATCCATATGTAAATAAATATGAATATAGATTACTTTACCTCTCTTTTACGCAAAAGGTAGCATATGATAAAAATGGTTTTGCAACTCGCTTTTTTACACTTAATATATCTTAGAGATTTTTCCATGTCAGTAATAGAGAAGGTCTTTGCTGTTTCTTAAAGATACATGTATTCCCTTGATACATGTACTATTTTTTTTAATCTATTAATTTATTTATCTTTGGCTGCGTTGGGTCTTCGTTGCTGCGTGAGGGTAGCGAGCGGGGCTACTCTTCGTTGCGGTGTGCAGGCTTTTCATCGCAGTGGCTTCTCTTGTTGCGGAGCATGGGCTCTAGGTCTGTGGGCTTCAGTAGTTGTGGCTTGCGGGCTCCAGAGCACAGGCTCAGTAGTTGTGGCTTAGTGGCTCCGCGGCATGGCATGTGGGATCTTCCCAGACCAGGGACCTAACCCGTGTCCTCTGCACTGGCAGGCGGATTCTTACCCACTGCGCCACCAGGGAAGTCCCTATATATGTTCTATTGTTTACTTACCTACTACCCTACTGATGGACATTTATGTTGTTTCCAACATTTCGTTATGACAAACAGTGCTGCAATGAATAACCTGGTATATATATTATTCCAAATATAAGCCGGTATATCTGCAGAACCAATTTCCAAAAGTGGAATTACATGTATTTGTAATTTGGATTGAAGTTGTCAGTAACATGGATCTGCCAATAACATGAGAGTACCTATTGTCCCATAATCTCACCAGCAGATGTATTGTCCAACTTAATTTATTATTAAAGCTTATTATAAACTCATTCATAACCAACAAAAATTTTAAATTTCCCTGATTCCTATAGCTATGACATTTCTTCATGCCCTTTGTGTGGAGCACACCATTGCTTACCTAATTTTCCCTAATTTCAGAGCATGAGGTGCCTCTTGTCATGTTCTAGGTTTCAACCTTGTTCCCCTAAAATCTGTCAGGACTTAGCTTCTCATCATCCTCTTGCTCTTCTGAATCTCCTGATGTTGCTTTCTGTTTCTTCCCAACACCCATGAGTGTGTTCCCACTCCCCTTATTTAAAATAAGTAAATGAGAAAACCCTCCCTCTGCCCCCTGTTTCCCTGAAGCATCTGTTTTCAAGGTATGGTCTATTGATAGACCTTAAGAGGTCTTCTGTTGTGAAGAGATCCGATCCAGAGGCTCTGTAGAGAATTGTGTTGTGATGTAACATAATGTATGTGAATTCTTACTCTTCTCTTGTAAATAATAAGCAAGTCACATCTGCTCCTGTCCTATTCTGTGTCACAGGTGAATCCCCAAAGGAGAGCCCAGCACAGCCGTCTTTACAATCCCAATACTGTTTATCTGATTGCCTGCGAGACAGAGATTCCCAGAGTCTTATCATCTCAAAGGCAACAAGCTCAAAATTGAGCTCAGCTTCCCATCTACACCGGTTTATCTCCTGGCACCCTCTCTCAGTTGGTGACCTCACTATTCACCTGATCGCCCAAACTAGAACTCAGGGAGTACTTCTTAGTTATCTCTCTCCCTCACCCCAAATCAGTGGCTTTCAGTTACCTCGTAACTATTCATCAACTCTGCACCCCGACTACTCCTGGCCTGGTTCAAGTCCTCAGCATTCCTTACCTGAGATCTTTTGCAACAGTCTTTTAACTCATCTCCCGTCTACCTTCTTGTCCCTGTTAATCCATCATTCACTGGCTGTGTTCCCTGATGTGAAAATCTTACCATCTTAAAACCCTTAAAACCCTTCACATAATCTACCACCTACAGAATGAAACCTAAACTCCCTAACCCTTGGTGAACAGCCACTTATGGTCTGGGTCCTCCACCTCTCCAGTCTCCTTTTGCCACATCTTGCCCCCTCATTTTTATTCCAGTGACTCCAGTTGATTTCAGCTCCCTTCGTTCTCCATGTCACATCTCCTGTCCGTGTCTGTAAAATCTTTCATTGATTGAAAACCTATTACACGCCAAGTCCTGAGCCACGGAAATCATATGCCTCGCCCCAACTGAATGGCCTTCTTTGTCCTCATTCCCTTCACACAGTTAGCTCCTCGTCATCCCTCCAGACTTAGCTCACGTGTAACCCCCACTAGCGGGTGTTTATTAAGCAACACACCACCCACTGCATCCCTGCCTCACACAAGCTGAAATGGGAACTCCTCCCTCTCCTCCCACGTGACTCCCAGTGGCTGCCTCTATGCCTGCACTTACCACATTACCCAAATCACGTATACAATTTTCAATTTTCTAATAGTCATAATAAAAAAGGAAAAGGAAGAGGGCAAATTGATTTTAATAACATTTTCTATTTAACCCAGTACGTCCAGTATGTTACCATGGGAACATGTGGTCAATATAAAAATTACTCTTGAGATATTTTACATTCCTTTTTTCTCCTAAGTCTTTGAAATGTGATGTGTGTTTTACACAGCACATCTCAAGTGCTCAGTAGCCACGTGGGACTATTGGATACCATATTGGATAGTACAGGTCTAGTCTATGATTCAGTGAGGACACAAACCAGGTCTTGTGTCCCTGGCACAAAGCCCAGGACCTGGCATGTAGTAGATACTCAATAAATGTGGAAGTAGAAGAGTGGAGGGGAGCAATCTGCAAATCACCTGCATGTGTAACAAGTACCATATTTATTCAGGTGTTTTTCTCTTTTACATTTCCTTATGTTCAAAACTGCCCTATTGTGCAAGGGATGTGCTTAGAGAGGGTTGCAGCAGAAATACGAAGTGAAAGAAGGAATTGTTATTTACCTTTCTGACCTCCAAAGCCAAGTTTGTTTATTAGCTTAAGCAAGAAAAGTGATTTTTAATATTTTTTAGCTCTCATTGACCTATCAAAATTTAGATCTTACAGACTATCAGATATACTAAAATCTGCTTATAATTCAACACGTCCAAGAAATACCTACCTGTCCTCAGTGATAATAAAAGGAGTTTTGTATGTAGTATACAGAACTATGTGTTAATATATTTAGGCTATAATAAGAAATTAACAAAAGAAATATCACTGTGCAAGGTGGCCAAATGATTTTAATGAAACTGAGACCTGGTTAGGGAGTGTTTAGATAAAAGATACTGTACTGCAGGGTAAGGAACAAATGTCCTAATTTAAAAATTAAGAATGATAAAATTCACAAATCATTTTCCAGGTTTTTGGCCATCTACACAAGAGCTTCTTTAACATGTGGATTCTTGCTCCACCTTTGACCCATTCAGAATGTTCTAACACTGAAAAAATGTTGTAAGATAATAAACGGAGGAGAATGCTAGGGAGGAAGGATAGGGTGAGTGAAGACAAAGGGCTGATTGGTTGCTCTTTGAGTTACTAGGAAAGATCATTAAGGCCAGGTAGGATACACATGGTAAAAGAGGGCACCTGAACAAACAGGTATTGAATTTAGAGAATGCCTACGAGACTGTTCTGGGCTACGTTCCCAGGGCAGACTCAGAAGTTACCTGCCCTGCCAGGTACCTACTAATCGATCCCCCTCAGAAGGGAACATTTTCTCCATGACTGTATGAGGTGCCTCTTGAAAGCTCCAAGTCTGATTTGTTTTTCCAATTACATGCTTAATTGGTAAAGTGCTAAGTTTTAAGTAATTATATCAAGTCATTTTTGATGGTGGAATGAATCCAGTATTCCCTGAAACTGCCCTAATGGTCCCATTTAAAGGAAGAGTTCACAGACATTTCAGTGTACCTACAACTGAGAAATTGATGTCAGCCTCTAGACTGAGGCTGATGGTTCCCCGGGGAGCATGCAAATTTAAGGTGAACTAGAAGACAATGTGAGATGCCATCTGTGAAATAAGAAATTGAACACTTTAGTTAAAGTCTTGGTTTTCTCTTAGCTTTCTAATCAGAAATGTAAAAAAGAGGTGCTTGGTATAGCCTCCTGGAATAAACCACTGAGGTTTCTTTTGCCTTTCCATGTGATCTTATTATTTCATACTTATGTAATGTATAAAATACACCGAGGGCTACATCCTCCATTTTTTACCTCAGGCGTTCAACAGCTTTCAATGTACATGGACCTGCCGGTTGCACACGCTCGGTACCTACCGAGTGGCTAGTTGGGGTCACCATCTTCCCCACTGTGTACCCTCCTCTAATGAAGCTTTCATTATCCCACAAATACCTGTGCTCTCCATATCCTATCCCTACCAAAATGCCCTCAAGAAATGATCTGAAACTTTTACATGAAGCTGATAGAACAAAGCCTCATCAAAGGCTTGAACAATGGAGGCTCCTGTGTATGTCTGCGTGTCTGTTTCTAATATGACAAGGAGTCTTGCTGTCTGCTCTTTTCATGGGTTGAGGAGGATGAATTAATTCACAAGGAAGGTTAAGATTTATCAAGAGCAATTGGCTGCTCTTTCTCAGAACTAAAGATGGGGTGTTTTTTGAGGGGTGGGGGTCCTAAAGGCTGGCCTTCTTCCTGATGAGCTGTCAAAAAGGGATGGAATTAATTTTTTGGTTTGGGTGGAAGGTGGGGTGGGAATCAGTGGCAAGTGGCTCTGTTGATCCCCTTGGGCAGGAAGGGGACAGAGTTGCAGGTCCTGGGAGAGGTGGATGCCCGTGTGCTTGGATCCATCCGGTGAGGTAGAACCTCAGAGGGAGTGGGGTTTGGGTCCATGGAGCTTGGACCTTGGGAGTCTGAGCAGGGGCAATCTGAGGTCAGCTTCAAGCAAAGGGATTGGAGTTCCTGTGGGGCACTTCACTTCAAAATACAACCCCATTTGCGGCAGAAAGGGGAGCGGTTGAGGCTTGACCTCCACATGGAGGAGCAACTTCAGACGGCAAAGAGGCTCTGAGCTCAAAAGCAGCATGTGGGACGGGGGTGGGGTCAGAGGACTTAATGGGACTTGTTCACTTTCAAACAGTTAATTTTATACATGTGAATTCCACTTCACTTAAGGAAAATAAGGCTTAGTGGTGAGGACTTAACCCTGCTCAGCTCAAGAACTAGAAGTCTGGCAGACCTTGTTGGAGCTGTCAAAGTCACCAGGGGTTCTCGAATGAGCTGGTATGAGCTCTGATTTATTGGAGAAAATTTAAAAGTGTGGTATTACTTGACCGTCATGTGTTGTGGAGCAATGCATGTCTAATATCCTATTAAAAAATATCGATGGGGCTTCCCTGGTGGCGCAGTGGTTGAGAGTCCGCCTGCCGATGCAGGGGACACGGGTTCGTGCCCCGGTCTGGGAAGATCCCACATGCCGCGGAGCGGCTGGGCCCGTGAGCCATGGCTGCTGAGCCTGCGCGTCCGCAGCCTGTGCTCTGCAGGGGGAGAGGCCACAGCAGTGAGAGGCCCGCCTACCGCAAAAAAAAAAAAAAAAATATATATCGATGGTTCTTCATTGCCCACAGAAATAAAAAAAATCTAAAACAGTTTTTCTGGCATTGCAGGCTCTCTACATGAAGCTCCAAGTCTTTCCTTGGAGTTTCATTTCCTGCCATCTTGCAGCCACCCTGGTTCCATTGCCGTTCCCTGATGTGATTTCTTCTTGGCTGTCTCTCTGCCTTTACTCTGGTGACAATGGGCAGATGCCAGTCTGGGATTTTTAATGGGTTCCATGTGTGGGGACCCGTTAAAGAACCTAAAGAGCCTTTGACTCTTTGACTTCCAGCAGACCTGCTGTCCTTTCCTCTCCTTCCAAGCTCCCTATTTCTCCTCCACCTGCTGTCTCTTGAGCCAGTATCTTCCTGAGCCACATAAATATTTGATATCTCAGTAAAAAATAATTCAATTTTGCATCTAATCAAACAATTAAATACCTTGTCATTTCTTGACCTGATATATTCATTCGTTCACCCAACAAATACTCACCAAACACGCCAGGTATGATGTTTGGTCCTAGGAATCCAAAGATGAATAGGTCATGGATCCAAAAAAGGCCTGTAATTCTGAAAGAAGCTAAGAGAACTAGTTTTCCAAGAAGAAAGGCTCATCTTCAGTTGTGAAAGTTATTTGATTTTATGGATGCTTCTTTACATCTGTTTGGAAGGATTCCAGAGTACAAGTGATTGAAAGATGTTTTGAAGACTTTTTTGTGTTTGCCTCATTGACACAATCTTTGTTTGCTTAAAATATGAAACAATAACAATCCCTTATCATCCATTGTGCTACCTCACACCTTTTTTAGTAAAAACAATAGCTAAAAGGCCACATACTCTGATGATGCAGGATCTCTCAAAGTCCCTTTTTCCAGTCCATTGCATCTTTGATTATGGAGCATGAAAAGCTTGAAACGGCATGTCATGGGAGAGCTAATTTAGCCAAAATAGGGCATTAAACAGCATATGGGTCATAGCTTGAGAAAACCTGGATGTAGGCATGTGAATATGATGTTTTTTCTCTTCCAACATAGGTGCCAAAGGAGGGAAGAACAATACACTGGACTGTATCCAATTAGAACAAAAACTATATAAGAAAAACAAAGGCCAGAGTTTTCATTTTCCCAAGAGATTAAATCTGGATGGGCAAAGATGATGGTGTCCCAAAGGACAGAAACATCCCTGGGGAGATGCTGAATGCGTCTCAAGTTAATATCTCCAATCGTACATGAGTACTCTTCTCTTGGCTGGAGTATTTTAATAGATATTTATTTTGAAAAAGAGAGGCATAACAAAATGTATCAATTTAAATTCCATGATTTTATGATACGACTTCAATTAGTTTCCCACAGATTTTACTCTTTTCTATAATGATGTTTCATAAACTTGTCACGAGAAGGAAATACTTTCTTTTAAGTTCATTACTTGGACAATGGTGAATAGATGATGTGTAAACTTACCTGAAATGATGAAGTACATTCTGGAATGTAAATTACCCTCTCTCCATCCATAACATTCGGTTTGTGGCTTAACTATTGCCTATTCATACTGATTTTCCCAGCCCCTAGAGTTTATGGGGAAGAATGTTTAGCTCTGACAAAAAAAAAAAAAAAAGTGTTCCACATATTATATTGTTTAGCTAAAAGTTTTTGCCTCGAATTTTCTGTGTCTGTTTTATACATGAATGGTTCAGCTATTACTTTTGGAATATTTAGAATATGATTGGTTATATTAAATGGATCTACCACTGGAACATGCCCAAGTTATAGAAGATCATAGTGAGGAATAGCATCTTCTATTTATAGAGTATATTATACATTTGTATGTAGCCTGATATTTAATTATCAAGCTAATCATAGGAATCAAATAATACTATTATTCCCAATTTGCAAATGAAAAAACTGAGACTCTGAGTGTTATGTAACTTACTAAGAAACACACCTATAACTGGCAGAGCTGAGTTCAAATCAAATTGTTTTGACTCCAAATCCAGCATTGATTCTATTTTTTCCTTAAAAATTATTACTTTTTAATGTTTCTCTGAAGCAGTATGGCTCTGGAATCAGGAGGCCTGAATTTAAATCCCAGTCCCACCAATAACTAAAAATGTGGCCTGGATGAGGTACTTGACCTCTCAAAGCCTCACACCCTAAGACCATAACATCCATATGATGATTGACCTACCTCTTGGGATTGTGAAGATTAAATCAGACCATACTTGTAAAGTTCAAGCATGCAGTAATCCACTCAATAAATGTTAGCTATTTTTATTTTTTTTCTCAGAACAATTCTTAAGGAAATGTTTTGAGTTGACATGAGATTTCAACTCTTTTAACCCTCAAGTTCTGAATGTCTGTCTGGTCTTTCTTCTCGTTTTTCCCACCACTAACTCTCTTTGGCAAAGATATCTACCCATGCATGAGCCCCCCATACTCAATATTTCTGTTTGGTACTCTCTTACCACACCTAGCAATAATCTTGGAATCCCATTTTTACCATACTGAGAGTCAGTCTTCTTCCATTTCTTTCATAGTATGAATTTCCCCTGCTTATAATTCAATTTAATTGACACAGTTGGGGAAATTCTCAAGTAATAAGTCAAAAAATGTCAGTCCTGTTCTTCAGGAACTGTAATTAGATTGTATATTAGAATTTCTCATTCTATTCTACTGGTGTCTTAAGCTCTTTCATACTTCCTGTCTGTTCCGTCTGTGCTGTATTCTAGATAATGTCTCCAGGTACATTCACAATTCTTTCTTCTAGCTGTGTTGAATTTGTTGTTAAATCTGTCCATTTCTAACTTCAATTATTATATTTTTATTTCTAGAAGATTATTTGTTTTCTTGCCTAAACCATTTGGATATCCTTTAATATTTCTGGTTCCCTGAACATATCTTCAATCTTGTCTTGTACATATTTAAACATGGTAAATATGGTCATTTATCTGAAATCCTTGGGGGTCTATTTTTGCTGTCTGTTGTTTCTGCTAATTGTTTCTTATGATGCCTTATTTCCTTGTGTATTTAGCTAGTTAGCTAGTTAGTTTTTTTTTTTACTGTGAACTACTTATTTTCCTTGGAATTTTATGTGTGACAATTCTTTGAATCCAAGGCAAAGATGCATTCCTTCAGAGAGGTTTGGAATCTGTTTCTACCAGAATACTACCTGAGGGCACTACCCATCAAGGATCACTCAAAATCAGATTTTTGGCCTGAAATACTTTGGACTACCTAAGTAGTGTGAATTTGAGCTCCAAAGTAACATAAGAACTGGTTTGTGAGCCCAGATTTTCAGCAATGATTCTTCTCAGCTTATTGCCTAAATTTGAAAATCTACTAATTATTTGGCATTCCCCTGGGTATGGAGGAGTGGGTGTCATTTTCCATTCACTTACACTAAGAGTGTAACCTTTTGCAATCTCAACTTTATGTCGGAGAGGAACTCAAACTACCCCCCCCCCAACAATCTAGGAGCAATCCCCTAGACTTTTTACCCACACCCTATGTTGTCATAAAGATCAAAGTTAAAGTTCATGCACTTTAGCAAGTGCCCTCAGAGAGAGAAAGTCAGCTGCAGTGCTGCACTTAACTCTGAGTTCCTTCACTTAGGTTTTAGGTCCAAGAATTTAAATATTTTATCCAGAATAATTAAGCTGTTTCCAGAAGGAAGGTCAGTCCATGTACCTATTCTCCATATCGCTCAAAGCAGAAGTCCCTACCCATATTTTTACCAATTCCATCTTTGTTTCAAATTTGGTACAAATTTGGTACAATTGGCAACCAGTAGGGAAAAAAATGGATTCGATAACATCAGAAAAATATGGTTAAGCAATCAACTAAGTTATTCCTTTTAGAAAATTATACTGTTTATGCACCTGAGCTAACTCTACAATCACTACATGATAACTGTCTAACAGGGGTGTCAATCACACTGGTCCTCGCCCAGAGGGCAGCCTCAGACTGATCCATCCAGGCTCACATTGTTCAAGTCACTCCATAAGATATATAGGGCCCTCAACCTCTGGCTTGTAGGGTCCAGAACTGCTGAGTATCAGAGTGAGAGTTGTCCACACTAGAAGGGCAGGCAGACAATGGGGAGGGATGGGAGTGTTAAGTAGACTCTTTGGGATACAGTGGAGCATATCCAAGAAGTTCAAAGAGCAAAGGGCTAATAGACCAGCAGGTGTTTTCCCCAGAAAACAACAAGAAAGTTAGATCTGGGTTAACTAAGCTTCTCGGCAGCTCTCTAGGCTCTTGACAGAAGATCCTTTCACCTTGACCCTACGGCCCCCAACCACAACTTCTGCCCCCTTGGGCTGCAGCTTTCTCCCTCAGCCCTCTGCTATTCTTAGGCTGATGTCATTTATTAAGCAGATAAATATCTATATAAGTAGGCATCGAAATCTTTCTCTATGGAACAATTTTCATAGCCTTTTGAGCAAGACAGAGACATATTGGGAGCTGTGAGTTAAGGCAATAGTTTTAAGGTTTCTTAAAAAAAAATTTCCTGAACCAGTTAAATACTTAGTAAATTAAAAGTGCTGGGCTTCCCTGGTGGCCCACTGGTTAAGAATCCACCTGCCAATGCAGAGGACACAGGTTCGAGCCCTGGTCTGGGAAGATCCCACGTGCTGCAGAGGAACTAAGCCCATGTGCCACAACTACTGAGCCTGCACTCTAGAGCCCATGAGCCACAACTACTGAGCCTGCGTGCTACAACTACTGAAGCCCGAGCACCTAGAGCCCGTGCTCTGCAACAAGAGAAGCCACCGCAATGAGAAGCCCATGCACCGCAATGAAGAGTAGCCCCCGCTCGCGGCAACTGGTGAAAGCCCGTGTGCAGCAATGAAGACCCAACACAGCCAAAAATAAATAAATTAAGGAAATAACTTTTTTAAAAAGAACCTACAAAAAAAAAGTGCTTACAAAGAGTATTCACTATTTTGTTTTCTAAGTATGAATGTATATTTTTAAACATCTACAGCCTAGTTTCTGCTGTTTTATCAGTTTGCTGCATAAGAAACCACCCCAAATGCAGCGGCTTAAAACAGCGACATTTATTATCATCATGCCTTGGAGGCTCTTCTTGTCTGGACCTGCTGGCCTGGGGCTGAGCAGTCCAAGATGCCCTCATCCATATGTTTTGGCCCTCAGGGTGGGCAGCTAGGATGGATGGACAGGGCCTTTCTTCACTTGGCCTGTAATCCCAGGAGGCTAGCTCAGGCTTGTTCCCATGGGGTCACAGGGTCTCAGCAGCAAGAGAGGAAGCCCCAGCGCACAAGGCCCACTGCCCAAAACAAGGCACATGGCGAGCTCAGATTCGAGGGCTAGAGAGATGCAGTCCTCCTCTTGCTGGAAGGAGCTGCCGGTCACATTGCAAAGGGATGAACAAACAGGTGAGAATTGTGACCATTTCTGCCGTGGTCTACTACAATTATAATTATCATTTCATAGAAAAAAAGCATCTTACCAAAAAAAGTTAGAATAAAAGTTCCTCAAATGTAAAATATTTAGCTTTATGAAAAAAACCCTCACCACCACATTGTCTTTTATTATTTCTCTTCCTATTATTATTACTGATACCAGGGACTGTTGAAAACTTAATTCCTGTCCCCATTATTCTAGAGAACAGCGTTGGGAATTATGGTGTTATGAAACTGAATCTGGCACCATTGCCTCAGATTAGAGAAAAGGGTGGGAAGACTAGGGGGAGGGAAGCCAGGTAAGAATCCAGATAAAAGATAATGAGAGAACATGAAGTGACTACTGAAATAGTGAGGGAGCAGGGAAATATGATAACTAACTCAGAGTAGCATTTAGTACCAGGATAGGACGGGCTGTGTGTGTGTGTGTGTGTGTGTGTGTGTGTGTGTGTGTGTGTGTGTGTGTGTGTGTGTGTGTGTGTGTAAGTGTAGGGAAAGGATGGTGTCCTCATTCTGAGGCTTCTGCTTTGGTCTAATCCAAAAAATTAATAAGCATCTGTATTCATTTTCTATTATTGAGTGGCAAGTTGCCACTAACTTAGCAATTTAAAGCAACACCCACTTGTTATCTCTCAGTTTCCTTGGATGAGGAGTCAGGGGCATGGGTCAAACCTTGATCTCTGCTCGAGGCTCCATAGGCCAGAATCAAGGTTTTTTTTGTTTTTTGTGCGGTGCGCGGGCCTCTCACTGTTGGGGCCTCTCCCGTTGCGGAGCACAGCCTCCGGACGCGCAGGCTCAGCGGCCATGGCTCACGGGCCCAGCCGCTCCGCGGCATGTGGGATCTTCCGGGACCAGGGCACGAACCCGTGTCCCCTGCATCGGCAGGCGGACTCTCAACCACTGCGCCACCAGGGAAGCCCCAGAATCAAGGTTTTGACTGAGCTGGGCTCTGACCTGGAGGCTCGAGGGATGAATCCTTCTTCAGGCTTATTCAGGCTGTTGGTGGAACCCAGGTCCTTGTTACTGTAGAACTGAAGACCTGTTTCCTCGTTGGCTGTGAGCTGGGGCGCTTTGCATCTTCAAGCCAGCAATGGCATGTTAAAACCCCCGTTTGCTTCCAATCTTCCAGTCTCTTCTTCTGCCACCAGCCTGAGAAAGCCCTCTGCTTTGAAGGGCTCCTGTGATCAGATCAGGCCCACTTGGATAATCTCCCTGTTTTAAGGTCATTTCTGCCGTGTGACATAACATTACATAACATGATCCCGGAAGTGATAGCCTATCAAATTCATGGGTTCTGGAGATTAGAGCAGGGCAGCTTTGCGGGACAATTATAGAAATTTTGCCTGCTACGTCATCTCTTGGAGCAAACAGTGATATAACTAAGGAGACGTTTTTTCACGAAGGTATAATTTTATTGTGAAATCATCATCACCTCACAGGATTATTGCTAGACACTCATGGTATTAAGAATAAGGAAATGTGTCGTAAATATAAAGAGCTGGAAATGAGCACAGATTCACCCATTTGGACATTGAAATCCACTGCCACTGCTCACAAGCCGGATCATCTTAGGCAGGTCAGTGACATCCAACAAAAATCTCTCCTCCTGGGGGTTTTATTAGTTGCTGCCGCTAGGTGTCACTTACACAATTTGGGAGAAGATCAGTTCCTGGTGGCTGTTTCCTCTGTCTCGGGGCTGATTTGGACGGATATCTGTGCTACCTCTCCCTGTTGTGGAGTCCAGAATTCCAGCTCCTGGTCCCTGGGGATTCGGAAGCTTGGAGGGACCTTGAGGAATCCAGCTCTCCCAAAGGTGCGAGCCACACATTCGCTCTGGGAAGGGGCTTCTCATCAGTGCAGTAGGAGGTGGGGGGGGCGGTGAGGAAAGGGGGTGGGATGCGTTTGTCATGCTTTTGGCCTCCTTCACCAAAATCCGGTGGCCCGGCTGGTTTTGGCCGGGCGGTGAAGTCTTTTTTTACTCTGCCAGCCTCAGCACGTGACTTGGCACCATCGAGACAGGAGTGGACGGTACGGGCCAAAACGAAAACCAAAGTGCCGATGTTCAGGGTCCCAGGTAGAGTGGTGGAATTCTTTGTTACAAAGGCCCCTGTGAAACTTGGCTCTCAGGGGCGGACCAGGTTCACTGTTGTTCTTCACCGGGTCAAACAAATGAACTTCAGCTACACCTCGGATCCCCCAGGTTTCTAGGTCGGGAAGCTGGCATGAGGGGGCAGGGCCGCTGTGGACTTGAACCCAGGACTGCTGCAGGCGCCTGATAGAACATAACTGACTCGCAAAGGAGAACGTTTGCCATGAAGAGCTTCTCCTGCAGGATGTAGGGTGCAGGCTGAAACAGAGACGACAGCTCTAAGTCGCTGCTGAGTGTCTGTTGTTATCTGTTGTGGTGAATGAGCTGTGATGTTCATACGTGCTTCTTTAGCACTAGACCCTTATCATCAAGCTCCTCAGGCAGTAACTGCCCGCGTCTTCACAAACCAATGCCACCGAGGAAAATACAGACGTCACAAGTTAAACAGTGTATTTTACTAATTCATATCATCTCTGTACAGAGATCACTGATGTTTCAACAGCTTAGTGGTATACGGAAGGCTTCAGTATTTAAAAAACACACAGAAAAATGTAGAACGTGAATTATAAGTGAAGTGCTTTTTTTTTTCTTACCATGTATTATGAGAAAATCAGTCTTGAGAATTATCCCCAGAAGCTGAAGTCTGCAACCTTTTATGACTTTCTCAAAAGGGCATTAGAATATGAAGAAATTACAGGAAAACAAACTAGTTGTGTTTTTTACAAAAAAACATTTACCCAAGCAGATAATGCAATAAAAAAAATTAAGTAATGAAGGAATGCAGAAGATGTAAAGGTAATGCAGGCTTGTCCCCGTTAATCTAAGGGGAGACCGGGATCTGCAAACACCCCATGGGCCCCAGGCCCTTCCCTCGGCTGGCAGGGACCTGTTTCTTAGTCAAAGACCTGTTTCCTTGCTGGTGAGTCTTGGCTTATGTCTAGAACATAAATTCATGTAGTAGTAAAACCCTGTGATCTGTGCAGATGCCCATATCTTTTTTGAACATCATTTATAATCAGATCCTGTTTCCTGTTTCAGCTCTGCCATGACAGTTCTGAGTAGGTTTATTTTTTTATATTAGAAGTGTATTTGGTGATGAGAGAGCTTTCCAGTATTTGCAAAAGGAATAATAGTGGAAGCACAGGAGGGTTTAGTAATTTTCCCAGTGACATGGCTACGGTGTGACCGAGCAGGATTCTCAGTGGGGCCGGAGGACTCCAGACTCTGCTCTAGGGCATCTCACCACCGTGCTTCTCAGGAGGCATATGCTCGCCTGAGTCTGTGCCCGGAGCCCGTCATGTCCCCAAAGACAGTATGGCGGGAGCATGTCACAGGCTAGCAGTCCTGAAGGGAGGTCCCTGACCCCGTAAATACATGACATGGGCTTTCACCTTTGAGTCTTCTTTCTACCACCCATTTCAAAGGAGGAATTGGTTTTTCCGAGCCCCAGTCTCCTGATTTGTAAAATGGGTTTAATTTTTTTCTCTACTTAAAATCTAAAACGTATAAGAATCTCCATAATGTATAGTCCTGTGCTCATGAGACTATAATGCATTATCTCATACCAGGTGTTACTGTAATTCTCTCTTATAATTCAGCTTTAATAAATAGATAAGGCCTGAATTATATTTTTACTTGAAATTACCACGCCACTTTCTGATAATTACTTTCGTGTTCTTTCAAAAATATCTAGATTATATTTTGCTTCCTGACGGATATTTTGTGAGTTTTGTGTTTCCTCTGGGAAGGAAGGGGTGGGGGGAGTACACCATTGAAAAGCAAATTTCGAGCGCTTCCTTGCTTGTCTCTAAGATGGCATTTAATTGAGCATCTCCCCTCCCAAGGCTGTACTGACATCCTCATTCAGCCTAGTGTAAGAGAGCATTTTGAGATGAATTCTTAATCATGTAGAATAAATTCTTTTAAGAGCAGAGGCCAAGGGGAAATATGCTTCCAGGCCTTAATGGTTACCTTATTTGTCCATGACAAAAGCTCTCTCCTGGAGGTCACTTTTTCTCCCAGAATATTCTAGAATGTGAGTTACATGGTTGAGTCAGAAGAACATAGTAAATCACATCTCATCTCCTGCACATTAGTGAGTGTCACAGCAGGGCCAGGACAGAGTCGCCTCATTACACAGATTAAGCTGCTGAGAGTCTCCACCCAGCAGCCACGGGAGGAATCAAGTGTCACCTCAGAAATGGACAACAGGCCAGGATGCTCTCGATCTTAGAAGCAGCAAATCTGTGCAATAAAAAGATAAAAAATGACAACAAATGAGGATGGACCACCTTTCTTAAACTCAGTCAAACCTTTATTAAAAAAAAAAAGAGAAATTGTTTCAGTCTCTCAAAACATGAGACATCGTCTTCTACTCCAGAAACAGTCAGGGTTAGATTTGGGTTTAGCTGGTGACATATTAAAGAACCATTTTGTGAATTAGCATTTTCCTTTTCTTCCCAGTAAAATAATTTTTTGAGCTGTAACTTTGTGTTCAAATTATTGTGTTGTAACCTAAGCAATGTGATTTTGTTTAGCCTTATACAAGTGCCATGACTGTCAATGTGGCTCAATTCCTGTTTAAACTTGCCTACGCTACCATCATATATTAATCCAAAATTCCAAAATCATGTACCTCAACATAATCAACATGCAGATCCTTTATTTAAAACAGAGTTTCTGTTTCCGAATGCTTAAGATCATATTTATGCTTATGGAAAAGTGCTTAAAAAACAGACTTGTGTAACTGCCCCAAATCAATCTCTATTATAATTATTTACTGAATATATATAAATATGACTTTAATTTTGATATTGATATAAAATCAGTCAGTTCAGTTGTAACCTTCTCGTGAATATTCCCCATCTTGCCTTTCCCTCTCAGTGAGACAGTCCCTTGGCTGTTTACTGTCCTTTTCTCCCTCCATCCCCAAGTCTCAGCCTACATCACTTCTCTTGTTGAGCTATCTTCCTGGTAGCCCACCAGCACGTGTACCCATGGGAATTAGGTGAAATATGCATCCCTTCTCTGTTGAATTCAGGGTACTTAGTGTCAGGGTCCTCCTGGTGTGAAGGAAACTGCACATAGTATATTGCATGTTGAGCTATGTTGCAAGCATGTGAGGTCAGGGATTTATTTTATACTTCTCTGGGTTCCCATTTTTAATAAATAGGTCTTAATGGTTTAAATTATTATATCTTCTTACTTTCTGACTCCTCTTTTGAATGAATTTTTTCATTCCTCTTACGTGGACGGTAATGGCTTGTTCAATGCAGTAGTTGACAGTAAAAATTTTCTCTTTATATATGTCTGCCTTTCTTTTCTTTTCCCAAATCCACACCAATGCCACTCACTGCAGGAAGAACACAGAGATCAAATGGGGCCTGCTAAAAATACCCATGATGCAGAAACATAGCTCACTGTAGGAAGCCCTGTCATGACATGCAAAGATAAAAGAGGAAAAACTAAAAAAAAAAAAAAAAAAAGGCATTTGACCTCAATGTTAGGAACTTTGTCTTTACATTTCTTTAGGAGCCTAGAACTAGTGATTCTCAGCCTATTAGGTCCACTCCCCCTTTTATCACAAATATTTTGTCACATCTCCTTTATTATCCTGAAATGAAATGGAAAGATAGTACAACTCACCTATCCATATAATTTCTTTTAAAAAATCTGTATTTAAATATATGTATCTGTATCTCCTATCCGTAGTATAAAAAGAGAAAGGTAAGGAAAGTCATTCATGATAAACTACCCTGACTGTCAACACATCCCGTCCTCTGATATTGTCACATGGAGAGAGATGCTGAAACAGTCAGATGCACACACCTGTCCCAGAGCCACCGTGAATGCACAGCCCCCCACGCAGACTGGCCCAGGCATGGCATTGCCTTGGGCGCTATGATTTTCCAAATTGATGACCAATTCTTGTTAAAGCTCCAACACAATAAAGTACAGTCTCTCCTCCACTTACGTTAAGTAGTTGCCTTCCTTAAAAATTTAGAAGATATTTAACTTGTGCGAAAACACTTTGCTCACATGTACAACAGTTAGCTTCCAGACTTAGATCGTTATAAGTGAGTTTTTCATGTACAAGGATGTCAGGGGGAGCGTTTGAATGTCGGTGGGACGGGAGAAGATTCTTTGTGGGCAGGAAAGCTCCAGGCGTTGCAGGCCATTGAGCAGTTCTGCCCCCCCACACCCATGTAATGTCAGCAGCCCCTCCCCCAGCACTGGTATGACCAAAAACATCTCCACACATTTTGAAAAAAACCCCTAAAGCATGGTTTCACACCCTTTAAGAACCACTGCTATCGACCATTAAGGATGCCTGGTAATAAATTTGATTCTATTTTATTAAAGAGTGTAATTATTATAGGAACTTACATTATAACCACCCTTGTACTGAATGATCACCATTTGTCTTGTTACTAGACTGTAAACCTATGGAGGGTTAAGACCATATCTTACTGTATGCAGAGTGTCCAGCAGGGTCTCAGGCAATTAACTGGTGCTCAGTAGCTGTCCGTTAAAACAATAAAGACATGAACATCTACCCTGTTTTCAAAGGAACTGATAGAACTTTCCTAAGTACTACATGCTGCGTTGATCAAACGTCATTGTTAAGATATTCCTCTGAAGCTATTAAATGCTAGATGGTGCAAACCTAGAAAATAGTCAGTGATCCGTGCCTAGCTGGAGAAGGTTATCTTTCTTTCTTTGTTGAATTTTTTAAACATAACACGTAAGAAAAAAGATGCTAGCAACCACAGACCCTGCGGTGTTTTCCCTTAAGAAAATACTATTCCGTTCTTATAAAACAATTAAGGGCTTTGTGAATACAACAGGGCTGAGAAAAACAACAAAGATAGTCTATCTGCAAGGACATTATTATCCATCTGGAGAGATGGGCTACACATCTAGAAGCATTAAAGCTAATAAGCAAGTGCCATGAGGAATAGGGATGCCATTAAATATAGTGAAAGACTAGGAAGAGATGACCATTCCTCCCTGGAATGGGAGGGCTGGAACACCAACATAAGTGACGGAGAGAATTTGGACTGGTAAACAGGACCACGTCTTAGGCAAAGGGCGGTGAGTGTAACACAGGTTTGGAGGTGGCAACGAACATGATAGGTTGGAAGAGAGGCATCAGGGGAGTGGTCCAGGTGACAGTGGGGAGAAGATGGTGGTGGTGGTAATGGTGAGTAGAAGAAGTTTGCCTGATGGGGAAAAAATGTAGAGAAAGTTGTTTGGCAGAGTGGGGACCAGACTGATTATCTACTTTTGACCAGAATTCCTTTAAAAGACCTGACGTTAACTGTAAGTTCCATCTAAAAAAAATATTCTCAGAGATTTGTTTTTTCATCTTACTTCTTTGTGTCATTGAAAAAACGTTCATGGTCTGATTTGGGATTGAATGCTTAGTAATCACGTTAAGCAAGTGAAAAACAAGAATTAGAAATGAGAAAATGTTATCTTTTGTTTTTAGTTTATCTTATTATTATTTTAGATTATTATTTTTTTATTACCTTCATTCAGATAACTAATGTTAGAATAGCTGAGCACACAAAGTTAAAAGAAGGCTGTGTTCCGAGCTATGCTTGGGTTTGGGATCAGAAATCACTTGCAGCTGTGCCACCTTAGGCAATAACTTAACACTGATGAACCTCAGTTTTCCCATCTTTAAAATGGGGGTCATACCTGGTTCATAAACACGCACAGGTCTTTGGATTAAGTGCAATAACCTGTCAAATAGCCCATTATGTGGCACATAGAAGGCACTTAATAAATATTAGGTCTCTTATTAGATTAAAATAAGATATTTAACCCCTTTCAGGTTAGGTGAAATTTGTGTCCAGTCATGCAACAAGCAAAACTTATAAAAATTACGTCTCATCAGCTAAGCAAGTGTTTATTATCTGAGTGACCTTGGATTCTCTGAACTTCAGTTTTCTCATCTTTAAGACAGGGATAATATACCAAGTTCAGAGAATTATTATGAGAATTAAGTGAGGTGATGCATGAAAAATGCTTAGCATAGTCACGGGCACAAAGCAATCTCTTAATAAATGTTATCATTGGTGCCATTATGTTATTAGTATCATGATGATGCCTGCTACATGCTATGTACATGTCCTATCTCTATGTTATTACAGTCCTAAGTGGTGTGTGTGTGTGTGTGGTTTTTTTTTTTTTGCGGTACGCGGGCCTCTCACTGTTGTGGCCTCTCCCGTTGCGGAGCACAGGCTCCGGACGTGCAGGCTCAGCGGCCATGGCTCACGGGCCCAGCCGCTCCGTGGCATATGGGATCTTCCCGGAACGGGGCACGAACCCGTGTCCCCTGCGTCGGCAGGTGGACTCCCAACCACTGTGCCACCAGGGAAGCCCTGGTGTGTGTTTTTTAAATTTCATCTTTACTGAGGTGTAACTGACATATAAAATGGTAAGATATTTAAATCTCACATTATGGTGATTTGATATACATACACACTGTGAAAATATTCCACTCATCTAGTTAATTAACACATCCCATGGTATGTATTATTAATGTTCCTAATTTTATATGGGCGGGAGCTGAAGAATGGGGAAATTAAATGGCCTGCTCAGGGTCACCCATTGGTTAACTGGCGAAGTTGGACTTGAACACAGATCTTCCAATTCCAAGTCTGGAGTGTTTTCCATCATGCCTGTGCTGCCTCGAGCCTTTGTAATGTGCCAGGATAACCCTTTCCTTCAAAGCCCACTGAGAAAATGATTCATAGGACAGTTTGGAAACCACTGGACAGAATAACAAATGTTTCTTGAGACCCCAGAGCCTCAAGTGACATTATATATATAGTACCAGTCCTGCCTGGTACAAGCCCTGCTTTTCCAATGATGAAGATAAAGATGGAACGGATAACCCTATTCTTGGCAACTCCTCTTTGTTGTCTGTGCATGTCTCCCAACGCCTTCATGCTGGCGTCATGGGCTGTGGGAGTTGGGTGGGAAATTTGCCTGCTGGGAATAATTCAACACAGTTTACCTTGCAGTACTGAGCACTGCTACCTGGGGCTGTAAACACGTATGACTCATCCCCATCTATGTCATAGCAGAGTTTTTTAAGCTGGTTGCCGATCAGTGTTGATCATTTCTTTGGTTCCATTCAGAGTGGTGATATTCCTTATGAAAATAAATATTTTGGAGGTACAGCTAGAATATAAACAAACATGCAAGTGGAGGCACTACAGACCTCGACGTACGTTGGGTTGCAGAAGTTGGCATCTTGGCTGCATATGTAGTGCTGCTCTGGGCACATGGAAGAATTTCAGCAAATTGGAAATTAAGTTTCTGGGAGCCAACAAATGTTAAACACCTGCCAAAGTGAATTATGAAACAAAACTTTTCTTTATTGAAAACGTTTGTGCTTTTCAATGACCTGAACATTGTAATGCTCAGTATTTCTGAGCTATGTGAAATCGTGACATTGGGACTCGGCATCTTCCATGGGGTGGAAGAAGGAGGGTGGCCTGTCCCCCTTACTCTTTTGTATTCAAGGACAGACCTACTTTTCAAAATCTCTGTAAGGTCATCTGGTGATTATTTTTTAACTGAATGGCCGTGTTTGAAAGTATACAGGCTCATCTGCTAGACCAGAGTCTGTGCCAGAAGAATCTTTGGAACAACAGCAGCAAAATTCATGAGATTCTTGTGAGTTTCACTATGTACGTTGAATGCTGGCTTCTTGAAAGATCTATGGGCAGCCACAGGCACAGCACAGCAAGAATTAGGCACAGCCAGAATTCACCATCTGCCACTACTCTTGGGAGTATAAGAAGAAGATGATGATTGTTAATATTATTAATTATTCATCATGAGACATTTAATAAGATACCACAGTCTTCTGCTGTTGGAGCTCATGTATTAAATCAAACAGACATAAGAAACAGAAATGTCTATCTTCCTCAAAAAAAAAAAAAACCTGAAAAGAGCTGACTTTAAGCAAACAATATATAGTAAGCTATACTTAAAATTTTTGTTCTCTGTGTTAGGAGATAATACATTCAGGCTGAAGAAATGCAAAATATAAGTGTGTGGGCCTGAAACTTTGACTAAAATCCACACATGAAGACAGCTGTTTAAATGTGGACCTTTACCTGTATTTCATTCATCAGTAGTAGAATCAGAGTAATAAAATTTCAACTTTGAAAAAGGACCCTGAAGTAGCCTAACCCTGTGCCCTCTGACAGAAACTTCTCAATAATATCCTCATAGACAGCATGTTTGGCTTCTGTTCACATACCTCCAGTGACAGGAAACTCATTATCTCCAGAGGAAATTCATTCACTCAGCATATTTACTGAGCACTTACTAAGTAACTGTCTTTGTGGAGCTTATCTCTAGCCAGAGGAGTCAGCCATAAATGGTAAATTCAGTACTTAAGTAAATTATATGTTAGGGTGTTCATTCATTCCATTTTCAGATGTCTCTTTTTACCAGAAAGTTTTCCCTTATAGTTCCTTTCCTATAATGATTGTTTAGGTATTTGAAGAAAGTGCTCATTGCCCTCTTGATTCACCTCATTTTCAAATTATACACTCTTAGTTGGTTAAGCAGCTACTTAATACCTACCAGTTTGCTACAGCAGTCATAACAAAGGACCACAGACTAGGTGGGGTAAACAACAGAAGCTGGCTCAGAGTTCTGGAGGCTGGAAGTCCAAGATCAAGATGTTAGCAGGGTTGGTTTCTTCAAGGCCTCTCTTGTTGGCTTGCAGATGGCCATCTTCTCCCTGTGTCTTCACGTGATCTTTTCTCTGTGTATGTCTGTGTCCTAATCTCTTCTTATCAGGACACCAGTCAGATTGGATTAGGACACTGGTGACCTCATTTTAACCTAATTACCTCTTTAAAGACCCTACTCCAACAGTCACATTCTGTAGTCCTGGGGATTAGGACTTCAACATATGAATTTAATGGGGAACACAATTCAGCTCATAACATAGATTCTTAAACTGGAGCACCCACAAGCAGGCAAAGTACTCCACAGAAAGAATCAGGCAGGATGGTCACATCCCATGTGCTAGACAGCTAGATTACCTTTGAAAGCCCCAGCATATTGACTGACATTGAACTTGCAGTCAACAAGAAGTGCCAAGTCTTTAAATCAGGGGTCCCCAACCCACGGTACTGGTCCGTGGCCTGTTAGGAACCGGGCCACACAGCAGGAGGTGAGCAGCGGGCCAGCTAACAAAGCTTCGTCTGTATTTACAGCCACTCCCCATCGCTTTCGTTCAACATTAGATTCTCACAGGAGTGCAAACCCTACTGTGAACTGCGCATGCGGGGGATCTAGGTTGTGCGCTCCTTATAAGAATCTAATGCCTGATGATCTGAGGTGGAGCTGAGGCGGTGAGGCTAGCGCTGGGGAGCGGCTGCAGGTACAGATTATCATTAGCAGAGAGGTTTGACTGCACAGAGACCATAATAAACAATTGCTTGCAGACTCATATCAAAACCCTATCAGTGAGCAGCAAGTGAAAACAAGCTCAGGGCTCCCACTCATTCTGCATTATGGTGAGTTGTATAATTATTTCATTACATATTACAATGTAATAATAATAAAGTGCACAATAAATGTAATGTGCTCGAATCACCTTGAAACCATCCCCCTCCTTCCCCCCACCCCCGTCTGTGGAAAAATTGTCTTCCACGAAACCGGTCCCTGGTGCCAAAAAGGTTGGGGGGCTTCCCTGGTGGCGCAGTGGTTAAGAATCCACCTGCCAATGCAGGGGACACAGGTTTGAGCCCTGGGCCGGGAAGATCCCACACGCCGCAGAGCACCTAAGCCCGTGTGCCACAAGTACTGAGCCTGCGCTTTAGAGCCCACGAGCCACAACTACTGAAGCCCGTGCACCTAGAGCCCGTGCTCCGCAACAAGAGAAGCCACTGCAATGAGAAGCCTGCGCACCGCAACGAAGAGTAGCCCCTGCTCAACACAACTAGGGGAAGCCCGCACGCAGCAATGAAGACCCAATGCAGCCCAAACTAAATAAATAAATTAATTTATTTATTTTTAAAAAATAGGTTGGGGACCGCTGCTTTAAATGACTCAGTTTTGGGGTTTTTTTTTACATCTTTATTGGAGTATAATTGCTTTACAACGTTGTGTTAGTTTCTGCTGTATAACAAAGTGAATCAGCTATATGTGTACATATATCCCCATATCCCACCCTCCCTATCCCACCCCTCTAGGTGGTCACAAAGCACCGAGCTGATCTCCCTGTCCTATGCAGCAGCTTCCCACTAGATATCAATTTTACATTTGGTAGTGTATAATTAAATGACTTGGTTTTAAGTCACATCTTCTTCCATTCTTTGCATAGATGATTCATTCGTTCAGCTATTCATTCAGTGAATCTGTCCTGAGCACCTGCTGCTTTGGAGGTACTGCACACACTGTGTATGCAGCAGGGCAACAGGCAATGTCCCTGCCTTCTTTGGAGCTTAAATTATGTCCGTGAAGGCTTTCAATAAACAAGTGAACAAACAAATATGTATTTTAAATTGATACGTGCTACGAAGCAAATGAACATATAAGAGAGGCACCCTACTTCTGATAGTTTTTTGCGGGGGGTGGCCAAAGTACAGAGTTTGAAATAAAATATTAATTTTAGGTTTGGCCCATACTCCATCCTGTCCCAGTCATTTACAGGAGAGATCCTGGCTGTCATTTATTGTATACAGTGCCTCCCCCTGTCTCCCAGATCAGAACAATACCATTGTAAAATGTCATAGAACTAACAATAATATCCATTAGCTATACATAACTAAAGGTCTAGCCATCATATATAAAGTGGGACTCTAATTAGAAATATTAACAAGAATCAAGCTGCCCACTGCTAAATTGTCTGTATCAATAGCCTGAGCCTTAAATGTTCCTCTGGTTGTGCCACATTTATCCCAAAAGGCCTTTGAAGTTGTCTGTTTGATGATTCTTAAAAGGTCAAGTCCAGGGCTTCCCTGGTGGCGCAGTGGTTTGAGAGTCCGCCTGCCGATGCAGGGAGCACAGGTTCGTGCCCCGGTCCGGGAAGATCCCACATGCCGTGGAGTGGCTAGGCCCGTGAGCTATGGCCGCTGAGCCTGCGTGTCCGGAGCCTGTGCTACACAATGGGAGAGGCCACAACAGTGAGAGGCCCGCGTACCGCAAAAAAAAAAAAAAAGGTGAAGTCCATTTAAAGTGTTTCACTCATAATGTGGGGAAATGAAAGTTGTTTTCAGTTTAAACAGAAAGAACACCATTTGCAAAACAAAATGCCCATGTTTATGGTATCAAGGCTCAAAGGTGATGTCCATCAACTTCTTTCAAATGGACCTGACCTGCCCATGTGGGGCTACTCCAGAAATCTGGGTCCAAGGCAGTGTGGGTCCAAGGCCAGCCCTCACCCAGACCAGCTCCATGGTGCCCTCTCTCTTCTTACCTTGGGCATCCTTGGCTTTTTTTTTTATTTATTTACTTATTTTTGGCTGTGTTGGGTCTTCCTTGCTGTGTGCGGGCTTTCTCTAGTTGTGGCGAGCGGGGGCTACTCTTCGGTGTGGTGCGCGGGCTTCTCACTGCGGTGGCTTCTCTTGTTGTGGAGCGCGAGCTCTAGACGCGTGGGCTTCAGTAGTTGTGGCTCACAGGCTCAGGAGTTGTGGCTCATGGGCTCAGGAGTTGTGGCTCACGGGCTCTAGAGCGCAGGCTCGGTAGTTGTGGCGCAGGGGCTTCGTTGATCCACGGCATGTGGGAATTTCCCGGACCAGGGCTCGAACCCGTGTCCCCTGCATTGGCAGGTGGATTCTTAATCACTGAGCCGCCAGGGAAGCCCATCCTTGGCATCTTAACAAGCAGTTCTGCACTTGTTGCTCTGGTTCATCCTGGTTTCCCCCACAGACACAGCCTCTGTCTTTGTCCTCAGCCAGCACACCCAACATTTGGGTAAAAGGTACCCCAGATTGCTTGGCTGCCAGTCCCCTGAACTGACTCTCTTTCTGGTCAGGGTAGGGAGAGTGCAATCAAATTCAGAGAATTGGGGACTGAGCAGTTCATCCAACAGGTACGTCAGCCTAGACCGTCACCGGGCTACCGACCCCAAGGTGATGTTGCCTTCACGTCCGTGGCAGCATACTGTGAGCAGTAGAGAAAATGAAACACTTTCCTACACAGTCAAACCTCGCCTTTAATTTAGCACGGACCACGGCTTGTCAAGCTTCCTGGGCAGAGAGGTACTGTGGTAAGCATTTGTTCACGTAGGTATTATTTGACATTAGTTTGCTTATTGAATCGGCCCATTATAATCCACAATATACATAGAGTAAGTTAAATGGCAACAAAATTCATTCATTCATTTATTCATTCATTCAATATTCCTTGAGCACCTATCTTGTCCCTGTATTCTTCTGAGTTACTAAGATTACAGACGGGAATAAAACAGGCATAAGCCCTGCCCTCACAGACCTTATATTCTAGCGAGGATGGGAGACAGACTATGAATGTGGACATATGTATTCTTTTTTTTTTTTTTAATTTTATTTTTTTTTATTAGTTTCTGCTTTATAACAAAGTGAATCAGTCATGGACATATGTATTCTTTAGAAAGTGAAACACGCTTTGAATAAAATAAAGGAAGGAAAGGAAGATACAGTGACAGGGGAATGAAATCTTACCTTATAGGTGGTGGTGGTCAGGGCAGATTTTGCTGATAGGCAGAGCCTTGAAGAAAGAGAAGCAGTAAGGCATGTGGACGTCTGGATAGAGAGAGTTCAGGTAGAGGAAAGAGCAAGTGCAAAGGCCCTGGGCTTGGCCTGTTTGAGGAGCAGCAAGGAGTCCACTGTGGCCGCAGTGGACCCAGTGCTTCTTCATTGCTGGTGTTTCAGAAAGTGTAACAGAACATTAGATCAATTCTTCACTAGACTTGCTCCGTTTTGTTACTGCTGTTGTTTCTGTTGCTAACTAAAAGTATGTGAGAAAAGGGTATTTTAGTTCTACTAAGTCTATGTTAACTGGCTGAGTAGGTAATCCCAGGCAGGTGTGTGTGTGTGTACAGACACGTATGCCTGTATAGCTACATATATACAAGTTTAATGAAATTAGGAGAGCAGTGGAGACATACGTTTTGATGTTTAAATGTGAGAGTGAGACTCATCTACCTGGTTAAAAAAAAAAGCCCTTTGTAGCCTGTGATGCAGTCTGCTCTTAGCAATCACTCCGGCCAGTGCTATCCTTTTCATCCTCCAAATAAAGCACAGGAGTTGCGTAAGGGCCAAAGCAGTTAGAAATGTAAATAAGAGCTCTGCTTCTTGGCAGGATGCCGCACACCTGTGTCAAACTGCCACAGGCGCACTCCCATTGGTGCAGACAATTTTATAAGCAAAACCTGAGGTGGGGGAGGTTCCTTCCTGACGCCAGTCTTCTTTGCACGCGCAGCCTTCTCTGACCTCCTGCTGGCCCGCTTCTGGGTGCTACGCATCCTGAGAAATGTTGGGAATTTTTTTTTTTTCGGTTACGAAGATAACTGCTCTCATGCTTCCAAGCGTTTCCATGTGTCAGATTCTGAGGGGTGACCTGTGTTGGGAACAGAGTGCATGCAGGTGATGCTGTGCTGGTGAACCGCGCTCAGCTCGTCTAGCAGGAGTGGTTCTGACAGCCCAACGGGGCCATGGCCGTGACCTCAGAGGACGCCAGAACGCTTGAGGTACCGGAAGAGCAAATGAATCAAACTTTACCTGCTTCAGAATTAGACTCTGAAATGCACCAATGTAGCGTCAGTTGGTCCTGAGAGCGAACTTTGCAAATTTAAGAACAGCGTTTGGACTCATTCTTTGGCGATAACCAATATTTAAATATTTCATATTTTATTAACTATTTTAATGCTTCAGTCTCTCCATTGGTGAAATTCAGTGATGTGGTGGACCTTCACGTGATGCGAAGGTCCGCTAATTAATTGGTGTCTTCTCAGGAACAAAAGCGTCACAGTGAGCCGCGCTGGTCCTTCTTGGTTGGAGCTGCTTCTCTGTGAATGACCGGTTGGGTAAGTGTGTCCCAGTAAAATTAAGTCTTGTCCTTGACGAGCGTTTTCAGAGCATTATAAGATTTCACGGATCACATCCTGTATCACTCTGGTTGTTTCTAAGGGCTGAACAAATGGCATTTAAAGAAATTTGGTGGTGATGGCAGAATATATCAGAATTAATCTCTAGAATTACATCCCTCTGCTTGGATATTTTAGTAAAAACAGGCATGTGATTTTTAGTCTTTGGTTTGTATGAAACAATTAGTTGTTCTCCGTTTTATTGTGTCTCTGGACTTTTACAGAAAACCACTCAACAGACGCACAACCGAAGAGTACATTTTGTATATTTAAGGTATTGGAAGGGATGTTATCATAGCCGTTGCTTGTGGGCTAACCCACAAAAATAAACTTCAGCAAGCGTTTTATAGAATCTGTGATGTTCCAGGCACCGTGCTAGAGGCTGGTAATTCAGAGATGAGGGGCACGACCTTCCACTTAGTGGAAGGACAAATTAATAATCTCAAGACTGTGTAACAAGTGCAACTGCAGCCCAATGAGGAGACTGGGAGAGGATTAGAGATGAGAAAAAGGGAAAGAGGAGAATATACAGGGCAGAGCACAGCAGTATGGTGAAGTGATGTTTGGGGGAGCTGCGGACAGTTCCCTTTGGCTGAAGCACAGGGTTGCATGAAGTTAGAGAAGTAGGAAAGGGTCTAGGATGACAACCAAAGGTTGAGCTTTATCTCCAAAGTGATAGAGGACCATTGAACAATCTGCAGCTGTAGGCAGGACTGCAAGACCAATGAGAAGACTGTTGCATTGAGCCCTGCAAGGAATCCTCAGGACCTGAGTTAAGACAATGGTGGTGGAATGAAGGTGAGAAGACAGATAAAAGAAATATTTAAGAGGGAGAATTGACAGGGCTGGCTGAGTCTTTGGATGTGAGGGATGAGAAAGAACAGAGTTCTTGGCTTTCTAACTTGAGTGACTTAGTAAATGGCGGTGCCATTCAGGCAGTAAAGGAAGACACTGGGAACTGGGGAAGGGAAGTGGTGAGTTCAGATTTAAAGATGTTGAATTTCAGGCACTTGCGTGGTATCTAGGTGGAGACAGACCACAAAATGTAAAAAGGTACACGTGGATGGAGACCTCAGTGGAAGAGCAGAAGCGTAGAAATAATTCAGGAACTGTAAATTGGAGAGCGAAAGGGATTAGGAAGCCTATTCAGAAAGGGTGTGTGTATTTAAGAAACTCGGCTGTAAGGAGGAGAAGGTGGTGCATTGTTTCATCAGGTGCTGCTGAATCCATAAAATGGACTTTTCCAGCCTAACTGGCCATGTGCGTCAAGGCATTCTCTATCATCATCAAATCAACAGGCTCCTCGCAGCACTGTTTTAGAGGATAAGGGTCGAAATTTGTACATTAAAAGTCAATCAAGGTCAGACAACTGTCTGGGACTTTCTAACACCTCCTGCTATTCCTGAGTAGAAAAAGAGTTTCAAAATCTCATTAGAGGGCTTCCCTGGTGGCGCAGTGGTTGAGAGTCCGCCTGCCGATGCAAGGGATGCGGGTTCGTGCTCCGGTCCGGGAGGATCCCACGTGCCGCGGAGCGGCTGGGCCCGTGAGCCATGGCCGCTGAGCCTGCGCGTCCGGAGCCTGTGCTCCGCAACGGGAGAGGCCACAACAGTGAAATCTCATTAGAGATGTTCGGGTCTTGATTCTTTGAATAGGATGGGTGTGGGATAGCTCCGCTGAGAAATCTCTCCTTATCACGGCAGAAGGAACACCTGGCCTCCTACCCTTAACAGGCACTTGGTAGTTTGTAAAAAAGCCCTGGATTTCAGTCCATCGAGTTCTTCCACCACTGGAGACCTGGGGTGAGTCCCTTCCAGCTTAGGCTTGGGTTTTCCCTCTATATATAAGTGGATTTGACTGTATGCCTTACAAGACCCACTCCTCCAGGTTCACCAGACTTGGACTCTGTCGTCAGAGTTTCTTTTTGTTTTCCCTTCCCCACATCCCTCCCATGCTTTGCTTCTTCTACAGGCATGGTTTCTGTAGTTTTGGGTTTACAATATACTGCTAGGAAAGAGCCCCATCTACAACTGACACGATTGGAAATGGTGGCAGGGGAATGAGAAACCAAACACCAAGAGAACTGAGACTACTTTCTTCCAGCTTACTTTCTCCTTGGCTTTTCGCCTCTTTGGGCTGCCAGTTTACTCCTCCTCTTGGCCAGAATGGGAGGAGTTTGTTCAAACAGATATCTGGGAGCCTGAAAAATTATGGACCGCTTCTCCATGGGGGAGATTCAAGGCCTGGAGCCGCCAGGATCAAGTCACTAACGTGCTTTGACCCCCTGCCATTGGTTAGAATATTTGGTCATTCGTTCATTTACCCCAGTAGCTGCTCATTCAGTGATTGCTTACCGAGGGCCTCCTGTGTGCTGTTTATTGGGCTCACCTGGGGTCCCAGTGCGCCGGCCTGAAAAGGTGAACACAATGAACATGGAATCTGCCCTAGTGGAGTTGTTAGTCCAAAGAGGGAGGAAAGAATGTTGGGAAAAGTTACACAATAAAAGCATAACTACAAATTGTTATAAGGGCTATTAAAAAAAAAAAAGTAAAAGTAACAATGAGGAATTTTAAGAGTAGGTCTGGATTTAGACCAGGATGTCAAGGGAAGGCTTCTCTGAAGAAATGATGCTTAGATAGGAAGACAAACAGGATTTATCCAAACAAAGAGAACAGAGAAAGCATGTAGGCAGTGGAGCAGCACTGCTTAGACCCTGAGGTGGCCAGAGACTGGGGGGGAGGGAGAGAAGGGGAGACGGGAGACACAGGTGTGGCCAACTGGGCAAGAGCTGCAAATCCAGGAAAGTTTGAGAAGAAGAGTGGAGGTCAGGGCAGCAAATGCTACTGAGATGCCATTTCAGTTAAAGACTGAGCAGCGTACACTGGCTCACTGGAGGCTCCTGGTTACCTTAGCGGGAGTGTGGCCACAGGAGACTGAAGAGGAAATGGGGGGACCGGTGTAAAAGCAGCCACACTAAGACACTAAGCTGTGATGGGGAAGTCGGGAAGAGAAGGTAGAAATTGGAAGGAAATGTGGAATAAAAGGAAGCGTTGTGTATTGTCTGTTGCTTGCTTTTCAGATGAGAGGTTTATTCAGCGTTTTAATAAAGACAGGAAAGATCTCATAGAAAGAGAAAGGTTAAGATACAAGAGACTGAAGGAGTGAGGTCCCAGCAAGGCGGCAGAGATGGGTCAGAAGCGGCGTTTCCTCCATCCTAACAGGAGACGCGGGACGGTGGTTTTGGGGATTTGGTGACAGAAAAATGGGAGCCTTCGCCTCCGAGGCCACCTGTGAGGCAAAGTCATCCCTGCGAATGGGACGGCAGGAGGGGAGAATGCAAGACATGACAGCTGCAGAGGAGGGAGCCCTGCTTACCCCACGACCCCTGGCGGGTCAGCCTGGTCCCCTGTACCTGCTGGCAGGGCTCTTTTCTCCTCACCGTCTGTCCCACTGATCATGTCAGCGTTCTTAGAAGTGTATAAGGAAGGTGTTTTGAGTTTGTTTCCTGTGGTTTTCCAATGCCAAATGACACCGCTTTATGTAATTTCCTTATGAATCCAGAATATTCTGCCATCGGAGCAGTGCATTTCGCTCTGGTAATTTTTCTTCCCTGTTTTATTTCTAATTAATTTCATGATCCTCCCCCCTCCGTGTTCTTGATTTTACCCTTTAAGTTGCTTATACCCTTTGGCCTTGTAATCTGAAAAGTACATGATTTTGTGTCTGTCTTTCCTGGTTGTTTTTTGTAACTACATCTCACAGTTCAGTCTGCCTTCCATCCCATTTTTATAGAACACATAATGAAGTTGGAATCTTTCATGCAAGCCCACTTGCAAAAATATCCAGATACTTTGCCTTGTGTATGTTTTGGCCTTTCTCTGCCCCAACACCCCCTCTCTCTATGATTAGGAGCTTTCAGGCCACATTTGTGGCAATAACTAGAATGTCTGCTCGATCTTTCCTCTCCTTCCCTCTCCCCATTCCTGTTAGCCACCTGGCACTCACCAGGCCCTGTTGCTTCCACCTCTGGGCTTTGTATTTGTTGTTTCCACTCCGTGTCCTGTGCTTGCACTCTCCAGATCCCTGTCTGTTTGCTCCAAACACCCAGGGTCTGTTTTTCTTCTGGATGACAGTCTGAGCAGGGGAGCCCCCTTGGAGGTATGAGTCCTCTTGTTTGGGGTTCATAAGTCCATACCAAGTAGCTTTAGAAATAATGAAGGATGAGGAAGGGAACTAACACTTGGTGAGCACTTACCTGCTAGGTGCATTCCTCATGTTGTATGAACCCTTATGGTAATCCTGCTGTAGGGAGTGTGGGTCCCGGTTCATAGACAGATAAACAAGTCCCAGAGACATTCGTGACTTCTTGAGAAATATTTCAGGGCCAGGACTGGAAAGTGTCCTTCTTCCGTGCCTAAAGCTCCAGGGGACTGGTGGTTATCACTGTGCATCCTCTGGACACTTATGAAGGAGAGGCCCGGTTAAGGACCTTGACTTGCTTCACGCCCTCTGATGTGAGGGTGCTTGCCTGGCAATCAGGAGTCTTTCGCCCTCGAGTCCGGACAGGAATCTCCTTCACCACTAGGTGGAGATGTAGCAGCACCGCAAGTGGTCTCTGTGTAAATGGAAACGTAGACCTGGGGACAAGCCTTTTAGGGCTAGAGGGCATTCGAACTTTTCTTTCCTCTTGAAATAATTTCCTGACATAAAACTAACCATTTTGAAGTGACAATTCAGTGGCATTTAGTACATTCACAGTGGTGTGCAACCACCGCCTCTATCTATGGCTCCAAAGTAAAACCCCTTAACCATTAAGCAGATTCTCCCCAATTCCCCCATCCCTGTACCCTTGGCGACAGCCAATCTGCATTCTGTCTTTATGGATTTACCTATTCTGGGTGTTTTTAATGAATAGAATCATACGATATGTGACCTTTTGTGTCTGGCCTCGTTCTCTTAGCGTAATGTTCTCGAGGCTTATCCACGTAGCATGTGTCAGTACTTCCTTTTTATGGCTGAATAATATTCCATTATGTGGGTATACGACAGTTTGTTTATTCATTCATCCATTGATGGACATTTGGGCTGTTTCCCCCATTTGGCAATTGTGGATAGTGCTTCTATGAGCATGGGTGTACTTCTATTTGGTTGAGTCCCTGTTTTCAATTCTTTGGGGTATATACCAAGAATGGCATTGTGGGATCATTTGGTAAGTCTACATTTAACTTTCTGAGGAACTCCTAAACTTTTCCACAGCTGAACCATTTTGCATTCTCGCCAGCAGTGTATAAGATTTTGTAAACTTTTTTGACCAAGACGCACAATGAGAAATATATTTTACATTGCAACCCAGCATTCACATGTGTGTATGTGTTTATATAACATATGTATATATCATACATATTTATATATCATACATATATATATGAAAACAGAAGTTTTATGAAATAGTGCTCACCCTTATTCCTACATGATGCACTCTTATGTGTCCTTCCTGTTCTATTTTAATAGAAAAATAGGCTGGTTTTGATCCACCAAATTAGTTCCACAACTCAAAGCAAAATGAAATCTTAGCTGTTAAGATCAGAGTACTATTCTAAATGTAAGTAATAACATATCTCCTTTCCATTTGGATAGTCAAAGAATTTAGGTTATCATTCATCAGCTTAGCAATGCACAAGTTGGGGGGGAGCTTATTTAACTTATGAAAATGACATTTTATATAGTATATTCTCAAACATGGACAATTTAGATCATATACAAATATAAGTTGTACTGCATGTACTTGACAATGTGAGGATTGTAATTAGATGTTATTCTGTAGTCAAGCAATGAATTTTGGGGTGGGTATCGTACCTGTGGTTTCTAGGGAAAGTCCTGTGATACATGTTATTTTCATTTATTGAATGGTTCAGTTCTTTATATATCACTTGAATATTTCATAGTTGAGTAAGATACTGCAGCGTGCCATGGGATGACAGAAAGAGCAAGTGGTAAAAGATGACAGAAAGAGCAAGTGGTAAAAAAAAGAGAATTGGAAGAGGGACTTCCCTGGCAGTCCAGTGGTTAAGACTCCGCGCTTCCAATGCAAGGGGTGTGGGTTCCATCCCTGGTGGGGGAACTAAGATCCCACATGCTGTGTGGTGTGACCAAAAAAGTATTCGGAAAAAAAAAAAAGAATAGGGAGGAAGGCATTAGAAGCTTCCCAAACCTGCAGTGATAATTTATGACCATCTTCGAGAACCTGCAACTGTGAGCTTTCCTGGAAGGCGAGGTGTTTGGGAGCAGTAGTGACTAGGGGTTGGAGGAAATTCTTTTAGAAAGAATGAAGGACTGATACAAACAGGTCCACTCCTTGGGCAGATGGGAAAAAAAATTACATTTTACTTCTCATTAACCTCTAACTGAAATTTTGTATTTTCTTCATTTATGAACATAGGCAAGAAACCTAGTATTAGCAGTACCTACGACTTCACTACTAATTGAAATCAGAGATAAGTTTCATCCCATTACAGTTACTTTAGGTAGATTTCAATATTGTTTATGTTCATTATTTCATTTAAAAATTATAACTATTAGACTTGTCTCTAGATTATGTTTAGTGCCTTGTTAAAGAAATGCATACATACAATACCATAATTTAAAATAATTTTTTTTAATCTGGTTTTTAAAATAATTTGATAACTGTATTTCAGAATAACTGATTCCCCCTCCTCAGACACTGCTGGTGGGAATGTAAATTGATACAGCCACTGTGGAAAACAGTATGGAAGTTCCTTAAAAAATTTAAAATAGAGCTACCATATGATCAATCAATTCCACTCCTGGGTGTATATTTAGGAAAAAATGGAAACACTAATTCAAAATAACTGGTTCCCTTATAATCCCACGTCTTTGGTCTCATTCATGTAAACGCATTCTGAGAAGGAGCCATTGGCTTTACCAAAGGGGTTCATGCCCTAAAATAGTTAAGAACCCCCTAGAGCTGTCCTCCCAGTAAGAGCCAGTGGCCGCATGCAGCTCCTGAGCACGTGGACTATCGCGGCTGGTCCAAACTGAGACGCACTGTAAAATACACAACACATTTCAAATATTTAGTGCAAAAAAAAAATTCCACTAATTTATATTTATTGCATGTTGAAATGGTAATATTGGGGGTATATTGGGTTAAATAAAATATATTAAGTTGAATCTAACCTGTTTATTTTTAGTTATTATAAATGTAGGTACTAGAAAATTTTAAATTGCATATGTGGACATCACTGGCCTAGTGTCAGACCTGAGCACCAATCCTGGGTTGACCACATAACCAGCAATTATCTTCATTTTTTTTTTTTTTTTTTTTGCCGTACGCGGGCCTCTCACTGTTGTGGCCTCTCCCGTTGCGGAGCACAGGCTCCGGACACGCAGGCTCAGCAGCCATGGCTCACGGGCCCAGCCGCTCCGCGGCACGCGGGATCCTCCCGGACCGGGGCACGAACCCGTGTCCCCTGCATCGGCAGGCGGACTCTCAACCACCGCGCCACCAGGGAAGCCCTATCTTCATTATTGTTATTATTATTCCACCATGTCCTAGCTGTCAGATCCCCATCAATTGCCATTTCCTCATCTCTAAGGGCAGATCGAGAGCGGAAGAAGAGTATTTTATGTTCATTCAGAATGAGGCTTCTTCCTAATACATTTCTTACTCTCAGGAATACCCTGCCACCGTATCTTACCCAGAAGTCCAGCAGAAGCCCCACAGCCCTATCCCTTTTCCTTATTCTTCTGCTACTTGTTGTCTTAATGAACAAAATTTAATTATATACAAGAGAGTGATATACAAAGGTGAGGGTATAAGAATTCATAGACAAAGTGAACTTTTTTTCATTTAAAGAATAAGAGAAAAAGAGAAATTCCAAGGGATATTCCCCTGGAGAGTGAAGAAGATGGAAATAAGTTTTGAGGTCGGGTGGAGTCCTAGACAGACTACAGATGTCACTCACTCATCCTGTATTTATCCAGAGAGACTCAAGTGGCATTTGGGTAAGACCCAAGCAAACCACCAGCAGATTCCTGGAATTTGGAAATGGCTGCTCAGATAGCAGGACAGCCCTGGTGTGTTCCTAAACTAAAAGTCCAGCAGGCTACGTTCAATAGCTGGGAAGGTGACAGTGTGTTTCTTTAAGAGGAAAGGGCTGAGGAGGGACATACCACCCTTTTGTTTGTCTGATCCTTAAACTGATGGAGCCCTGAGCATCTTAACACTAGTGCCCTGGGAATCCAAAGCCCTTTCATCTACAGAATCGCCTCTGAGATCATGAAATAACTTTCTGTGGACAGCAGATAGTAGTGTATCGCGTGCATCTTATGGATGAGAAGGGAATAGCTCAAGCACAGAAGTGGATCTCTGTGGCCAGTACCTGGTGGGAGAGGGGCTGACTGTGAGCTTGGGTTTCTCCATAGCTAACACCGCGAGGGTCAGAGCATGACCTTCCACCTCTGTTTCCCTAGGCTTCGTAGAGTGACCTCACCAACCCCAACCGTCTGCAGGGATCGTTGTTCTCCCTTCTGGCTCCTAAGCATTTGGAACTGCTCTCCCCACCAGCCTGTTAAGTAGCTCCCTTCCATCATTCAGCCGGTTTCTAACAGCCGCACCCTCCTACACAAAGCACTGCCTGTCTGGTCGAAGCCGGGTGGTGAGTTCCCCACCCTTTCTGAAAACATGCCTTGCAAAAGATTTTCTCTATCCTCCAAAATATACTTGCCCCTTCACAGTTACATTTTCCACTACATTTGAACTGTGCCTGTTGGAAGAAGCATACGATGTAGGTGTTTCTCTGATTCACTGTTGCTGGGCTCAGACCACAGTCTTCTCAAGTTAGGAATCAGAGGGTCCGAACCACACGACCCCAAGAACAGATGGTCACTTTGAAGATTCTGAAGGTTTAGTCAGTGATGCTCAGTGAGGCAGACACTTGTTTTTAAAGCATTATTTCCGAACAAAGGGATATTCAATATGGCTTTAATTCCTTAGCTCAAATATTCTTAATCTCAATGGTGATGATCTGACTTCAGCTATGGCTTATCCCTGGTTTATAGGATGCATCCAGTTGTATAGTTCCTATACAGTAGTATAGGTGTATAGTTCCTAGTTTTCCTCTAACCTGAACAAAGCACTTTGACGTTGGCTCATTAATTTCCCAGTAGACAACTCCATTATTTTCATATCAATTTATCTCTTTCTAATTCCCAATTATTTTTTGGTCCTGTGTCAACTTCTCCTACTAGTCAGGCAGTGTGTGCTTTATATTGGATGTCTTCATTACTAGCTTTATCAAAACATAGTTGAGAAGGTGAACCTGTTGCCAAAAAATTCAAATAATAAATGCCAAAGACTTACATAAAATAATTGATTTCCCAGTGTTCCGCTTTCACCATGCCGTGGTTCCTCTCACTAGTGTGGTGAATCAAAGGCTGGCCTGCCCAAGAGATGAGGCAGTTTGGTGATGAGAAGCAGCATCCTTCATTCAGTAGAAAAGTAACTTGTCCAGGGTCATAGTATCAAGGTCAAAATTAGGAGCACAATAGTTTCCTGATTCTCAGTCCTTCAACTTCTGTTTGTAGGCAACTATAAACATAGGATCATACCTAGAAGAAGGAAAAAAATTTTAGTGTTTGTAAAATTTAACTAGTAAGTATATAAAAAGCTAATCAAAACTTCTAATTTTGTCCAGTTTCATTCATTGTCCAGTTGATCTGACCCTTATGACTTAAACTGTCATATTTATTTTTATGCATGAAATTAGGACCATTAGTGGGAATATTAGCTCTAGCCCTAAAAAGGACTTATTTTTTATCACTAAATAATGGAAATAGCCTACCACATCTCAAAAATTTTAATGTAACTATGAAAATGCTCCTTTTGGGCTTGTTAAATTATCATTCTTATGGAGAAGAACCAACATTTTCTTAGTTCTCATTTAGATGGCAAATAGTGTTTGGGGAAGAGTGATGATTAAGATAAATAGAATTGTTTTTTACTTTAAGTATTATCTGTGCATTTTTGGTAAATAATATGTGAAGCAAATGCCATTTTTTACTTCTTCAGAAAGGACTTAATATTTTATAATCATATAATAATTGTTAGTTATTGTAGCTAGTTATACTGGAGCTGTTTGTATCTCAGTGTAAATAATTTTTCAGGTTGCTGGTGGTATATGAAAGTAGGGTAGGAAAGTAGTACCTTTGTGATAAAGGTAAGTGGAGGAAACCTTTCCACATTTTCTCTTTACACGCATATCTGTCAGAAGAGTATTAAATACTACGTGTGCCTTGCATTTACTCTGCAGAAATTGAGGTCAAACCTTTCTATGTGCAAAATATATATGAACCACGGCATCTCCTGGGTTGAGCTCTAGGTTAATAATATCCAAACATGCAGGCCCTACCTTGAGAGGTTAATGGGAAGAATAAATTAGGTAAATATTGAGCTGATACTAAGCCAACCAGAACCCTGCTAACTTTACCCTGGGCACCGGAAGTTAGAAGCACTAAAATATTAAATAATACTCTTTTTTTTGTACGTGTGCATTTAGGTTTTTATCTTTGAGAAATTCAGCCTTCCCCTGGTAGCCAGCAGGGGTGGGTGGCTGGACCGGGAGGACCCTCTGTGATGAGCAGCGTTCCTCTCTCCCCCTTTCCCTAATCTGGCCCTGGAGTGAAGGGGGCATTTTGCACTGGATGTTCTGGGTTCATTGCTAGCGGTAGATCTGCTACTTAACAGTTGTCCTCTTCCGGTGCGTTCATTTAATTCTTATAAAAGAACCTGTGAGATAAGCGCTATTTTTCAGACAAGGAAACCGAGACCACGAGGTAGGTGTTCAAGACTCTGGTCTCCTATGTTGCTCCCCTTCTAATTCATATCCCTTGAATATTTGCTCTCAAAGTCTCCATTCATTTGTCTGGAGCGGTGTCGAGGGAGAAGCCCAGTTTTCAGTTCGCCGGTTAGGAAGGTGCTGGGGTGGAGACCTGAGTTAAGGGACACTTTAGTCCCAATTCCTTGTGCTGGTGTCTCAGTGCCAGTTGTAGAAAGGCACCCCACGGGTGCCCAGCGTCTAGACCTACCCCTCTGTTCAGCTTTGTCTGTACAGGTCCTCTAGTTGCAGCGCATTTACATCAAGGGCTCAGTAAATGTCCGTCCTTCTACCTGACTCTGAACTTGGGAAACACCCTGGGTGACATGAGCTCGTGAGGGAAGGAGGCCTTCCCTGTGAGAGCAGCAAGGGGAGGACTTCAGGCTTGTCCTCTCCTCCTGCTTAAATCTTTTAGGGCTTCCCATTGCCCTAGACCAACGTTCAGTTCCTTTGTCATGGCCAGGAGAGAGGAGTGGGGAAGAAAAATGGGTTCTGCTGCTGTTTTTTAGTGAAAACAATTTTAGGAGACATGATTTTCCTTGTTTATGTCTGAATCTGTGCACCAACAAGCTGTGCTTTAATGAAGTTCTGTCACATTCAAAAAATTTAAGTGTCTTTCAATTCATTTCAAAGAATTATTCGTACTGGATAGGAATGGAGTAAATGTTTTCAAAACTTGCGGCATCTACTTTTGTGAAGATTTGTACGTGTGGGTTGGACTTTTTTAAGGGAACGACGATTGAGTTCCGTGTTTACGAAATGAACGTTGTATATGCCATCACTTCCTATTTTTTTCTCTAATTTCTTAGCATGGGATAGATCGGCCCAAATTATGCATAGACCAAAGTAGCAGCTTGTAATGTATGTCAATCATTTGTTCTTTAGGTTATCTCTAAAAGGCCTCTTATTCTACTGCTTAAAGAAAGACAAAACCCTTTCTCCACAATTGTCTCCATTGATCTCAGCTGCTGTCTTTCTAACTCAATCCAGGCGATGCTTAATTTGACTTGGAACTGTTCTTATTAAGAAACAATGTATACTAGTAGGGCTATAATATATTTAGTGCTGTTTTGGAATTTGAAAGTCCAGATCAAAAATTGATACAGGGGTTTTTCTTACATTAAGCAATTTTCCTTTGTTTCCTCAGGATGCTGATAAAACATTTCTCCTCTGCCTCGTACATTCTGTGCATGAATGTACATGTCACTCTGTGACAATAATTACATGTGTGTAGCCACGTGCAGCCATCCACAGGGAAAGGGGGCGGATTCCAGTCCTAACCCAATCAACTCACTCAGATGCTTTAAAATCATTAGATAATGGCTCTCCATGTTGGCAAGCATCCAGATAGTTTGCCTCGCTTTGTTTTCACATTTGTTTTTAATACCACACATTTCGGTCTCCAAAAAAATTGTCAAAAATGCTAAGAAAGGGAAAATTGAATAAGAATTAGAGCACAAACCGATTGCACTTCTGTTGCACGTTTTTGTCACAGGCAACAGCCAGCACTGGGCAGGCATGACAAGTCTGTTCATTCACTGACTCACTCAATGTATGTATTTTGCAGCAGGTCCTACCATGTGCTAAGAGGTGTGGGGGGGGTACACAACAGAGTATCACACAGCTCTTCTGGGGGGACATGGGACAGATGGTTATAGTAGGAATCCAGGTAGGATGTGGGTAAATGCCATGGATTGTAAGATACAATCCATGAGCCCTTTACCACCCTCATCCCACTGCCACTCGGCAACCTGGGACCTGGGTGACCACTTGGCCTCTGCCTTCCTGAAACACTCTTGTTTTCTTAGTTCCTGCTGCACCACCCAGGCTATCCCCAGCCCATTAGGTATCTTGATCACAAATAGGCACCCCTTCCTGTGGGTTGAGTATTGGGTAGATACAGTCTCACACCAGGGTGGACACAGCCGATCACCACCCGTTGACAGCTTGGAGAGTGGAGTTTGGACTAGATGTCCACCCTTAATTGCCCCACTCCCATCCCCGGTCAGGCGTCCCTTATACAGAACGCAACCTGTGGGATGAATCAAATTAATGTGAAAAATCATGGCATTCTTCTCTGGGTTCCTTTTAGATAGGGCAACAGCCCCCCAGGGGACAATTCCTCCTCCAGACTAAAGCCAGATGGGAAGGCAGTGTGTAGTCCTGGAAAGCCAGGCCTGCAGCACTCCTCTTAGTGATAACAAGGGTTTTAGCACCTCTTCCTGGACTTTCGCTAAAGAGGTTGGTAAGCATGATTCTGGCCTTGCTTGTGGTTAAAGTAAATAAATAAAATTTAGAATAAATGACTCAGGCTCTAAAATTTGCTGGACCTTAATTTTACCAGCCATGTGACTTTGACCTTTGGTCTTATTTTATGCCTCTTTAAACCTCCATTTTCTCATCTGTAAAATGGGGCTATTAATAGTACTTCATAGGGTTGGGGTAAGAATGGGCACCTTTAAATATGATAAAGTAGGGATTTTCAGGACAATATTACTTCTCAACAAATGTAGATGGTGTCAATAATTGTTATCACTGTCTCAGGTCACTTTCCAACTCCCGCCCACCCCTACCTTGATACCATTTCCTGGGGCCTCCCACTTTTTCTGTATTACTGCTACTTTTCTCTCAGCCTCCAACATCTCTGCCTAATTCCTTGCCTAAAGATTCATGTTCTCCTAAGATTCTTAAGGAAGGGTTCCTCTTTTTTACAGATATGAAAGCTGAGATAGTTTTAGTTCATCTTAAATGACAACTGAAGTCTCATAACAAGCCAGGGACGAATTCAGATTTTATTTTCTATTTTAAATACCTCCATCCAGGTGCCCATTCTGACTACATTTTTCATAAGCCTCCCCCACCCACCTAGAGAGAGAGGAAACCAAAGGGTAAATATGTCTTATCCCAGCTTGCAGCAGGTGTCATGCTATTTGGTTTGCAGGGCTTTCAGCAAAACAAAAGGCCTTTTCTGTCCTTTTACAATATATGCTCTCTTTAAGGTACTCGAATGAGGGAAAAAAAAAAAAAAAGCCTACACTGGACAAGATTTCGGCTTCTAACAGACAGAACCTGGGCTCTTAGTTTCTGATTCACTCTTCACAGGGAAAACTAGATGCCATTAAACACATTCTTTTCTAAATAGCATTTAAAATTTTATGAGAGCGTCCTTTTGAAATAACATATATGAGTGACATTCTCAGCAAATTAATATGTTTATAGTAGGATTGAAAACTTTGAAAATCCAGTTAAGATCCCTTTTATAAAATCAACAGAGAAAAATCTGTCTGCTTGAGTAACAGTATATAATAGCATGTGT
Source organism: Mesoplodon bidens (assembly GCF_964165515.1). NCBI lineage: Eukaryota > Metazoa > Chordata > Mammalia > Artiodactyla > Ziphiidae > Mesoplodon > Mesoplodon bidens. Next base: position 8,560,358 of record NC_138174.1, read on the forward strand.
GGCTATTGAGCTGTTTTAAATGTCTCCACCTTGCAGTCCCCATAGTTACCACCGGTGTTCAAAGGTGATAGAGCTTAAATGGTACAAAAATGTATTTAACCTAAATTTAAAAGTTCTAGAGTCCCTAAAGGTTCATAATAAATATCAAGATAGCTAACATTTAATTAAGCATTTACTGTATGCAAGACAGTATGCTGAACCCTTTCATTCATAATGTCATTTAATCTTTCCAACAACACAATGAGGTCAGTACCACTATGGATCCCCATTTTACAGATGAGCAAACTAAGGCTTAGCAAGGTTAAGGGCTTGCCCTAGGTCTCAAAGCTAGGAAATTCTGATGAGTTTTGAGAGGCTTTGTGCTCATTAACTCCAAGGCACCCAGCGGCCTCCCTGTTCACTCACTGCCAACCACAGTGAGAGAGGCACCAGAAAGGCGGGCTTGGATATTTTTGTTTTCAGATGTAACAGCCATTTTGGTAAATCCTTTGGGTCCTGTTTCACCTGGCATCCATATATTCAAAGTACAGGTGATAGAACTATATTAGCTCAGGAAACAGAAGTCAATCTGAGGAGACTTCATGAGAAGCAAGTGCTGTGAGTGGAGTTGGAAATCTTGGTGGTGGAGTGCTTACGTTTTGTATAAGGAGTTCGAAAAGCTCATTGTATTGATAGCGTGTCTTAGGGCATTTCAGGACATAGTCCTAAAAGTTCTCTTTAGTGTTGAATTTTTTAAAATTCTTAGTCTTAGAAAAAGTGTACTCTTTCCCTACTATTTCTCAAATGAACTGTTAGTCTGGAAAGTCCTATTTGTGTGTTGATTTGGAGTGGGGGAGGGGTGCTCACTTTTGTTGTGAAATAATTATTAATATAGTTTATTAACGCCTTTGGAAAATGTTAGTCGTTAAGTGTGCTGGGGAGGGGGAAGGATTCATGGTTGATGAGATGCTTAGTCAAATCCCACCTGCTCAAACGTAGCCCGTCAAGATTAAAGTTCTCTTGTTTAATCGCCTAGTCCAGCTAAATAATAACATGAAACAAAGCTAACTTAAATCAGGACGCCTGATATCAAGATTTCATGGAGTAAAAAGCCATTGTGCAGCAAGGAATATAACGCTTTGCTTCTTATCTTTTGATAACAAATAAAAATAAGCTTTCCTGGGCTCGGTGGCTCCTAGAAAAGACAGGCTTGAAGATCCATTGTGGAGCCTGGCATTCGGTAAACAAGCCTAAGCAGTTCGTACCGTCCCCTTTGGACGCACACGTTGGGGCGGGGGAGCGGGTGCCCCTCAAAATGACAGCATTTCTGGGAGGGCGCAGCACGAAGTGCAGCTTCCACTGTGCCCGTGAAAGGAGGGGAGGAAAAAGCCCAGGCCGATATCCTGTTATCAAGCCTTCCTGCTGCAGCGGGGCGGACGGAGGGGGCTTTTCAGAAAACGTCGCTGCAAACCAGACCCAGGGGTGCCGCTTGGCTTCCTGCGGCGACGCGGTTGTGTGGATTTCGGGGGGCAGACGCCGGGGGAGCCGCAGCGATGCAGCCGCGGGCGGCTCACCGGCGGCCGCCGTGCTGAAGCCGCGAGCTCCCTCCCGCAGCTGAGTCGGGGCTGAGGAGTGGCTCAGGTTGAGCCCGGGGGCGGAGGCTGCCCTCCCAGCCCATCCCTGAGCCCTGCGGCGGCCCGGAGGAGCCTTGGGGGCCGCGTCCGGCAGGCCGGCCGAGAGACCCTCCCTCCCGGGGCAGGTGGGGACTTCCTCGGTCCCGTACCTGCCGGGCCGAACCAGGTAGCGGGCGTGGCTGGTTCTAGCAGCTCAGAAATGAAAGCAGTGGCCGCCGCCGCCTCTCAGGGCTGGGGATCAGCCCCCAGCAAATAAGGAGCCAGTTCTGGACCCGAAGGAGGAGGAGCGGCCGAGCATCTCTCTCTCCGGCGCCTCCGTGTCCTTTAAATGAGGACTTGCTGCCGGCGCCAGAGGTAGATCTGCAGAGCCTCCCTCCCGGCCGCTGACCCCGCTTACATCACTAACCTGTGACAAGCGCATCTCCACGCCCGGTACCTGCTCCCCCGGCGGCTCCCGGTCCAGTCCGAGGAGCAGCCTCTTTGTATGCCGCCGACATGGCCAGCCAGCAGGACTCCGGCTTCTTTGAGATCAGTATCAAATATTTACTGAAATCCTGGAGTAATAGTGAGTAATAGAAAATAACCGTTTGTTTGTTTTTGTTTGCTGGGTGTTGCCTGAGGTCCGAGAAATGAAATCTCAACTGGACGCATAGGCTTGTGAGCCTAGCAAGTTTTTTTTTGTTTGTTTCTTGGGGTTTTTTTTTTTTTTTTGCTTCCATCTGCTATGAAAATCAAAATGTCAGAGACTGAACTAGCTTTCCTGAAGTGCAAAGGCTGCGGTGGAATTACAGTAGCTTTGGTTTGATTAAATTTTCAAGTGAGATGGCCCTTCAGACCCTGGCCAGCGCAGGATGGGGCATTCCAGGCTGCATCTCCTGCCTTGGTGTTTGTTTAATGTGTTCAGGTTTTATCGAAATATTTTGTGAAGCGTGGTTTAATCAAAGGGGTGTGGCAGGGTTTCAGAGTACTTCATAATTGTTTTATTAGGGTATTGTCTGAAGAAAAAAAGTACTTAATAGTCCAAAGCCTGACTCGTCTTTTTTTTTTGACTACAGAGGCATTTGCAGATTTATTTGATCTCTCCCTGTCCATGTGGATGATGTTCAGAATGCTGTTACAGTATTTGAGTTGTTGAAAAATCGTGACGTTTGTTATAGTGCCAATAATGTGCTTTTCTGAAACATAAACAAGTGAGGTGCTGACCGTAAAATCATTTATTAGGATACCAGAATGTTATGGCTTCTGAAGTTCCATTTCTGACCTACTTAAAGGTTTTTGCAGTCAGATATTTCCAAAAGACAACCTCTAAGGCATCATGGATCTGGAATCAAATTAAAATGAGGCCTTCAGGTGATCAGTGATGCCTTGTATTTTCTGAACAGTTTAAAAACAAAGTCTTCTTTATTTCACCAACCAGCCTTTGTACTTGTTTTGGATAAAAGACCGGCTGGTGTTACAGATCCCTAATTGTTTGACATTTTAAAAAATTTTCCAAGAAAAAAATGTATGTTGCATTCTGTGCATACTAATTAACCTACCTGTGCTCAGAGAGCTGGTGATTAATTATCTCCTCCACAAATGACCTGTGGCCAAGATTGTTCTTATGTAAACAAAAGCCGGGCAGGAGAACCTGTGCCATAATTGCTTTGAGAAAAGAGCCAAAGTACCTTCAGCCTGAAGGTATTCAGGGGTATTCATCTCTAAATGATATCCATAGAAACCTTCTCTTCCAGATCATTTTGCACCACTGTATACACTATGGGGCTTGTCTGAAGCTGTTTTTCTAGAAGTGGGAAGCCATTTGGGAGTAATACTGTCACCCTAACACGGCATTCCTTTGTTATAGTCATAATTCATTTATCTTGGATTCATTACTTGTGTAATACTTCACACTCAAAGGGTGAATATTCCTTTGTCTGTTTACCCTTTGATTAATGAAAAGAATTTGACATACGAGGTTCTTTATGGAGCAGTTTTCCAATATCTGGAGAGACTTACTGTTTGACATCAGTGTGTGGTTTTGAATCATTATTTTGAGTACTTTAAGGCCAGATTATTTTCTTCCATCAATTTCTGTCATTGCCTCATTAGATAGAAAATTATGTTGTGACAATCCTGAGGCCAATGGGATTTCTTTCAAAATCTTTCTCCCCTTTTGTCTATTTTCAAATTACTCTAGACAAAGTCTATGTTCTATCCACCCCTCCTAAACTCTCCATTCCCCTCCCCGCCCCCCTTCACATCAGGAGATGGTTCAAAATGACTGTTCATTTCTACTTTGAGAGTGTCTGGGACACAATTTTGAATTCTTTCAATTCATTCAGCAGATATTTATTCCACACCTACTACATGCCAGGCTGTGGAGCTACAAAGGTGACTAAGACACAGCACCTGCCCTCTGTCTTAATTTCTTTATGGCAGAAGAGTGAACTTGGTGATTCTCTAACCTGCCTTTGGGGGTCAGAATGTTTTTCAGGCCTTTCTTAAAAGAGGAAGAGGAAATACACCTTATGCTTAGGCTTCCTTAAGCTTGTTGCAACACTAGCATAGCTCTCAGTTTTACATATTTTCAGTGGCAAAAAAGAGAAAGGAATTTGTCTGTGTGGAAGACAAAGTAAAAAACAGAAGCCTTAGGACACTCAGCCTACTCAGGGCACCGGGGCTGAGAGGATGCACCGTGGGGTCGGCAGCTCATGGGCCCAGCATCACAAGTTTGAGAGGTGAGGAAGCCCCCCTCTGCCACATTCCCGAATGGAGAATCAGGCCTCTAATTATGTAGTGGTGCTTATTTATAAAAGTACAACAATTAAAAGGCAATAAAACAAACTCTATAACCATGGCTGACTGCTTTGCAAGGTGGTAGTAAGAGGAAAGATGATTCTGTGAGCATTTCCAGGTTAAGATTTCCATTTTTTTTTTTTAATGGCACATTGTAATTTTGTATATATTTGTCTCCTCTGAAGAACTAACAAGTCAATTATAGCAGTCATTTCCTGGTGAGATGTATTAGCTTTTTGCTCACTGTTCTTTTTTTTTTTTTTTTTTTTTGCGGTACGCGGGCCTCTCACTGTTGTGGCCTCTCCCGCTGCGGAGCACAGGCTCCGGACGCGCAGGCTCAGCGGCCATGGCTCACGGGTCCAGCCGCTCCGCGGCACGTGGGATCTTCCCAGACCGGGGCACGAACCCGTGTCCCCTGCATCGGCAGGCGGACTCTCAACCACTGCGCCACCAGGGAAGCCCTCACTGTTCATTTTGACACTCCCTTCTTCCCTGGCCTGCCCTGTCAGGCTGCCCTTTCATTTTACTGGAGTTGGGAATTCAAATGGCCTTGATGTCTGTAAATAAAGTGTCCTTTGTAGACTTCACTGCGTTCCTTATCCGCTTGGACACCTGTCCTGTTGCTTCTTCCCCACTCTTATCCAGGCCTTCCCCAGCTGGTCAGTGATTCTCACAGCTGCACCGTCTTGATGTTCATGGCTGTGGCCACCATGGGCCCTCTTCAATTTAACCTGGAATATTGCAGTGGTCTCCTCACGGTTCACCTGACATAGAGCAGCCTGGAGAGGCTTCTGCCAGCTTTTCAAAGACTATATCACAGCCTCCTCTCCCCCCAAGTGTCAGGGACCACCATACAGGACCCTCTTTGAATTCCTTGTTCGTCTTCTCTCATGTTGTTTCTCTGTTCCAGCCATAGTTAATCTGCTCCCGCCTCTGCATTTCACTAACTTGCTCTCCAGTCCACGCCCGTACACATGTCAGCCCCCTAACCTGGCACGCCCTCACCTAGAACACACAAGCTGCAGAACCACATAGGCCTGGTTGAGATCTCTGATTCCTGCATTTGTGAGGCCTTGGAAAATCAGTTAACTACTCTCTGCCTCAATTTTCCCATCTGTAAAATGGAGGCAACAATAATGAATACCTCACAGGAGTAAATGAGGCATTAAGATGTCAAGTACTTAGCACAATATCTGGCACATTGTGAATCTCAATAAATTTTAAAATAATATTAATGTATTCCAGTGCTTCCCTTTCTTCTAAACCCACTTAAAACCAAACTTAGACCATTTTTCACCTTAGCATTGACAGCCTCTCTGGCGTATTCCATGAATAGTCAACATTCATTACAGCCCCTGCTTTGGGCCATTCTTTTTTCTAGATTTACTTTTTATCTTTACCCCTTTTTCCACCTCAGCTTCTAGTGGACTATGCCTACCTTCCCTAAGTACATACCTTCCAGCAGCGTGGGAGATGGCCTGGGAGTATTCTCGGTGGCAGAAAGTCACCTTGGCATTTCAGGTTTACTACAGAAAATGTTTAGAGCAGATAGTTCCAAGCTCTTTCACAGGAGAGGAGGGCTTGCTTTGTATTGATGCACAGAGCTGCTGGGTAGGCTCTCCTGCCGATCTGAAACTTCTAACCGGCGTTCCTTGGGTTTCTATCCACCCTATAATAGCCAGTGAACACGGGGCCCAGTGGATGAAGGGGCATTCAGGGTCCATTCAACATCTCCATCTTTCCAGGGCAGGACAGTTTGTATCTTTCCTGCAATGTTGACAAACCTCGCTACCCCATAGAGAGAAATCTTTGAATGCCTGTTAATGCTTCCAGGGAATGAGAATTCCATTGACAAACTGCTCTGGGGAACTGAACAAGTCCCTGGCCTGTTTTGGAAGGGACTGCTGTACATTATAAAATGATTCATGGTGCTGTAGAAAACTTGCTTTATTGGAAGAATTGGGTGTGGCATTTTTCAGATACGTTGTAGTGAGATAAGTCATGGTGGTAAGGACGGTATTTCTGTCCAACATAGAAATGCTGGTTAGTATATGGTATGCTCTGGGGACGAAGAGAAACCACGTTCAAGTAAGGATTGAAAACATGTCCGATTCACTGCAAAACAGTACTCACTGATCCCTATTTATGTCACCAGGATACTGCAAAGATGCTATGAGAAAGCCTTAAGAAAAATCTCAAGATGTTAGTTCAGTTAGTTTTGTAGAGTTGGTTTAAAGAAGTAGAAAACTAAAGAGGTTAACCAATTGCCTAAGTCCAGCAGAGCAGTACAGCTCAAGTGCAAGCACACCCACCTCGTTCTTCTAACAGTGGGGCGCACCTAGCGCTGTCCCAAGCACTTAGCGGAGAGTTACTCCCGTGTTCCTGTAGCCATGGTCACCTCTGCCAAAGTTGTGAGAAACGGAACCCCAGATCAATACCCGCTCTCTCTAAGTAGAAAAAGTTGATGTATCCTGGGTTTATGATGGAGGAAGATTTGAGGTTTGTATTTGCTTTTGTTTTTTGGGGGGTTTTTTTGGGTTTTGTTTTGGCTTTTTGTTCTTGGTTGAAATGCATGAACAATCCTAGAATCTAGAATAGCAGTAGCTGCCACAGTGCCTGAGGGCACCCCTGTGTCAAATGTTATGCTTGGTAAATTAGATGTAGGGCAAACCACATCACTCTTTGTCCAAACTGAGACACCTTTAAGAGTGAGAGTTAATAATTATGCTGGGACACTAGGTATAAACGGGGACTGCCCTGGGCAAAGGAGGCCATGTGACTGCTCTGTTTATCATCTTTACTCTTTCCAGTAACCCTGCAAGGTTACGTATTCTCTACATCTTACAGATGAAAATGAGAAAAATGAAAAAATGAGAGTTGAATAAGTGGTTTGCTCAAAGCCAGGATGGTAGTAAGTGCCGTAAATCCCTCCCCCAATCCAGTCGATAATCTCATTTTTTAAAAATTACCCACCGAATGAGCAAAGGATCAAGAACACTTTGGGGAATTTAGTGCTTTACGGGTACTTTCATTCTTGTTGGCTGATGACACTCCCAATTCTTCTCCTCCTCCTCCTTCCCTGTCTACTTCTGAAACCGCCCCCTGCCCCGCCATCTCCCTCCAGACGCAGTGCTGGAGAATACCATCCCCTTAGCACAGACCTGTTTGAAAGACCTAAGTATTAACAGCTCTTCACTCTCATTATTAAATATAATACGCAGCCAATTCTGTGCCCTATGGTCATTTGATTTCACACACACACACACACACACACACACAGGATTATAGTAAAAAGGTACATTTCTTCTGGTAGAATATTTTATGTTGATTACCCCCATTTTTAAAAGTACCTGTAAATAATTAAATAGCTCAAATAAATAAGAATATATTAATGGTCTTCTTTTAGAGTTGTCCTTTGCTTATCTTGTTGGGGTTTCTCTGCTCTGTTGTGTTCTCTTTGGGAAATAGTAGCAAACCCCTAATTATCTTCAGCAGTGAGAACAGGGAGACCGTTTCCAGGGATGATGGAAATCTGTCTATAATTCGGGTATCTCATTTTACCTGATAGCTCTGGTTTCCGCCACCATAAAACTCCCCACCAGACTGGCCACACAAAATGATTCAATTTCAACTTCTTCGCCTGCTTTTCATGCTGCTTGCAGAAGTTGCCAACAAGAACCGAAATAGTCAGAAAGGCAAACAGCAGTAGGCAAGAAGGAGAAATGACCTGGATATTTTTACAATGTGGGAACAGCCCAGGATATTTGAGAAAGTTGCCAGTATTTAGATGTTTCAACTGATATAACATGCAAATATGCCCTTTATTTAAAAGACATCTGTTTCAAAACAGTTTAATACCCATGACTCATTAGTTCACTTTTGGGTACAGTTCAAGGAATTGAATAGATTCCATGTGTCCTGATCATCTTATTAGTTACATCTATATTTTTGAGCCCAGTGAGATATTCAGAACGTGCTGGGCTCAGAAGTAAGTTTGGGCTGATGAGAAATGGCATTTTCCTTGTGTTGGAGGTGTTCTATAGATTGACAGCCCTGAATATAAGCCTTTTGTGCAGGTTCTTTGTTAGTACTAAACCTTAAATTTATTTAGTGCCTTGTAGTTTGCTCAGCGCCTTCAGACACCACATTACCTCATTTGATGAATGAGATGCCTTGATTCTGAATAAACTAGCTTCTTCTTAAATGTTCCTGGTTTGGAATGAAAAGGCTTAATTCTCCCAAAGTTCAGCTTCTGTGGTATGAGATACCCATACGGCATCACATAGATATATTTTGTGAGGTTTCAGATCAAATGAACAAATAATGATCTTAGTCCACGGTCTTGACCTTTGAATGGGACTTTTTAAGTGCAGTATACCTTGGCATTTATCACATAAGATATACAGAGGTGAGTCCATCCAAAAAAACATATGTATTAAAAATTCCCGAATTTATTTGTACCCTAGCATTTCTTAGTCCTCTTTTTTTAAACACTTAAACATTTCTACTTTTTCGCAATATGGTGCCTTTTGGGAATCACCCACTCTTTGCAGATGACCCCAGGGCAGAAGAAGGTTTAGCAGGCACCGACTTCCTGGAGAGTGGCATTTATGAATACGATAGTACACAGCTTTATCTCTTTTTTTTTTCTTACTAATCTCTCTCATTTGATAGATCCCATTCATCATATTCATTTCAGTATTGTTCCATTGTAGAACTGTTGGCTATATGAATAAAAGAATGCTCTTTCTTTGAGTTGCAATGTATCTCCCAGTTTTGGAGGAGCAGTGGGAATAGCCTTTTCCATTAGAACATCTTTGCTTACTTTTCAATGCTGCCTTATACTCAAAAACTTACTATCTTAGCATCAGCTTTTCTTGGTTATTACTCCAAAATGTCTTACTGCTTGACAGTGGCAAAGACGCTAGGCAAACGCTATGCATTACTTCTTTCTTGAGCACCTTCTGTGCACGAGACACTCTGCTTTGAGAGCTTCATAGCTGAATCAGACCTGGTCCCACCATCAAGGGTCTCAGAGCTTCCCTTCTTCCTTCCTTATTAGAGTCAGAATTCAGGACTATTAGCGCACAAGTTCCCAGGACTAGGAGAGGATCCGGTGATATTTCAGAGACACTGTATGCCCCGGAGAATTTTATTTGGCAGGATGTGTTTGATAGATTCTGTTGACTTTAACTTTCTGGATTTGTACTTTCACTGCATCAGAGAACTATTGGAAGCCTGGTGTTTGCAGGCAGAGTCCTGTGAGGACATTTTCCAATATTCCTCCTAGCAGGATGGCTGAAGGAGAAAAGGAAATGTAAATTATTTACTCAGGAACACTTGACCAGATGTCAGTATTTGGGAGAGCAAGGGTTTCACATAGGCATTCTTTACCTTAGAAAAATATGCAGAAGGGCTTCCCTGGTGGCGCAGTGGTTGAGAGTCTGCCTGCCGATGCAGGGGACACAGGTTCATGCCCCGGTCCGGGAAGATCCCACATGCTGCGGAGCGGCTAGGCCCGTGAGCCATGGCCGCTGGGCCTGCGCGTCCGGAGGCTGTGCTCCGCAACGGGAGAGGCCACAAGAGTGAGAGGCCCGCGTACCGCAAACAAACAAACAAAAAAAGTGAAGAAGAGTTACGATGTTTATCAGAATTTTGACGTGGGACTAATTTGAAGCCATTATACTTCATTTGGAGTGGTCCTCTCACTCTTCATATTTGGGCCATTAGAGAGAAGGAATGTGTATGTATGTATGTGTATATGTGAATTATATATTCTATACGTTGTTTAATGATCATATATCTCACCTATGTTCTTACAAACACTTCTTTTTACAGAGCATACAAGCACAAGCATTTAAATGTTAGTCATCTAAAACTCCAGATGCTAAGTAGTGAAAGTTTATATTCTGCCAGCATATCAGGCTCTGTAATGAGTCTGATTTTGGTTTAATTCCTTTCTACTGTTTAGTCATTTGATGAGCTGCAGATGGAAATTTAAGCCAAAACCATAATATTTCAGCCAGTACTTTTTATGCTACTGTAAGGACTTGTTGTCATGTCAATTTAAGGGAGTTGAAATCTTTTCCAAGAAGACATTCAAATCTACATTAAGGGCTTTTATCAACTCTAATTTGATATACAACTCTAACTGCCTCTGCTGTTCTCAATCAATTGCAAAGTGCAAAGTAGTTTAGCAGTGGAAGACAGCTTTGAAATTTCTAGTATTTCTCGGCTAATGCCACAAACATAACATTATGGGAATATACAATTAAATCTCCATTAAATTCTTTTGTCCTAAGCTTAAGAAACACTAGGCTGACTTCTTTGAGTCTGGATTTAAACAGGTAAATATATATTTTGGCAGCCATGAAAAGGAGAGGGTATTAGATTAACTAGGGCAATACTTTAGTAAAATTCCATTTGAATGTTATATTTATGTAGGAAGGATTCAGCAAATCAATAAAATGATTTATTATGTAACCGTCAAATCAATAAAATGCTTCAATTGTGCAAATACCAGATTAGGTTTTCCTTCCCTGTTTTTCTGTTAATTTTCTGTGTGTGACCTTGATCGTCTCCTTCCCTTACTTCCTTGTGTGAAAGGAGCAAAGCTCACACTGTCTCTAGCTGTTTTGTATGAAGGGTTTTGAATGCCTCCACTGAAAAAAGAGGTTTATGTAAACATCGTAATACTTGTCGGTTATTTCTCCTGCCCCATTAAAGCCAGACCAAAGGAGGGTGAGCTGTACATTCTTGAACTTGACTGATAAGTAGAGACCAGTCTCTGACTTTCTAAGCTTGGTCAGTTTCTTGGACTAGCTCGCTCTTCAGTATTCCGAATAAGAAAAAGTTGTCACACTACACAGCCTATCGGGTTCTTTCTATTGTTATGTGTACAGCAAAGTGACTGTGTCTGACTCAGTGAATTTGAACAGGGTTGTCTCCAATCTGAAGTGTGGCATTCTTGATCCAGAGATGGGCATTTCTTTCTGCACAGTAAGATATGGTGTTTATGGAGACTGCTGGCATCCTGGAGGTTTTATAACATAGGATCGTACAGCCAGAGGATACGCTCCTAGGTTTTGGTAGATACTGTGTTTTAGTTAAGCTATGTTGAAATAAAGTAGTTCGTAAGGATGCAAGATGCTATTAAAAAATCTGTCTGAAACATCGTTTGGTTTATTATACTGTTCACCTTTACTTAATGCCTGCAGCTAGGTAGAAAGCTCTGTGACAGCTTTAAAGAATTGTAAAACTAGAAAAGTTGCTCTAGATAAGCATACTGCCTGTGACTTTAGCAAATTATAAGCAGTTAGTTTAAAGTTTGCAGGTTGGAGCAAAATTGCAGTTTTTCTTAGGAAAAAAAAAACCTGCTTTTCAACTTTTAGTTTTTGAAAACCACGTTTTTAACAAACTTTCACTAAAAATGAGGCCTTGCAGTTGAATGACAACACGGACTTAGCCTTAGTATCACTTGTACTATTTCAGCGCCCCAGAATTAATCTTTTCTTTTTCTTTTTTTTTTTTTTCTTTTGTTGTTGTTGTTGTTGCGGTACGCAGGCCTCTCACTGCTGTGGCCTCTCCCGTTGCGGAGCACAGGCTCCGGACGCACAGGCTCAGCGGTCATGGCTCACGGGCCCAACCGCTCCGTGGCATGTGGGATCTTCCTGGACCGGGGCATGAACCCGTGTCCCCTGCATCGGCAGGCAGACTCTCAACCACTGCGCCATCAGGGAAGCCCTCTTTTTTTTTTAATTGAAGTGTAGTTGATGTACCATATTATATGTTGCAGGTGTATAATATAGTGATTCACAGTTTTTAAAGGCTATACTCCATTTGTAGTTATTGTAAAGAATTGGCTGTATTCTCTGGGTTATATAATATATCCTTGTAGCTTTTTTTATGCATAATAGTTTGTACCTCTGCATCCCCTACCTCTATATTGATCTTCTGTTTTTCTAATGAGAATCGTAGCTTTCTTGGGGAGTTTATAGAGAAGCCCACCCCCTGTTGGGCCACACTGGGTGTTTGGTCTCCCTTCCCTCATGATTTTAGTGGCCCTGAGGCCTGTCCTCATCTTTTCTTCTAAGACAACCTGTCCTCTTTGTTTTACTTGACTGAATACAATTGCAAGCAAATAGGAAAATGAGACATTTTAGTCTTCTCATTTTGCATTCCATTTACTAAACAAACCCCCAGTCCTTATTCATTATGGGAAAGTTAATCCTAGTTTATGCCAACTGAGGTATCAGTTTTGAAGGTGTTTTAAAACGTGGCCCATTTTCAACTGAAAAAAACTATTTTTTTTAACTAACAATTTAAACGCTTGTACTTTAAGAAAGGTCACAATTATGAATGAGAATGAAGATTCTATCACAGTTTAAATATCCAAAAATCTGTTTTACCTTAGCTTCTTTTCTTTCTCTTGTTAACTGGTCTATTTGCCATTTCAGTGATTAGTACCATTTTCTTAGGGGGGCAAAGAAGTTGAAATTCAAATTATTATCATTGTAATTAGTCAACCGCTTTACTTATTTAAGAAAAAAGGAAAAAATATATATATATATAAATTGGGAACTACAGAGTAGGATTCTGAAGATCAGTGACTTTCATTTCTAAATCCTAAATCCTTCTTGTCACAACTCAAAATACAGTAACATACCTGCCATAATGGTATGGTTAATACATAGAACTAACTTTGCCATCTGTTTGAAATGGGTCATTTTAGGATGCTTTCGCTATACGTAATAGATAACTTTATAATGGCTGAAAGAATAAAGACTTAATTAGCTTGCCTAACCACAGCCTGGATGGAGCTGGGAGGTTCTGAATGGCTTTAGAAGCTGGAGGACCCAGACCATTCAGTCTTTAGACTTGTCACTGCATGATTACAAAATGGCCACCTCAGTTCCAAATATCTTTGCTTTACTTAAGAGGAAGGAATGAGGCCCAGTTTAGGTCTGTCTTCTGGCAGGAAGGAGAAGATTTTGCTGAAAACCCCAGCAAACTTCCTCTTGCATTCCTCTGACTGGAATTGGGTCCCATGCCAATTACTGGCACAGTTGAATGGAATTACCATGTTGACTTCGACAAATCGTGATGCATACCCTGCACTGGGGTGGGTCCACCTTCTGTTAGACAAGACTTCTACCTGCTACCTGAACAGAATACTCTTTTACCAAGAGAAAAGGGTAGCAACCAACAACAACCCCCATAAAATATAAACTGTACAATGCTAGATGACTATTAATCACCACCTGTTGTTATATAACATCGCATTAAATGCAATAATAGTAGCTGATGTTTATAAGCCCTTATGACGTATCAGTGCTGTATTAAATGCTTTACCTGCATCATTTCCTCGAATCTTCACCATGACCCAACTTGGCGTATACCATTTGTAAGTGACAGGGCCGGGAATCAAACCTAGACTCTAGGATAAACACTAAATTATGGTACCTCTCATCATTATTTGTAATATAAAGGTATTGATTAACAGTAGGTGAAATTGATGAACCTCAGGTAGGAGCAGAAGTATATTGACATGTAATTCCTAATAAGTTACCTCAGTGGTGTTTGTCAAGAAGCAGTGGCAGAGTTCGAGAACACTCAAAATAAAAATTCTCCATCTCTTTACCTCCAGTTTCAGAAAGAGGAGAATTTTCTGATGTTTTCTTTCTTATGCCCATTCAATAAGAACTTGAGTCTGCTTTTTAAAAAAAAAAAAAACTAATTGTAAGGACAATATTACTAGATCAGAAACTTGAGCCCTTGAAGATTGTACCCAGTTCTCAGCTGAAAGAGAAAAAAACCAAAGGAATGTAATAGGTTTATTAAAATCTGTTGTTAGATTAAAATGAACAAATACAGTAGTAATTTGAGGGCCATCTGACAGTAGTAGATGAAATACCCTTAATCTTGTCATTACCCAAGAATGACAAAATGTTTTCCTGTTTTCAGATATTTCCACTTATGTAGAAATGTCAGTATTTTCCAATGAGGTTTAGATTTCAATCTCATTGTTCAGATTCAGCTACTAATTTGAAAGGGCCTTAGCTTGACTCACTTTACCTATCCACGGCCCCCATAAGCTAATCTTGCAATGGTCCAATAAGAAGAATTGGCTGTGTTTCAGCCAATGTGCTAAGCACTATCTCATTTAAACTTAAATCAAATCCCACTGAGGCAAATCTCGTCTCATAGATGAAGAAACCTAAAGCAAATAACTAAATAAATAATACACACATACGCACACAGAGACTTGCCCAAGGGAAGTGTGTGAATAAGTACTGGCACCTGGATTCGATTTGCTTCTGGCTCTGGAGCCTCTATTCCTGTTGGCAGCCCAGCAGGAGTCATGCCCAGCCCCCTTCTCCTGTGATGATTTCCCACCAGAATGTTTGAAAGAGGCAGGTCCTCGCTTGTTCAGCCCTCAGTGCAAGCTTGCAACTGTGATTCGGTTGCTGGGGGAACTTCTGGAATGCATGTTTCTTCCTGAAAATAGGAAAAATTCATTCTTTGCCACTCTGATTGACCTGTTGCATCCAGCCTTTGGACACAATCTGTGTAGACAGCAGAAAAAAACCCCAACAAAACCCTACTAAATTCTAATACCCAGAGATGACTTTAAGCTGGGCATGGCTCAAGTTCCTGCTCTTAAGGAGAGGATTGTCTAGTGAAGGAGACCTACATAAATCAATAATTACAATCAAATATGACCAGGAACCAACCCCATGAAAGAAGAAATGCATCTCTGAGTAGGAGTGACTATAGTTTGTACATAAATATCTCTCACTGACCCCGAAGGCCAGCTTTTCTCTGTTATTTTCCTGCTTTGCTGATAGTCATCTCCAAAGCTGAATCTTTTCTCAGCAGCCTGGTGAAGCTATGACTTCAGCTCTCTCCTCCAGGTCCCTCAGTGTGCTCATTTCCTCATCACAGATGCTGCAGTTTCTCTGTTGGTCAGGCCCAGGCAAGCAACTGAGTCCTTTTCAACCCTTCTTTGTCGTTCGTTCAAAACGTGGCTGAAACTCCTTGTGCTTCCCTTTCTGCTTCTGGATCTCTGTCACCATCACCTCTGCCACAGCCTTGTTCCAGGTCTTCCTCACGTCCCATCTGGAGCATCAAGACTCTTCCTCTCCAGACTTTCTGCTGCCACCACCTGGCTGCCTTTCCAGGACGCTCTGGTCCTTGCCACATCCTTGAGTGATGACCTTCACCTTTGTTCTTTTACCTGTGTGCCAGCACTGAGGGTGAGGTTTCCACAGGCAAGGTTGGCACGATGTCTATGGTAGCAAGCACCCCGAATAATTAAAGTGTCATTATGAGCTCAAAGTCATCATCTGAATTCATTGTCTTGACCATGTATATCCAAAGCGTTTGTCTTGGTAGGTTTAAGAGTTCTTTAGAATGCAGAAATGGACTCCATCTCTGACCCATGCTCTGTAATCACAGTCATGGCCCAGGGGTGGGATGGAGGGTTATTGTAGTGCTGGGCCTGCACTTTAAGGTAAAAGGAGTAACACATATTACTCTGTGCATTTTCATGCTGCTGAGATTTGAAGAGTCTGGATTTGACGGGCATGATGCAGAAATTAAGGAAAAGCTGGCTTAAATTTAAGTTAAAAGACCACGATCTAAGTGTAATTATCTGCTAATAAAGTAAATGAACTCAGGCAGAGGATCTAACTACTCACGGAGTGTCCACACTCCAATGATGGAAGGCCCACTCAACAATTCTCAAGTGTCCCTTATACACGAAATAACCGTCATCCAAGTGGCCCAATGAGCTCATTAAATATCATATTGTTCTGCCAGATAAGGCTCTTGTTTTAGGGATTCACTTCTTGGGCCGGGAGAATGAAAGTACTCTTCAGGCTCTGGGAAAAAGAGAGAGAGAAGTTGTGGTTACCGTTCCTAGGCCATCCCTCCCATCTCCATCTGTCTGATTGGACCGTGTGTTATACTGAAAGATGACTACTTGGCTGATTTATTCAGCAGTGTTTCCATGAAGTTTCTGCTAGAGACCCACACAATGGAGAGGAGGTTAGAACGTTCTTTCTGGACCGGGTTCAACTAACGCCAAAGAACAACCCAGGCTTGATGGTGCTGGGCTGGCAAAGTCATGTGCGCTCAGAGCTTGAGTCCAAGCCTCCATCTCCTTCCTTGTAAGTGGAGAGTAAGCCACATGCAGAAGCGTCAGCCAGAAGTGTCATCCCGTTTTATTTGCTTTTACTGTTTGCTTGCTGAAAACAGAAGTGAATCACACTCTTCGCGGAGCCCTGCTGCTGAAGGAAATGATGCAATGCGGGTCACGTGGCACGAAGGCCCATTATGCAAACCTCGTTCTTCTTTGTGTTCTGGTGTAAGGAGAGGTTCAATCCCCACGCGGGGAAGCAACGTAGAACTGGGGTTCTTAAACGTGGATCCTTTTTCTACACGGAGGAACCATGGTTTACTTCATTTTTGTCTCTTTTTTATTCTTCTGTCTTTTCCCATTGGATTCATTCATTTTGATTGTAATACAAAGTATGGAAACAATTGATTTAAGCTTGTTGGATGTACTTTTTCTGTATGATTTGGGAGAGTTATGAACTTGTGCTTTGACTTAGCCTGTAACTTGCTATGTAACCTTGAGCCTAAGGTGCTTCAACTCTGATTCTGTAGAAAGGTTTTAATATACATCATATATATCTTCATAAATAAAGGTATACATGTATATTTAATATGCCTACCATCAAGCCTTACTAATTAAATGAGTTAATGTTTATGAAATGTTTAGTATACAGCCTCACTATTGTAATTGCTTGATAAATGGTAGCCATTATTATTATGAATTTATCTAATGAATGCTTGTCTAAATTCCTCTCTGAGCTAATGGTTTTATCATGTTTGCTCATTGCCAAGACAATAGGACAGGGACCAAAGAGTCCTGGAGTCTCTTTGTGACATCTTCTTGGCTAGGATATCTGGTCTTTACCACTCCCTATAGCAGACATTTTGGCAAAGAAGTATGTTTCTGGAACTTCAGAAAATAAACCATCTGAAGAGGTCCAGGTTGAAATACCTTCCTTTCAAATTCAGAGTTGTGTGGAGTGACTGCTACTACAGCAAGGTATTACTATGTGCTACAGTTGCAGCCTTTCCTGTAAGTGTCACATGAATTAAACCATAAGCACGTGTATTTTGGACCTGAGCCAAAGTCCTCTCGCAAGTGTGAGTTCAGTTGTCACCTTCAGGGTGAAGTCTTCTTTGATTGCCCCACTTCCCCTGCCCTTTCTACATACCCCCATTGTAGCAATGGCCACATTGTTGTGTAAGCGTGCTTTGTGGTCTAGGTCCCTCCTGGGATAAGAATCCTCTGTCTGTTCATCGTTATATTCCCCAGACCTTTTGGGGCACCCTGGCTCTTGTTAATAAACTGTCAAATGTTGACAGTGAATAAAATTACCTGAATGGGTGTGGGAGGTTTATGGCCAAACTTAACTAAGCATTTATCCCATCTTGGATCAGCCTCCAGGAGGCAGTAACAATGTTTTTGTATTTGGAGGTTCTTTCTTTTACTCCAAGCAGTAACTCATCATCCACTCTCAGCTATAAAGTCTCTTTCCTTCTGTGACCCTCACCTGTGTTCTTGGAGTGGATGTAACCTGTTAAATTGCACCTTTGTGTTCACAGAACTCAGGGCCGATGTGTCCATGAAACTCATAATAAAGTGACAGTGAAATAATTATGTAGTAATCAGCCAACTTCAGGGAATATTTCTGTGGTGGGGTTTTTTGTTTTTGTTTTCAATCAGTGAACACCGTCAAAGATTGCTCTCTATAAAAAAAGTATTAATTTATTCCTGCATTCGTCGAATTTAACTTTTAAACCTTCCAGCCACTTTTGCCAAATTGGAAGGAAACCATTCTCAGTGAAATTACTGAGCTAATTTAATTCTTTACTGATCAGGGTCTTTTTCCATGAGAGGGATGCCGCTGTTTCACATTTGGAGAAATTGATTGCCTTAGTAGAAAAAAAGTTCTGAACCCAAAGATTTCATCATGATGATTATGGTGGATGTACTTGGAGCATCACCCCAATTGGTCATGCCTGAATGGGCTTCAGCAAGTTCCTGCAAGTGAATCAACAGTCTCCCCTTCTCTTCTTATAAATTATTAGATGCCTACTTGAGTAGGGCACCGGGCTGGATAGAGCACACTCGGCAGGCCTACCTCCAGCCTTCTATGGGCTTTACAGTCAAAGACAGCTGGCTTTGATGAAAGGAGAGATATAAGCAAGTCACAGAGAACAAAAATGCTGATTAGATAAATGTTCTATCTGTGCCAGGTCTTTTGCTTGGACTCAGGGTTACTGACATAAATAATCATCCAGAGGATAAAGTGATTCATCTTTTTATGTGGAAGAAGGCAGAGCCTTCTAAGAGGCTGTGACATTTGAACTTGAAGAATGCCACGGAAAAGAAGGGAGAGGGCAGAGGGAAGATCATGATCAGATGCTGGGAGGTATGAAATTCATGTGTTCAGGGAGCGACAGCTGGATCACGGGGTCCCAGAAGGAGAGTGATAGGCGGTAGCCATAGACAAATGGGGTCAGGTCATAAGGAGCGTTCATGAGCTGCTGAAGGGTCCGGGCTTTATCCTGAAAGCATCGGGCGAGGCCCACAGCGTGTGTGTGGGTGTGGGTGTGGGTGTGGGTGTGGGTGTGTGTGTGTGTGTGTGTGTGTGTGTGTGTTTATGCGGGCCTCTCACTGTTGTGGCCCCTCCCGTTGCGGAGCACAGACTCCGGACGCGCAGGCCCAGTGGCCATGGCTCACGGGCCCAGCCGCTCTGCGGCATGTGGGATCTTTCTGGACCGGGGCACGAACCCGTGTCCCCTGCATCGGCAGGTGGACTCTCAACCACTACGCCACCAGGGAAGCCCAATATTGATACTTTAAATGGAGAAGTTATACAGAAACAAAACTCCACTCATATAGATAAATATTTAAATATTTCCATCCCTTTCCAGTCTGAGAGCTCAAAGTTATTGCATCCCAGGATGTAATTGGGTGAGGAAAAGAACTATTTCCCTTTTATTTGGTTAAGGGAGGTTTTGTGGTACAAGTCGGATTTGTAAAATGTCTTTGAAAGAGAAGATGTGTTGGCAGGATTGGGAGGAAAAGGTATGTCAAGCAAAAAGTGTGTAGCTGGAGTGAAGAAGCAAAGGAGAGGAGGTGGGATGGCTGGCCAGAGCAGCTGAAGGGAATTCCAGGACTACCTCCTGGAATGAAATAGAAGCCCACCAAAGCTTCAGATGCACATTTGCCAGTTTAGCTTTCTGCTTGAATAGGAGCCCATTTTCCCCAGCGCTCAAAGTACTTCTGAGGTTTCAGGTGGAGATTAACTGATGAAATGATTCTGCTGTGGGAACAGTGTGAATCGAGATTGTGGTGTGCCTGTATTGCTAATGCAAGTCTGCATGAGGAATTGACATATTGTCAGACCGTTTTACCAGTTTTTCTTCCCACGTTGATATGGCTTAAAAATTAAAGACATAAACGAATGAATAAATATTCATTGAGAATACACTGTGCAAAACACTGCAGTAGGAGCCAGGTGAATTGCAAAGAAGTGTGAGGTGCTGACCCCAAAGAGGCAGGCAAGGTGGAAATGTATACTTAGTAAGAATGACCGTGGTGGTACAGTGGCTATCACAAATCCATGTGTACTCAATTGTAATGTGGGCAGTATAGTGAGACAGGGCTCAGGGAGTATTAAGATGTTTAAAAATCTGTTTCCTAGTCAGTTTTATATTTTTGGTTTTATATGGATTTGGCTGCCATGTGGAAGCATT